>NC_089158.1:7752143-8368075 GCF_009819655.1 Sylvia atricapilla
GTCCATCTCCTCCCTGCCTTGATTTTGGGGAGAGGGTGGGGAGTGCATTTTGCTGCCAACCAAGCCACGGTTAATTAACTTAATTAACTAATTTCCCAGGGCAGCACTGAGGACCCCCTGAACTGCCTGTGAGGATGGAGGGACACGGGGACCCCGCAGGTCCCACTGGTGATGGCTTTCAAGCTGGGGATGGTGGCAGGTCTCTCCAGCACGGAGAGGCACTGGTACCTGACCAGAAGGGACTGGAGGAGCTCTGAGAAGAAAAGTTGAGGCCCTGAGGACTGAGAAAAGAAAAGTTGTAGGAAGCGCAGGAGGCTGCAAAGAGGTTAGAGAGAAACAGAAAGAGGCAGAACACGCATTAAAAAGGAAATAAAATAAAATATTATAAGGCACAATGCTTTAAAAGCTGATGGAGGGATACAGGGCAAAGCATGCAGAGGGTCTTGTGCAGGGGCTCAGAGCTGGGACAGCTGAGAAAAGGTCTGGCCACAGCCCCACAGCCATTGAGGGCTCAAAATTCATCCTAGGGTTGTATCTAATGCAAAAAGATATTTAAGCAACTTTTAAAACCTGTCTTCCTTTGGTATTCTTTTCTAAATATACCATGGAGAAAAATATTTAAAAGTTATTTTTCCCCACAAAGCAGTTAGTTCTGCACTCAGGCTTTTGGACAAAACATCATCCTGCATTATTGCACTTTTTTCTTCCCATTTATTGTGATTTTTTCCTTTCTTTGCCTTTTAGACACAGACTTACCCTTTCACCCACCACCTCCGTTAAAGGAGTCCCACTGGGATTCAAACCACCACAAGTCACACTGGATCAAAAAAATCTCTCGTGGGTGGGAAAAGACAGGATAAATCCCACCAAGTGAACACCACATCCCTGCTCTCAGCCAGAGGGGGAGCAAACCACAGGGTGAAAAACCACAGGGTGAAAAACCACAGGAAAGGGAACAGCCTGTCCCAGCCAAAACTGTCCCTTCAGAGAGCAGCAGTGCCACAGAGCCCCAGATCTCCCCTGATCCCAACACCTCCAGCAAGACTCATCTTGAAAACCAGCCCAGAAGAACTTATCTGCAAACTGAGGAACTCAAACCCTACAGTGAAGCTGCAAATTCCTTCCTCCACTGCTCCTACAGCTGGCTGGGAGGGGCAGGTTTTCCTGACACCTGAGCTGGGCTTTACCTGGGGAGCGGGTGAAGGTCCTGGAGGTAGAGCGCTCCCGGGATTTGTAGGGATATTTCAGGGTCGTGTCCAGCTGCTTGAAGCTCTCCTTCAGAGAGTGGCTCTGGTAGTACTCAACCAGCTCCTGGGAAGGAAGGAGAGGCACCTGGCTGTCTCTGCCAGCCCCTGCATGGCCTGCAGGGTCAGCGCCACAACGGGGAACAAAAACCCACCAGCAAGCTTTCGAACTTCTTGGCTTCCGTGATGTGAATCCAGTTGTCCTTCTCCACCACCTTGATGTGCTTCACCTCCTCGTTGAACCTGCCGACAACAGCAAAGGCACTCAAAAAAACCTCAGAGCCACGTGCTCCAGCCCTGCTTCATCCTCAGTGAGTGAGAAATATTGGGTTATTAAATTCTTAAATGGCGAATGTTGGGGGTTAGGTTTGTCCCTTTTTCACTCTAAAGAATTTTTCCCCCTAAGTTACCAAGGAGACCAAGTGTTGGACACTTAAACAAAGAGGTGGCCAAAACCCGGCTGGGGAGATTTTTTTCTTTATCTGTTAGGGAGTTTTTTTCTTTATCAGCCTTCTCTGATAAGAAGCCAGCTGTTAAAAACAGGGTGGAGCAGTGCTGCTTATCAGATGGGGCAGTTTCTTATCTCTGTTCAGTCTTCCACTCCCCCATGGGGATATCTTCTGTTAATGGGCCATTAAAGCTCACCAATCACATGACACATTACATCATCACATTGTAAGATACTCCACCCAAGGAGAAGGACCATCTCCACCCAGATAAAAAGGAGCCACAGGTGTCACCAGACATCCAGTGTTCCCATGGGACTCCCAAAGGAATAGCAGACCCATCTCTAGACCTTTGGCTCCACAGGACCATCCCTGCTCCCAACAGGACCACATCTGCCTCTCCAGGAGGCCTCAGGACTGTTGCAACCCCCTGACCAACAGGGAGTCAGGTTGTATCTTTGACTGTGTCAGGGTTTTTTCTAGGATTTCTTTGTGTGTTTGCTTGCTTATTCTTCTGTACTACAACATTTGTATTTTTTATATCCCTAGTAAAGAACTGCTACACCTATTCCCGAATCTTTGCCTGACAGCCTTTTAATTGCAAATTTATAATAATTTGGAAAAGGGGAGGAGGGGGGCTTACATTCCAAGGGAAATTTCAATCTTCCCTGGCAGATGCCAGTCTATCTAAACCCAGACAGGGAATGACTCACTTAATGCTGATGGCAAAGCGCTCGGCCTCAGCCGGCCGCTCCCGGATCAGGTAGGTGCCGCTGACGTGAGACTTGAGCAGGTTGTCTGTCTGATGCCTCTCCATGTTCCCTGCAAACCTGAGCCCAGAGGGTAATTAGTTCATGTAATTCTTTAAAATGAACTCCTATCTTTAAACAGGCATGTTTTGGATGAAAAGAGAGATCTTTTTTATAGGCATGAAGGTTGGGAGGCAGGTGGAGAAACATCTGAAATATCCTGAGCGGGAAGGAAAGCGCCCTGAGATACACAAGAAGCTGCTGAGCCACTGAAGCACACAGAGAGTGGGCTCTTCACTTTGAAGTACCTGACACCTGGAAAAACCCACTAATTTGGAATCATTCTCCAGGTTAATGAGGCCTCAGCAAGAGCTGGAGAGCGGGGATAATTCATATCCATGAATTCGTAAACCTGGCTGGAGCTGGAGAGAAGGAGCAGCAGGCAAAGCCAGCACAGCCTCTCCTGCCAAAGCACGAGTTGCCTCCTTAGTCCCAAAATCATTTTCTGGGCACAGAAAACGGGAAGAGAAACCAGCATCTCTCTTTTTGCCTCTGACCCTCTCCATCAGTGAAAAAATCCCCACAGTTGCTGCCACGGGGCTTTCAACACCCCAACACCACCGTGGCAGCTGCTCCAGGGCCAAGCAGGATGCAGAGCACTGCTGGTTCTGCATTTGGAATCCCTCACTGGAGTGGATTCCTGAGCAAGGAACAAGCACAAGGCAAAGCTTTTTGGTTTCTGGGACTCACCACGGGTACGCCGTGTAGTCGATCTCCCGCGAGGGCGGCCGGCTGTTGGGGGGCTGCAAATTGAGAATTGCTGGTTAGTGAAGAACCAGAGCAGCTCCTCAGGCTGGGGACCACGTGTGGGATGTTCCTCTCCATGGGTTCCCTGTGCTGAGCCATCCCTGGATTCTGGGCTCGGGCAGAGGAGGGCAGTGTTGCAGCTGAGCATTTCGCTCTCAGCTCCCAGCTGGGATGAGCAGGCTGTGTTTGTTCATTTACCTGAGTGGTTTTTAATTGGGAAACAGCTGACAACATTACAGCAAGCGGCTAGAAGCAATTAAAATAAACCAAATGCAGTTTTTCTTCACTGGGCCTGATCTGGAGCACTCTGCTCCTGAGTCAGCCCTGCAGAGAGGGAACAGAGCTGGGTCTGATGATGCCAACCCCAAACTTGGGGACAGGGCTGGGACCGCCCTGCCCTGACACCTGCAACTATGGGATGGGGGATCCACCTCCCCTGGGAGGCAGAGGCCTCACTGAAAGTCCAGGGAAGGACTGAGGTCTCCAGGAGAAGAGTGACAGGGACAACCTCACCACCTGCAGCCACCTGGCACTCCCAGCTCCATCTCCTCCCTGGCACTTACCCTGGCATCCACAGGGCAGGGTTTCACCGAGGAGCTGGGGAAATAACCCGACTTCTTCGTCTGCAGCAGCCTGCCCTGCAAAGCCAAGCCGGGCATCAGACTGGGGCGTGCACTGGGGGCACTGGTGCAGGGCTGGGGACAGGCCCCAAACTGCCCCCCAACCCCTGAGCCCAACCCCTGCACCAGGAAAGGCCACAAATAAAAGGGATAATGCAGAAGTCGCTAGTTGGAAAGTTTCCTGGAGTTTCCCAAGAGGAATCATCCCTCACCTCCCACCACGGCGACTCGGGGTCCCCCCTCAGCAGCTCGATCACATCCCCAATTTGGAAGGTGAGCACTGGTTTCCCAGGAGGGGCTGGGTTTCCGTGGTAATTCTGAACAGCCACCATTTTAGGACCTGGCAGAGAAGGCAAAACAGTTTCACAACTGAAAAAAACATCAAACCCAAACAAACCCACCCCTCCAAAGCCTGTCCCTCCTCATCCCCTGACACAGCCCAGCAGGCAGGGTTTAGGGGCAGGAAACATGAAAGCAGAAAGGAATGGTGTCCACACTGAGTGTTCTTGGCTCCTGCAGTTCCATGCATGACTGAGTTCCCCTGAGCAAAAATAAACCCGGGGAGGACCCAGCCAAGCTGCAGCTCCAGCTCCCAGCCCTGCACCTGGGTTGGAGCCTCACTGAGGCACAGCAGCTCTTGCCAGCACCAAGCCCTGCCAGGCTCAGCAGTGACACCACAGAAGGGACCAGTGAGCACTCAGCTAATTCTGAATATCAGCTGGACCTGGGACTCAAACACCCCTGAAGCTCCCACTCAAAGTCCACTTGTCTCGCCAACAACTGCACATTAAATAAACTTCCCCCACTGCACCAAACCCACAGTGTTTATCCTCAAAATGCCTCCCCACCTCTGCCTCTCCCCTCTCAGCAAGAGCACTCTGTGCTTGTTTTGTTGGTTTTTTTAATTTTTTTTTTTTAACCACAAGCTTGATTCAGGTTTCTTTTTCGCCAGGCTTGGCTTTCCTTCCATCAGAAATAGCACAAAAACAAATTGTTCTTCTCCTTCGAGCCAGAGCAGGGGCAGGGCAGCCCCAGAGCTCTGTCCAGGCAAGTTTTAAACACAGGAAGATAAAAGTGATTGCAGTAACCTTTGTGACTGACCCTCATCAGAGGCCCTGAGCACACTGGACATGCCAACAGGAGGATGGATGCTCCTCATCAGCAACAAATCTCCCTGCCAGAACATGCCTGAAGGTTGGTTTGGCACAAGGATGTTGTGCCAGGCTCTCCTTGGTCACTGGTGGGATGGGCAGAAGCTTGACTGGCCCAGCAGAGCTGGCCAAGGGCACGAGGGAACCCAAAAAAAATGATGTGGCAGCAGTGACAGGAGACCCCCCCGTGCCCCATCGCTGGCCAGGAGGGTGCACAGGACCCTAATGAAGCTTTTTTCCTGGTTTTGGAAGGATCCTCCCCCTCCCACACACTCAGCGCTGAGGATTCCTGCAGCCACAACCTCTCCCTGCCCTCCTGTCACACAGCAATGCCCTTACCAGGTCCTGCACCCAGAGAATCCTGCAAAGAAAAGAGGGAAAAGGCTCAGTGAGGACAGGTCAGCCTCAGTTCTCCCTACCAGCACCCACCTGAGGCCACGGGGATGAGAAAACCTCTCCCCAAATGTCCCTGGTACCCCCCAGCCCACGGCGCTCACCCCAGCTGGGTGCTGGCACCTCCTGAGGGTTCTGGTGCTGCTTAAACTGGGCCAGTTTCAGGCTGGAGAGGCCATTGGTCCCCGGTCCTGTCCCACTGAGACCCCTGGGACCCCTCTGAGGCCAGGGCTGCCCCTCCCCATGGGCTGGACAAGGAACAGGGGGGTGAGGAAAGGGGCCAAGCCACCTACCTGCTCTGCTGAAGAACCTGCAAGAGAAATGGTGGGATAAGGGGTTAATTCAACAGGCAACAAACCCCTATTTTCTGTTCCTCTCGCTGCTCTGAGCATCAACAAACCAGCCCAAAGCAGAGCTGGGGTCACCTGAGCCACTCCTCTGCTCCAGGAGGGCAAGCCCTGGGGAGTGACTGCAGCCAGGCAGGGGCATTTCCTCACTGCCACAAAGTTCTGCAATTTTGTTCTTTTTCCCCTCCACTCCCCACCTAAAACCTGTCCAAAGGCACCCTGTGACAGCCCCTGGAGCATCACCAGGGTTCTGCCCTGGGTGAGCACAGGTCAGTCCCAGCTTTGCCCAGTTTAGACCGAGGACACCAATTTTTACTGCTCTTTGGGACATTTGGGGTCCAGGTAGGAGCTCCCTCCTCACCAGGAATGTTCTCCCTGCTGCAGAGCCTCCTGCTCTCACTGAGAAATGATGAAGAACTGATCCTCTCTCTTAAATGCCCACCAACAAGAGCTGCCACACATGGGATGGATGGAGACTCTCTCTGTTCTGGAGAATTTTGGCCTCTTTGTTTGTATTTTAAACCACCAGAAAATGTCAACTGCAGCCCTGGCAAGTGGGTGGGAGCATACTTGTATTTTTTTTTTTAATGTGTTAACAAACATCAGTGGTTTACAGAGCGAATTTCTCAGATCATTCACGTGCTCATGAAATAACTCACCCATCTTGCAGGGAGGAATAATCTCCAAGCACTCCTTGTGAGCACCTGCTCCACATTTGGGACAAAGATAGCCCTGGTAGAAGGTTCCTCTGTGCCAAAAAAAAAAAAGAAAAAAAAGTCATAAAATCCTAATCCAGGCTCAGCTTTGAGGTTTTTCTGTCCATGTTTTACTGCAGAACAGAGGGAAGGTTGTTGCTTGTTGCTAAAGGACATGAAATGAAGGACAAGTACACAGTTAGTCATTAGGGTAAAAAAAAGGGTGGTTTATTTTTTTACTCGGGTTTATTTAGATTTTATATAGATTTTATATAGATTTAGGACAATGACCAGGGATTGGAGGATGAAGGTTGCTACTTCTTCAACCACACTGGTCAAACTAGAAGTTTATCAACTGCTCTTCCTCCAGAGAGATACATGAAAACAAGAGCAGTTTCTAAAACATTACTTTTATTTACATAAAAATCTGTTAAAACCTCCACTACAAAACCACAAACATCAGAAGGCCGAAAAAAAAAAAAAATCAAAGCACCAGTTGCTCACCTCAGGAACATCCTGCAGGCTTTGCAGTTGGTCGTCTTTTCAAACGTGTACATCTGGAAGTTGTGGTGATTTGCATTGGCTTTCTCTGGCTTTATGTTGGACCTGAGGGGAAGGACCTGGGGGTTATCAGCCTGTCCCCAGGGGCTGTTGGGGTTTCAGTCTGAGCTCGGCCACCTCAAGGACAGACACAAAATCCAGTGTGGAAGGAGATCAGGGTTCAGTTGTGGAGAGGGGATTTTGCCCATCACCTTCCCCTGGGACAGGAGCCACGGATTTGGCCTGAGTCAATCATCAGCCCACACCCTGCTCTGCTCAGGACCAGGTCCTGCAGCACCATCCTCCCTCCCTCCTCATCCTCCTTCATCCTCCTCCTGCTCCAGCCCGGGGCTCCCCCACGGCCCAGCACCAGGGTGAGGTGTCCTCTCAGAGAATCACACAGAGATTTGGGTTGGAAGGGACATTTAAAATCATCCCATCCCACCCCCTGCCATGGGCAGGGACACCTCCCACTGTACCAGGCTGCTCCAAGCCCCATCCAGCCTGGCCTTGGACACTTCTCCAGGGATGGGGCAGCCAGAGCTGCTCTGGGAAACCTGTGCCAGGGCCTCATCTCTCTCACAGGGAAGAATTCTTTCTAAATATCCCATCTCAATTTCAGAGATAAAATCCAGTGTCGGAGCTGCTTTGGTGGGGATGCTCAGAGAACAGCTCCCAGCCCCCTTTGCACAGGGACTCATCCAGCCCCCACGAGCTTCCCCATCTCAGGTTTTGCTCTCAGAGCTGCTCTGCAGTGACCTGATGGCCCAAGACACTTTTCCCCCCACACCTGCCGACTGCCCCCGGGGCTAGAGCAGCCACTCGTGCTCACATGGCCATTTCAAACTGCTCCATCCACTTCCTCTTCATCTCCTCAGTCTTGCAGAAGAACTGGAAGCCCTGTTTCCCCTGGAGGTGGATCAGGTAGAAGCCGTACGACCACTGCAAGAGAAAACGAGGGCTGATCTCAAAGCAGAGCACCCACAGCTCCACTCACACGCCTCAGCCACTGCTCTGAGCGCCTGTCCCTGCCCCCTGTGCTGAGCCACGGCCAGGGAGCAGCAGGGGAGGAGGAAGGAGAGCTCCCTGTGTCTCTAACACATCCCAGTTTATGATTCCTGAACCGCCTGGGCGCTGCTCACTGGGACCAAACAGGATTTCATGGTGGCAGATGAGAGAGCCCAGATCCTTCTGCTCCACTGGAAACTCCCCAGCCTTTCTGTCTGTGCCTGACAGCAAGTGCCAGCCCAGGAGGAACATCTGACCTGCCCACTGCACATATGCTCGGCCTGTCTCATCAGCACACTGCACACAGACACACGACAGCCAAGGGGGGGTTGCTCTGCTTACCATTTTTCCGTGGGACTAGAAAGCATAGGAGAGCAAAAGTGGAAATAGATTTCATTAAAACACGAAGCCAGCAGCGTTCCCTCAGCAGCCAAGTGGCAGAATTCTCACCCCAGTGTCCCTCATCCCATCTGCACCACGGCTCTTCCCATGGCACCGAAGTGGATTAAGCTAAAGGGGCTCTGAGCTGAGAGGTTTTTCCTCCATGGCTGCAGAGTGAGCATCAAACCACAGGAAAATCACGGTCCTTCAGTGCTCCCAGTGCCAATTTTGGTGGCCTGGTGTGCAAAGCTGCCTTTGCAGGCTCCTCCACCCCGCAGCTTGTGGGGGAAAGAACATCCTGGACATTCCCTCCCACCCTGCCCTCCTCTCCTGCCCAGCTGATGTTTGCTCCCTGACACTGGGCCAGAAAGCAGGGAGCAGCTTCCTCTCTCCTAACTCCAACCATCCCAGCCCCCTCAGGGCTGTTCTGCCAGGACACAGGTCAAGGATGCAGCCCAGCCCCACATTAATAAACATTTCCCAATGCTCTTTAAGGCTGCCCTGAAAGCTGAGCGTTTATTTTCCAGCCTTTTTTTTTTTTTTTTTTCTATTTTAAAAGGCTAATGGGAACATACTATCCTGAAACAGCTCCAAAATGCTCTCCAGAGCTAATCCTTGGTGTCCACCTACCTTCTTAATGTCCTTGTTATTCATGGGGTCATCAGTCATCTTGTGGAAGAGCAGCTCAATAATTTCCTTCAGCTCATAACTGTACCCTTTCCTCTTGCAGACGATCACCACTTTATCAAATAAAAATAAATACCTGCCCAAAAGCAAGCAGACAAACAACCAACCCAGTCAAACACGTCACTGACAAAAATCCAAAGGGATGGATTTGGAAAGCTCCGAGGAGCTCCCCAGCCAGCGCTGCTCAATGCTCGTGCCCTGCTGTGATTTCACGTCGATGCAGGGTGATGTCAGTGAAATTCCAGGCAGTAATTAAATAAATGAGCCGAAGCGGAGTGGCTGTGGTTGAGTTTGGGGCCGTTGTGCTGGCACTCACCTGTCCTGCTTGGTGTGGTTCACTATGGAGCGCACCTTGAGCTCCCCGTCGATCTTGGGCCTCCCGAACTCCTCCAGCTTCACTTGCTGCAGGGAGCAAAGCAGGGCTCAGATCCACAGCCTGGAAGGATGCTTTGGGCAGGTGGCAACCCAAAGGTGTCTGGATTGCAGCCCCTCAGCCCTGCCTGAGGCCGCCAAAGCTCCTGGGAGCAGCACCAAGGGGAGGGAGGATGCTCCAAGGGGAGCCTGGGCATGAACACAGCTCCAGGAAACCCCCGGAGCTCCAGCACCAGGGCAAGGCTCAGCAGCCAAAGCATTTTTGCAAACCCCTTCCCCACCTCCAAATTTTCAGAGATTTCCACAATATTTAAGAATTTTGTCTCTGTGAAATAACCATCAATTAAAAGTTAATTTTTTCCAAGTGAAGTCAAGGCCAAACCCAGCACCCCTCCAGGTCTGCTGATGCACAGCAATGGGGCTGAGTGTTTGACACCTCTGGAGTCTGGAGGATGAGTTCTCCTCAAAATACCTTGAGATTTTTAAAATTTAAAAGTTTCTTGACTTTTTTGGGATGATTTGGTGCCTTTTTACATGAGCCTTTCTCCTCCCCTTTCGGTTCACCTCTGTCCTCTTGAAAGCAAAAGAAACCTTCTTTTTAAATAGAAGCCAGACCTCAGCTTGGGCAACTTTTGTGTCCTCCCTACACTAATCATGTGAGAAAAAGCTGAAGAAACATTTTTAGGGTATCACCAACAAGAGAAGCCAGCCTTTATCACTGCCAAAGCAGTTTTGTGATAGAGGATCCACCTCTGGACCATCAGCAAAACATGAGAGAGTCAACACTTGGGGATCTTTCAGCATACCAGAATAAGCAGAAATTGCCAAAAAAACCCCAAGTGTGTTAATAATAATCAAATTAAACTGTGCTCAAGAGGATTTCCCAACTTACCAGGTTTTCTATAGAGCTCTGAAATTCACTTATTTTCTTCAAAGTCTCTTTGTCCCTCTTGACTTCATTGATGTACATGGCCAAGTCCTTAAAAAAAAAAAAAAAAAAAAAAAAAGGGCAAATAGTGATTTTGACTTCACCAGTATCTCACCCAGGAGAACAAACACGAGCCTGGCTCCCTGAATCCCTCAGGAATGTGAGCAGAACTCCACTGCAGCCTGGGACAGGTGAGGCTGGGGGTGCTCCCAGCGCTGAGCCAGGAGGTGCTGCAGTGTTTTCCATTTCCCAGAAGATGGCAATGCACGAACCCAGCGCAGCACAGCGATCCCAAACCCACAGTTTTCACCCACCAAAGAGAAAGGAACCATCCCTTCCACTGGGACAACTTCTTGCACCTTTCAGAGAGGATTTGCTGTGCCTGTTTTGCTTCTTATCTACTCCCTCCTTAACCTCGACAACAGCTCTTGTCAACTTGGATTAAATCTGAACAGGGGATTTTTGAAGAGATCCCCCCTCTGGTCAGACCTGGCTGAGCTCCCCAGCACAAGAAGGGTTAATCACAGCCCACGATCACAGATCTACGAGACAATACTTGTAACGTCACCAAGCCAGGGGTGGCAGGGATGCTGATGAGAAATGACACAGCCAAAAGCCCTTCTGAAGCAGGGAGACACAATCCCAGGGAAACACAATCCCAGGATCAACCAGGACTCGAAACAGCAGCGTGCAAATGTTGGCTGTGGGATTTCACTGGGAGCTGCCCTTCCCTCACCACCCCTGGGAACTCAGTTCTGCATTCTCAGGCAAGAGGGTTGGTACCTGCACCAAAAAAACTCCCCACCACAAATGATGGTTTTATTGGTGCAAATCCTGCAAAAACCAACTATTCAAGCAAAATGAAAGGGAGCAGAATCCCCTTGGGAATGTCAGTCCACCCACCCCCCTGCACAGCTCTTGCCCCAGACAGCAGCAACGTCTGCTGCCTGCCAGCACAGCAGACAGCAAGGCTGGACTTGTGATGAAGGACATCACTTGGAAGTTAAGCCTTGGCTTACAGATCAATTAAAACCATATTGAGTGGCTCCCAAAGCCCCCCGAGCCCAGCGCGGTCAGAACTGCTCCCACACTCCTCTGGTGATGGGGAGGAGGAGAGAGAAACCTCCCTGATGGTTATCAATGTAAATGCTGAGTGTGCAGCAGAGCCAGAGCAAACAGACATGTATTTTTCAGCAGCGGTGCTGGGTGATGAGGCCATGAGCGGGGTTTAGCTGCTGTCACCAGGTCCGGCGTTCATCTGAGGCCACAGCAACGTCCTTCAAACAACCTCAGCTCTGCAGAGAGCCACACACCAGCCCTGGGTCCCTGGGCTGGCAGGGATAATGGCTGGAAAGGTCACCCAACTTATGTAAGTGGGAGGAAATGCAGCCGTGTTACAAAAGCTGCAGCTCCGAGGTGAAAAACAAAGTGACCGCGAGCACAAGGAGGAATCCTGAGGTGCTCTCAAAGGAAAAACCTGGAGTTAATGAGTATCCTCAGCTTGTGCTGACAAAGGATGTGCTGAGAATGTGTGTGTGGGGAGACATATCCTAGGCAGAAAACATTTGGATGATTCTACTATTTGATTTTTCTCATTGCTGATGGTTTTTCCGAGATCTTGGGGGCTCCAGCTAAAAGCTGAAGAAAGAAAAACTTGAAGCAAAGCAAACTGTTGATGCCAAAAGTCACCAGTTGTTGACAACATATCTTCCCTTTAACAAAACAGAATGAACGAAACGTGGATTAAAGGACTCCCACCCAGCACCTGGCTAACAGCACACGGAGAATGCTCCACACACACACAGGCTCCAGCTCTGCTCTACTCCCTGACTTGCTGATACCTCTGGGGCTCCTCCACATCCCTCCCAGCGCAAACAGAACCCGGATCTGGCACTGTCTCTGCACACACAGCAGCACCCAGGGAAAAGTCTTCTCAGCAAACCCCAGCTCCCCACACTGTGACAGGGGACCTGCGAGGCCATCCCACCAAAGGGCAAACCAAACACACAGGGGTGGCCCAAAGGAGCAGCCCTGGCCTTCCCTCCAGCTCTTCCTGGGGGGCTTTTTCCATCCCAATTTTTGTCTCACAGAGCAGAGGGAAGCTGAGCTCTGCTGCAGCCCAAACCCAGCCCCCTGCCCACCCTCCTGTACCTGCATGGCCTCCAGAGCCTCCTTCAGCTGCTGCTTCTCGGGCCGGTCTGAGGAATGGCTCAGCAGCTCCTGGAAAAGCAGAAATTAATAAAAAATAAGGAGTTTGGATGTGCCAGGAAAGATGCCCAGACCCTGCTTGCACCAGGCAGGGACTGCCTGAGCGTTGGCAGGGTGGTGACAGGGATGTCAGGGGGGCTGGAGGGATTCCAAGGGGGGATAGAGGGATGTCAGGGAGGTGTCATGGGTGTCAGGAAGGTGGCAGGGGTGTCAGGAAGGTGGCAGGGATACCAGGGAGGTGACAGGGATGCCAGGAAGGTGACAGGGATTCAGGGATGTCCAGGCAGGCAGCTGTGGCTGCAGGACAGGGAACACACCCCAGGCTGGTGCTTGAGAGATCAGTTACACAGAGTTGACAGCAGGAATTTCACACATAATCAGATTATATGCAAGCTTATTTTATATTCATTAAGTGCCTCTCGTGGCCAGCAAGTGCAGAATTACCCTGGGTCACTGTACTTTAGGAGACAGCACAAATATTAGGTTCAGTAGCTCTAGTAATTATTTTATTTGAAGGGGAATAAAAATCCCAACCCTTGCTCTGCATCTGGCAACGATTCACCCTCCACTGACAGAGGTGAAAGGTGCTACAGCAGAGAGAGAAGTGCCAGGGCTGAAAAACTTACTTTTAACAGGAGATGATACTTCAAAACTCTTTGCATTGGAACCACCAGCAGATCCTGCAGTTTGAATTTCCCGTCCTGGACCTTCAGTGTGCATTCCTAGGGAGGAGATCAATAAATCAGAAGTGGGAAAACAACAGCTTCCCACCTAAAGGAAGTCTCTAAAATGTTTGTTGGGCTTCTGTAAACTCAGTCCTGATGCCCACAGACCTGTGGTCCTTGCAGCCACCCAGCCAGGGCTGGGCTCCCAGCACAGAGCTTATCAAGGAATTAATGCCCCCCTAAATTACAGCCACTGCCATGCAAATGAGCTGCTCCAGCCTAATGAGATGCTGCTCGTTAGGGCAGGGCACGAATGCCCTCAGAGCTGGGGAAATGTCAAATGAAACCCATTTTCCTCCTCCTGGGCCAAGCTAATTCAGCTGACTCGTGAGGGGCTGGCACTGAGCATGCAGCCTGTGGCTCTGGAGTGGCTGATGAGCATTAAGTCATTAAGATGAGCTAATTGTGGTGGCAGGAAGTTTTACCTTTGCCCAGACCCATGTCAGAGATGTGACTCTGCTGGCTGAGCCCCTCTGTGTGACCTGACAGAGCTGCCACCAGGGAGGGAGAGCCAGGAACAGCACAGATGCTCCAGCCTTGATGTGAGACCCATTTTAAACAATCCCTAAATGCAGATTTCGCCCTGAGCTGGGTTTGCACAGGGAATCAAGGCACGTTTGTGGAGGGCGAGGTAACGTGTACAGACAGCCCAGCAAATTCCAATTAGCATCCAGAGCAAAGCAGGAATTAGAGCTGGGTAAAAACAGCAGCTCAAACAATGCATCCCTTCTGGGGCTCCTTTGATTCCCTTAATATGTGGATCAGCCCTTATTCACACTAAAGAGGCCAGGGCAGGAATTCCTGGGGATTTGGGTTTGCCTCTGATGTCCCTCTGTTGCTGCCTTTGGAAAACCACGTGGCTCCTGGTCTGGGGATGTTCAGGGCCTGCACAACTCAAAGGGCTTGTCCCAGCCAGTCCCACTCAAAGTCACTGCTTTGTTTCAACTTGGATAAAACTGGGGAGGAAAGACAGATAAGGGAAAAACGAAGGATCAGGACAGGATAACCCCCAGCTTTGCCGCCTCTGTGACAGCACAGACACACTCTCACCCCTTTCCTCTCTCCTGGCAAACTAAACACTCCCCAGACACCATTCTGAGCTTCCCAAGGCCATGACAAGGGAGTGGGGGGCAGCACTCAGCCCCCTGCCCGCTCACCTCCACCTTCTGCCGGACGTCCTCCCGGTTGGCAAGGAGGTGGTTCAGGGTGTTCTGGGCATATTCCATGTGGCTGCAGTACTTGCCATAAATCAGCAGCCTGGAGAGGGGAAAATCACAAATTTAACTGGGAATCTTGTACCTGAAACAGATATAAGTTGTTATAAAAGATATATAAATGTGTGTACAGCCAAAGGAGGAGGCAAACAGCTATTCCCCATTTGACTGCTTAGCAAAGGATAAACACTCTTTTACTGGGGGGCTTTTTGACATCTAAATTTTCAACAGTTGAGCATTTAGAAGTTTCCAGAGCTCGTGGAGGTGATTCAGCTCATGATGAGTAGATGGGGCTGGGTGGCCAGAGCAGAGGAGCCTGTTTTTGGAGGGTTAGATGAGACAGTGGGATGAAATTCTTCCTTGTGAGGGTGGTGAGGAACTGTCAGAAGACCCAGAGAATTTGTGGCTGACCCTGGAAGTGTCCAAGGCCAGGTTGGACAGAGCTTGGAGCAACCTGGGACAGTGGAAGGTGTCCCTGCCCATGGCAGGGGGTGAAATGAGATGAATTTTAAGATCCCTTCCAACCCAAACCATTCCGTGATGATTCTGTGTCACATTTGAGAATCATTTCTTCCTGAAAGAGCCACAGGGACCTCGAGATCAAGAGCCTGGGTAATTGGGAAGAGAACGTTGTCAGAGCCTTAGGAAGCACAGGGGAGCTCTGGATGGCCACTCTGGGCTATAAATTTAAACACTGACAAAAAAGGAGCAGTTTTATGGCGGATTCCCCCTTTTTTCCTCACTTCCCTCATTAATCCTGCCTGACAGGTTTGGGTTTTCTCTCCCTTCCTGGCAGTTAACTGTTCTGCTGCTGATAAGACACATCCTCCATCACAAACTGCAACTCATCCATTATTTGGGGGCCTCATCTCTCGATGGAGATGACCAGGGAGCCACTGACCCAGCGTTGCTCCATGAACATGGGACATTCACACCCTGCAGGGAAGTGAATAAAGGGATTTATGGAGCCACAGCCAGCAGAGATTATTCTTCTACCTTTTTCCCCTGACAACTTCTGCACAGGCACAATAATATCTACCTTGCCAGCACGGGGAGAGCTTCAAAAAGGGCTTCAGGAGCATAAATTCAAACCTCTGGCTCCCAGAGAAAGAGATTTACAAACTATTTCTTTCAATAAAGGCCTCTGCAAAGCCAAGGAGCAATGCATCATTTTGCCAGAGTGTCTCCAAGGATGTGGAGGAGAAGCAGGAGTGATTTGTCACGGAGAGATTCGATGGAGGAAGGTCTCATATTCAGGGACCAAGTGGGGACTCTGGAGACCCCTGTTCCTCTCTTGGTGGGGCAACACTCCCCAGTGAGTTCACTCTCTCCTACTCCTGCTGTAGGATGGGCCATTCCTGACCTTCCTGATGTAGGAGAGGACTCTGCCTATCCACATCAGGTGGCTCCAAACTCTTCATCCCCAACCATCTGTTTTAGGGACTTGTCCAAGGCAAAACCCCCCTTGAGCAGCAGTTTCCTCCAGCACCGTTGTCCCCAAAGTCCCCACGGACTGAAGGGAGATTCAGATCCACCATCACCACCTCACACCTCCTCCCCTCACATCTTTCCAAGGCTTTCAGGTCCTTCAGGAAGTTGTTTGCAAGCTCCCTTAGGAAGGGGGTCAGTTGCTTCACCCATCTGCATGGATCTCACCAGCTCCAAGCATTCTGCCAGCTCCCACCAGCACATGAACAGAAGAAAACATGGATTGAATGGCTCAAAACCCAAACCTCGTGCTGCTGCACAGCCACAGCATCTCCCTGGGCAGCAGTGTCACCTCCACAACTCCTCCTGTGACCCTCCCCTGCTCCCTGTGCCCACAGCTCTGCCCCAGGGACGGCACTGGCATGCACAGAGCTGAGCCAGGAATCAGGAGATCAAAATCACCTAAGTGAGTTTTCTGAGTGTTTTCAAATTATTTGCATTCTTCTTTGGAATTCTTTTTTTTTTTTTTTTTTTTTTTAATTTAACCCAAAAAAAAAAAAGCCCTTTGTAACAAGAGGCCCTGTGAATGATGGAAGATGTGACCTCACGGTGGGTTATTAATGCAGATGGTATTTCTGGAGTTATTGACTTCTGAATGGCATTTCTGTGTCTAGACACTGGTTTAATCACACTGAAATAACAGCCTGGCACCATTCCACAATGAATCACCCTTTGATTAGTATTAAGGATATTAAAGGCTTTTATCAACCTGATCTCTGCGTGCTGGGGTGCTCCTGCCTGCAGCTGCCAGAACTCAGGACTGATTCTGTTTGGGAAAAGAAACTTCCCCATTTGTGCATCGTGCAGGATGAGCTCTGTGCCAAACACGAGATTCTTTCAGAGTGAGGAATCACTTTGATCTAAGCAGGGCCCAGTCTCCCCTGCACAGGAGCCACATCACAGCCTCTGCTGCCAGCAGGAGACCACAAAAACCCCCCTGAAGGCCAGGGAGGCTTCACTCCATCCCGGCTCACCACAATCCATCTTCATCCCCTCAGATGTGTCCCCACAAACACATGGGATATTCAGTCTCCTACGGGATGCAGAGCACAAGAGAAATCCCAGGTGCAGCCAGGAGCTTGCAGGAACAAGGAGCCCAGGGAGCCACAGGACAGGGGAGAAGTCCCAGCCTCTGTTCTGGATGGATTTGGCTGGATTTGCCTGCCCATGTCTGGGTGCATTTATGTGTCTTGGTTTCTCTGGAGGTTTTAACTCAGTTCTCACATCTTTGGACACTCCTGGGCCTGTGTGAATGGGGACAGGGGGATTGGTACCCCAGCATCTCCCTCCTCTCTTTGAGCCATGCAGACTCAGCCCTGAGTGATGCTTCAGCTGCCTGAGAGCGTTTTGCTGTGGGGGATGCAAACCTGGGCTGCTGTGAAAGGCATTTCTGGAATCACAGAATTAGGAAGGTGAAAAAACCCACTCTGAGTCCAACCACTAACCCAGCACTGCCGCTGAACCACGTCCCTAAGCACCAGAGCCACACAGTTTTGGGACACTTCCAGGGATTGTGACCCCACCACTTCCCTGGGCAGCCTGTTCCAGTGCTTGACAACCCTCCCAGGGAAGAAATTTTCACTCATATCCACTCTAAACCTCCCCTGGTGGAACTTGAGGCCGTTTTTGCTACTTAGGAGAAAAGACAGATCACCACCTGGCTCCTACCTCCCTTCAGGCAGCAGTGGAGAGTGAGAAGGCAGAGAGTAACAAGAACTCTGTTAAAATCTCCGAAAATATTAACCCAAATGTGTTCAAAGTGGAGCTGCCTGAAAGGAATTCCTTTACCTCTCTTTGAATTCCAGGAACACTTTTGCCAGGCTGCTTCCTCCAGACATCATGGAGACATCGATGGCTCTCAGGAAACTGAAGTGCACTTTAATTAGGTCCTAAAACCAAGGGACAGTCAATACTTTAAACACATTCCAAGCAGGTGAGCAAACAGAGCCTAAGGAAATGCACATTCACTCCTTCCTCAGGCAGGGGGTTTTCCCCTCTTTTAGGTGTTTGTAAAGAAAGTTGTTCCAGTGGGATGCAGCCCGGAGTGGCCTGGAGGACAGGGATGTAATTCCATCTGAGAAATGCCCCAGGATCAGGACTTAGGAGGAGATGGGATGGAAGGAGTGGAGGAGATGACAGGTTTTGACTTGGACCCCGTGCAAACCAGAGCAGAAATAAATCCCTTCATCACCCTGTGCCCAAATCATCTAAATCAGCTAAAATCCAGAGCCCCAAGCCTGAAACATCCACTAGATATAAATTTCTTACCTAGGGTTCACATATTCCCCACCTCGAAAATTAAAGAATGTCTCCTAAACCACTTTAAGCTCCACAGCACACGAAAGGCTGAAGCTCTCCAAGTGAATGCACAAATAAATCGAACAGAAAATCAGAAAACCTCCTCCTAAGCGGGGAGAGGGCTGAGCTGCTGCGAAAAGAACAAAGATTTGAGGCACAATGCCCACGATGTTACCTCCAAATTGATAAAAATAGCCTCCATGTCTTGGGGAGTCAGCACCAGCCTCAGGGGGTTCATGTAGTTCTGCAAGAGGGAAATGGAAAAGGGACTGAGGTGCTGCAGAAGAGGAGGGAACGAGGTTGTGCAGGGGATTTGGATTTTCTGCTTCACCAGCTGCGTTCACCTGGGCAGGTTTGAACGAGTTTAAAGGCAGAGGATGAGCAGGGATGGAAGTGGGAGGCAGGAATTCCCATGAGAGCATCACTCCTGAGCTCCCACGGCACTAACAGGGCTGGGAAGGTGCCAGACCCCCACCCATGGGTGCCCACAGCTCCCTGCCCTGCTAAACCCGTGGCAGGGGGGTGAAATGCACTCCTCCACCTCGCTGCAGTCCTGCACTGAAGCATCCTCCCAGCTCTTTATCTCCCTGCAATCCTGCCCTTGAGGAGGCAGCGATGATGTGATTACATGGGCAATGCCTTTCTGAACAAATACATATTAATGGCATCATCCACGTGACCTCAGACTCCAAAAAAACCCCAAACACATCACACCCAAGAGGGGAACTTCCACCCAGGACCCTGGAATTGAGCAGGGAGCTTTCATTGAGCATCAGGAAGCTTTAATTGAGAAGAAAGCAGTAATTTAACTCTTCCTTTCCACTGAACCAGAAGGCTGTGGCTGTTTCCGAGGAACAAGGGTTCCTTGGAAACATTAATCACAAATATATCGGGACATTCCCCTGGAAAATGGGAAACGCTCTTCCATTTTCCCCAGTTTTGCTCACAGCTTCTTCAGGGCAAGACAGAGGGAAAGGATGGCAGAAGGGGAGGAAACAAAAGCCAGAGATGGCAGCTGGATTTTCATTATTGCTCTTTCTTCCTGCTGCTTTCCTCGGAGCAGGAACCACCTCCAGGCTCCATCCACTGCCTCCAAGAGGTGTTCGCTTTTCTTTGTTTTTTCCAAAGAAAGGCGCCACAATAATTCATCAAAACCAATTAAAACCCCGCCAATTTAGGCAACAGAACGTTCTCTTTTTAATCCAATTAGCTTCAATGGCGAGTCAGCACAGCTCCAACGCTCGGAATAAAGGAATTATTCCGTGGCAATCAGAGTGATAAGAGATATCAGCAAACACTGCTCTTATCAGCAAAGCCGGCCTGGCTGAGCCAGGAGTGGGAGATTCTCACCCCAGGATAGGGGGGACACAGCAGGAGGGTTTCCAGCCTGGTTCTAATCTGCAGCAATCAGAAAAAAAAAATAATAATAAAAAAATTATGCTTAAGGTTTGGGCTCCTTCAGGCTGCATTTTGTGCTTGTCAGGCTGGGTTTTGTGGATCTCCCTCGTTCTCCCATTTTCCTCTGGGAGCAAGCACCAAGGCAGCACAGTTCCTGTGGGATTCAGGGCTGCTGGGGAAGGGGATGCTGTGGAGAAGAGGGCTCAGTGCTCACCTTCTCTATATCTTCAAGCGTTTTGTAGTATTTGGCCTCGGTTTCTTGGATTTCTAGCAAACAGCAATTCCTTTTGTCATCTTCTGTCATTCCCATTTTCTAGGGAAAAAAAAAAAAAAAAGGTAGGGTCAGATGGTCCTAAGGGTGGTCCAGACACCTGGTGGGGCTCCAGTTCAGCCTCCAGCAACCAAGCACAAGTTTGGGAAAGTCAGGAGAGAGCAGCTATTGCTTTGTGCTAAAGGGAACTGGTTTTATCCAAAAAAATATACAGAGGAACCCCGGCTGTGCTATTAAATATGTCTCACCATGGAAAACACTGTATTTTTTTCCATTTATTACAGCCACACCACCAAAGACTAGCAGCTAAAGAAGGATAATAAGAGATAAAGGCTGATTTTTCCGTTTTTAAATTTTTGTTGTTGTTGTTATTAAGATGACACTCACAACAGATACTAAGTGGGTCACAAATAATACATTAGAGTTATCCAAATCCCTGGCCAGGGTTGCCAATTCTCGTTATTTTAGGTCAAATCTGATAAAATGTGCTTCTCCCAAAGCCCCAACTCCTGGAGTCTCCTCTGCTCTGTAAACCTGGGAGTTTTTGGGAGCTGCTGCACTTGGCAGGGCAGAACCTGAATTTGGGGTTTTACGGATCATGCACAGGAACAGAGCCCCTCTGTCCACCCCTCAGAACCCACAGCTGGCCCCTTTCAGCTGGATGAAACCCCAGATTTTAATGGATTCATCTTACCTGCATGTATCTAATCTGAAGCATGCAGAAAGACAAGAAGCCATTAGCAGCACGCACTCGCTGTTGTGACAAATGTTACCCAGAAAGTTCCATTTTTTGGGGCAGATATATTAAAAACAGACTCTTTTGCTCAGGAAAAGGGGGGGTCACAGCTCTCAACACCAAAGCTGCTCAGCAGAAAACATAAAGTAATGTGGAGGGGACAGTGAAAAATTGCCATTTCCAATGACTTCAAACCTGGCTGCTGGAGCTTTTTCCCCATTTTTCCCATTTAGGCAAAAAATTCCAACCAAAACCTTCCCTGAGGGCAGCTCTTGGGCCAAGTGGCTTTTCCAACTGATGGCAAAACCCAGTGCTGTGTTGACTTCACATCCAAGCACTTTGGCAGGATCACTGGGAATATTTTGGGCTCAACTCCTGGATCCAGAGGGGGGTTTTGGTGTGCAGGGAGCTCAAGGGGATGGAATTAGGGTTTTATTGTCTTTGTCCCACAGGAGAGGGGAGGAATCAGAGCACATCCACGGATGCAGCCCTGCATTCCCAGGCTCCAGCCCCTCGTGTCTGGCTCAGCCACGTCCCTGCTCCAGGGACTGAATTGATCCCTGAACTTGTCCATTGATCCTGCTTTGTCCCAGGGAGGTGTGGACTGTGTGAACTCGGGGAGAGTAATTAGAGTCTGAACAAAGCCTGGGGGTGGCAGATATTGGACGTGGGGAGAAAACTGGGAAGGTCACACTCTGGAGAAGTGAGTCCTGCCAGCCCTGCAGCAGTGCTGGGGACACAGGTAGGCTGTGGGCACCTTTGGGGAGGTGCCAGGGCCACCAACACCTCATCCATGGAGTGTGATATTTGCTCCAGAACCCTTGGAGATATCACAAATCCCTCCACGATTTCCATCATTCAGTAAAATCTTTTTTTTTTCTTTTTGAGAGGTGACAAACGGAGGCAGCTGCTTGTCCCTGCTGGCCCAGAAAGCTCCAGTGCAAACACCTCCCTGCTCTGAGCCATCCAGGCAGGAGCAGCAGGCACAGAGATCCCTCACACACACACAGATCTGTCACCCCGACCTAAAAATACCAGCAGCACCTCTGGCTGACGGAGCAGGAGGAGCCTCCCCGGAAAGGCTGCAGTGACACCAGCACCAAAATCCTATTTTTAGCTTCTCTTTTAGGGCTTGTTAGATCTCTCTTTCCCTTCCTCCTCCCCAAACTCCTGCAGATGACAGGCTGGGCTGGGAAACTCCTCAGAAAACCCCTCTGGGCTGGTGCCATCCCAGCTGTGCTTGTTCAGAGCGACTCAAAGCAATTCTCCTCTTTGCAGCATCAACCTGCCAGTGGCACAGGGTTATTCCCTTTCAGGGCTCCCCTCCCTCCCCTCCCAGCGAGGTGGAGCTGTAAAAAGGCAGCGGAGCTGTTACCATGGGCTGCTGCACTTCCACTCTGATGATATCCTCGTAGATATCATCGCCCTCGTCCTCGCAGGGGACGCAGTCGTAGATGTCCTCCCCCAGATCGTGCTCGCTGCAACGAGAAGGAGAAGGGGTCAGGGATTAAATAACCATGAGATTTCAGCTGCCACTTCACCAGGCACCGAGGAGGATCGCAGCAAGGAAAATCCTGTGGAAATTCATGTGCTCAGCCCGAGCTCTCTGGTTTTTCTCAGTGCCTGCTGCAGGTTCCTTCCCGCTCGCTGGAGGCTGGAGAAGGCGGGATGCTGCTCGACACGAGCGGGGATCACAGCCAAGAGCTGCTCTGTGCCCACGGTGCCCACGGGCTGCCAGCTCTGCCCCTGCTGGGCTTTTGCTCAGCACTAATGGGCCCAGCTGAGATGGATGTGCCAGCCAAGTGCCCGGCGGGGCCATCTGAGCCACCAGCTCCAGCTCCACCTGCTCCAAGGGTGCCCACCACCTCCCCCTCAGCTCCTCTTCAGGACCAGGAGCAGCTCTTGCCTCTGTGACTTTATACCATGCTCAGAGAATTCACTTTAAGGGTTGCATTTTGGCCTGCTTAAGGCTCTGCGTTCACTCTTGATCTGATTTTGCTTTTCCTCACTGAAAGGTTTCCTCGTGCCAAAAAAACCATCCCCTTCCCCCAGGCAGGGGTGCAAACTGCTGTAGGAGCCCAGATCCACTCCAAGCAGGAGCAGATATTAAACACCCATCTGGTGTCTCTGAGCAGTAGGAGAAACATCCCAGTCCTGATGAACCAACAGCCTCTGGAGCTGTGCAGGACCCACAGCAAAGCCTGGACCCAGCCCTGGGCATCCCACCCAGGTTTAAATGTCCTGCACCCAGGTTTAAATGCCCTGCACCCAGGTTTAAATGCTCTCCATCCAGGTTTAAATGCTCTCCATCCAGGTTTAAATGCCCTGCACCCAGGTTTAAATGCTCTCCATCCAGGTTTAAATGCCCTGCACCCAGGTTTAAATGCTCTCCATCCAGGTTTAAATGCCCTGCACCCAGGTTTAGATGCTCTGCACCCAGTGATCTGAGCGATGCACCAGCTCCCACAAAGCCCACTCCCTGCCCTGGTGGGCAGCTGGGGGATTTTTAGCCCAGCATTTCCCTGAGGAGCAGGAGACTCTCCTCACCTCCATAAGGCAATCTCATCAGACACTCAGCTCGGTGGGCAGAGGTCAATAACATTTACAGCAGAGGGAAATTAAGCAGCAAAACGTCACCTTTTGAGGACCAGCCCCGTCACTTTGGAGCTGCCCCTGCACTCCCAGGCTTCAAAGGCATCCCAGAGCTGCAGTGCCCGGGTTGTGCTAAAGGTGATGGTGTTCAGTAATTAATTATCATCTGAGACTTCACACCTCTCCCAGGGCCTCCTCAGCCTTGGAACACTTTTGAAAATTCAGCCCATATTAAACAGCAATTAACAATAATAATTCCAGTGCTTAGATCTACAGGTGCTGGCTGCTAACAGCTCCCACTGAAGTCAATCCCACAGGATCAGGATGGTGTGAAATGCTGGAATATCAAACAGCACTCGCATATTTTACGAGCTGTGTCTTTCAACAGGGGTATTAATTACACACAAATAAATTTAGGTGTAAAGCTGTGCTCCGAGTGTGACACTCAACATCTCTCTGTTATATATCAGGGAGCAGCCAGAGCACATCTGCCTGCAAAACCCGGGCTTTTATTCCTCCTGCTTAAATACAGCCCTTTCTATTTACACAAACAGATTTGTTTCATAAAAGTTTGGGGATTTTTAAATAAATACGCCGGCGTGATGTATCCATCCCATTCTTCCCGGGTGATGCATTGCAGCTGCTGCAATAATGCCCACTAATAGCTGGTGATCCATCTTCCCCCTCCCAGGCGTCATTATCTGCACCAATATTTATATTCTGGGCTCTGCTCCTCATCATCCAGAGCCAGGCACTCCCAGCTCCTGATGGATCTCCCTGCCCACACCTCTCGGGTTGCTGGCTGTCTCTCCATACATCATTTTCCCTGGCTGGAGGCTTCTTGGGAACGTGTGGTTGGGTTTGTGTCACGAGCAGGAGCCCAGCTGGGTGTGACACGACCAGGAGAGGGCTGGGGCCATGCTGCTGCTGGAGCAGAGGCTGCCTGGAGTGAGGGATGAACATCCCTGGAGAGCTTGGGAATTGCTTTGGGATAGGTGCAGAGGAGAAGATGGTGGCTGAGGTGTCCCTGAGCATCTCCTGGAGCTCCTCTCCCATCCAAGCCTCAGAGCCTGGTGCTGCTGTTCCCAGCCTGGACAAAGTGTCCTTTTCTCCCTCCCCAAGAAGCCAGGAGCGTGGTGGGCACACACTGGGAGAAACCCACGTGATGCTGACGGGGCTTTCTGAATCATCAGGGTTGGGAGAGACCTCCATGAACATCTGGCTCAACCAGCACCACCACGACCACCCCTAAGCCACGTCCCCAAGTGGGTTTGCCAGATGGGTTTTGCTCAGTCATGGGCAGAGAGTGGAGAAGGATGGATGCCCCAAAGCCTGGCCCCACCTGGGCCACCAGGACAGAAATGCCTCCCAAGGGACATCCCAGCAGATCTGCCCACAGAAGTGCCACCAGCCCCTGGACACAAATTCCTCAAATTCACCACGTGGGGCCACGTCCTGACAGCACCTCACAGCTCCCACTCCTCTAATGAAGGGCTGAGCCTTGCTGCTCCACTCCTTCCTGCTACTCCACAGCAGAACAAGCCCTTCTCTACTCCAATTCCTGGTTTTGGGGAAAAAACAGGAACTATTCCCACATCCTGAGGACACCTGGAAAGACACCTCCACTCCAGAGCTTTGGGGAGATGCACCAGAGTTCCTCAAACCCGACAGCCGTGGCAGTATGACAGCACCACCATCGTCCAGCAGTCTGTTATTTATTAAAATACATTCTCAGTGCATCTCTGAGAAACACCAAGAGGCTGCCAGTTTTTATGGAGAGCACTAAACCACGAGGATCAGCCTCTCCTGGAGCAGCCCAGCTCCTGCTGTGCCATACAGATGTTGACATCTCTACTTTGCACCTTTTGATCCTCACCTGTCCCCACACTGTTGAAAATACACACCCCTCCCTTTGAAAACACAGCCCCTCCCTTGTCCTTAAAGCCGGGATCGGGATGATTTTAGCCAGGACACACCTCAGGACACACTGAATTCGGGCAATAAATCCAGCGTGTTGCGGGCAGACGGAACAACTTGAGCAAGGAAAGCCAGATCACCTCGTTCCTCACAAAGAAAAGCAATTTGCTCCTTCAATAAAAGCAGCAGAGTCTGCGAGTTACCCGTGGGTATCAGAGCCTGTGATCTACTGCTTGGCTTAGGAGATTCATTGACAGCTCTGGGGTTAGGAAAGGGATTTTGGCCGCCCTTCAGAGTGAACACCAGCACTCGCAATTACTGTTATTAGGATGGATGTAACCAGCTTTGGGCTGGCAGCATCTTGCCGAGCCAGAAAAGCTGATAATGAATAAAGCTTTTCATATCTGAGGCAATTTCAGGCCAAAACAATGCTTTTGGCTGAGCTCTGCCTCACTGGCAATGCCTGCCCTGCACTAACTCCCACCCAGGCAGGCAGCAGCCCTGCCAAAGAGCAGCTCCCAGAACACAGGGGCTGGATCCTGCCTTGGAAGGAGAAAATCCATAAAATCACACAGTGATTTCATGGATTTTCCATGGCTGGAAGGGGCCATGGGCACAGACAGTCCGTGATGCCCCTGAAGGAGCCCTGCACATCACCTCTGCAATGACACTGGGGGTAAGTGGGGAAGCTCTCGGGGATTCCAGGGCCATAAAAGCTGCTGTGGGAAGTTAATGAGTTTGTACCAGCCTCAAGAATTCAAGGACAAACCTTCACGACAAAGCCACCACACCAAAACTCCATCCAAACCACGCCGAGGAAAGAGCCAGAACCACCAGGAACAGCAAAAAAAGAGCAGGAGGGGACAGAAGGAGCTAAAATAAGACAACCAAGAGAGGACCCTAAATTTCCAGTCCTGTGACCAGGCTTAAGAGCCAGAAGACCTCAGAGCCAGCACAGGTCCAGGCTGGGAGTGCATCTGCAGGGTCTCTGAGGCAGCTGTGAGGCTCCAGTCCAACCCAGCAATGCCCACTTTCTCATTCTCACTCTGCACTCACAGCTATAAATACACAGCTCCTCCAACCAACCCCTTCATTCAGGGGTTCCTCCAACCACCCCCTGATTCTGTCTGAGAGGACCAGCAGAACCCTCAATCTGCAGCACATCTGGCAGGCTTTGGTTTCAGGCTGAGGGAGTGTAAGATGTGCAGCTGCTGGACTCTTGCAGGGGTTTAATTACCCCGATTGGATTTGGATGGAGACACCAGTCTGGAAATAGCAGCAGGAGCCTTTTCCCATTTATTCAGCTTGGGGCTCACATTCCCCATCCTGAGTGGGAGATTTTGATCCCAAGGAAAAGCCTCACACAGTTACAGCGACCAACAGGATCCCAGAAATGACCCAAGCAGGACGTGTAAAAATCAATACAAGTGACACAAGAAGGACAGACACATTTACAAGAGCTCTGGCTCAAGTGCCCTGCACCACAGAGCCATTTATTTGAGGGGCTGTTGTGCCTGGCTTGTCCAACACTGCAGAAATAATGAGAAAAGTGGCAGCTAACTTATCATCCCACCTTGGCTCCTGCGTTTGTTACTTTTGTTTTAATGCATTTGAGAAGTTCTGCTGAGCACAGCACTATTTTGGGAGGTGTGAGGGGGGCAATGTGACAGTAGTGGGAGAAGCAGGAGAGACTTCAGCAAGAAGCTGAGCCCAGAAGAGGAATCACTTGAGAAATTGTGGCCTAGCAGATCTCCTTCCCCCCTTCTCCAGGATGGAAAGTTTGGGAATACACAATTATCCCAATAAATTCATTAGGGATAAATTCCCAGTGAGCTGCAGCTCGAAACAAGAGCAGGGGACATGGACACTGACCTGCGGGACAAAGCTCTCCAGGGGCAAAACTTGGTGGGGACCTGCTTTGCCTAAAACACTTTTTTTGCTGCAACACTACAACTCCTCTCCTCCAAAGAAATTATCTTCAGAAGAGGAAAAAAAAGGTAAAAGTTACGCAGATTAAATGCTTCGCATCAAACCTTTCACAGAACTTCTGCCTGACTCTGAATCCTTCAAACAGCCAAAAATAACCCAAAATCTGTGTAATCTACCTAATTGTGCCACTGCAGAGGGACAGTGCCATGAAGTGGAGAAGGTTCATCATAAAGAAGGGCCAGGATTAATCACTCTCATAAATTTAATGAGACAAAATAACCGGAGAGAGCTCAAGTGGCAGCGGGGAAAATTTAGGTGAAATGTTAAGTGTAACTCTGAGGGTCCAGGTTGGTTTGGAGCAGCTGAAAAAGCCATAAAAGGGGAGGGGAAAGCAGTTGGCAGGGCAGTAAGGTGGATAATTGCCTGCTGACTCCTGACTCCCAGCAGCCACAGCCATGTGGGAAGCAGCAGCTCCCATCCCTGGGGATCTGCAGGAGCATCCTCGGGACAAGGGTCACTGATACAGCCCCGCTACAGGGCACAGGCTGCAGAGCATGAACCCACGGGCTGCTGCTGCAAAACCCAGCTCATTTCATGGCCCAGCTGCCCCCAGACAGGCTGCTCCAGGGTCTGGCATGGGGCAGGCTGGAATAAATCAGGCAGCAGAGGCCAATTGTCCCTTTACTGCAGCTCCTCACGGCATTGATCAGGCACTGCTTGTGATGGGAGCAGCCCCTGCCATCTGCCCTGGCTGGCTGCAAGCTGCCATCTGGCCCAGGGCACAGCACACCGAGGGGCCAGAGGGCTGAAAACAGGGAATTTGAGAACCTCCCAGCTCCCCTGATAGCCTTTTAGCTTCCCTTCCCCTTCCCATCACCAATTGTTTGGTTGGTTTTTTGTTTTCTGGGTTTTTTTTTTCCAGGCAATTAGGTGCCTTGATCTGCTGGCTGGAGAATCTGTCTGGAGCTGGGATTAATCCCTGCAACACCCCAAAGGTGAGAGCACAATGGGGTCATCAAGGCTTAAACATCCTTTAAACACACCAGCAGCCAGTGGCTGCCCCATGACTGCACACACAGCTTGCTCCTGCATCCCTGGCACTGGTTTTTGTGCCGCAGCTCCTCCGTGCTGGGAGAGTTCAGGACTAAGGTTCTCACTCTTTGGAACATCATGGGGACAACAAGGACAAAGAGCCTGCTTCCTTCTGCTCCCCAAATCAGCACCTCCATCACAAATATGGTCATATTTTAAAGGCTCTGCAGCAGAGGAATTCAAACTCTCAGCCTGGGGACACCAAACTACTCCACTGAAGTACTTACACTTGAAACACCCCGACATTCTCCAAAAAAACCTCATCTACCAGCCCCCAAAATGTCCTGTTAGAACCAACTCTGTTTATCCTGAGCTCTTTCTCCAGCAGCACAACACCCAAAGCGGGCTCCCTTTTGGAGATTCCTCTTTGCCAGGGTGAGCTGGTGGCACAGAGCCCACCAGGGCTGTCCCTCCTCACCCACCCTTGTCCCTCTGAGCACTGTGAGGACAGCAGTGGCACCTCGAGGTGACAAATCCCCGCTGGTTTTGCAGGCAGCTCCCTCCACACACTGAGTCCTTTCCCTTGCTGCTGTGGAAATCACTTCCTCACCCACAAAAAAAAAAAAAAAAAAAGGCATTTTTGGCCGCAGCCACCTCATCCCAAGGCTGCTGGCTCATCAGCAATGCGAAAGGCAGAGGCGCTGGGTGGACTGAATCATTCCCAGCAGTGAATGCTGCCCTTGTTGGGCTTGTTTGCAGAGGGCAGGAGCTAAGAAAGAGCTCTTTCTCAGGGGTGCCAAGGGCTGCCAGCACCCAGCAGCGGGGCCCCGGGGACACCACTGGGACTGGCACATCTCCAGTCACAGTCCCCTGCTCCAAGGGAGAAAAGGGCGCTGCTGCTGCTGGGCTGCAGGCAGGAGGAGCACTCCTGCTGAGGGGTTCTCTGGAGGGAAGTTTTGGGGGTGTTTTACAGCTCCAGGGTGGATTCTGACACCGTTTCTGTGCTCTGGGAGGGCAGGCCTGGAGGAAGGAATTTGGGCAATCCCTGCTGGTTCAACATGCCTTTCCCTCGTGAGTCCTAAGTAAGATAAAAGAGGATTTTGCAGAGAATGGGAGAACAGGGAAAAGTTAAAAGTTGGAGATCTGGGACAGAACAGGGCAATGAGCTGAAATAAACCTCCAAGTTATCTGATGGGCCATCACAGCCCCTGTGGCCAAGGGACAAGGAACAATTTGGGAAGCTCCCAGGTGGACACCTTGTTCTCTTCAAGCAGACTTAAAGCTGGGAACCCTCTTCCAGCCCCAAATAACCCAGTACAGCACCCCAAAGCCACCCTTGCTAGGCCAGCACTGCCATCCCCAGCAGCACTCCGTGCCCACACAAACCTCTCCTTGATTAAAGGCACATCTGTGTGGGAGAAACAGGAATTTTAAACCCTAACATTAAAGGGATTTTGAGAACTTTTGGAAAGGGGGCACAAGAAATGCTGTTCTTGAAAGGATCCCTTTCTTAGTTAAAATTTTATTGAAGTGCAGCTGCTGGGAGCCAACAGCAAGCAGGGAATTCCAGGGTACTCCATTCCCTCCGCCGGTAATTTATGATTTACTTCTGTAATAACTGAAGCCATAAGGAACTCATTGGATTAAGGAGTCTTATTATTTATGTTGTGGAACAATAATATTTAACTGCACAAAGCCACATATCCACCCATGCAGTCCACCCCTCCATATGCAGCAGGCTGCACTTCATAAGCAAAACCCTGGCTGGATGGGAATGCTGCCATTGAATTCCAATAGTGCCTGCACTTCAACCGTGTGTGCTGTAGCTCAAGGTTGATTTTAAAAGCCTGTTACATCATCACCACAGGCAGAAAAAAAACCAGATAAACACAGACAGAGACATCATCCCATGTCCCACCAAGGACAAGCAGGGGAGGTGTCACGGTAGGATGTGGCTGTCACAACCCTGGAAGTGTCCAAGGCCAGCTTGGATGGGGCTGGGAGCAATGTGGGGTGGTAAAAAGTGTCCCTGCCCTTTGCAAAGGGGTGGAATGAAATGGTCTTTAAGGTTCTTTTCAACCCAAACTATTCTCTGATTGCCCCAGGACCAGCTGGTGTGGTCCAAAATCACACCTGGAGGATGCAGCACCCAAAAAATGCCACGGGGGGGGAACCAGCAATGCTAACAGTGGAGACCTCACTGCCAGAGCTGCCTTGCATCACCTCAGAGGATGAGTTATGTCCCAGGGTTTTGGGATTTAGGAGGAGGAGGGGATCCCCTGGGCTTGGCCCCTTTCACCCCCCACCGAGCCACTCATCAACTCAACCTGATTAAAAGTGACATCTCCCAGGGCGTTATACCAGGAAAAGATGGACTTTTGTCAGAGCACAAAAATCTCCTGGCCAAAGGATGAAAGCAGCCGCCCTGGCTCTCCCAGCCCTGCTGTCAGACTTTATCTGCCTTTGCTGGAAGCCCAGGACAAGTTTTTCTCCCTCCCAGGAGAAGGTGAGGCCACTCACTCCGCCAGCTCCTCCAGACTCCGGTACACGTCATCGTCATTCTCCGTGGTCTCCTCCGAAGGGAAGGGCCTGGGAAGGAAAGGGATGACAGGGTTATAACGTGCCTCACCCCTCACAGCAGAGCCCCTGAACTCAGCCCAGCCCTGAGCATCCTGCTGAGCAGCACGGAATATTCACTGCTGATCCAGTTTTGTCCCGGAATGACACCGTGTCTGCTGCTTCCCAAGGGCAGAGCTGGCAGGGCAGGGCAGGAACCCAGGTGGGGAGGGTAGCTGAGGACACAGGACAACACCAAAATGAGGGGCTGCATGGTCTGACAACACGTCAGAGCCCCCTGTGGCTGAACCCTTCCTGCTGAGCTGGTGCTGCACCAACAGCTCAGGAATCTTAGTTCCAGCCTGGATTTGTTGGGATGGAGAAACACTTTCTCCTCCAGCGATGGAGCCTTTCTACCTGTGAGCTCCTTCCCTGCTCGGCCAGGCAGGGCTGGGACTCTGAGCTGCTTCCCACTGGATCAACCCCACCGGAATGAGTGAGTCCTTATGAACTGCAGGCTTCCTCATCTGAACAACCTGGTGACGGCTGAAAAGAGTAAAACCCCTGGAGAGGAGGGAAAGGCCACCAAAAGGGCAGAAAGAAAGGAGAGGAGAAAGCAGATTAAAAAGAGCGAGAGAGGAGTGAGTGGGGGGAATACAAGAATTCCTTGGCTCATTCTGAAGCAATAACCCAATAATGCAAGAGGGAGACGAAAAACGCTGTTTTAATTAAACCCCACGTATTATTGCTGGCCCAGGGCCAGGCTGGGCTGTGGCTCTGTCGGGGCTGGATGCACCTCGTGGCCACAGCTGTGCTGGGCACCCCCAGGGCACAGCCAGCCTTGCTCCAGCCCCAGCACAGGGACACGGAGGGGTGGCAGCAGGGCAGCTGTGCCCAGCCCTCCTGGGGCTCTCCAGCCTCTGAACCACAGGGATGGACACTGATGCTGTGGAGGAGCAAAGCTCCTACACTTAGTTAGAGGTTCCTACATGTGAACCTCTAACTGCCCTCAAGAGCAATTTCCTCCTCTTCCCTCCTGCCCCCCCTGGCCATGATAGATTGCCTCTCCGAGGAGATTTAACACACGGCCTGGTTAGCCCCTGAATTTGCTATTTTTGGACCCTTTCAGCAGCATTAATTTGCTTTCTCTCCCCTGCTACACCTCAGCCTTCCTTCGGTGAGCAGCTCCAGACCAAGCACGCTGAAATAGTGCTGAGACCTGCAGGGAGCTCAATTAAAACCCTGACCAGGGGGTGAATCCAGGAGGGGAAAGAGCTGTGGTGACCCCAGCCACGGAGCAGGACAATTCCAGCTGTTCCAGCTGCAACGAGGAGCACCCAACGTGTGTCCAACCACATCCATGTGCAAAGGGGCAATGTCGAAGGGAGAAAGGCAAAGGATGCAAAGCTCTGGCAAGAAGGCAGACCTCAGTTTAAACACCACTTGTTATGACAATAAAAAGAAATCCACCACGAGGCACGAGCTCCTTCCTTTTCTGTGCATCTTCTGCTCTTCATCTCTGACTGTTTCCTTCCCCAGCACTCGGCACACCAGGGAGAAAGGAGTAAAAAGAGCCATAAAGAATATTAAAATCACATGGACGCATCTCCAGCCATAAATCTGGGCTTGAGGTGTAATTGATACAATCCCCCATGTAAGACAAAGAGGCAGAAAAGGGAGAAAAAAATACTTTCTAATCAGAGTTTTGCAGGGATGCAGCTCCCCTGGCACTCCCAGCCTCACCTTGACCCCTGGTGAAGGCCCAGAGTGAAAGTCAGGCCAGGGGAGGAATTAATAACCTGTGTCCCTGCAGTGGCAGCTAATGGCTAAATAAGGACTCACAGAACGCAATTAGAGGGAGAAGTCACACCAGGGTGAGGATCACTAAATGAACCATCCAAAATCCGGAGCTGAAGGGCAGCTTCTTGGACAAAGCCTTGGGTTTTTCCTTTGTTCATCCCTGGCTCTCCCCCAGGAGTTCTAACTGCAACAACATGATTTAATTTACCTCTACCAACAGCCACTGTTTGAAACATCTCCCTACTTTTGACTTAAGCTCCCATCCACATCCATTTAGGTTGTTTTTTTGTCACTGAACACACCTGAGCTGGGGCAGAAAGGGATTTGATGTGGCAGGGACAGACACCCCAGGAGATCCCTATCAAGGCAGCACAAAGAAAAGCCAGCTGGGAGACCTTTTAATCCAGTATTTCTCACCAGCACAGGGTTTTCACCGAGAACCTTCCCACAGGTGATGATGCCCTTGGCCCCAGCCACGCAGGGAGCAGCATCTCCCTCCAGGTGGATGAAGGTGCTGCACCTTCCCCAGCCACGAGCTCCCCAACAGCCAACACCTGGTTTGGGACCAACCCCCGTGGTTTCTTTCTTCTTGGTAAAATGAGTGAAAATGCTGTCAGTCAAAAGATCTAAAAGCTCTGGATTCCCTGGGGAATCCTTAAAGACCTCCAGGCACATTGCAACTTCTCCTGTAGGAGCAGAGTACAGTGAGGAGTGTTCTGAGTCCACTGAAACCCAACAGGTCTGCAGAGATCCCCAATCTATTAAAATCCATTTGAAAATGTCTCTTATTTCATATCTTTAGCTAAGCACCACCTTTTTTTTTTTTTTTTTTTTTTTTTTTTCCTCCACCACCATGCAAAAAGCACCTGCTGAGCCACTCATCCTCCCAGCCCGTGCCTGGGCTGCTCGAGCCCCATCCTGCTCAGATGAAAAGCAAAAGCCCCCAGTGCCATCAAACAGAGCTGGAACAGGCTCTGCAGAGATAACAGAGCTCCCAAAGTAGACTCCTTCACACACAAACCCCTCAGCACTCCGGAGATCAAAGGAGGGAAGGGAAGTGGGATCGATCTGACGCGTTTGTTTTAGGCAAGGAAAGGGAAGAAAAGACCAAGCAATTTGTTAAGGAGTTTAGAGTGAGCTGCTCCTCTGGAGGGCAGGACTTACAGCACACGATGCCTCCTGACATGTGGTGCAAAGCACCTCCTTGACCTCACAAAAACATTTCGGCCACTTTCTGGGGATCTCACAGAGCAAATGAGGCACAGGCAGAGCCAGCCACAGCCACAGCACCCACGGGGACAATCAATTAATATTTCACGAGGTATTTTATGCCGAAAAAACTCCTCCCCTGCTCTCAGGTTGCCCCATGATCCCTCCCACACCACATCCTCACCGTCCACCCCTGCACAGGGAATCTCTCAGCGCTGCCTGGCTGCTCCTTCCTCTGAATTATTGAAGGGGAAGAGGCAGGTAGGCTGCAATTCTAACAGCAATAACCAGGGAGGTTTATTTATTGATGAGCCTCTTCCAGCATCTGGGCTGCCTTGTCCCAGAAACTGAAGCCAACTCCTCACCTCTGCAGGGAGCAGAGACAGCTCCAGTCTGATCCTTTTGCACAGCAGCATCTTGGCCTCAAACCCACGTGGGACAGAGCAGGGAGGACCAAGGTTTATTGACCATTTTTTTCCGGTCTCTGCTCTGATTTTTTGGGGTCAAAAACACCAGCGAGCCTGAGGAGAAGCAGAGAGGGAGGAAATGCCCCACTCAGGACACTCCAAGGAGCGCTGAGGCTGCTCTCAGTGCAGATGGTTTGTCAGGCAGAAGTTTTCCTGACTTGTACCAACACCCTCAGGAGTTCTAAAGGAGGTGATTTATCCCTTTCTGGAAGGGGATTCCACCCTCTCAGCACCAGCAGGATAATCCCCCCCCTGTTTTCCTAAGTCCAGGGATAACACTTGAGTGTTTTAAAAAGCAGGTGGAGTGTGTGACACGCGGGAAACCTGAGCTGCTCCCATCTGCCGTCCCTTCTGCGAGGGATTTCTTCAGTAACGGGCAGAAAGGAGCTTCTCCAGCCCTGAATCCTCGTGGCAGGCAAATGTTTCCATGGTGTGGGGTCTGCAGCCTGAAACGACACCCTGCAGGGCTCCCAGCTGCCCTGGGTGGGTGTACAGACCCCCGGAGAACCCACAGCACACTGATTCCACCAGTGTTTTAGCCTTCAGGCTGTTTCCACGGGAGTTCTCAGCCCCACAGCTCCCATGCTTCCAGAAAAGTCCTCCTGCCCCACTGCTGAGGTTTAATGCTGCTTCAATCCCAAAATTTCAGATTTTGGCTCTTCCCAGCGCGTCATTTTGGCAGCTCTAACCTTCTCCTTTTTGTCTTTTTTCCTCCTCTTTTTCTCCAGGAGGATGAATCCCTGGGGATCATCCCATTCCTGTGACTGTGTCCCCTGTCAGCCACCAGTTCTGGAACCCTGGGCTCACCACCCTGAGCACTCCTGGAGCTGCCCAAGGAAACACAAGGAAACACAAGGAAAACACAAGGAAAACACAAGGAAAACACAAGGAAAATCGTGTGTTTTCCCCAAGACTTTTTTACACACCACTGAAAACGCTTCCCTCATTGTCTGCGCTGCATTAGGCAGATTAAAGCAGCATTAATCTCCCAAGAGGTGGCTGTGAGCTGCCCAGGGAGCAGCAAAGAGGTGACCTGGAGCAGCCCTGCCCTCCACCCAGGCAGCTCCTCCACGGTTTGGTTCCCAAAATTTCCACGTGTGAAATGGGAGCAATACCAGGCAATGACCACACTGTTAATGCACCCCCAAAAATCCATTTATATAAAGCAGAACAGCATCAATCCTCCCCGTGCAGAACAAGGCACATCAGAACATACCAAAAGCTGCTGAATTCAATTAAAATCACGCTTTTCTGTCACATTACTCATCTCTGGGAAGATGCACCTCACACGGCGCCAAATTCTAGACAAGCCCTCTGAAAAAATGACGGGTTTGCTGTCTTTTATTTGCGGTCTGGAACTCGCAGGAATTCTCACCAGATTCATTCTGATGGAAATTCAGTGGGGAAAGAGCGAGTTACATCACCAGCAACACAAAAAACGATGATGATGGTGGTGGTGGTGATGATGATTTTGCAGGGGAAGCCAAGGGTGAGGTGCAAACCCTGTTTTTTCTCCTCAGCTCCAATGTGAGCCCAGCCTTTCTGGAGATGAGACGACAAGAAAATAACAGCTCGTATAATTTTATGTTCCGACACATTACGGGGTTTGGAGAAAGCCCTCGTGCTGCAGTGCCTCGCTCCAGCAAGAGGGAGGGTTTTCTCCTCACTTCAGCTCCACACTGAACAGAACAGATGGAGAAAATCAAAAGGGGAATCCAGAAATGTCTCTCTTGAAAAGAAAGGGAAAATAAAAAAGACTCAAACCCTGTGGGGTAACAGCACAACCAGCCGTTAGGGAAGGATTGCCCCAGTAATGGGATGTATCCCACCCAGCAACATCCACTGGAAAACACCCGGGGCAAACACAAATCCTCAAATCCTCATTTTTACCTCCCGGCAAAGCAGCACAAGATTTTGCAGCACTCTTGAGTTCTTCTGCTGCACGTGAGCAGCTGCCATGCCACGAAACGTGTGCCAGTGTCAATAAATAATGACCAAAAGGGACCTTCCTGCCTGACCCCAGCCCTGCTGTCTGCAGGGAGAGCGGCAGCAGCACATCCCAGCCAAGAGGGGCCCAAGGGTGCAGCTCCGAGCAGCCCATTCCAAGGGCCAGCAGGATTCCCTCCCCCAGGGAGGTGCAGAAAGGCCAGGGCTGTGCCAGAGCACCCAGTGCCCCTCTCCAGGCACAGCCCATGGCAGTGTCCCTGTCCCCAGGGCTGGGAACCTCCCAGGTCCCTGTTTTTGGACCAGCTGAGCCCAGAGCCCTTCTCCATCCTTGGGGCATCCTTGGGGCAAGAGATCTGTTTTGGGAAGGTGAGCAGAGGTGCTGGAAAGGTCCCAGAGGGTGGGAAGTGACACAGGAGGAGCCTGGGGGCAAAGCCAAGGAGCAGGACACAGCAGTGATCCTAAAGTGACACAGTGGTGACCCCAAAGTGACACAGCGGGTGACCCCAAAGGCCAGCAGCATCCCCAGAGTGACACAGCAGTGACCACAAAGTGACACAGCAGTGACCACAAAGCCCAACAGTGTCCCCAGAATGACCTCAAAGCCCACCAGCATCCCCAAAGTGACACAGCAGGTGACTCCAAAGCCCACCAGCATCCCCAGAGTGACACAGCGGTGTCCCCAAAGTCACACAGCAGTGACCCCAAAGCCCAGCACTGTCCCCAAAGTGACACAGAGGTGACCCCAAAGCCCAACAGCATCCCCAGAGTGACTGCAAAGCCCACCAGAATCCCCAAAGTGACACAGAGGTGACCCCAAAGTTCAACAACATCCCCAGAGTGACACAGCAGTGTCCCCAAAGCCCAGCACTGTCCCCAAAGTGACACAGCAGTAAACCCAAAGTGACACAGAGGTGACCCCAGAGTGACACAGCAGTGTCCCCAGAGCCAGCCAGGCTGAGCTCAGTCAGAGCTGTGTCTCCATCACACAAAGCTGCTCTGGGGAGGGGCCAGAGAAGCCGCCTCTGCTTTGGGAGCAGATGCTTTGGGGTGACCTCAGGACCCCCAGCCTGCAGAGCAGCCCTGCAGGAAAACACGGCAGGGATGTTTTGCAGGCTCTGTGTGAGGATACAAACTTGCCAAAAGAAATGTGTCAAGAACGTTCTGGGGTTTTTTTGTGGTTTTTTTTTTTTTTTCTTTTTTTTTTTTTTTTTAAGTGGGAAAGGAGCTGCTGCTCAGCCAAGGATTCTGCTCATCCACAAACGGAGGAGCTTTGTGGTGCCTCCTCAAGGTTTGGTGGTGTCACAAGGAAAAAATCCCACCTGACCTCCTCCTTGTGAGGTTTGTGCTGGTGACCAGTCCCCAAAACTGGTCCCAGTTCCAGGAGAGAGCTCTGCACAGCAACTGCTCCTCTTTGCACCCACGGATCCTCCCACAGCCCTTCTCCATCCATTTTACAGCAACACTTAAAGCGCGTACAGGGGAAAACACGGCGGCAGTAAAAGAATAATGGGCAGAGAGCAATTCCAGAGAGCCGCTGGCAGGGAATAAAACAGCCCTTGTAAAACCAACCTTCGGGAGAAGAGGTGCCCCAACAACCTCCTCGCCAGAGACATAATTGTTAGTGCCTTTAATTGCCTGCCGTTTTCACACCCAGCTGGATCCACCTCCCATCCCTGGAGACCAAATCTGATCTGGAAGTCTCCAGCACGCTGGAGGATCCTCAAAAACGCCGTAAAACATCTTCCCCTCTCTCCTTTCTCTCCTTCAGGACAGCGAGGGGAGCATCCTGATGGGCTCCATCTTCTGCAGGACGTGGGGTTTGCTGTGGGACCACACAGCCCTTTGCCCAGGGTCTGACCACACCACAGCAGCTGGGACAATGGAATAAAGTCATGGAACCCGGACAAAAGTGCAGGTTTAACTCCGAGCTGGTGGCTGAACACCGAGGACACAGCCCAGGGGTCACAGACACACGAGTTTTGGGGGGCAGGGGCTGCAGTTTGGGATCCCTGTGCCCCTCTGGGCACCTCCTGCCAGGAATGCTGCTCTGCCTCTCCATCTCCATCCCTCCTCCTCCACACACATCCTGATATTTATTACTGGCAAGCACAGCGCCTCCAGGGCTGACAGTGCTGCAGTCCTCATTTGGAGCCCGTTGGAGGCTTTCCCTGGGCCAAGGGCAGCAGGATGAGCCCTGGAGCGGGCAGTGCTGCAGGAGCTCTCCTCTGGGTCACTCCTCACTGCAGGCAGGATCCTGGGACTCATTTGGCTGCTTGGAACGTGCTGGAGGTGGCTCTGAGCTGGGCTGATCCCAGTGCTGAGCTTTTCTCCTCTCTGTCTGCTCCGTGGAGGTGGGAATGGTTTGGAAGGGACCATAAGGATCAGCTCATCCCAACCTCCCTAACCCAACTCCCACTGTCCCAGGCTGCTCAGAGCTCCATCCAGCCTGGCCTGGGACAATTCCAGGGATGGAGCAGCCACAGCTGCTCTGGGCAGCCTGTTCCCAAAAAAAACCAGAGAGAGGATGGCCAAGATGGCCATTCCACAGAGTGCCCATGGGCAGCCACTCCCACTGGAGCTGCACTGGTCACTTTTTCTTCCAGCTGACCCAAAGGGGTCCTGCCTTGGCCCCAAGAGAGGGAAAACTCATCCCAGTGTCCTTCCCTGCACGGCCCAGCCAAAACACTGCTGTGAGAGAAAACGTCCTCTGACAACAGCATCCACCCTCCTGCCCGTCTACAAGTGGTTTTAACTCTCCTTTATTAACTGTGGTGCCTTCTGAGGAGAGCCACCGAGAGGTGCAGTTCACACAGGGAGGATTTAGGGCCTCCACAAAGGGCCCTGAACACACAAACCCCGTTCTCAGCCGGGCTTTGCTGTGCACACATTAAAAATGCATGCAGGCAGCAGGAGCCAACACTGCTGAACCTCTCCTGCTTTGCTTCCAGGAAAAACACACATCTCGGGGAGATGGACAAACACGTGCCCTCTCCTCTGCTCAGGGCTCACTTTCAGCCCCCAGAGCTTGGGGTGGGTGATGGAGCCCAGAGGACGCCAGGACGTGCCACAGGCAGCAGGGAGCACTCGTGGCTGTGGCAGGAAAGTCTCGAGGGAAAAGAGGAAAAAACAAACCCCAAAAAGCTTTAAGAAAATAATTATAACCCTGGTTTATAGGGACCTGCAACAAGAAGTCTTGTTGTCCTCCAGAGAGCTGAGTTTGCTCAAGAAAACTTGGAATGAAAACTCGGGAAGGGAAGGAAAACTCCCGCTGCAAAGCACAGGAGGGAACTTTGCACGACATCCCTGTGCAGAGAGCAGGCTGCTGCAGGATCCTCCAGGCTGCCTGGGAATGGGGTAATGGAATTAGGGCTGCAGTGGAAAATCCTGGCTGGATAATAAAAAGGCTCCTTGTTCAGGCACAGCCAGCCATGGAGCAGAGTGGAACTTCTCCCTGGAAGTGCTGACAGTCCTCCAAAAAGATGGAGGGAAGGATGAGAACCGGAAACGATTAAATAAATCCCCTCTCCTGGATCTGCTCTTTGTCCCTGTGTACAACCAACCCTCTGGGACAAGAGAGGGATCAAAATCCCAACAAAAGGTTCCCACTCCATGAGCACAGAGCCTGCTTCCTGCAGGACTGGTGGCAGCAGCCCTGGGAAGGGGACAAGGCAGGCAGAGGATGGTCACAGCAGGGCTGTAGCTACAGCTGCTGCACATCAGGCACATTGCAAATGAACCACTGCCTTCAGGATCGAGTTTTTTGCCCTGTTTTTGCTGCTTGTTTCTGGGAAGAAAGGCTCTGGCATCTCCACAGAGCTGTCCTGAGAGCTATCTGCAGGACTCTGGGAAACAGGGCTCCTCTGCCAAGGCTCCTGTAGCCACAAATTATTAAGACAGAAAGCGTGAATTTTATTTTTTTCCTTCACTGAACAGCACACAAGATTGATTTTTATTTTTCTCCACACCACGAGACATATTTGAGGACAAGTAGCGGGCCTTGGGATTTATTTCACTCTTAATTTGCGTGATGCTGATTCTCAGACCCTAAAATAGGGGTTGGAGCAGAGCCACATTCGTGCTGTGGGGTGGTGGGTAAAACCCACCCAGCATCCGAATTTCACTGCATTTACCATGGTTTCAAGCACTGTGCCTAAGCCAACAAGATTTTCCCCACTTCCAATGGCAGCACTGGGAAGAGGGAAGGGGATGGACCCCAAGGAGCTGAGGGGCAGTGGTGGCTGATGTGAGCAGTCCCTTCAGGGAGCCAGAGCTGCTGCTGGTTCCCACAAGATCAGCTGAATTCAGGTTAATTCATTCGAGATTAGTTTCTGTCACTGAGGGCTCGGTGATGGTGCAGCAAGAAATCACCTAATTTAAAGGGAAGAAGATGCAGCAAGGGACAAAGGCAGGGCTCTGTGGCTGCAGGGGACAGCCAGGTGGGAGGGAACACTCCCAGGAGGGTATTTTCCTGGAATTACAGAACTCATTTCTAGTCTGTTCTGTTTTCCAGCTAAAGGAGTGACAGCGTTTTCTGTTCCAGCTGAGCTGGAGGAGAAACAGGGTTAACACACAGGAAAACAGGGTTAGGAGCAAAGGCTCGCTAAGCTCTCTGCTATTTTTGTGTAATTACGGTGCCAAAGGCTTCCAAGATAAAGGATTTTAGTGGGAACTGTAAATGCCAGTTGTAAAATGAACGAGGAAAAGCCACAAGAATCGCAAAGCCTCCCTTGGCTCTGGATCCCAGAGCCCTCACCAGCACCAGCAGCGGCTCAGCCAAAGCCTTCCCAGGGGCTGGCAGCTCCTTCACCCTCTGGGCTGGACCCAGGACCCCTCTCCCTGCCTTGGGAAGGGCTCTGACACCCTGGAACCCTCCCAAGGTGCCCCAAGATCCAAACCCTGCCCTTGCCCAGGCGCTGCAGGTTGTGAATCCCCCAAAGTGCCTCCGAAGTCCTCGGATGTTCTCTTCCCTTCGAACAAAACCCCACCGCAGGCTCCTGCAGGGCTCGGGGCTATCGGAGCCCTGAACTCACAGCGAATCCTTCTCCCTCAAACCATCACCCCCTGCATCCCCCAGCCCTGCTGGGATCTCTGGGATCCGTGTTTAACAGATGGGAAAGGCTCCGAGCTGGTTTGACACGTGAAAAGCTGTTCCCCTCCAGCAATCTCAGCGCAGACGAGGCAGGGAAAAGATGTTCCAACAGTGGGGATGGTGGCAGGGGGTGCTGGGGATGGGTGGCAGGGCTGGGGATGGGGCAGGGATTCATCCTGGCCCTGCCTGCCTTGGGATGCAGCACAAATCCCCACCCAGAACAGCAGCAGGGCACACGCTGGGGAGAAAATTTAACGTGTTCTGTAGCTGGGAGGGGGAAAACACACACACTTCCCCCACTGGAAGAAAAAAAAAAAAAGCAATCCCAAGGAAAGGTAATTTAGGCTGCAAACTCATCCCTGTTACAGCCGCGGTCCTAATGAGATGTTCCCAGATTAATAATACAAATGCTCCCTAACAAGGAAAGCAATTGCAAAGCAATTTTGCAGGGAGCTGAACAAAGAGCAGGATAACAGCTCTGCTCAATCGGGGCTGTCTGCTGCTTTTAATTCCTCGCCCACGGCTCCCTCAGGCAGCAGAGGAGGAGCAGGCAGCACAGCCTGGGTCCAGGGCACTCCTACCCCCTCACCAGGGATGTGCCTCGAGCAAAGCCAGGGGGACATTCCCCGGCTGTTAAGGGCAGGAAAATGTCCCTGGGCTGCCCTGCACAGGGGCAGGGGACAGTGGGGACACTGGGGTGATGCCACAGCTCCTGGGCACTGATGGCTTTCCTGGGATCCCTCGTGAAGTTGAGCGAAATCTGCAAATAGAGACAAGAAAACTCGCCCTGCTGCCCCCTCCCCAGCGAGAACAGTGCACAGAATTCCTCATATTTTCACTTCTTTCATCTGAAACTATTCCCAAGCAGCTGTTGGGATCTTACCCACATCCCAAAGACATCCCTGGGGTCTCTTTAACCCCGTTATGTGCAGCTTCCCAAGAGTCTGATGTGATTAAATCCAAAGAATATAGAGAAGGAGAAAGAAAGATGTTATTTTAAAGCATCACACTGAAAGGCTCTTACCTAATTCCTTTGGTTTGAGCGATGCTGTGGAAGGAGAGCCTGGATACTGCAGAGATCACCTGGAAAAGAGACAAAAAGATGCTGGTGTGCTTACTGAGGACACAACAAGGTTGGGTGGGAGCCCGAGGACCCGCAGCCTGGTGCTGGGAGCTGAAGCCCCACTGGAATGAACGTGCTCCAGCCACCCCCTGAGTGTCACAGTGTCCCCAGCAGCGCTGGGAGGACACTGCCAGTGCAAACCCTGCTTCAGGTTCCACCCCTGAGCGCAAAACATGTTCAGCCCTCAGCTATAAAGGTATTATTGAGCAGTTTTCAGTCAGTGAGCCCAGACCTGCCCTGACAGGCTTTCATGCAACACTAAGAAGCACTGAGAAAAAAACCTCTTTTACTCCGTGTTTTGTTACAAAAGGATTACAACTCCTTCCGTGCCTCTCCTCTCGCACAAAATGATCTTGTTGAGGCCAGTTTTCCAGGGCTGAAGGGCTCTGACTTCTCGCAGTTCAATAAAGATGCATCATGGGTTTTGTCAGAGGTGAGCTCAGAGCATCATCGCCCTTTTCTGGCAGGAAACAGCCAGGAGTGACTCAACACCAAAACATTCTCGTCAGCATTGCGATCAGGAGCAACAAACCCGCCAGGTTTCTCGGGGAAAACTCCCATTTTTTGAGGGAAGTTTTAATTGCCAAGGGGAATTTTGAGTGAGGATGAATGAAGAACGGGTTTGAGTCAATCGTAGATTTAAATCGTGTTTTGTTCTTGTTCACGTTCACAATTTCAAAGCTGGAGTGATAAAAGCAAACCTGTTATTTTTGGACTTGGTTTCCAATCTGCTGGGATGGGATATGGATAAAGGGCTTCTTGACTGGGCTCCAGACAAAAAAACCCCAACCCTTTGGGGGCTGGAGCTGCCTGGAGCTGCCCTGCATCCAACCCAGCCACAGGTCCCTCAGGTCCCTCCAGTCAGGAATTTAACTTTGGGATGCTCCTCTGAGGCACCTCCACACCACCCACCCAGGCGCCACATCCCTGGATTTTCTCCTGAGATAAACTCAGAGCCTCTCTGCCTCCCACGTTTTTTATCCCAGGACATCAGTGAGAGCCTCATCTCAGACCGTCCTTTTCGTTTTCCACCTTTATCCCTCTAATTTTTCATTTGTCATGAATTCCAGCCTGGCTGTCAGCTGCTGGTGCCCAAAAAACTGCCACGGTTGGGTGTCCAGTAGGTGATTTCCACATGGAAAACAGGGAACAGGAATCCCTGAAAGGCTCCAGGGCTCATCGTGGCACAAAACACCACCAGTGGTACTCTGAACACTTAACCCAGACATGGCACAGAGACTGGAGACTCCTCTGGAACCCCCAGCCCTGCTCCAGGGGGCTTAAAATAGTGCCAGGGAAGCCCCAGACTGACTGAATGAGTCTCTTCCGTGCTCTATTTTTAGCCTTCTGAAGTAAAAAAAAAAAAAAAAAAAAAAAAAAATCCAGTTTATGAATCAGACAGTTCCACTGAGAGGTTTGACTTCCAGGGAAATTTAAGAGAAAAGCTCCCTGTTCTCCTCACCGACAGGATTCCCTTTGTTCCCTGCTCAACAGCCCCAGGCCCTGCACATCCTGGAACATCAAAGCTCAGGCACAGGTTCCAGTGAGGAGCCAGGAGAGCTGAGTGAGGACCCCAAATCCTCTGTCCTTACAGAATAAAGGAGTGAGGACCCCAAATCCTCTGTCCCCACAGCACAAACCAGTGAGGACCCCAAATCCCCTGTCCTTACAGCACAAAGGAGTGAGGATCCCAAATCCTCTGTCCCCACAGCACAAACCAGTGAGGACCCCAAATCCTCTGTCCTTACAGCATAAAGGAGTGAGGATCCCAAATCCTCTGTCCTTACAGCACAAACCAGTGAAGATCCCAAACCCAGGCTCAGGTGGGAAAGTGAGGAGCCAGAACAAATGAATGAGGACCCCAAACCCCCACTCAGGAGGGAGAGCCAAGCCACCCAGTGTGAGGGATCAGCACCAAAACACCTCCTTGGAGCATCTCCAGAAGGCTGAACAGCGTCTGTCCCAATTTCAGGGAGTATTTTTCCCAACAATGACTAAGAGCAGGACAAGCCAAGTGCAAGGACCCTCACCGACCCCAGCCCCCAGCCAGGGGAAGTGCTTAAGCAAGCGTTTAAGGATAAGTAATCCTCTCCATTTCAACAGGATTAAACAACATTCTTAAAAGTAAATCAGCCCTTAAGTGGTTGGTAAACTGTGTCTCATTTTCCCCTGCAAAACAGCTTCTTATTTGCAGGGAAGCCCAGCCCTGACTTCTGGCTGTGGGGTTTGGGCAGGGTCTGCTCCACACACACACAGCAGCACCAGAATTCCTGATCCCTGAGGCTTTTCCCTGCTTCTGGAATAGCAGGACAGTCCAAAACAACCAAAATAGATATTCCACCCTGCCCCTGAACACTTGGAGCAGCCACAGCTTCTCTGTGCCATGGCCTCACCATGCTCACGGCCAAGAATTCCTTCCCAATATCCATCTAACCCCAAATCTCTGTGATTTTAAAGGTATTTCTCCTTGTCCTGCCACTCCAGCCCTTGCCAAAAGTCACCCTCCAAGTCATTTGAAGATGTTGTTTGGAAAACTGTTCTCTTATCTGTGCTTTTTTCTTCTGTGACATGTAGGGCTGAGGGTTTTAACAACAGGGGCTTATGCAGATTATTGCTATTATTATTACTTCTTCACCCATTTCTCGATGCAATTTCCTCCCTGGAAACTGCATTCAGCAGACAAAATTACCATAAAAGCTATATATAACATCCCACCGACAATAAGATGGCAGGGATATAAATAGGGATATAAAGGTACCAAATGCAGGTGATGCACAGACACTTTTCTCTGCCTGCAAAGGGTTCATTTGGGGAAATTTCTGGTGGTTTTGCCACGACAGGAGAGGGATGCCCTTCACATTCCTGAAATTCCAGAGTACCTTCTATCACTTTTGTTATTGTGATTGTTTATTAAATGAATTAATTAGATTTAACTCGTTGTGGCGTGAGTTAAATCCAACCACCCAGTGGATCATTTACTGGCCAGAGAGATCACTGCTGCAAAACAACAGCACCACAAAGTGAGGCCCTGCATGGGATTTCAGGCTGAAAAAGGCACTGAGATCTGCATTTCATGGGGAAAAGGAAGAAAATAAAAATATTAAAAAAATTTAAAAGTAATAATAATAAAAAATAAAATAAAAATAAAAATAAATAAAAATAAAAATAAACAAACAAAAAATCAATACTCAAAGTGGGTTTCTCACACTCACCGGTCACTTTGGAAAAAAAACAAAGTGAGTGAAGAAATGGGAATTTTTGAAAAGAATAAAAAACCTACAATGGCCACACCATTTCAATAAAAAATTCATCACTTTTTTCTCTCTTTCCAACACTTTCTTTTAGGAATTGCGGATTTTAAAATAAACCAAAGCCAAATAGAAAATAAATTATTATGTTCACTGCTCTTCTACTTCCTACAGCATTGTTTATGGCTGACGGTATCTCTGAGCATCTAGAAAACTCTAAAATAAACTTATTTTTTTTAAAATTTGAGAAAACAAACTGGCCCAGCTGGAGAACACTTTGCAGAGGAAGAACTTTCCAGCTCTGGGCACTCCAGGAGTGACCCTGGGAGTGGGAATGAGCTGAGGGCTCACAGCCAGCACTGAGCATTTCCAGAATAAACAGATTTGCTTCTAAGCAAATCAGGAGCTTTGCCCAACGCTGATAACTCTGGGCAGAGACCTCTCTGTGCCATCTCTGCCCGTCTCCTGCCAGGGAGAGGGAGTATCACAGTCTGGAATTGCAGGGAATCATTTTTTGCTTTACCTCCTCAACTCGTGGAGGGCAAAACAAATCCTCAGGCCAAACATCCCCAGCCTCGGGCAGAAACCTGACCCCGAAAGCTGAGACAAACTGATGGTGTCTCTGAGCAACCCAAGGGAAAAAAATACTTATATAAACTCTCTCAGGTTTGAAAAAACAAACCAGCTGGGCTGGGGAACACTTGGCATGGCAGGAACTCAGGGATGCCAGGGCATCCCACAGTCCAAACCCTGCTGGGGACAGTCCCAGGGACAGGAATGCTCAAAGAAAAGCTGAAAGTCCCCAGAGCAGGGAGGATTTGATCCAGCTGCCTCCTGCCTGAGGTGCTGGAGAATCCTGTATTTTCTCCCGTTGGTGCTGCTCAGCTCCTGTTTGCTCTTCTCCCTGCGCATCTGGGCACTTCCCAGCACCTTCCAGACACCTGCACACACCCAGGGCACAAACCAGGGCCTGGGATTCACAAACCAGGGGCTGGGATTCACAAACCAAGGTCTGGGATTCACAAACCAGGGTCTCACCAGCAGCTTCCAGCCTCTCCTGTTTGCATCTCCCTGTGCCATGGTTTGAACCTGGGCTGGACCAGCCCTGGAAAACCAGAACAGTGTGAGGGGAACACAAACCACAGAGGAGCTGCTCATTCATTCCTGCTCTTGCCTGGGGCAGAAACCTGCAAGACCCCAAGGCAGCTCCTTTCCCCGGACACAGAGCAGCCAGGACACTGCTGCTGCTGCTTCAGCATCCTGGGAATTTACTGGGGAAATCCTAAAATCACCATCTCCTGGTACAAGCTGAGAGGAGCATCAGCCCTGGCTGGGCAGGAGGGAATCAGACACGGTGTGATGTTTTCCTGGGATCCAGGAGGGAATCAGACACGGTGTGATGTTTTCCTGGGATCCAGGAGGAAATCAGACATAAATGTGATGATTTTTTGGGATGCAGAAAGAAATCAGATGAGCTGTGATGTTTTCCTGGGATGCCAAGGGTGGGCACAGCCCCGTGAGATGATCCAATCATGGATTTTCCTACACCCATCCTCTCAAGCTGGACCACATCCACCTCACCCACCCTGTTCAATAAAAACTGGTTTAGACAACTGGTTTGAGCCTTTCCAGTGCCTCCCTGGGGGATTTCCTCAGTGGCTTCACCTGCCCAGGGATGCCACATCTTCTGCTGCCATTCCCCCTCATGCCAGGCGTGGTGTCTGCTGGCATCCAGCTCCTGGACAGGTGCCAGCTGAGCAGATTTGGACTGATAACACGTTTGATAAGGATTTCAAATCAAATCCAGGGAAGTTCTCCTGTGATGGTGTGTCCAGGCCTCTGTTCCTGTATCTCACTGCAGCAGATCATGGTAAAGCCTTTTCCCTCCTCCAGCAAACACCAGGGATCCTCCACTGCCACTTCCATTTACCTCATTGCTGGTCCCAGGGCTCTGGCAGCTCCTCCTCTTCCCCAGTCCCCGGGGTGGTGAAGCCCATCAGCTGTGAAGTGCTGCTTTAAGCCACACCGTGTGGCGCAATGGGCTTTTAAAACAACGTTATTAAACCGTCACTATTTCGCATTAAACCCGTGATTTGGCCACATTACGTGCCGGGGATGCAAATAGTAAATCACTAGGCAAAGCCACTGCTGATTTCCAGCGGGAACAGGATTTTAACAGGTTTGTTTTGGGCTCTGTGGGGCTGGCATCATGTCTAAAATCATGAAGCCTTTGAAGAGCGAGCAGTCACTGCCAAACCAGCACTGTCCCCTTACAAGGAGGAGAAAAGAACAATTCAGGTGGATTTATGGCCGCTGCTAGAAAAATCCCTGCCTCTGTCACAGCACCATAAGTCACCCAGATGCACACGCCCCATCTCCCACATTTAAGACACCCATTTGTCTTTTCCCATCACACGACAGCTGAGGAAGGAAGGGAACAGTGTCCAACATCTTTGGGGTGCCCAAACCCTGATGTCTGCGTATCCAGAGGTGTCTGTGCTCCTCTGCCCCCACCCCACAGTGAACATCCCTGGCCAGGGGCAGGGCAGGTCCCTTCACTTTCCCAGGACACAGAGAAGACCCAAAGGGGGAGAAGAAAAAGAGGCAAAGCTGCCCAACACAGGGAGCCACAAACCAGCCCAGCCACGGCCAAACACAGGAATTAACGCCCTGAAACCCCAGTGCCTGCTTTCTGCTGTTAGAGCTCCTCTGACAGAAGGGCAATAAAGAGTTATTCTGCTCCTTAATGGGCTCTCTCCTCCGCCACGCTCGGTACTTTTATTATCTCTCTGTGATAGAGGCGATGGAGCCGGCTTTGATGCGGCTTTAAAAGCCTCAGGGAGGGGAAACCCAACGGTTCCTCAAGTGAGCCAACACCAGAGCCAAGAGAGATGAGCTGGGAAAAGAGCCTCCAGCTGAACAGGGAGAAGAGATTGGTTTGGTGGCCCCGGAGGAGTCGGAGCAGGGAGCTCAGCAGCACCCATGGGTGCTGGAATTGATGAGAGAACTGGGTGAGAGCGACACAACCTCTGGGTTGGGACAAGCTCAGCAGCCTGGCACAGACACCCTGAGCTCAGGGGATGTGCAGACACAAAGCCAAGGCGAGGGCACAGCCCGGGAAAGACTCTGGGTGCCAGAAAACACGAGTTTTCCTGTAAATGCTTGGGGATTCAACGGGCTGTGCCTGGTGTGCCCAACCCAGCTGCCTGTGAGCCACCACGGGCTCCCCCTTGCCTGGGGACACACGTCCTGCTCCAGGGTAAAGACAAGCCCATCCCACACGAGGTTTTGGAGAGATGCAAACATCTCTCTGCCAGAGAGGAGAATCAAACAGGAGGGACAAGGAAATTGCATCTCTGTGCACCCAGCATGGGGCTGTGGCAAAGCTCCTGGGTAAGAACAGGGGACATGATGAGGAGGTGACAAAAAGGTCCCCAGGAGCTGCTCCTGAGAAGGAAAAACACCCCCAACTGTGTGGGCCTGATATTTCTGTGTCTCAGAGATTTCAGCCTGCTGGCAGCTGCTGACTTTTCCCAAGGAAAAAATTCTCCAGAAAGCTTCTTCTCAAAGCAATCTTGGCAAACAACTCCCCTTCCTCAACACAACCCTTCTCCAGGTGAATTTTGCTGTTTCTCTGGTTTAACCAAAGGGATCAGAGAGGTGTTATTCCTATTCACCAACCGTGTTCAGTCTGTATGGGAACACCTTAGAAAAGGCAGTAAGAATTAGACAATAAAAGCCTTTTTTCTGTGCTCTTTGCCTCCTGAAATATTTGCAGTCTCATCTTTCTTTCGGGTCCTGCAATGACACAAGTGCTCAGCCAGAGGTGCAGGGGTGACTGGCCATCTCCTCCTCCTCCTCCTCCTCCTCCTCCTCTTCCCCAAATCTCCACTTTCCCTGGCCCACCTTGGCCCCATCAATCTGCCCAGAACTTGCCAACGACACAAAGGCAAGAAGAAAGGAAGGAAAATCAAAAGCCTTGATATCCAAAAAACCACCCCATTTCTGGGACAAGCTTTGGCAGCACCTCTGGAGGCTGAAATGAGTCCCGGGGGCTGTGACACCACGGTGGGGTTCAGGGTGACCCCAGCCCATCTCACATCTCTGAACGACACAAAACATTGAATTAACTAAATATTAAGTGAAACTCTTCCAACTCTGGTGGGCAGCAACACGTGGAACAGAACCCAGGGACCAGAGGAGTGTGGGATGATCCTGGCACTCCAGGAAAGAAAGGAGAAAGCACCTTGGGTTTTGTCAGAGAGATCCAGACTGACCTGAACAGAGGAATTCTCCTCTCCAGAAGAATTCCTGGACAGAACTCCAAGTTTCTTGAAGGTGGAGGAGAAAGATGCAATGTTTAGCACATTTTCATCTCGAGGTTTTCGATTTTACTCGCACATTTCCACCCCTGTGACTCCCAAGGCCTTTTGGAGAGCTGCCCTTGTATTTCTCTCCCTCTGGAACCATTTTCCAGTGTCACTCCAAGGTGCCACCACTGCCCAGAGCGCTGTGTCACCTCCCCAGCTTTGGCCAGCACATTGATCCCTCATTTTTCACACAGTCCCAGAGCACCCCAGCACAGGCTGGGATCTGCTGACCTGTGAAGCACAAGTCACACGAATTTTGCCTTTGCTCAGAGCGATAATGAAATATATTTGGGCAGAGGGAGCCAGCAGGGAGAAGAAACTAATAACAGCTTGGCTTTTATTGCAGCTGGGATTTCAGCATCTTCCCAGGGGATTCCCAGAGACGAGGAGGATTCCCAGAAAGGCCTGAGCACTGCGAGTCTGAGCTGAGGGCTGGCTGCTTCCCTCCAGATTAAAGATATCACAAAATCGCCTCTTAGAAGGGGAAAAAAAATAATAAAAAAATTCAGTGTGTAACTTTAGAGGGCTCGTTTGCTTTGTGATGGTTACAAAAGGAGCGTGTCCTTCGGGGAAAAGGAGGGTGATGAGGCCAGGGAATTGGGATTTTCCTGCAGATTAGAGAGGAGGAAAGCCACCAAGAAAAGCGGCTCCAGCAGGAGCTTGGCTCAGGTGAGCACAGCCAGCTCCGTCAGCACCAGGCAGAGCTTCTCCCTGCACACCCCAACACAGCCCCCTCAGCCTCCCTCTGCCCCTAATTAGCCGTTCTCTAATGAACCTGGAAGGATGCCGAGCTGGGAGCAGCAGAGGAGGGAGCTGGAGCGTGGGAAGGTGTGAAACACGTGGGAGGATGGCTCTGAGCTCGGGTCCCTGCTGAAAGCCACCAAGCTGTGCTGGGCTCTTGGCCCGGGAAGAGGGGCAGGAAGGGGAGAAAAAAGGCAAAAAAATAAAAATAAAAATAAAAATCCCTAAACCCACTAATCTGCCTCAAATGCTGGTAAATAGGTTTACACAGACGGTGTGCAAAGGCCTGGGCAGGTCCCAAAGACACCTGGTGCCCACGGGGAGCAGCAGCAGCATCCCTGCAGCTGCTCAGAGCAGAGCCCTTTGTGCTTGCAGGTGGTCCAAACCCTGGCCATGACGCTCTGCATGGAGCTCTGCAGGTTTTGGGGAGCCTAGAAAAGGCTCAGAGCTCACCCCACCTTTTAATTAAGGTATTAATTAACCTATCTGCACTTCCCAGGGATTTAACAACCAGGAATGTTCAGGGGAAAGGCTCCTGTAGGCAACCCCTGAGCCCACAGCGCTGATGCAAAAGGACAGGATGGCCAGAAGAGCCCAAAACCGGCTCCAATATTTGTCTAACGCCATAGGGAACACCCAGGACAGGCTAAACTTTGTCCTGAAATCAGCTGCTCCTGTAAATCAGTCAGATTTATTTGAGTTTACTCCCCAAACTGTGGGTCAGCTGCTCCACAACCTCATCCCCTCCTCGTGCTGAAGGGCTGCAGGTCCTTCTCTGAGCCCAGCCCAGAATTGAGGGTCAAAAGTCAGGCACTTAAACAAAAACCCTCATCTCGTGACCCAAAAAGAGCCACCCTAACAAACCTTCCCAGGGAAAAGCCCCTGTCAGAGGCAGCCACTCCTCAGGGATTATTTATTTGCACCCTCAGTAATAAAAACTGCTGAGGCAGAGAACAAAAAAAGGAGCAGCTGACATTACCCCTGGTGGCTCTGCTCACCTGGGCCGTCCTCACACCTGAAATCCTGCACTGCACCCCGGAGAGCTGCTCCTGCCCCATCCCTGGAATTGCGGAAGGAGGCTTGGGACTCGGGGAAGGTCCCTGCTGATGGCAGGGGGTGGGACAAGATGGCCTTTAATGTCCCTTCCATCCATTCTGTGTTTTCATCACTCCATGGCCACACTCTAAATTACAAAGTCAGACTCTAAATTAAAAAAAAAGCATGCCCCATCCCAGCCCTTTCACCAGCTCTGCATTGAGGTATTCCAAGTGAATTCCAGCCAAGGGGATTTCCAAGGGTTCCTTGCTGGCTGCAAGGAGAAGCTCTCCTACAAAAACACCCTCCCCCAGCCTCAGTATTGATTGGATTTGTCGAAACAGATGGAAAAAACAACGAGTCAGATGCCAAACACGGATATCCAAACCTGCTTCCGAGAAACTGCCTTTAATCTGTATCAAACGTAATCCCTTTCCATCAAGGCCTGGGATGTAAGCAGCAAATATCACAGATTTTCACATACCTTCGGCTTCCCATTTCCACTGGGCTCCAAAGGGAGCTGGGAGGTCAGAGCAAAACATAAGAAGCACCAACAAAAAGAAAAAGAGGTTTAGGAACATCCTGCACGTGCAGGGGAAATTGGAAGCATCCACACGAAACCAATCCACTTGCACGAAGAGTAATTTACCTATTGGGAGGAGAGACAGAGAGCTCAAAATTCTCCTTGCCTGATTTCCTTCATCGTTATTCCCAGGTGCTAAAGGGAAAAACGCAGCCATGTATGAAAACAACATGAAAGAAAGAGTTTAAAAGCCTTTTTTATTTCCCTTTTTTTTTTTTTTTGCATTTTGCAGATCCCCCAGTTTCTGGAAGGGCCACGGGTTTGTCCAGAGAAGTTTCAATCCCTCTCAGACCCAGAGCAGCAGCTCTGATGAGAGATGGCCAAGCCAGGAGCAGTGGACAGACCAAGGACAGACCAAGGACACCTTTGTCCCTCCCTGCCACACCCAGGACTCTGGGTTTGGAGTCACCATCCCACAGAGTGGAAACATCCCACCCCAAGGGAGGCACCTGCAGTTGAACACTCTGTGGTCGTAGCCCTGAAGGCAGATGATGATTTCCACTGATTCCTCAGCCTTTGAGCCCTGGATTCATCCTCTGCTTAACTCCTCTCATCCTACCTTAAAACATCAGCTCTGCCCCAGGGAGCCTCAGGGGAACAAAGTCCCTCCTAAAGCCCTCCTGCAGCAGCAGCTCAACCACCACAAGCCCTTTGAGACCAGCTGCGTTTCACAAATCAGGAGAAAAACTCGGTTTGAGCTCAAAGAAATTCCTGTAATTCCAACGTACACAAAAGAGGCAGGAAGCAAACAGGAGCCCTTCAAGCGCAGCTTTTAGACTTTGCCTGGGATTTGCTGCTTTGATTCGCTGTTTGCGGGGATGGGAGACCTTTCCCACCGAAGTTTCTTTTCCCTGCAGCTACAAGGAGTCAGGGCTTGTAGCAGGAATCCCACCGGGGCTCCACAGATGTGGAGGGGCTGCTCCAGCACACAGACACATCTGGATGAAACATCTTCACTTTTCACAGCTTTTAAGTTTAAAAAGAGGAGGAGGGAAAAGGCCCAGAAGAGAAGGAAATGGGTAAAGGAACTCGATGTGGCCACGAGCTCTGGGAATGCACAACCAGAAGAGGGCTGGAGCTCTCCTCTGCCTGAGCCCCAAAACACAGAGGGACTTTGAGCAGAGACACTCAGGAGGAAGAAGAGCAGGGAGAGAGGCACAGGAAAGCAGGATGAAGTTCATTTCCTTAGCCGTGATCCTCTCCCACACTCCAGGGAGGAGAAGCACCCTGTAAACTTTGTTTAGTGTCATCGCAAACAAAATTCCCCCAACGCCAGCCAGGTCTGAGCTGCCTCCTTGCCCCAGAGCAGCACTGACGTGCTGTTAAATAGCCATTTTTCAAAGCCCATCCCATCCCCAGGGGCTGCTCCAGGACCCTCAGAACTGCTCCTCAAGCTGAGACGTCTCCTGGTGCTACTGAGCTCCAGCTTCACCCTGGGCTGTCCGCAAGGACAAGGTCCTGGTTTCAAAAATAACTAAAAACCTTTCACAAGATCACCTCGAGCATCCTGCACCACTTCACGTGTGGGGCACAAGGAAACAAATTTCTCCTTTCTAAACCCGGGAAACTTTAGTTCAGATCATGATTTAAGCTCTCAGCCTCTCCTCCCGAGCTGGAAGAGGCTCCCAAATCCCACAAAGGCACGTTCAGACGTGTCATCAATCAGGGAATCATTTACCCATCTCCTGCACCGCCCTGGGAATGCCCAGCAAGTCTGGAAAATAACTGACATGAACTTCAGCCCTCCAAAATTGCCAATTTAGCTGCTGTTATCGTCCCTTCTGAAGTTTCTCTGAGGGAAGAAGGAGTGATGCAGGCTGCCACTCACGGAGGAAGGCAGGAGAATATTCCCACTGCTCCCTCCTGCTGTCCAGAGGCTCTGGGAGATTTCACACCAAAAACAAAGGCCCAATTTATCCAGGTTTTTGAGAGCTGAGTAAAGCCATCACAGGAATTCACTGCTCTTGACACAGAAAAAAGAAAAAAAAAAAAAAAAAAAAAAAAAAAAAAAAAAAAAAAAACACCCATCTGAAGCTGTAGAATGCTCTGGTTGACCCTTTAGCTGTAGTAAGGAGAAATTCCTCATACATTTTCACCAGACTGTTTCTATCCACTAAATTTCCCTGTCTCAGGCACCTAAACCAGAGGGATGTGCCAAGATTCTGCTCCTGGCCCGACCCTTCCATCAGCATTATCCAGCTGGACACCTCAGTCACTTCCTGTCACTCTCAACAGTGTCACCTCTGGGTTTCCTGGAAAACAACTTTGTTAAATTCCCAATTCCTAGAAAAACAGGAGCTGAACCAGGATGTTCAGGGGACTGAGGGCAGCGAGGAGCAGCTCAGAGCAGAGAGGAGAAATTCCCAGCTCCTGAGGCAAAGTCAGATCACCTTTTTCTGTGAGTTGGCATCATTTTGGGGAAAAAAAAAACAAACCTACAAATATTTAGATTCTTATTCTGTAAGAGCAGCCACAATCAGAGGCCAGTGTTGAATATCACAGCTCCTGATTTGTGTGTTTTATTCCTCCTCACTGCACAATTCCTGCCCAGTCTTCCAAGAACTGTTTCAAAAGGAAGAAAGGCTGGGAAAGAACAGCTCTACCAGGCCAACAAACCCCACCACGAGCTTTTCTCTTTGCAATTATTCCATGTTTGACACAAATGAAGCCTCTCAAGCCCTCGGTGCAGCAGCAGAGCCAAGACAGCAAGGATGTGCTGCTCCTCCTCTTCCCTGCCCTCCCTGAAGGAGATAAAAGGATTGGGGTTTATTTTATTACAGATTCTGCTTGGCTGGTGAAATACCTTCCAGAAATAAATATAATTTCAGAAATAAAAAAAAAAAAAGGGTTTTCCATCAATCACATCCCCAGCGCAGAAACAAGCCTCGCTTCCTCTCTGATTCAGTTCTCAAAATAGCAAGCCCTGAATTTCCCAAATCCATGATTAACTGGAAGCATTGAGAGGTTTCCAGACAAAACTCGCTGTCTGGAGCAGCCCCCTGCCCCTGGGCAGGCAAATTCCTGGTCTGGGTTCTCCAAGGAGAACGACATATCAGAACTGCCAAATTTTTCCCCTTTATTAATCCTGTGACATCAATTAAAATGCATTTCCACCTGCAGAAGGCAGGAGCCTGGGGCAGAGGGAGCAGCAACCCACAAGGCATTTTCCAGAGATGCTCAGAAACCGCCTCCCATCCCCTCATCCTGTGACAGAGGATAAATACACCCACAAAGTGCTTTGATTTGACTGGGGATGTTAAATTTAGTCGCTGCTGTGTCTCTGCAGACAGCACATTTACTGCTCCGGGGGTGACTGAAATGTGAATTGCACACTTGCAAAGGGGGGGCAGGAAAGAACTGCACTGAAAAAAACCAAAAAAAAACCAAAAAACCCAAAACCCATCCAAAATATTGGCTCCCCTGACAGAGTGTCACAAATGGCAGGGTGGAAGGGGAAGCTGGATGGATTTCACAGAGGGTGAGGCAGGATGATCTAAGGCTTGCTTCAGGCCTAACAAATCCATACAGCTCTGAGAATAAAAAAATAAAAAAAGGAAAAAATATCATAGATTAGATCTTGTCTGTCTCCAAGAAAAGAAAAAAAAAAAAAAAAAAAAAAAAAAAAAAGAAGGAGGAGTCAGGCATGATGTTTTCAGTCAGTGATTTAAGGAATGTAAATAGCTTTGTCAGGGATGCTCAGGCAGATTTCCCCAGCTGGGTCCTCCAGTGTGAGCTCAGCTCTGCTCAGGACTTGCAGCCAGCCAGGATGGTTTAAAACAACACCAGGAAGGTTCAAAACCAACACCACGATGGTTTAAAACACCAGGATGGTTTGAAACAAACACCAGGATGGTTTAAAATAACCAGGATGGTTAAAACAAACAGCAGGATGGTTAAAACCACCACCAGGATGGTTTAAAACAATACCAGGATGGTTTAAAGCACCACCAGGATAGTTTAGAACACCAGGATGGTTTAAAACAATACCAGGATGGTTCAAAGCACCAGGATAGTTTAAAACACCACCAGGATGGTTTAAAACACCAGGATGGTTTAAAACCAACACCAGGATAGTTTAAAACACCACCAGGACGGTTTAAAGCCAGCACCAGGATGGATTAAAAACAACACCAGGATGGTTTAAAACACCACCAGGATGGTTAAAACCAACAGCAGGATGGTTTAAAACACCAGGATGGTTAAAACCAACACCAGGATGGTTTAGAACACCAGGATGGTTAAAACCAACAGCAGGATGGTTCAGAAAAGCAGGAACAGCCAAGTGGCAGCTGGATGGGAGAGCCCCATCCTCAGCAGGGCGGGCAGGGAAGCAGCACACACACACACACACACACACGAGGGTGTTTCCATCCCAAGGGAAACCCCATCCCACAGCCCCCAGCTCACTGTGCAGCCTCACAGCAGCTCCCCGAGTGTCACCAGCTGTTTATCAGCCGCTAAAAAACGCGTTTAAAAATTAATAGGAACAGATTGAGCAAGTGTGGAACACGCAGAGAGCAGAGGGATTTCGACACGCGACGCTCACATCGAGCGGGCTGGGAGAGAAAACACCCAAAAAAATACACAAAAGGCCAAAAATACACTCAAGAGACAGGGAAATGTGGGTTGAACCACCACGTGCTCCTTCTCCCAGCCCTTTAACCAGACAAAGAGCAGTGTGCACAGCCTGGGGTTGTAGGGGGGGAGAAAAAAAAGGGGTTTATTAATAAAGGCTCTCCCATCATCACGCCCCCCTGATGGTTCTGAGGGCTCAGCTTTGGACACACAACTTTGATAAAGGTCATCGAGATGGATGAGAGTCCTTGAGGATGCCCTGTGCAGGAGGGAATGAGGGTCCCAGCAGCCTGGAAGGGAAAAAAATCCAGGAAAAAAAAAAAAAAAAAAAAAAAAAAAGAACAAGAACTGCAGGTGCCAGAGAGATCAATACGTGTCAAGACCCAAAACTGCATCCCCAAGGGCACCGATGGAAACGTGGGGATGAGGTGAGAGAAATAACTGCTGCCACCTCAGGTATGAGGGTCAGGGAAAACTCCTCCCTGGAGCTCTTGTCCAGAACAAAGAGATTTTATAATCAAACAGGTAAAACTGGTTTCTGTCCTCTGGAGCTCCTGGAAAGGCCTGACAAGTATTTACTTGTGGGAAGGGAACAGGAAACTGGGATTTGTTCTGAGCTGGTTCTCTTCGCATTTTCTAACAGCTGGGAAAAGCACATTAAATCTGTCTGACCTCACAACCAGCACCAAGGAGTTACCACTGCTCAGGGCAAAGCACAAAATCCCCAAAAAATCCCCCAAAAATCCCAGGTCTGGGTGAGCCCCTGGCCTCATGAGGGGCATGAAAACCCACGCTGCAAATAACCGTGTGTGCTCAATGGCAGCAATGTCTGGGATTCCCAGAGGAAAAGCTCAGCCCGGTGTAAAACACGAAACTGAGGAGTGGGACAGAGAAAAGAGAAAAGGCTTTTCTGTTCTGATCGATACTGAGCAGCGTTTCATTCCTGTCCACAGGAAAAAAAGGCCGTGCTCCCCGTGTGTCCACAAACAAACAAAATATTTTCCAATTTTGGATTAAAGAAAAAGCCCCCCCCCCCCCAAAAAAAAATAAAGTCTCTGAAAATTGAATTTTAATCGCTTTCCCCCCCATCTGCTATTAAAGCTGTTTTTTGTTCAAAACATTTTTTTTTCCTGCCGTATTTTGGCCAGATGTAGACGATGTGCTTGGACTGCAGAAAAGAGCATTTGATAGCATTACCGAGAGATAACCAGCTCAGCCCAAGCCTTGCAAAAGAAAAAGAAAACAAAACAAAAAAATCCCTCCTTTTTATTTCATTTTATTTCACATCAGGCCCTCAGCTCCTCACCAGTATCATCTCATCAGCCCGCGGAGCAAACCAGCCCGCAGGGATGGATCTGAAAGGTTCTGAATAATTCCCCCATCAAAAATCAAACCCCACTCAGATGAGACTTGCACCAAAGCATCGAGACAGCACGAGACAGGCTGTGAAAGAGGGAGGGAAAAATAACATTCTTGTCAGGATGACATCCCTCCCCTGGGGAGTGCAATCCCCACAGAAGCGTTTGCCAGGTTTGGGATCCCAAAACTCATCACTGCCGGGTGCTGGAGTAATTATGTTTGACTTATTTAACAATGTACCATTCACACGTTGAGCTTTACAGCTGGAGAAATAAAAAAATCAGATGTTGGAGGGGCTAAAAAGGAAAAAAAAAAAAAAAGAAAAAAAAAAAAAAAGGGAGATTTGACAATGTTTGATGGGTATTTCTGTGGAAATTATGCCCGTGAAGGGAACGTTCAGCTGAGGAAGCTGCCTTCCCTCTTGTTGGCTGGAAATGGGGTTTGCAGTGGTGGGGCTGGTCACCGAGAAGCTGCAGCGGTGGATTTGGGGAATTGGGTGCAAGCAGGAGGAATTCCAGCTGGGAATTCCGTGTTCCCATCGTTCATCCAGCCCCTCAAAGGAAGAACCACCCCAGGGGTGGTGTGTGCTGACCTGTGCAGTCAACAGGGGTCCTGGGGGTGCCTGAAAGTCACACCACAAACAACGTTCCTCTCCCACCTCTCCTGGTGGTGCCTCTGGACAGGAGAACCAACGGTCTCCAATACAGGAAAAAAAAAAAAAGTGCAATCAGCACCAGTGAATTTTCCACCCCAGAACTTTCCACCCAGTGCATGGAGCCTTCTCCTGAGCAGACTGCCCAGTCCTGTGCCCCCAGATCCCACTGGGATCCAGCAGCAGCCCAGGGAGCCCAGGAGAGGAGAGGGGGCAGCTGCTGGGTCAAGAGAGGGACAAAACCAGAACTGTCACCACTGCAGCATCCAGGGAAAACCCCAGGGAATGTCCCTGCTGCCTGTGACAGCAGGAACACCCTCTGCTAACAAAGGTCCCACTGATGTATTTTTCATCAAGTGCTTTACTCTGCTGCAGACGTGGGCTTTTATCAGCAATAAATGTTCCCAGGGTAGGAGGTGGTGGTGCTGATATCTGTAAAGCTCTGGGCAAGAGCTGATAATAATATATAATATATAATTCCAAAATAATTCTGTGTTTATTAGGACCTCCATTAATCCAAGCCATTTATATTGGAATGCCTCCATCAAAAAGAATTATCCTGGTTTGTTGCCTTTCACCCTCCTTCTTCACACCTAAACACCAGTGTGGGCAGCTCCTCCTCCAGCCCTGGCACCAGCACGTGCTGTGCACTGTCTTCTGCTCCTGGAAAATCCAGGATTTCCTCCTCTCCTCATCCCAGCCCCACCAGAAAACGTTTCCGTGGTGGGTGACCAGAGGATGGGACACGTCTGAAGCCATCACACACAGAGCTGGAGATGTTTCCATGAACTCAGGGATGTCTTCACTCCCTCCTGGCCCTGCAGCTGCTTCCCTGCATCCCCTAGGGATGTTCTCAGAGGAATTTCCCTCCAGGACCGTGTGCTGCCTGCTGGGGGTGATGGCACTGTCACCTCCCCTCCAGTGACCCCAGCAGAGCTGCTGGGAGCAATCTCCCTGTCCCTTGTCAAGCCAATCACTTCATGATAGAAATGATGTCAGTTAATTAAACACCCAGCCCCTCTCTTGCTCCTGACAGCGTTTCCAGCAGCTTTTGCACGGACTGAGGCTCCCAGGTGGGCTGCAGGGCACGGGCAGGTCCAGCTCTCCTCTGGACCCCTGTGGGAAGGGCTCTCAAGTGCCTTTGGTCCTTTCCCTGCCTTTGCTTCGCCCCATTCCACACGAGAAGCTTCTCCTGCCCCTCCTGAGAAAGCAGAGCACCTGTTCTGGGGGAGAGGGAAGGTGCCACAACACAGACCCGGGGGCTCTCACATCACCCCACACCCTGCCAGAGGGTCACCTGCAGCAGCACCAAGCTCTGCTGGGTTTCATCCCAAAGAAACACACATCCCACGGCTTAGGAGAGAACTTTAAATGAGGTATCAGCCGAGGAAATGCAGCCAGCCCCATCCATGAGTCCCACAAAGCAAGCTGCCATCCCACTGTGTCTTTCCAAGAGCACCTCCTGGAGCTCCCAGCGCTGCGCCCAGCCCTGGTGCAGGATTCAGAGCTGGGGAAATGCCCACCTCTGGCTGCTGGCCCTACCAGCACATCTGTGCTCCTGCCTTTGTTTGCCTGAGGCCACATCCGTCCCCTGGAGCTGCTCCTGCACGGCACGGGGCCATCAGGCTGTAACTGATACCTCGCTGCAGGAGAAAAAAACTTCAAATAAAGACAATTACAAATGAAGAAGCAACGCAGTGCAACCTGCGAAGGGAACAGCTGCGGTGCTCCACGCCTGTTGTCACTGGGATTTGAATTTCAGAGCATTTCCCCACCCGGACACAGATGAGTCACTGGAGAATCTGCATTTGGGAGGTGAAATATGGAGCTCTCCACTGCTCCATGTGCCATTCCCAAACCCCCTCTGAAGCTGCGTGACACTCAGACAACAGAGTGGGAAATGATAAGCTTTGATGGGGAAAAGCTATGCAGAAAAAGGGCCAGGGTTGTATTAAACTATATTAAAAAGCCAGCACGGAAAGCAGTTCAAACAACTCCCTGCAAAGCAGCTCAGCTCTCTGGGGCTCTGTTTAACAGACATCCTTTTATTAGAAAAAGTCGCTGAAGATGGCTGTTTAGCACTTCCAATAAAGGAGAGGTGGATGGGGATGGAAGGTTGGTTTGTTGTTTTTTTTTTCCCATTAAGATTACAGCAGGGTTTGGGGCTGAAAGAAAGGGAAAAACCTCCAAAATCTGGGATTTTGTTTCTGCCTCGTTCATTAAAGCACCAAGAACTGGTCACAGGCTGGAGGGTTCTCTGCCTTGGAGGGTCCTATCAGTCATCCAGGTGGTTTAAGCTGAGGAACAGGCACTTGGATGATGGAAATGAAGAAGGAAATGCCAAAAAAAAAGAAGAAAGGGTGATGAAAAGAGAGGCTCTACAGCCAGCCCAGCATCCCCCCTGCCCCACACAGCTGGACACAGCTGGACACAGCTGGCTGGCACAGGGAGTGAAGAACGTGACATCTTCCATCCCAAAATTCCTCAAACTGGAATGCAAGAGCCTGGCAGAAGCCTCCATCTACACCAAAAAAAAATCTATTTCATGGAGCTCCACGGCCAGCTGAGGGCAGGAACTGCAGCGAACAGGGAAGGAACATCTTCCCTTGGGAGAGCCAGGCAGGAGCAGGGGGGTTCCTGCTCTCTCACAACTGGTGGCTGATCCTCCTCATCACCCAAGAGCTGCCAGTAAAAATCCTCCCTGCTGAACCTCGGGTCTGCTCCAGTTCTCTCACCGTGGCACGTCATTAACCCTCATCATCATCATCATCATCAAGATCTCGGAGCGGTTGGGTTTTTTTCCACCCAGGCTCGTGCTTCCCTCATCTCAAACACCCAGCACAGCAAAGAGAGGGGAAAAAAAAACCCCAAAACCTGGAGAGCAGTGAGAAAAAAACAGCTAAAGGCTGATGGAATCACCTCGGGAAGACCACGGGATTGTCCAGGCCCTGAGTAAGACAACGCCGGCTTCCAATCCCAGTTCTTCATTAGAAGGTTAAAAAATGATGTAAAATGGCCTTTGATGTCAGAGAGGGATGACCAGGGAGGCTTCAACCAGCTGATATTTTCTCCACACACCCCTGTCTCCAGGGCAGACCTCAGATTTGTTGCATTATCTCAGCTCAAACGTGGCAAAAAAAAACAGGCTGGAGGTTTTAATATCCATCTCACTGCCTGGCTCTGAGCACGAAGAGAACGGGAGTGGAGACACGTAAAAAATAGCACTGTTAAAAATAACATTAAAAATGCTCCTGTTTGGGCCCTCGGGCCCGCAGAGGAAGATGTTTCATTATCCAAGTCTAAGAAATTAATTATGCTTTAATCTTTTTTTTTTTTCTCACTAAAAAAAGGCAAGTCTTTTTGGCTCGCTTTGCACTTAGAAGGGGAAATCCTGAGCCAAGCTCCACTCCTCCTTGTTCATCCCCTCCAGGATCCAGCCCAGGGCTCACTGGGATCATCCCCTGGACCAGCACCACGAGCTCTGCACCCCTCCATGTCCCCAATTAATAAATAATAACGTTAATAACAGCAGCACGACTCCCTGTGTGCAGACAACACCCCAAAGCATCTCCTCTCCCCCTCCAAAACAGGCGAGATCCTCGTTTCAGACCAAAAAAAAAAATCAACTTTTTACCAGTTTTCGGGGGATCAGACGAGTTTGGCTCGACATGAAGGAGCTGAGCATCACATCAAGGAGCTGCAGCTCCTTCCTTTGGCACCTCCAGGTGTCAGAGGGAGCCCAGCCAGGCCCTGGGGTGGGTTTTGGGGTGGCTTTTAGGGTGGGTTCCACCCGCCTGGCACTCCAGTCTGGTTTCCATAGAAACAGGTGGATAGCACACACAGGAGCTAAATCTTATTTACTGAGTTAAAGAAGAAAAAAAAAAAAAAAAAAAAAGGGCTGTACAAGCTGTAATTTAGTCCTAGGGGTAAATATGACATTATGAGGAATGCCAGAGATTTTCATGATGGCAAAGAATGTGGCTTTTCACTGCTGGTTTTGCCTTTGACATCAATTATTTTAATAAGATTAAGGGAAATCAATGCACACCTCCTTTAAGAAGTTCCACTGCCCAAATTTCCTAATAGGTACTTACACATTTTTCTTTTTTTTTATTAAATGCTAGTGGGTTTGGGAAGATTATTTCCTCTTCCCCAACCAGAAATTATCCCACTAACAAATGAAGAAATCTACATTTATTAACAGGTCCTACCTGGGCCATAACCATCATTTAAAGTGAGTATCACGACCTCAAATCCAACAAGATCCTCTCCAACTGCAAGGCTTATTTTTTATTTTTTTTTTCCAACAGATATATTTAGAGCAGAATTTCTGTAACAAACCACTTAGGGACACCTGAGGGAAACACTGTAAAACATTTAATTTTGGCTGTTTCCTTTGCTCTCTGCTAAGGAGAAGGGTTCCTTGTGTGCCCTCCAAAAACACACACCCCACATCTGTCAGTGCTTTGAATATTAAGATTTATAAGGTTGGAGATATCCCTCGAATCACTCTGCACAAGGGCAGGGTTGGAATATGTATAATTTGGGATGAATAATACATGATGGCAGTGTCAATCCAGTCCCAGCTGAGCACGTGCTGGCCCAGCAAGGAGCCAGGAAGGTTTGTGGGACCACACCGAGCTGGCTGCAGGGAGCATTTATCTCTTTGCTAATGAAGGGAGTTGCTGCTCCAGCATGGAAAAAGAAAAAAAAAAAAAGGGCTGGAAAAATCCTAATTAATGAGTGGTATTCAAACCCCACGCACGTCACTCTGTGTGACAGCCCCAGTCTCATCCCATCAGAGATCCCAGGGCTCACCCCAGCCCTGGCTGCTGGCAACCAGGCTCAGAGTAAAATAAATGAAGCTCTGGCCAACATTTCCCTACTGGGGGGGACAGGAGGGTGAAGTGCATCACGTTAAGGAGAGGTCATTGACTAAAGGGGACCTGTAGAATTTGGGGGAGGATTGTGTTTAGTCCCCTTCAGCTAGGCTCAGCCATGCTGCAGAAAGCCCCAGAATTCTGGAGGACAGTGAGGGTTGCCTCTATCCCACCCCAGATGTGCCACATTTTCCATGTGCCATCACCCATCTCACCACAGAAAAACACTGGAACAGCTCACAACCAACAACAGCCACGATGTAAAACAACTCCTGACTGCTCTGTGTTATCTGTGGGACATAAAGCAGCAGAGATTGGAGTGAATAATGGAACCTTCCATGAAATCCAGGGTGTGGCACACTCTGCCATCCACAAACAGGTGTTTATCAGGGTTTCATCACAGCTGTTTCAGTCGGAGTGTCTTATCTCCAAAAAAACCTAATGAACTTTACAGGTTACACAAGCATATTTTAACAAAACCTAGGAGAATTTAAAATTAAACAACACTGAAACTCGACAGGAATAAATTTTGATAGAAAAAAATCTTAAACTACGGCAAGTTAATAAACTTACATTAACAGAACTTTAAATTAACGGAATGTAAACCTAACATCGAGGCAGGCCAGGAATCAGAGCAGCCCCTTTTCAGCCCAGCATTTCCCTGTGCTGGACCAGCCTCACAGCCCAGGCTGGACATTCCAAACTGCTCTTTTCCAAATGACCGTGGAAGTGGCTTTTCAAGGCAGCCTGACAGCAGGACCTGATGTTTTCTCGTTAGCTGAGCTGGGATGACATTGCTCATGGCTCTGCCAGGGTAATAAAGGAACCAGCCAGCAAACAAAGCAAAAAAAAAAAATCAATATGGATGAGTGTAATATTTTTCATAATGTCTTTATTGTGCACAGCCTTCCTCATGCAGCTATTCGCAGACACACTTTCTCCTCTTTATTTTTTTTTTTTCTTTCCCCCAGGGAAAGAAGCGATGGGAAATGTTCTTTATCCCACCCCAGAAAACCCAACGCTGATTCACCACCCCTGGAGAGTTCATAAATTAAACCCAAATAAAAGCAGATTAAACCCAATTCCCAGCCTGAGTGGTGGAGCTGATGTGTTTCAGACACCTCCTGAAGCACCCAGCTCCTGCTGGTGACACTGGGGACATCCACGTGGCACCGTGTCCCCCCCAGGGCTGGGAGCAGGAAACGTGCTGAGCCCCTGGATGCTGGGGAAGGAGCAGAGGAAGAGAAACACCACTCAAACAGGAAACTTTGCAAGCAAACACAGCAGAACCACATCCTCTCCAAAGGCATCCTCTGTGTGACCCCAAACGACCGGGGCCCAAGGGAGGGCGGGATTGGGAGCTCTGGGGTTGGAAAGCTGCTGGAGGCTGAACATTTCTGAGCTGAGGGGTGAAAATTTCTGAGCTGAGACCTTGGAATGATGGCACTGGGGTCGTGGGGGTGTGGTGTGTGATCTCACAGGGTGAAAAACTTGGAATTGAGGATTTTAGTATATGGCCATACTTGTGAGGATTTTAGGCATTGCCTAAGTCCTTCTTCTTCACCTTTTTCTCCACCTTCTTCTTCCTTCTCCTTCATGGGTTTGGCTGGTTTAATTGGGTGACAAAGGCCTGCACTGTGGGCCTTGGGTGCTCATTATTGGGTCAAAAGTATAAATAATACAGGTGTCACCTTGTTATTGGGTAATTATCACTTAAATAACCTTGGGAAGAATTAGGAGCTCTCCATTTCACCTCTGTTCTCTAACTAGTTAATTAGTGCTCACACCTCAGGAGTCTGTAAACAGATAAGACACAATAAACATCCAAGTCCCAACTCCAAAACCTTTTGTTTTCCCGTGTACTCATCCTGACCCTGGCAGAGAAAAAGGAATCAGAACTGTCACACTCTGGGGGGTGAAAGCTCCAGGCTGGAAACACAAGGGAATTGCAGCATAAACTGGGATCTTCAACAAGGATCATCCTACCCCAAAAGGAGCTGCCATGAAGGGAGGAGAAGGGGAAAACTTCCAGGTTTCCAAACCCCCATCACCCAGCACCTCCCACAGGAGCCCTGGATTTGGGGCTGTGCACCTTTCCCTGCACCTCTGCCCTGCCCTGGTTGGCACCAGCAGCAGGACCACTGCAGTTTTGTGCAGTTTTCATTTATTCATTGCCAAGAAGGTGCTGCAGGATCAGGATGGGAACACCAAATTCCACCTCCCTCAAAAGAGTGCTGGGCAGTGAATCCACTGCCAGAGCAACGTGCCCATCCCTGCCAGGGACTGCCACCGTGCCACGCAGGATCAAACCTCCTGGTACCAATGGTTTCAGCAAAAACGACCTGAGTTCCTCCCCCTGAGCAAACACCTCTGGAGCCAGCTGTGCTTCCAGGGCTGGTGTGTGCAAAACCTCCTGGACACAAAGGGGAAGCCACTGGCAGACAGTAAAAGCTTTTCTCTGGTGCCAAGTTACCTGCCAGGCTCGAGAGGTCACTGCCACCCCCTTCTGTCCCCTGTGTCACCTCCTGACAACCCCACTCCAGCTGCTTTTGGTATAAATCTTCCACAAAATCCTTCAGTCCACGAGCCAAATCCCACCCTCAAAAGGCACCTGGACACTTCAGAGCACCTGGCTGGATGCAGAAAAGGCTCTTTTCATTTTAAAATACCCACTTCTGCTGCTGCAAGGCTGAGCTTGCCTGCACAGTAACCCCGAGGCTGCAGCCCCAGCCCTGCCTACAGCAAACCAGACTCACTCTGCTGCTGCCTTTTGATTTTAATTGGTCCCAATCGTGGCACAGCTGGATTGTCTCCAGTGCATCCATGCAGGAAAATCGTGGCACTTTTTTTTTTTTGCAAGCAACTGGTTGGTTTTTTGGTACCTCCGTGAGGGGTTTTGAGTTTAATAAAGGAGAAAAGGAAAAGAAATGGTTCCTCTGTGGCTTTGCTGGTGGTGAGTAAGCAAAAACCATCGATTAAAAATGAGCAATGAGAAGAGGAAGAGCCTCTGTGCTCCATAAACAGCTCGGGACACAATGGTTTATACTGGACAGAAATGTAAGACAGAAAAATAAATGAGCTTTTCTCGGGCACTGGCCTGAGCCAAAGGGCTGCAGGAAGGGACTCTGTGAACTAAACAGGAATGATAACAACGAGAAGGATGGAAAAGAAGATTTTACCTGGCTCAGAATGAGTCAGGCTCCGCTGGAGATTCCCAGCCTGGCTCCCAGAGCTGCTGCCTCCGCTCTGGCTCCAGCTGGGACACCCCAGGCACCAGGGAGACACTGGCAGCTCTGAGAAATTCCACCTGGGAGAGTGCCCAGGATCCCTGGAAGTGTCCAAGACCGAGCTGAACAGGGCTTGGAGCAACCTGGGACAGTGGAAAGCATGCAGGAGGGGTTGGAACTGGATGAGTTTTAATACCCCCTCCAACCCAAACTGTTCTGTGACCCTGTTCAACGTGAGGTCCCAAAGGACCCCGCACACTTTTAGCACTGATATCCCACCAGTCCTTCCAGCCATTCCCAAAACCCCACAAAAACTTCAGGCAATGCCATTTGTTCCAAATGGAAATGCCATTTTTCCCAAGGCACCTGAGCCATGTGGCCAAGAGGAAAAGCAGCAGGGTGATGCCTGGGCCCTGCTCTGCACGTGTCATGCCACAAGCCCCAGAGCTGGAGGAAGCCAAACCATGCCTGGAGCAGCCAAGAAAAGCGGAGCTGTATTTACATCCAAAGCACTGAACAGCAGGTAGGAAAGCAGAGATCCAACACAGCTCCGTGCAGAGGGGAAATGGGGGTTATCCACGGCCAGATCTTGAAGGAATATTTGTATTATGCACCCTAATATCCGATATATGTATTAATATATCCTAAATATATATTTAAGGAGTGTATTTGGTGCAGTGAGAGGTCCGTGGCTTCAGGGCAGGCAGCTCTGTGCACCCACGCCGGGCAAAAAGGGAAATAAAAGCTGAAAATCACATTCAGCCTTGATAAAGAGATTTTCTTCTGCGCCTTCACCCAGATTCCCGCTGGGAATTTAATTTATTTAATTAATTTATTGCATCATCAGGGCTGTGGGGGAAGCAGAGAGTCACAGAGGTTGGGGACTATCTGCTTTGGGCAATTGAAGCTCCCCCATCACCCTGACCCCTGAATCCAGCAGCACAGCCAGGAGCCCAGGGCTGTTATTGTTGGAGAAGGCAGGGAAAATCTCCACGGGAAAAAAGGAGGATGGAAAAAGTTTTAACTCCTCAGAGGAGGAAAAAGAAATGTGGAAAAAAAATAAGAGTTGAAGATCCAGAGCAGAGCTGAGCTGCCTCCCCAGCAGAATGTGCACAAACACATCCTGTGCCCGGGGCTTTTCATCTGCTGCCAGGGAGATAAAGGGAATTCCTGCCGGGGCAGTGCTGGCACCAGGACAGCAGGAAAAGGGCCACAGGAGCCACCCTGCACAGCCAGAGCTGCTGCCACCAGCCCTGGGGACACAGCTCTGGGGACAGCCCCAAACCATCCTGTGACAGTGCAGGGTTTTTCTTTTTTTTCTCGGGGCTTTCGGCCTCTTTCCCCGGCCTGTTCTGGTACCAGCCTCACAGAAAGGTCACTCCTGTATTCTGGATATAGTTCTGTATTCTGGATATAGTTCTGATCCTGTAGGTTCTTGCCTCAGCAGGGGCATGAACAACGTGAGAAATAAAGGGATGGAACTCCGGTGGGGACTTCCACTGGGGTTTATTAAATTCTGACCATTCCCTTTCACCCAGGAGTCAGCCCACCAAAGCTGACTGAACTTGTGGGTTTTCACCTTAAATATGAGGGTGGGAGAGTGGGGAGGGTACAGCTTGGAACCAACCCAGAATGGGGAGTGACCCCAAACATAAATGACAACTTATAGGACAAATCAAGGGACAAAAGGAGAAGGGGGAATTGGACCCCACCAACCACTCAACGTCCTCACCAGAACTTTCTAGAGATCAGGGTGAGGCTTCGAAGTGACAGGCAGGACCTAAACGATGATTAATTAATAACAATAACTGGGTTAAACCATAATGGGGTAAGACATGGGGTACATGGAACAAACCGTGATAAAACAAAGAACAAGAGCATGCAGAAACTTGGAAAAGTCCAAAATGCACCACAACACCACAACACCATCACTCCCTCCTTCAGGAGGAAAAGCCATGGGGAAAAGCCACGGAGGTCTGAGCCCTGGCTGGAATTCCTGTGGGAATGATGGAAGTGAAACAGAGGAAAAAGCCAGGGCTGGAGGCAGGGGATCCATCCAGGGGACACAGCAGTGGCACGAGCTCTTGGCTCCTCAGCGTGGAGACTCCAACTTTTGGGATGGATCCAGGACCTTTTCCTCCTCACCCGTGGAGGAGCCAGAAATCCCAAAACTCCCCATGGGTGGAGGCTGGGGTTTGGGAAGGATCCTGCACCAGCCCCTGAGGGCTCATCCCAAGGGGACCACAGAGCTCCCTGCACAGCCAGCCTGTCATCCCAGCACCAGAACAGCTGGAATTTCTGATCCCATCATGATGGGATTGCTGTCTGGAAACAGCATCTGATGGAGGCAGGCCTGGGGCAGTGAGGGGAGCACACAGCAGACAGACAGGGATGGGAAAAGGCTGGGGGTGTTTAAGCCTAGGAAGGTTCTCTCCAGGATTTACCCCCAAGTAGCTAATCTGCACTAACAGGAGTAAAACAAAGAGTGATGTCACCAGCTCCATCTGCTTCCAATTTGCTCTAAGCCTTTAAATCTCCCTAATTAAAATAAAAAAAAAATAATTAAAAAAAGAAAAGATAAAAAAAAACCAAACCCACCAACACTTGCTAAATGAACCAGAGCGAAGTAAACATCCACACACACCCACAAAACGCTTTTCTTTCCAAACAGCTCAAAATAATGGGCACTGGGAGGCTCAAAGGAGTTACCAAAGGTTACAAAAACCAGCAGGGTGGCATGGCACAGGAAGGTGACAAGCTGCTGGTTTGGGAGGTGACCCACCCAGGGGTGGCACAGCAGAGACTGGGCACAGCACAGCCCCAGCTGCTCTGGTGGCCGAGGCTCTCTGCTGCTGGTGCCTTTCCTTGGCTGTGCAAAGGGAAAACCCAACGAGGGTGACATCTCATCACGCTGTCACCTGCTGTGGGGTTTGGGGTCAGGGCAGAAATGGGTTTTTTTCCAGCTGAACTCTTGAGCAGGAATGAGAGTTGCAGTAAAGTTGTTGTCTGCCACAGCACTGCAGCCAGGGCTGTCAAAAAAAAAACCTCTCTGGCTTTTCAGGAAAAGCTTTTGGGGAACTTGGGATGCCTCCAGGAACACCCCTGGAAGGAGAATCAGCCCAGCAGCACGTGGCACAGGCGCAGGGAGCACCGGTGAGGAGCCACAGAGGTGTGTCTGCCCAGAGTTTGCTCCAATTCGGCAGGTCAAACCGGTCCTGGGAGACACCAGCTCAAAGGTGGATTTCCCTGTTTCCCTGCAGCAGCTGCTCACACGCCGTGAACTCTCCCAGTGCTGAGACTGTGAACTCAAACAACCCCAAATTTGCTAAACCATCAGTGGGTTCACAGCCCTGGACAGATCTGCTGGCTCAGAACTGCTGAAGCACCAAGATTCTCCAAAAAACTCCACCTTGGGTTTCTTTCCTTAAATCACAAACAATCCCAGGGCCTTACCTTCCTAAAAATTGAGAGCTATACAATTTTTTTAATTGATTTTTTTTTAGGGAAATGCCTGTATTTCAGCAGCTGGTTCTTCTCCCCAGATGAAAGCCCCTTTTCTCAAGTTTATCCCACAAAACCTTTGGGCATCAGCAATATTGGGATATGAGGCTGCTGCTTCACTGCTTTAACATCCCAACTCACACAGCTCCTTGGGATCTGATTTATAACTGTAGCAGAAAACCTTATTGGAATCAAAACTAATTTATAGACTCAAGAGGGGAGACAAAAAAAAAAAAAAATTGACGTTTTTCTCGATCGCACACCGTCGCTGTAAATCAATTTCCATTTTGTGCCCCTGGTGCAAGCTGCTTCCAGCCTGGGTGAATAAATGCCAGGAGTAATGAGTTTGGAAACAACCAGCAACAAAGAAATGACAGGCACTGAAAAATCCTCCTCCTGCCAGGAAACCCCAAGTGCAGATTAAAGCAATTACCAAAACCCAAGTGACGAGGCAGAGAATTTGAACGAGGAGCTGATTTTCTGTCTCTTTTTACTTTTTTTTTTTTTTTTTTTTTTTTTTTTGTCTTTCTCTTATTTTTTTGGCTTCCTCCTCCAAGCAAAGCCACGGAAGATGCTCAGTCCTCTCCTCCTCAGCAAATGAGCTCATCCTTGTTGGAGGGGGATGAACAGAGCAGCAATTTGGGGTGTGGGTGATGAGCTCCCCCCTGATTTGAGGCAGGGAAAGCTCTTGGAAAGCAGGAGAGGGTTGAGCAGGGGAGGGTCGGGCACAGAAAGGATCAGAAGCTGCAAAGAGCCACCCCTAAAGCAGCCACCACTCACAGACATGCCACAGACTGAAATTTCCTGCAGGATCTCTCTTCCCTCTGGTTGTTTTTGCAGGATCTCTCTTCCCTCTGGTTGTTTCTGCCCCGTGTTGGTGCAGTTTGAAGATTCCCCTCATCGAGGGTGCCTCATCTCCCTCAAGATTTGGGGCTTTGGGGGGTGGAAATTGTCATTTCACAGCCAAATCCAGCTGGAGAAACACCACAGGGGGACACGAAATGCACCACAGCCACCTCCTGACGCAGCAGCACTGGGAATGGCCCAACAAATCTCCTTTTTTCTCAACACAAAAAGGATGAACGGCGGAGAAGAAGTTTTGCAGCGCTCTGCATCAACGGCAGCACAGCCAGCTGAGACACACAACCTGCAAACCTCACCCCAAAAAACCTGAAAATCATCCCAAATGTGACCCCCTGTGTGCAGGCAGCCCTTGCAAAAGCCTGGCTGTCACCAAGAAGATGCTCTCGATGCCATCTGCTCTTCTCTGGAAGCTCCAGGGGCAGAGCTAAAACTCTGTTTATCAAACCTGTGTTCCTCAAGGCATCTCCTGCTGCTTGGGCTGCTCCTGGTCCTCCTGGCACAGCAGATTTCTGCTCCAAGAGAGCTTTGGGATGCTCCAGGATGAAAAGGGAGGGGATGGAAAATCACTCACTTTTCCTATTTAGCGAAAATTCAAAGCCAAACACAAAGTCTGGCTGACAGCAATCAGCTCAGGAAGCAGCAGACACCTTTTCCCTCAAAGGAAACGCTGGGATAATAATTGAATAAACTCACGAGGAGGTGAAATCCTGGATGAAAGCAGCGGCCCAGGTGAGACTTCACACACATCCCTTCAACCCACGGCCACTTCCAGAGGGGCACATCCCACGTGGGGATTATTTGGGGTTATTCCTGTCGGGTTTCCAAAGAATTCTGCAGCTGCAGCCGAGGATCCCAACAGCCCCTGATAAGGAGTGATCCTCTGGCCACTGGAACCGCTTGATGTATGGATGTAATTTGAATTTGTGTATCAGAAATGCAAATTCAGCCCCGGGGCCATTCTCCTGGATGTGGCTGCTGGCACACACACGTGCTCCAAGAGGTGAGCTCTATGGAAAATAAGAGTGAAACTAATTACTGGTCCCAGCGCTCTGAAGCTTTTGTTACAGTTCAGAAGGGAAAGAAACAAAAGGCTGGTGTGAAAAACCACCAGGATGACTAGGTTTTTTTTTTGGTTTTTTTGTCTTCCATTGAGAAGAGGCTGGCTGAGACAGATCTCCTGCATTCAGGGGAGTGAAAGGCAGTGCCAGGTCCCATCTGTCCTTGTCTGGCTGTGCCCACGGAGGGAGGATGCTGGGTGGGAGGAGGTGGGTGCCAGGACAGGACCCAGTGATTCCTCACAGCGCAGCTCCCTGCAGGCCTGGCCGCCCCGGGGTTTATAAAAATCTGTAAAGAAGTTGGGGGATTTCTGGGAACGAGGCAGGTTTTTTAACAGAAGGTGCCAAGTTACCACCAGCACTGGTCTTTGCTCCAGCACACCCAGGAGCTGCTCCTGAGGACTCCATGCTCTGAAAAATCAACATTTTTACCAACAGAGGAAGGGTAAAACACCCAGAGCTGGATGTAAAAACGAAAAGCAAATGGAGCAGAGCAAGAGCATCACCTCAGGGTGCAGGGCAACAGCAGCACGGTGTGTTTTCCCAGAGCATGGGGTGCACCCCTGGAAGTGATGGAGCTGGGATGGAGCACCCTGAGCTCCCTCCCCACTGAGCCACTCCAGGAAAAGCACCACCAGCACCCAAACTCACAGCTGTGGGCACAAAGCTGAGCTGCAAAAAGAACAAAGTCTGCAGGTAAAAGCTCAAGAGGGGTGGTGGCTCAGAGAGGTGTCCTTATTTCCTGAGAATTCCAGCTTGGCTCCAAAAGGACCACGACCAGAGGCACCACAGCCACGTCACCTCCTCACCAAAGCCCCGGCACGGGGTGACAGCAACATCTATGTGTCCTGCTCACACAGGGAGCAGGAGAATGGAAGCTCCCTGTGGCTCCTTGACAAACCCAGCAGCTTTATACCCTCAGCTGGCTGCAAGGGGAAGCTGGAGAACAGTGATAGCAGCTCCTGACACCGTTTGGTTTTGGGTTTTTTCCTGCAGGAAAAGGCCTTTGGCAGCTTGGGAGGAAAGGAGCAGATGGCCCCGAGCCCAGGACAGGCACCCACACACCCCTGGCCACAGCAACAGCCTCAGCTTTGGCACAGCACTGCTTTAAAGCTCTGGAAATCTTGATATGAATCGGGGAGACCTTCACCTTCCCAGCCCCAGGGCCAGGCTGCAGTCAGGGATGCAGAGGTTTTCCATCCTGGGTGGTTCTGGGAGGGGCTGGGAGCTCCACTGTGCTGTGACCTGAACTCCTGGAGCTCCACTGAGTCTGCAGCTCGAGCAGGAACATTCCTGTGGCAGGAGAGGACCCTGTGAGTCCCAGAGATGAGGGTGATGAGAGGGGTTTGGTACCCAGCTCCCATCGCCCGTGCACTGAGGGATGGACAGACAGGCTCCTGGCAGTGCATTTATCCCAGAAAAACCCATCTATAGAGGAAAGAAGGAAAGGAAGTGGAAAGGGAAAGCGTTTTTCACCCTCCTGAACAGAACAAAAGGCTCAAACCAAGGCCCAGAGTCCAGTTTGTGACAGAAGCACCTTGGTCTGTCTCTGCAGACACCCTGCAGCGTTCCTGTGCTTTCCCCAAGGGATCAAACTGCAGCCCCATCCCTCCTGCCTGAGCCCCAAGATCTGCCCTCTGACCTGCATCACCACCTTCTCTCCACTCTAAATACCCATTAAACATTCATATTTAATTTTTAACGCAATTTTTAATCTATTTTCTATTAAATCTACTGTGCTCAACAACAGTCTGACTGGAGGAGAAGCCCACTCTGTGCCGAGCCTGGCAGAAGTGCAAGGGAAGCATTTTCCCCGTGATTGACAAGATAAAGCCTCCCCGTGATTGACAGGACAAAAGACTTTTGTTTTCCGTTGATAGGCAATGCAGTCATTTTCTTCAAGCGGCATCTTTTCTCCCCAGGTCCTTCTGGAAAAAGCACAAACCACAGGCTGAACCCCACATTGAGCTGTATTGATCCCCTACCACATTTTCCATGGTCCAGAGCTCGGAAAAACCCAAGAAAATCAAATTTTTGAGAGCCAGCACCACTCCTACATAACAGACACAATCCCTGTGCAAACAGGAACATCTCAGCCCATCACCCTCCGGGGGAGCAGAGCCTTCCCTGAAAGCAAATCCAATCCATCCCTGCCTGCTTTCCTCCTTTTGCTGCCCTCATCAGCTTCCCTCGGGCAGCAAAACCCAAAAATCAGTTCAACACCGCTCGTGTCACTGTGACAAACTCGTGTTGGTGGATGTGCTGCATCCATCCCAATCCCAAATCCCAAATCCCAAAGGCTCCAGGAGCCCAAACCCTGCAAGCCCTGGAGTCCTGTGGAGCAAGAAACTCATCAAAGGTTTAACTCTGGCCCTCAGGAATAACCTTTACAGTTGTGACCTCCAAGGAGTGTCAAAAAGTGAGTGTCACCTCGTTTATGTGACCTTCTCTGACATCCCAGGGGGATCTGCTGGCTGAATTATCCATTTTGGGGGAGCCCAGTGGGAGGGAAGAGGAGTGTGACACGGGTGAGGTTTGCTCTGGCCAGTTCCCAGCTCTCAGAATAAAAAAAACCTCACCAGGTTAAATATAATTTTAAATGAAGACAAAACACGCTGTGTAAAAAAAAAAATAATTAATCTCAAATAATTTGCTTTTTGAACGAAATTATTAGCTGCATTTCAGCCAAAATTAGGAGGTTGGGGTTTTTTTTAATAAGGAGTTTGTGTGGTGTATTAAATAAGATGATAAATCCCCTTGCCCTGCTGTAACCCCAGCAGGGAAGATGCTTTGGTGAGTTGTGAATGCAAGAGGAACAGATCCTGGCACAGCTAATCCATACATCCATGGGTCATATCAGCATTTAGGAATAACACACCAAGTCATTCATCCCAGAGAAATTCCACCACCTCCAGCTGGAGGGATAAATCTGAGTGAGGACACGGCACAAAGAAACCCAAACTCTCAGAAACCAAACCTGGCCGGCACGACAAACAAACAAACAAAAAAAAACCAAACGAAAAAATGCAGGTTTTATCACCAAAATCACAAGATTAAAACCTCATTTCCCTGAGTCAGCACAGAGAAAACAGCAGCAAAAACCCCTGAGCGAGCCAGAGGCAGGAACTGCACCACCAGCTCTCTGCGATCTGAAAATCACAACCCTCTCCTGGAAAAAAAAAACCACCCCAAATTTTAAAAAAAATATATATATAATAATAACAAGGATAATCCATAAGCAAAGGAACAGAAAGGTTGTTCTTTGCCTGTGAATAACGACTTGGGACAGGGGGAGGAAAAGACCCACGCCTGGTTAATGGCACAGCTCAGCATCTGCGGAGAACTTCATACATATTTCAAAAGGCCAGGAGCTCCATTACTCCTCCCTGCTCATAATATCACAAGATTAGAGTCCATCAGGGAGGGAAAGGCAAAGAAAGCATCACGAGGAGGGGGAAATGTCACCCCCTGATTTAATCCCTGTCCCTCTGTGAGGGGTTTTCTGGGCCAGGTGGGATGGGATGTCCGCCTTGGGGTGGGTGAGGAGGGATTTGGGGCAGGGAAGGGGCTCAGGCTCTCTGGGAGGCCAGCAGGGATTGCTCTTCAATGTGCTCACTGTTCTCCCCGCAGAAACACCCCGGAGAATTATTCATTATGAACCAGAGCTCCCTCTGACAGTGAGGAAAAGCCACCCCAGCTCCTTCTGCTGGTTTGGGTCTACCTCAGCAGTTAAAGATGGTGGGTGGCACTTCTGGGGATTTTTTTTTTCCTTTTTCTTTTTCCTTTTTTTTTTTTGAGCAGTTTTGCTATTTTTTTTTTTTTAAAGAGCAAAGTGGGGGGAAAAATTGATTTTTCAGTCTAATTAGTGACTCAGAATAGGCAGGCACCTGAGTTTCAGCCAGTTCCCCTGTGGGAGAAGAGCTGTAATGGCTTTGTGCTCACAGTTACCCTCCAGGAGGCTCAACTTCCCTCTCTGACCCCGAGCCCAGAGCCAGCCAAGGCCAGCACAAATCCCACACTCGGACTTTGATCCCACCAGGAGCATTTTATCCCCGTCCCACAGCACTCCAGGTCAGCTCCTGCGGGATGGAGCAGCCTCCTGGAGATGTCACAGAGCAGGATCCCTCTGCAATGGACTCCAGTCCTTGGAAGTGGCTGTGGGGCAAGGAATTCCCTCTGGGCACTGGGAATGAAAACCAGCAGTGCCAAAAATCCTTCCTGAGCAGCAGCAGCAGCACAGAGTGCCCACCTCAGCTCTGTTGTAGATGTTATTATTCACACTGTTTTGTACAGAACTCATTGTATTATGTCCTTCCTGTGACACTGTCACCATCCACTCGTGTAAAAACTTGGGTTTTCACTTCCATTTACAGAATTAAAAACATGGGGGGAGAAATCTGAGATGACCCCAAATCCTTCCTGAGCAGCAGCAGCACCACAGACTGTGCCCACCTCAGCTCTATTTTATATATTATTCACATTATTTGATACAGAACTATTTGCACTGTTTTCTTCCTGCCCACACTGTCACCATCCACTCGTGTAAAATCTTGGGTTTTCACTTCCATTTACACAATTAAAAACATGGGGGGAGAAATCTGAGATGACCCCAAATCCTTCCTGAGCAGCAGCAGCACCACAGACTGTGCCCACCTCAGCTCCTGCCACTATTTTATATAAAATTCATTGTATTATTTTTTTCCTGTCCACGCTGTCACCATCCACCTGTGTAAAAACTTGGGTGTTGAGTTCTGTTTACACAATTAAAAATGTGAGGAGGGGAAATCTGAGATGACCCCAAATCCTTCCTGAGCAGCAGCAGCACCACAGACTGTGCCCACCTCAGCTCCTCACACTATTTTATATAAAATTAATTGTATTATCTCCTTTCTGCCCACACTGTCACCATCCACCTGTGTAAAAACCTCAGTGTTCAATTCTTTTTGCACAATTAAAAATATGGAGGGAGGAAAAAAATATGAAATTACTGAATTAAGGTTACCAACCCAGCCAAGGTGAAAGCACAGAACCCCAAAGTCTCACGATTTGCATCTAATGAGAAATTAATGAAGGAAAAAGCTCTGATCCTGCTGCCCCATGTCCCCACTGCAAACCACCAGCTCCTGCCCAAGTTTTCACCTCTCATCCCTCCCCAGCCCTCAGCTCCATATCCTTGATTACCAACTCATTTATGCAGGAACCACAAAAAAAAACAACCAACAACAACAAAACTTCACAGCCCAGAGACTAAAACATTAAAGCAATAAACATCTGGGTGTTTATATAAATCATCACATAAATATTTTGGCCGTAAATTGAATTGAATTGATTTTTTTTCCCCCTCACTTTCTGCCTCGCTTAGGCAATATTGATGGGGAGATGGTTTTGTGCATTACAGGGATTTTATTTTTTTTTTCCTCTCATGAGGAAATGGATGAAGGAAGTCAGCCCCAGCCCCACACCAGGAATTCAGAGTTCTTCCAGAGGCTGAAAGAGAGCCATGGAATCATGGAATGGGTTGGAAGGGATCTTAGAGCCCATCTCATTCCAGTCCCAGGTTCTGGTGTTCCAGGTTGGTCCAAGGTCACTGCTCAGGTGATGCAAAAAACTCACAGAAAACCAGTTCTAAAGCCATTAGCCACAGTTTGGGCTGGAAATCTCATGCAGAATCCTCGTTTTTGGGGATTTCTGCTAGAAAAAAAGACAAGGTCTGGGGCCAGTTTGATGCTGAAAACCAGGAAAATCAACGGCACTGTCCTGCAGGTTGGGGACATCCTCCATGGAGCTTCATCCTTCCACGAGGTGACAAAGGCAACCAAATATCACAAGTTACTCTGGAAAACTCCAAATTCATCCAAAACTACCAAAGAAAATACTTTCTACATTGAGTCTGGTAGTCAGGTCTCTATGTATTTGCCTTACAAAGCTTTTGGAGATCTTTGCAGAACTGAAATTCTTTAGTATTCTAGGGGAATATTTAACTAAATATTTTATTATTTGAAAATTAAAATACGAATTCCGAATTAAATGTTTTCAGAAGGCAAACACAGCCTATGATTACTTATTTTATCAATAAATTTCTCTTTTAAAAAAAGGGTTAATTTGACATTCAACCAGCAGTACCTTGAGCAGGTATGTACTCGCCTTCTCAAAGGTTCAAGTCAGTACCTCTTGCAATGCAGTGACTTCTGGATCTTTCTGTAGCTCAGAACTCAGTGAAAAATGTGAGTTTATGCCCAAGGCGAGGTACTGCTGAGGCTGACACCTGCTAAACCTGAAAGGCAGCACTGCCAAGGAGTTCACCACACCCAAATTCAGGCCAAAAACCAGGAATTAAGGCCAAGCACAACCCCAGCTCCAGAGGGGCAAACCCAGCCCTGGTGTTTCCACCCCGCAGGGAGCCTCAGACATTGAATTTCTCCCTCACAATGATTTAATTATTCCCTCTCACTAATATTTTACCCGTGGTATCAGGTCATGTTTCTCCTTTCCACTCAAAAGCAAACCTCCAGCTCATTGGCAGAGGTGAAATGAATAGAGGAATCATTAGAAAGCACGAGGCTGAGGCTGTACAAACGGGATTATTTCCAAACAATCAAATTAATTGGTGTCATCAGCCTCGAGCGGCGACGCCGGGGAGAGGAGGCATTAAAAAACATGGGAGATTATTGACTCCTCATACATCAAACATGGGGTTTATTGGGTTATTTCCTAGGCACAGGGGTCCCAGCAGACGCAGCTGGGATCTGGCTGAGGTCTGGAACCTCAAGAATTGGGAAATTCAGAATTAACCAGGCTAATTTTCGGGGGAAAGTGGCTCTTTTTGGACACCTGGGACCCAGGGATTTGTCTGGTGCAAGCACCTCTAAAGAGTAAATCCTACTCAGGACTGGCATAACTCATGTTCAGCTGAACCTTGAACCAAACACCTCCCCAACCCTCCAAATTTCAGGTTTCCATCCCACCTTGGTGACCTACACAAACAGGAGCAGAGGATTTTGAGCCTAAAACATGGAAGATTTCGGCCCTGGCTACACTCAATATTCAAAATATTCGGCCCCTCAATATTCAAAAATTGCTGATTTTTTTGTAAACCCGAGAGGGGCAGATGAGGTGTGACCATCTGAGCAGAGCAGAGTGAACACACAATGGTAAAAAAAAAAAAAAAAAAAATAGAAACAATTAATCCCAAGCCTTGAGAAGGCACGTGTGAATGTGTTTTGTTTTGGAAGAAAGAGAATAAATAGCAGCCTCAAGTCAGGATAATATTTATCCACACGCTTCGCTTTGAAGTTGAGCCCTTGTTGACTTCACGTGGTGTGTGCACACACTGAGTCTCCTCCAGGAGAGGCTTTTCTGAAAAGCCCAGCCTTGAGCAAGGAGAAGAAAGGAAACTCTTCAAAACCAGGTACTAATGGAGAAAAATAAACCTCTTCACCAGGGGAATTACCACTGTCCCTCCCAAATCCAGGAGGGGATTTAAACAGCTTTATCACTGCACCTTCTACAGATCTGAGCCCCCTGAGCTCCCAGGACTGAATTTCTGTGAAGAAATTGAGAAGAGCAGCCCAGTTAATCTCCAAGATAAACCCCGATTCTCTTGGCTGCTGCCACGAAGAGGAAATTTCTCTGTCCTGCCTTTTCTTCCTGCCATCGCTTGGATGCATTTCCACTCTTGGCAGGAATACCTGGGGACTGCAGGCAGGGGAATGGGCAGGAGCAGGGACAGTGACAGGGGCAGGGACAGTGACAGGGGCAGGGACAGTGACAGTCAGGGACGTGCTGGGGCAGCAAAGGAAACACCACCACATCCAACAGCCCTGCAGGAAACTTCTCCCCAGTCCCGCAGAGCAGGGAGTTTGGCTCTTGTTTCCATCTTATTCCTGTCTTCTGAAGCATTTCGCTTCTGTATTCCTCTCAAGCAGACACCACCAGTGAGGAGTGGCAGCTTCTGCCCCAACCTCGGCACCCCAAATCCAAATTTCAGCATCCAAACTACACCTTTGTGCAGTTCTGATGTGTTTCAGCCCAGCTCTGCTCACACCAAGGGGCAGGAAATCAAACAGCTTTGCCTTCCCCAAACAGAACCACCACAAGGGCCAGAGGCACCCTTCAGCTCCTTCCTTTCCCCCTCAAATGCTTTTTTTTCCTCTCAGAAATGCCAAGATAATCACTCAAAATTCCAAGATAATCACAAATCACAGACAACCATCGGTATCAAACCCTCTCTTTCACTTCACCCTCTGCAAACAGCTGGAAGGAAAAAGTTTCCCTCTCTGTATCTTGCGCCTCTTAAGTCTCTCCATAGATCCTCCAGCTGGTTTCCTAACCCTAAAGCAGGATCTAAATTCCAAACTCTCAATTCCAGCCTGGCACTTTAATGAACACAACTGGGGAATGTCTCTTACCTGACCTTCCTTTCACTGGGGTCACTCGTATTTATAGTCATGCTTCATTTTCCCTCAAGTGTGCCCTTGTTACCTCATTTACTCATTTATGTTTCAGAGGAGAACAGGGTAAAAAATGGATTTAATGGACCTGGAAATAGAACGGAGGAAAACCACGAGAATCTAAAGATCTGCTTGTTTTCCAGATCTCTGGATTTGGATCGCCACCAGGAACTTGTTCATTTTCATCAATTCTCCCCTCTCCACAAGCCTTTCTGTGGCAAGGCAGAGCTGGAAAAGCATCTGGGGAGAGTGAAGTGCCTGAAGTCAAACGGGTTTGGGGCCATTTTACACCCTTTTAGTCCTTTCGGAAGTGTCTGCTGCAGCTCATGCTGAGACTTCACAGAATGAACAGCTCCCAGCACAGAAAATTCTGCTTCCAAAAAGCTTCCTCCAGCATCACCTTCCAGCCCAAGGGGCTGCATCCCATTGGAGCTGCTTCCAGCTTTCCCAGCACTTTTCCCTTTCCCTGCATTTTGCAGGTCCCTGGCACTGTGAAAACAAATCCCAAAGCTGAGCATCCCTGGCCTCATCCCTCCATCCAGTTCTGAACCTTCCTTTGGCTTTTTTAAACTCTCCCCCTGCTCAAGGTGAAACCCGAGGAGCTGCCAGAGCAGCTGAGGTGGTGAAGGTTCAGGCTCTGCTGCCCCTCTGAAGGACAACTGCTCTTCTGTGAGCCATTGAGAGAGGAGAGGAACATCAAAATCACGGATCCGTGGAACTCCTGAGCCTGGGAAACACCCCCAAGATCACCCAGCCCAAATTTGCCAAGCCCTCCACGAAAAGAGTGAGGCAGGGGGTGTGCCCAGTGCTCCTGCAAAAGTGGAACCCCTTGTGTCCCCAAAGCAGCTGGGGACAGGGCAGAGGTGCCCCCAGTGGGAGGTTGAGGCTGTGGGTGTCATCAAACCATAGCTGTCCCCTCCCCTGGCCACCAGCCCCTGTCCCACACAGAGCAGAGCCACGGGGATGAGTTTGGGTTCTCTGACAGAACAACTGATCCAGCAAAATCAACTGGGAGGCAGCCAAATGCCTCTCTGCAGCCCGAAATCCACCCTCCAAGGAGGGTTCCTTCATCTAAAGGAGGGGATTTCACTGTGCTCCAGCCCAGCCCTTTGTGCACACAGAGGGAAAAACCTGCTCCCCATCCCATCCCTGCTCCTCTCTCCTGCTCCCAGCCTGCAAACTGAAGGGTTGGAATTCTGGAAATCTGTATTTTTGGATTTTGGTATACAGTGGTATATGTGGGGCAAGATGGAGACTTCAGGGTGGAGGTCAATTGTTCTTTTCTTTACCTTCTTCTTCCTTCTTCTTCATGGGTTTGGGCGGTTTTCTGTAACTGGTTGATGGAATCTGCACCGCAGACTTCAAGTGGTTAGTTATTGGGTTTAAATTAAAAAATCACTGAGGTGGCATTTCAGAATTGTCCTTGAAAAGATTTTATAGAGACAGAGAGGTGGTCCACTGAACCTGCATCTACCACTATACATTAACCCCCTAAAATCTAAGTTTTCAGACCTTCAAGAGGTGAGTGAGACCCAGACAGGAGCAATCTGTAATTCTCCTGTGTGACTCTGCTCTGTGGATCCACCACAAGTGCTCTGGAATCAGGACCTGGTCCAAAGCTGCCCAGACTCCAACATCATGAACAAAACCTCCCCCCTGGCATTTCTCTTTAAGCCTCACTCCTGCAAACCTTGCAGTTACTCATTAACTGAGTTTTCAGAGTCACTGTGCAAGTTTTTATGCCCTTGGAAAAGCAGGAAAAGCCTGAAGCATTGCACAAGTGCTCTTTTCTTATTTAAAAAAAACCCCACCAAAACCTCCAGAAACAACCTTACAGGAATGCTGGGTTTAAAATAATTCATTTTAAAAGTACCTAAACCATAGCCCCTGAATCCTCTGCAAGTCCATGCTCCAGCCAGGGAGCAGAAGGTCCAGAAGAACCAGGAAATCCTTTCCTTAAGGGACAACCATGGTGAGAAGGCAAAGGATGTGGCCCCCAAAAAAACCCCCACAAAAATCCCTGCTCTCTGCAGGGTTCAGGGCTGGACATTCCCCAATTCCTCAGCCCCACAGCTTCCCTGCAAACCTCTTTCCTGAGCTGCTTCCCAAAGCTTTGCACCCACAACTGTCCCAGTTTACCTCCTCCCCCCAAAAAATCCCATCTGGCAGCTCCCCAGGAGAAACAGCCCTGTGAAAACACAGCCCAGCAGGATGCCAGCAAACAAGCCTTAACCCTTTTCCCTCCCCAAATCCCTCATTTTCTTTTCCCTTTCCCATCTCTTTTACAGAGGAACAACCCCCGTGTCCCAGTTTGGGGCAGTTGTGATCCCAGGATGGGGCCCGACATCCCATCAACGCACAAATGGAATTTGCCAAGAGGCATTTTAAGGAGTCGATGCTTCACACTCCAGTAATTAGAACAATATTATGAAGAGGAAAAAAATAATTAAAAAGTAAAAAAATAAAGAAAGGGTGAGGGGGAGGGCAGGCAGCAGAGCTCCCACAGGGACTTGGCTGCAGGAGGAAAGGGGCTGAGCAAACACCCAGAGTCAAGAGAGGCCCCAAGGCAAGAGTCCTTCACAGGATCCCTGCAGGTTGGACTTCAACCAAAACATTCGCCACTTTTGTACACAGGAGTGTTTTTAAATGAAATTTCTTATTTTGAGATCAAATGTGGGGCTGATGAGCCGGACCCGGCTGCCTCCAGTGCCTCATCAAGGTCAAGGGGGTTTTTGTGTTTCCAGGCAAGAAAAACCTCACTTACTCAATTCAAGGTCCTGCTCCAGACACTCCCAGTGAGTAATAAATCTCTGCTGTTTCATGAAGAATAAATATCTATTCTTTTAATGAAGAAACAGACATTGAAGGCTTAATCCCATTGAGCACTCAGTCCCAAAAAATCAGATTCTCACAGAAGAGCTGTCATCTGCATCTACAAAAATCAGAACACCCCAAAGTGTTGCATCATCTGAACACACATAAAATCATCTCTGTTATGAGAGGATGGAACATCCCAGCTGAGAAAAGAAAACAAAACCAGGCAAACCCAGATGCTGGAGGGTCCATCTCTGACACCTCCCTGGCCACTGGAGCATCCCCTCCAGGGAACTGGAGCTCCCAGGGCAGAGCCCACACAGCCAGCTTCACTGGGGGATTTCCAAGGGCCAGGAAAAAAATTCATTTTTTAACGAAAAACTGGTTTGCTGTGCAAGCCTGGCCTTGTGTGAGCCTGGGAGCAGGGCTGCTGTGGGGCTCAGGACACTGCACAATGGTTACTCAGAGCGGGACTCAGTCAGTTCAACTCACATCTGCAGCGAGCTGTGATCTCAGCCCCGCTGCTGGAGCACAGAGGTGCCTTTGATAAATCTCTCTGTACAGGGACTGCAGCCCTATTTCCGCATGAAAGAAATAGATTCCATTTTTTTTTTTTATTTTATTTTTTCTTTCTCACTAACCTTTGAGCGCAGCGGCTCGGAAGAGCGCGTCTCTCTCTCTCTCTCCCCCGTCAGAGAGCTGCTGCTGCTGCACTCCATCAGGCTCAGGTACAGGCAGGGCAGCTCTGTCTCACACCCTGCCTCCCCCAGCACTTGTTTCAGCCATCCCTTGGCACAATCTCCAGTTGGTTGGTGTCTGAGGTGTGCCCTGAGCAGGGTTTGTCACGGGGAGATCACACTCAGAGCCCACACTCAAAATCCTGCCACTTTTATTTTCTGAAAGGTCTGGGTAAAGTCTGAATAAGGGGAAGAAAATTTCCTCTTTTTTTTATTTTTTTTTTTTTTTTTTTAATTTTCTTGAGAAAATTCGACAGAGCTCCACTTTGGCCTCCCTTCCCTGCAGAGACGTGCACATTTTTTTATATCAGATGCACAAAATCAGGAGAGGTCACCTGCACCCCACCACAGGGCTGGCACTGCCTCTCACCACTGCCTGGCATCAAAATTATGCCCAAATAAACGAAGCTTTGCCCAAGATTAGGATGGGGAACTCCACGGAGACACACAGTGCTGGCTCCATCTGCCACGTTCCTTCCAGCCTCTTTGCACCTTGCTCCTTCCCAAGGTATTTTGAGCCACTTTTTTTTCCCTGAAAACTTCACTCCCAGCCCGTGGAATCCCCCCTGTCTGCCAGGCAGGTGAAATCCCCACCACAGCTCCCTCAGCCTCTCCCACACCAGAGCCTCACTCATTCCAAGGGCTGACTGCGAACATCAGTCAAACCCACGCTCAGAAATTCCTAAAATTACAACCGAGAGAGAGGCCTGGGAGAAGGAACAGGAATCCCTGACAAACGCCACGAAGTGGAATGCCCACATCATTAGGGCCACTGTCACTGTCCTGCCACCATGATTAGGCTCTAACCCCTAATTAGCAGCAGGAGGATGATGTGGAAGAGGAGGATTCTGCCTCACACACCATTAACACCGAGGGTGCAAATGAATTTTCTGCAGTAGCACCATCTGAGGCTCATTAAATGGAGCACTGAGGGTGAGGCAGGGATGTTGTCCTGCTCTGGATGGGAAAGGACGTCCCACCATCACCTCCCTGCTTTGGAACCAGGAAAAGCTGGAAAACAAGGGGAAATTGATATTTAAGGCACCCTTACAGGTAGAGTAGATATTTATTAAAAGGCCTTTAGGACACACCTTGGGCAGGGCAAGAGCCTGGCCAGGGCTACACCCAAGGTGGGCACAAAATGGGCACAAAATGGGCACAAAATGGACCCAAAATGGGCACAAAATGGTCACAAAATGGACAAACGTCCACGAGGTCTCACACTTTTATAAGTTTTGGTCCATTTGCATCTTGGGGTTTAATTGTCCAATTCCAGCTTCAGGTTTTGAGGTTCCACCATGAAATGAGTGTTCCAGCTTCCCTTGGGATGTTCAGAGAGAGGCTTTTCAAACTTCCTCACAGCAAATTGCTCCCGACCTGGGATTATCCTGTGTTATCACCTGGCTCCTCGTGTGCTGCACCCAGCACAGAAAGAGCAAACCCAACACCCCGCAGCTCCAGGATATTCCTGGAATTTTCCACCCTTTCTATCCTCACCATCCTCTCCACCCCTCTCCTGTGAGTGCACCTCAATGTCCACACCCATCACAAATCCTACAGGGAGTTCTTGAAGAAATATTTCATTTCTGAAGGCAAAAAGAGGGAGAAAGAAGAAAAAAATAAAAAAAAATCCCACGTCTGGAAGGCCTCCAAGAACAAACAAGCAGCACATTCTGACAGCCAGTGCAACAAAATAGTCCAAGATGGCTTTTTTCTTTCCGCTTTAGCTTCCCTCCATGAAGAGGAGTGGGAGGGAGCTGAGGAGCCTCCCCACCATCCCTGGTTTCTAAAGCTGTCCCTGCCTGGCACAGGCTCAACACCCTGAAGTCTCTCCAAGCCCAGGAGACTCAGAGGAGAATTCAAGGTGCAAACAGCAAATCTCACCAAACTCCCACCCTGCTGACACAGGTTTCAACACATTTTCACGTCTGCACTGCTTATTTCCTGCAGAACATGAACGTTTCCCTGGCAGGGAGTGAATTCCCAACGTAAAACATGGACCTGGCAGGGCCCAGCCACAGCCCAGCTGTGATGCCTTGGGGAGGCTGAGCTGGAACAGAGACTTGGGCAGGACAAGAGCCTGGCCAGGGCTACACCCAAGGTGGACCCAAAATGGTCACTAAATGGACCCAAAATGGGCACAAAATGGACAAATGGTCACGAGGTCTCACACTTTTCTAAGTTTTGGTCCATTTGCACATTGAGGTTGAATTGTCCCATTCCAGCTCCAGGCTGTGAGGTCCCATCCTTGTTCCTCCCTCCAGCCCACCCTTGGTTGTGCTTTGGGCTGAAAGTTGTCCTTGGTGTGCAGCAGGAGAAGGATTTGTTTTGTGTCCCTGCTGTGTGCAGAGCTGAGTGACACTGACTGTGAGCTCAGAGCTGAGCCCTGGGCACCACAGAACAGGAAAATCATAAAAGATAAAACTCAAGGCATCATCTCCCCCGGAGCACCCAAATGCTGGGATATCCTGGGGACAGGCCATGGGACACCCAGGCTCCTCCTGGCATCGGGGTGTTTGTGTTCAGGGGTGAGATTTCCATGTATTAACTTGTACCAACTTATCTCTGCCCCAAGAAAATTCACAACTTCCTACAGAAGCTTCTTCCCCTCTTTTTTTTGTACCCTGTTTGTTAGGTTAAGATGCTGTGCTCTGGGGATTGTGGAGTTCAGCCACGCCAGAACTTCCAGCCTGGTGGTTTCACTGTTTCCTAAACCATGTTTACACCCACGTTTACACCCTGCTGTTAATCTGTTCCTAGAAATGTTAATTATTATTTGTGTTATTTGGCCTTGGGAAATTCTCATCATCAGATGCTGAGGGTTTTAATGAAGGAACAGAAGAGCTCATTACAGAATAAAAAAAATTTCCCTTTATTCCAAGAGTCCCTGAAGTGATATTAGCCAGGATGGATTTCCTTCCTTTCCCAGAGCACATGATGCTGAGCAGTGAAGCTCCAGTGACGAGAGATCCACTCCCAGCACCAAGGCACACAAAGCCTGGCTTTGCCTCTTGCCATCTTGCACTCACAACGATGCTCACTGTATCATCAGCCCTCAAAAACCCCATGACATAACCAAGGAGGCTCAAAAATGAAACCACACAATGGCCAGAAATTGTTGGATCACGCAAAAAAACCCAACAAACCTGGTATCTCCCTTCCCCACGTTTTGGACACACACACTTGTAGGTGTTTTAACACTTCAAAAAAGAAAAAAAAAAGTTCCTTCTCTCCCTTGATCTTGTCTATAATTAACAAAAGGAGAACTCAGACCAATCAAGAAGGTACAAGGAAATCGATTTCATGCACATTAAGGACACGCATTTATCCATGTCCTGATCAATACTTTGGATTCCAAAGCACTTCCATCACTGCCCAGCTGCAGAATCCTCCCACCACGACTGTGAGAGTTACAGAAGGATCCTGCCCACACTTGTTTGATCTGAAACACAACACCCCTGAGTGTGACCCCTTGGAAAAATACCGGGGAAAGCAGCCAAGAAAGGAGAAAAAAAAATTGATAATAATAATAATAATAGTGGCAAAACTTCCCAAAATGAACATTTCTGGCTCTTCCAGTTGCACTGAGAAGCTGCACATCTATAAAGAGTCTGAAGTTTTTAAATAGGGGAGAAAGGAAAGGGGAAAAGCAGAGAATTTGCCAGAATTCAAGCTGCTCCTGCAGGGAATACCAATGGGCCAGCAGCTGCTGGATTGTGGCATTTCCATCTGCTCCAGACTCCGGTTCTGGGCCCTGCAGGTGACACCAGGGCACAGGTTGGTGGCTCAGCTCCCAGCTGGGCACAGCCCGGGGGTGTCACAGAGGTTCTGCCCTCAGGGGGCAGTGAAAGATTAACTTATTGCTGATGAATTTATCAGCAGATCGCTGCCTGAGCACGAGGCTGAGGTGCTGCTTCTGAAGCCCTGAACGCCCCAAAATTCCCCAGCACAGCCCTTTCAGCACCAGCTGCCCCAAGCAACTCCCAAATCCAGTTTCTCCCAGGGCTGAACTCAGAGCAGGGAGAAATGATCAGGATTTGGAGCCTAAAAATGTTCATTACTGGAGGAGTGGCTGCACCACCAAATCCTTCACGGCCAAACATCACCCTGGGAATGGTCCTGGCACAGCACAGCCAAAGGCACTTCTGCTTCAGGCCCGAGTGGCCCAAGAATTCTCTAATTCTGTGCTCGTGTTTTGGGGGAGTTCAGCACCAGGGTTTGCCAGCACAGCCTCTCCAGTGTCCTCAGGGTGACCAGGAGGGTCCCCACAGAGCCCCAATCCCAAACCACGACTCCCAAAGCCCAAATGAACCCTCAGGCTGGCAAAAGGGGGGAAGAACAAACCCAACCCGTGCTGCCCCAGCCTGCTTTTTGCCATTTGGAGCACTCATCCCAATGTCCAAATCTCCAGAACGGCTCCAGCGAGGTCATTGAAACACCAATGGCCAACCCCAAACCTGCCCACAGCTCCTGCAGCGGGGAGTTAATCATCAACTGAGCGCAGTCACAGCCCTGCACAGGCACCAGAGCTGCCTTCCCTGTGTTCTCCTGCACTTCCCAGAGCTGGGGGTTCTCCTTTAGCCATGAACTCCAGTCTGGGAAAACTCTGGTGTGGGCACAGGGGGAACGTGTGGGGACAAAGTGCCAACAACCACTGGGGCACTCCAGGAGTCAAGGACAAAAATCTCCTGGCAGGCCACTTACTCTACTGCTCCCTTGGGAATTTAAAAAATAAAAAATAAAAAATATATAAAACACACACGCCCTTCTTTCGGAGAACTCTCCTCCCTTCCCGCCGTGGTGACACAGAGATCCCAGATGCTCCCAGCTGCCACAGGATCCCCCTGGGCACACAGCCAATGCCACTGAGCCTTCTGAGGAGCTGGCACAGCACACCACAGCACGGAAAACCCAGTCCAGCTCCCTGAGCCTCGGGGGATTGGTAAAAATCAGGGGCATGGGCAGGATGGGACACCCAGCCTGGCTGCTGAGCGCTGCTCTCCGCTCCCAGACACTATTGCTTCGTGCACTCCGTGGTGCAGAGAGAAAACACGCTGCTTTTAATACTTTCTGGGCTCCAGGAGGTCAAAATTAAAAAATAACAAAACACCCTGAAAGTCAAAATGAGAGAAGAGGAGCTGCTCCCAGCAGCAGCAGGTCACACTGGGTTTGCTGCAGCTGTATATCCGGAATCTCTGCAGTTATATTAATTCATATAAATCTCACCCCTTTCTCTGCCCAAACTGTGTTAAAAAGGCACCCTTAAAAATACTGCTGCAGGGCTGGTGGCTCCTGCACGAGATGCTGGAGGGGAGGGGAATTCTCAGCAGAGAAACAGAAACGCCAACCACCAAGTCTCGGTTATGAATCCCTTAAATAATCCTGTCAGTGCTCCCCACCCTCCTGTCTGAAAGCGAGCAGAAAACAGAATTTTCTGACTCTCTGGCAGCAGGGTGGGGTGTGACAGAAAGGGATGGGGAGGGACTGTGGCAGCTGAGCCCCTCCAGAGCTGTCCCAGCCCATCCAAATGGATGGCAAAGGGGAATCCCTCACTTGGAGGATGCTCCAGCCACGGTGCTGGGGACAAACAGCACCCAGTGAGGACAGCCTGGAATACCCCCAGAGTTTTCCAGGAGGGATCCCAACCAGCCCATCAGCAGGAGGAAGGCGACACCTTTGCACTAAACAATTTCCCCTGAATATTTGGAGCAATTACTCCGAATTTATAAAGGACAGCCTTTGCTTTAACCCTGATTCCACTCCCTCCTCCAGGGCAGCTCCTGGCGCAGCCACAGGAGCCTGCCAGGCTTGGGGCCACCTCCCCAGCACCCACATCCTCTCCCTGGCACCGCAGCCACACAGAGATAAGCCTGGTCTGAGCCCTGCCCCAGCCACACACCAGCAAAAATCTGGGTGGGTTCAGCCAGGAGGAGGAATTGCTCCAGACCCTGCTCCAGCTGCCAGGAGGGTGCAGCTCCTTCTCCTCAGCTCTGGAGCAGGACCAGAGTGGAAAACACGACTCGAAGCTCAGTGCCAGCATCTCCTCCTCTTTCAGCTGACCTGGGAATCGCTTCCTTTTTTTGTTTTTTAGAGCAGCATAATTTCCTATCTGTGGGACAGGGGAGGGAAGACCCTCATCTTGCCAAAGAAAAAAAGCCTTTTTCAAACAGAGCAAGAACTTCAAAAGGAATTCAGGGTGATTAAATCCACAGTGAGGAGGGCAGAGAGGAGCAGGAGGGAAATAAATGGCACGCTCCACAGGTTTATGAATATTTGAACTATATTTCTTTTTAAAAAAAAATTGTACATTACTGCAAGTTATTTAAAATGAGTAACTCCTTTTAATGAACCTGGCTACCATCACGCTGACTAATAGAGTAATAAAGAGTTTAATCCATATTTATGTACATTTTATGTCATTACAGTTGGTGCCAATAAATTAGCAAGTCCAATAAGAGTTTGATTTTATACCATCACTGCTACTAAATGTGTAACAACACACGCTACATGAGCACCAGGCTTTTTTTTTTATTTCCTTTTTTAAGAGCCAGGCTGTACTAACAGAGACTGGGCACAGCAGCCCTGCAGAATCAGACTCTAGTTAGGGATGAGGCAATATTAACTGGGGTTTTACTCCTGCATCCTGCAGCCACTGGTGATCATGGAGAGCTCTGAGCCACTTTAAAGGGATCAAACATTCAAAAATAATTAATATAACTATGTATTTTTTGAAGGGGAATGGGTAGGAATACAGGCACCAGCATCTCAGGTCACTTCTGCCATAAAACATATCACAACCTCCACCACAGCAGGACTGCTTAGAGACTGGGCATGGGGGAGAAAGGGCTGGCTGTGAGCAATTTCAGCTGGCCACCAGCAGCTGGAGTGGCCTTTGGGCTCCCCTGGGGAGCTGGGAGACCCTGCAGGTCACAGGGAATGTGACACATCCCTTTGGCAGGAGCCTGAGCGTGCCCATTCCCCCGCACCCCACAGAAATCCCACATCTCCAGCCCCACTGGGGGTTTGGCTGGAGAAGCCCATATCGATTCACCATCCCATTTCACCAGCTGTCACCCTGCTGATGGCAAAAAATACCTTCCCAAGCTTAAAACTCAAGGAAGAAGCAAAAGCAGGAGTAAACCTGGAGCTGAGGAGCCCCTGGGCAGGGTTGGAAGGGGCTCCCATGGCAGCTCCTCCTTGCAGCAGCCCTGGCTCATGAGCCACAAGGAGTGTTGGAAACTGGAAACCTCCCTCAGGATGACAGCTGGGTGAGGCAAGACTGAGCCATCTGATTTTTTTTTTTCATCCTTTTTTTAAAGCACCAGTGGTTTTCTAACACTAAAAAAAAAAAAACCCCAAAGATTTCAAAGCTCTTTACGCAGAGGTTGGCACCAGGTCCTCGCCTTTCTCCGCTGTAATTACACCCCAAAAGCTGCTGGTAATTGCTGTCCCAGTGGCCTTTTGGTTTGGAGGAGAGGAACGATTCTCCCAGCGGCATCCAGAGAGGAAACATCCAACACCACCCCACCAAAACCCTCTCTGCAATTAAATCTGGGCTGTTACTGTGATCCATCAGAAACGCCTCCTACACGGTGTCACTGTCTTGCAACCAAAAAATAAAAATAAAAATACCATTGATCTGAGCAGTGAATAGCTGCAGGAAGAATTTTTTGTGTGTGAAGTGTGTGTTTGGCCAGTGGGGACGTGGATTAGAGGCTCCTTTTGCTCTCACCATGACTCAAAACGGAAAAGGAGCTCTGGTCAGCAGCAGATTCCTTCTCCCTGTTTATTTGCTTTGCCACTGTTGAACACAGATCTGAGGATAATGCGGGAATGAAAGGTGGTGAAGACAATGGGAATGTTTTGACAGGCTTCCAGAGGGATTTAGAGTGGTGCAGAGCTGGGCAGCTGATACCTCCACCAAGTTGATAAAAGCAAAAAAAATTAGGTTTTTGTACAGGGAGTCTTGTGCTTCCCACGTTTTCTGTGGTTGGTTGAGGGTGACGACGCACATGAAAACAAGCACGATGCAGGCAATAAAACACATTTGGAGCTCTTGGAAGTTTATGACACATTTCTTTCCCCCAAGCCTCCTGAAAAAAACCCAGATATCCCTGAGGAGAGAAGAGGGAGTGGCAAATCAACTCCCCACCTCACAAAGCTGAATGCACCCCCAAAAAAGTGAGCAGGGGGAGGGAAGAGCTGTTCCCTCAGCAGACCAGAGAGGAAAGCAAACTGTGCTCATCAGCTGCCGTGTTCCAGCAGTGTTTAACACCAGGCCCTATTAACAGGCATCAGAGGCAATGTGAAACTGCACAAAGCAAGAGACAATGTGACGATAAAGCAGCATTTTAATTAGCAGCAGCTCCTTCCCCAGCCCAAAAGGTTCCTTCTGTGCATTCATATTCCCAGAACAACAACTGCCTCCTTGTATTCCATAAATCAAAAAAAAAAAAAAACCTCATAAAACAAGGCACTGCGACTGCACATTCCACATAATGGTCCAGAAATAAATTAGGCAATAAATATCAAATAATATATCCCCATCAGCAGTGAAAATCTACTCCTTGGATAATCAGAAGGGAAGATGCCTTCCAGCAGCTTATGTCAGGCAGCTCGAAACAGGTAAAACAATACTGAGCTCCAATAAATCTTTTATCACCTTTTCTGCTGAAGAATATAGCAATTGTCCTGGGTAATGCCTTCCCCGAGCCCTGTGTCCATCAGCCCTGATGCAGTTGCTGTCAAAGGCACGGGGATCAGAACCAGAGCCACTTGTCAAAAGCAGGCAGAGTTTTCCTTGTTCGGTGTTTGGCGCCAACCAACACATTTCTGAGAAGCTCAGGGCACTCACCTCACCCTGCCAGGAAACTCCCTGACCCCACAGACACTCCCTGGCCACGTCACAGAAACTCCGTGGTGATTTCAGCAAAGCTGTTTTGCCCTGCAGAGGTGGCAGCAGATGAGGAAGGACTGAGCGAGGTGTGGACCTCACACCAGGTTTGGTTCCTCTCAAAAAACACATGGGTCACACCCCTGAGAGACTGATCCCAGAGAGTTTTAGATCTAAAGCAGAAAACCTGAAGGCTTGATCTCCCTTCACTGAGGACACAGCAGAATAAACCCTTAAATATACTCAAACAACCCCTAAATGCACTGAGGGCGCAGCAGAACCCCAAACACACCACAACACAGGGGAACTGCTGCCCAGTTCTCAGAGGCTGCTCAAAAACCACACAAAACCTTGGCATTTTCATCCCAAACCTGGAGCACGAACCCAGGGAACAGCCCCAGCTGCTCATCCCTTCCCAGGAGCTCAGGAGTAACTCTTACCTTGCCGAAATCCCGCACGTCAAAGAGGTCAAAGGGATCGAAGAGGTCGCTGTTCCTTAACCCAAATTTGTCGTGGCACACTTTTAGGAAGGTCCTGATGTTCTTCAAACACAGAAACTGCGGGAGAAAAGGGAGAAAAGATGAGGGAAAGTGAGCAAGACAAGTTTGAGATAATTATATTATAATAAATTATAACTGGAGATAGTAAATATCTCAATTATTATCATCTCCAATTATAACTTGAGATTTACTGAGTTAAATGCAAGACGAGTGGAGCAGGGACTGAGAAACACTCAGTGCAAAGCCAGCAGGAGTTTATTTGTTGTTTCTGAGGGTGTCAGGCTCCTGTGTTCTCAGCTGCACACCAGGAACACAACGCCCCTTTGAAAAACAAGTTTCTCCCAAGGTAACGTCGCAGAAGGGCTGCAAAACCCAAAGCAGGACATTTCCCTCTCAAGGTTTTGAAGGCAAATATGAATTACAGCTGACGTTGCACAGAAGGCCAGTGTTGAACATTTTAACCATTTCCAGCACGACCCCATTTGGTTCCCTACAGAAGGGACACGTGTTACAGCAACAGGACAACGGGGAATGACTTTTCACTGGCAGAGGGGAGGAATAAATGGGATATTGGGAAGGAATTCTTCCCTGTGAGGGTGGTGAGATCCTGCCCAGAGAAGCTGTGGCTGCCCCTGGATCCCTGGAAGTGTCCAAAGTCAGGTTGGACAGGGCTTGGAATAACCTGGGATAGAGGGAAGTGTCCTTTCCCAGGGGTCAGACCACAATCTGATCTACAACATCCCTTCCAGCCCAAACCTTTGGTTATCCAGCAAGGCTGACTGCATCAAGTTGACAACACCAAGTGTCTCTTTAAAAAATAATCCTGTCTTTGGCTATAGCAATAAAATGTTGTTCATCCACAATCCTCAGGGATTCTGAAGCCTGAAGACTCCAGAGAGTCTTGCTCCTGGCAGCACAGGGGCTAAAGAAGAGAAAAAACCAAAAATCTGCTTTGTTTTTGCAGCTGCATCACCTCCATCCTTCATCCCTTCCTTCTGCATCCTCGCTGCAAAATACCTTCAATTTATCCCTGTATCTTTAGGCAACTCTCTGCTGTTTTTCCAGCCACTTCCTTCTTACAAATACCCAACCAACGTGTCAGAATCCTTAAGGAAATCCACCCATTAAAGGTGAATCACCCCCATGTGACCCCCGAGCTGCCTTTGGGTGGATTCTCTCATCCTGCCCCTGTCACAAGGCACAATCCTGGCTCCCTGAGCTGCCACCGGGCACACACCACCTAAAAACACCACTCACCAATTTCACCCAGGCTTCAAGGCAAAGGAAAAACAGCTTTAATTTTCTAGCAATTAAAAGAATCAAAGCCGAGTCTCTGGGGCTCGTCAGCGCTGCTTTGGGGGTCAGACACGAGGTTTTCCAGCCGTGGATTAGCAAAACCACCTCATTAACAGCGGGATAATTCACCTACACAAAGGAATGACCTTCTACCCTTCTGCCCCACGCCACGGGTGACAGCAGAGCTGCCCCAGCACGGGAGGTGGCACAGGACAGTCCTGTCACATCAGAACCTTTTCATCAGTCAGCCACGCGCCAGAGGCAGGAACTGAACACAAACCTGGTTTTCTAGGGCATTCCTCTATCTCACATAAACACTGCAGTAAATAGAAGTGTCTAGACTGGGAGGTTTTCAGTGTTTTTTTTTCTTGGAATAGCTTTACAGGCTCTCTTGCTTACACAGGTTATTTCATAACTTTATCTCCTGGGTCTCTGCAAGAATTTTCACCCCAGGCTGCGTGTGCTGCTGCACTGCAGTCCCATTGATTCCAAAGTTCCAGCGTGTGCTTATTTTAAATCCTTTTAAGCCTCCAATTTTGCAAGTTAATGGCACAGGGTACAGCCACAATTACACACAGCAAGATGGAAACTTCCTCTGCAGAACCGCCCTGCCCTTCTGCAGCATTCCCTGCCCAGCTCCCGCTCATCCCAGGCTGGGAACAGCAAATGAGAACCATAGAGTAGTTTGAGTTGGAAGGGATATTCAGGATTATCCATTTCCATGAGCAGGGACACCTTCCTCCATCCCAAATTGCTCCAAGCCCCATCCTGGACACTTCCAGGGATGAGGCAGCCACAGATTTTCTGGGAAACCTGTGCCAGTGAAGGAACCAAAAGCCAAAAGTGCTGTTGCTCCAATTCAGATGTGGAAACCACCTCACCACAGCTGGTCAATGTGTGGGTACCCTCCTGCAGCTCCAGGTGACACGAGAAAGGAGCCACCAGCAGGCCACCAGCCAGGCCCTGAGTGCCAGCAGGTGACAAACACCGAGGGAAAAGCCCATCATCTATTTAAAGGTGAAAAAGGCCTGATGCAAAACACAACAAGCACAATTGCAAGGCCACCACACTGCCCACTGGAAAAGCCGCCACTCGAGGTGACAACTACAGCTGGGTTTCACCCTCACTCTTTGAGCACCCAAACTCCAGGTGGGGACACTCAGCGTGGGTGTTGGTGGCACAATTTGCTCCTGGCTCTTCTCCTGTGGCCAGTCTGCAAAGTGTCATCCTGTGCTTTTTTAAAATGTTTTTGGCATTTCCAGGTCGCTGCTGATGGAGGATGATGAATTCTTGGCTCAAGACTCAGCAGCCACATGTTTAAAATTAGCTCCAATTTAACCTGGGCTGTGCCGAGGCCGTTTTATTCACCAGTCAATCACACCTTTGGACAAGCAGGAGAAAAAAGAGAGAGAAAAAAAAATCAATGTTCTCCACGGGGCCATTCAGCACCTGTCAGGCCCAAAATCAGAGGTGTCATTTATCTGCTTGGAGCGCTGAGCAGGGTCCTGAGATCTGCCCTGGAGCCAGGGAACACCACCAACACAAATTCCCAATCCTGCCCATCCAAAACAACCTTGGGAGCCACCAGCCTTCTGGGCACAGACACTGTACTCAGCTCTGGCAAAAGACCCGAGACCACAGAAAATTCCATGGCTACCAACATTTCCAGGCTCTGGGACAGGCACAGAACAAATCCTGGGGCAGGGGGAACATCTTGGGCACTGCAAAGCCCAGCAGAGAGGGAAGTTAAAGGCAGAGGGAAGAGGTGACTGGAACAGGGATGGGATCCTGCCAAACAGAGCAGGAAACTCCTTTGGTACAACAGAACACCTTGAAGGCTGATAACAGATGAGAAAAGTGTGCTCAGCTCTGCCCCAAGCCTTGGAGGGTTGTAAGGAAGCAGCACCAGACAGAGGCAGCAGCAGGGCCCCATCACCTGCACTCAGCCAGTTTCAGAAGAGCTCTGCTTATTTTTAACCACCCTGCAGAGTCATAAAGTGAATAAACTGCTGTGAACTCCCTCGGGGAGCCCTCGGCCTCCCTCCTGCACCAGCCACCAGCCCCAGCGCCTGGGACACCCCGGCACCTCCTCAGCAGATGCTCTGTTGAAAAGAAAATTTCCATGATTTTCTCTTTTTTACTGGATTCAGGGAGTTTAGAGACTCCTCAGGTGATCACAGGGTTGTGCTGATGGGATTTTTTTGGCCACGCAAACTCAGAAATATGCTGGAGGTGCCTTCAGGGGAGGTCAGAAAAGGGATAATTTGGCTCTTGGGGTGACTCCACTTTGCACAGGGCCACGGGGATCTCAGCAGGGACATGCCCAGAGCAGGTAAAATGTCTCTGCAATTGGAAATTCCAGCTCTAGGGGAGGGAACCTTTGGGAAGGTGTGGGTGATTCAGCCCCACACCCCCACTTCAGGCCAGTCCCTGAATGACTGGGCACCCGTGGCACCTGCAGGGACAGGACACAGCCATCTCCAAGGCAAATTCATCAGAGAAGAGCCAACCACTGGAGCACCTCGGGGTGGGCTGGAAACACATCCCAGCCCCAAAGGCTTGACACATGCTTCTGACCCCCACAAAACTGCCTTTCTAATGGAAAACCAAACCCATTTCTGTTGGGAAAGACCTCTAGGAGTGAGTCAGAGCATCAGCTCAGCACTGCCCAGCCCTCCACGAAGCCGTGTCCCTAAATGCCACATCCAAACCCCACCAAACCCCACCAGGGACAGGGACTCTGTTGCTTTCTTGAGCAGCCTGGTGATGGCAGAGGCAGGCAAACAGCTGGAGGATGCAGCAGCAGCTGCTCAACAACCCAGCAGAGATCCCAGGGGGGGTCTGGAGGGGCATCAAAGCAGCAAGGATGGACATGGAAAACTTGGGGATCTCTAAAAGACTTCTAAAAAACCACCCTAAAACACAAGGGGAGAAGCGAGGAGGAGGATTTTTGCCTGGAAGGGCAGGAACAAGCTGACAGCATTTTGGAAAGGGCCTTTAGGAGAGGCCTTGGGGCTGTGTGGGGAGCACACAGGGCGTGTGGGCACCGAGCCTGACCAAAGCCCTGGGCTTGAAACATGTCCTGCAGCGTCCAAGGAATGCTGGAGCTCTGCTGGGGGGAGATAAAAGGGGCTTTCTTCAGCACCTCCTGGCAGTGATGTCAGATCTCCTCTTATCAAAGTGCTGGGCAAGAAGTGAGTCCTCAATGGGGCACCTGCTCCTCACAGGCTCTGCAAACAGGCAAGGGAGGCCCTCTCCTTGGGAAAACACATCGTTTACAGGGAGAAAACAAGTGTCTCATGGCACAAAGCTCTAGAGAGCCAAAGGAAGCATCTCTGAGCTAAAGGATTCACCTCTGAGCCACAGTGAGTCCCCCTGTGCTACACTCTGATGCTACAAAGGGCACCAAAGCTCCTTTGGCCTCCTCACACCTTAAGAACGGAGAGGAGGACCAAGGATGTGCAGTGGGAACTGCAGGGCTTGAGATTAGGTGGTTTTTAAGGTCCCTCCAAACCCAAGGCATTCTCTGGTGTAAAACATCTCGCCCTGTGTGGGATCTCTGAATGGCTCTGCCCCATCCAGCTCCGAGGGCTCCCCAGGACAGCTCTGGGAGCAGCAATGAGTCCAAAGCACCCAAAGGGGAGCTCCTATTCCACCCCCCAGCAGCACCCGATCCCCCGTGGCTTTGTTCCTGCCGGCTTTGTTCCTCCCCAGCTTTGCCCCATTGTCTCTCTGCACAGAATTCCCTTCCCCATTTGGATTCAAGTCGCAGCTCATCAATTACTTCAGATGGACAGATTAAATTTCGGGTTGTTGGACAGCAGATTTATCTATTGAGAAGTGGAGAATGAAATTATTTCTCAAACAGTTTAGCACTATTATTTCCCCCCCCCCCTCCCTCCCCTTTCAAAGCCATTCCCATTGCTGAGAGCTCCAGGGTTGGGCAAATTCCACTTAGGGAGGCTGATTAATGAGCCTGAAACCCTGATGAGGGCTGACCTCTCCACAGTTTCTCCTTCTCACATCCACTCCCGAGCACCATTTATCCCTAGGAAAGCACCTGAGGGAAAAGCAGCCATGGATTTGAGCAAACTCCCAAAGCAGGGCACTGGGGAAAAGCAAGAAAAAGGTTTTTCCTTCCCAGGGAGAAAAATCAGCCAGAGCTCAGGGTGAGGGATGAAAAATCCCTGCACAAACTCACCAGGAGCTTCCACCCTGCCCAAGAGAAGCACACCAGGGGTGCAGCAGCAGAGCAGGACAGGCTGCCAAGCCCTGCTCTGGTCCTGCTCATCCTCACACCTTCACTCGTGGTCACCCTGGCACGGCTCAGAGGGACAAAGATCCCTCAGTGACCCCACAGGAACTTCCCAGCGTGGTCTGTGGGCTCTCAGAGGGAAGAGGTCTCTCAGTTAATATGACACTCATAAAGCGGAAACCAGAATATACATGGAATTGTGAAAAAATTATTAAAAACTACAAAATCAAGTAAAAAAACCCCAAAAAACAGATGCTGGAGTAACCTGTTAAATACTCAGAGGTCTGAATCCTCATCCCCAGAGGCAGAGGACAATCACAGGGGGCTGCTGGCACCCTGACAAGCCCAGGGCTCCAAGAGCTCATCCTATTTCATCCAAGGGGAGTTCTCCTGACTTCCCCATGGAGACTGCCACGTTCATTTCCCCCATTACACATGGGGGAAAAAAAAAACAGAAAAGCAAAAAGAAGGCTGTAAATGTGGCTAAAACCCCCTCACCCATCAGGCAGCTGAGAGTCCAGGACAACTCAGGGCTGGTGGAGGGGACAAGGACCCGGTGACACCACAGGCAAGCCCAGATGTTTGTGTGCTGAGAGCTGGACTCCACCAGCTCTGATGACATCCCCAAAGCCCCAAACCCTTCTGGTTTTGGTAACCCAAAAGCCTTCCCACTGAGCCTCTGGAAAACCCCAGTCAGATCCTCTGTGCCGCTGGTGGTACTCCAGAAATCGATCTTTTAGGATATCTCTAAGAGCCAATCCCAGGAATAACAAGAAATTCTGGCAAAACCAGGTGGGCACAAGCCCTCTGTGACAGCCCCTGTGTCCAGCAGCTCCTGGGGGTGGGTGACAAGGCAGGGAGCAGAGGCTTTGTGCCCCCTGAGTGTGGGAAAACCACCAAGGATCATCACCCTGCTCCAGAGGAGAAACCCAGAAACTCCCAAAGTTCATCAAGGCCGCGGCAAATCCATCCAAGGTGGTCCTTTTGGGTTTTTCTCACAGAATTCCAGGGATCTGCTGCATCCCAGATCTGGGTGTCTCCACAGCGGACTGACAAATCCAGGCTGGGCTTTTTCTGAGCTGTTCAATGTGAGGCTGCAGGAAGCCTGGGAGAGCTCAGAGGCGTTGCTCAATCTGCCCAAATCTGGCACCCTGAATGAAGAGTTCCCCTCCATGCTCCTCAAACCCAGCCTTGTTCTCTCCTTGCTGGGAGAAACGCAGCTCCAGCAGGGGAACTCAGTTTAAAAAGGGGAAGGGAAAGGAAAAAAAGGGAAAAAAGGAAAAAAAAAGGAAAAAAAGGGGAAAAAAAGGAAAAAAAGGGGAAAAAAAGGAAAGAATGAAAAGAGAGATGTCTTAGCTCCTGCTATTGCTGTGGAGTCCTAACCTCGTGTTTGCCTCACCCAGGATCACACTCCACTCCCAAAACCTGACCACAGATTAGAGATGGGACATATGAGAACCAAACCCTGATGGGAGCTGATGGAGAAATGAGATAACCCCGTGCGTGGGAAGGCTCCTGCAGAGAAAACTCAAAACACTGGGGCCAACCCAAAGGCTCTGAGACAGGACTTGACCTGAACCGTGACAATCAAATTACGACAGACCACTCAGCTGCTCTTGAGGAACAGGGCGGATTGTGTAAGGGCAGCTAGAGTTACACTGCAATCTTCCAGGGAACTTTCCAGGCAGGCACTGTCCTCCTGACACAGGGAACGGAGCTGGGATGAACTTTGGACAGGACAGGGATGAGAAAAGCTCCGGGGCACCTCTCAGATGAGTCAGTGGCAGCCAAGTCAGCAAATGGAGCCCTGTCACGTCCAGCATTGGGTGCAGGCAGCAGCCTGCAAGCCTGGGCTGAGTCAAGACACTCCCACAACTCAGTTTTTGTCTCTTTAAACCAGAAAAATGGGGGGTTTTCTGCCCTGGAAAAAAAAAAGCAACGGTGAAAGGCCAAGCTCTGACATTTTTGTGGAACTCAGGGTGGGGTTGGAAAGTGTCTGCAGCAGGGGACTCCAGGGTCCCTCATGCAAAGTTGTCAAAAGAGACAATTAAATGATAATCAAAGGTGCAAATTGAATTCAAAATCGTTATGTGTCAGTTATAGACGAGTCCCATATGAGCAGATTTTAAATAGTCATTAATATCTGGGTGTGTCCAAGGCAAGGCTGGATGGGGCTTGGAGCAACCTGGTCTAGAGCACGGTGTCCCTGCACATGGCTCTGATGAGCTTTAAGGTCCCTTCCATAAAATCTGTGATTTTCTGGTCCCCAAACATCCTCATTTCAGGGCACAGAGCACCCACTCTGCAGATTCTCCTTCCTTAAAACGTCACAAGAAATCAGATTTTTAGAAATTCTGCCATCAGACCAACAGCACGAGCTCTTCCAACACCCAAAAGGCTTTTCTGGGAAGAGCCTGTGTGGCTGCCATGGCATTATTCATCCACCGCGGGTAAAATGCAATTTTTCTGCACTCAGTCACGCTGTGGGGTGACTCCTTCCCAATTAGCCTCACTTCACTTCCACAAAGCCTCCAGAATTACAGCTGACTTTTCCTCAGTGCAAAAAGTGGCCAGGGAGGCAGAACGAACAAACTGCTGCCACATCCACCACACAGAGCCCGGGAAGGGCATCACCCAAAGGGAAATCATCCTGTGCAAAGCAAAACTCAGCCAAAAAAAAACCCATTTCTAATGCCAGGTTTGTCACAGCTTTTACCTTTGAAATGGCTGATGGAGGAAATAAAAGCCTGGGAGAAGTGCAGATGTCTGCTGTGGTGAGATTTGCGGAGTTTTGCTCACCAGACAAGACCTGGAAGGGATGGTGAAGCTCCCAGAGCAGGGGAGCAGCAGAGGAGTTCTGCTGATGCCTTGGGAAGGCTGAGCTGGAACAGAGACTGGACAGAGCTGGAGAATAAAGGAGAGATTTACTGAAAGGCCTTTAGGACACACCTTGGGCAGGACAAGAGCCTGGCCAGGGCTACACCCAAGGTGGACCCAAAATGGGCACAAAATGGACCCAAAATGGTCACAAAATGGACAAATGGTCACGAGGTCTCACACTTCTATAAGTTTTGGTCCATTCACATCTTGGGGTTGAATTGTCCCATTCCAGCTCCAGGCTGTGAGGTCCCATCCTTCTTGTCCCTCCCTCCAGCCCACCCTTGGTTGTGCTTTGGGCTGAAAGTTGTCCTTGGTGTGCAGCAGGAGAAGGATTTGTTTTGTGTCCCTGCTGTGTGCAGAGCTGAGTGACACTGACTGTGAGCTCAGAGCTGAGCCCTGGGCACCACAGAACAGGAAAATACAAAAGATAAAACTTCAGGCCTCCCTGCATCCCAGGAGATGGGAACAACCCAGTGACAGGCACCGTGACACCCGTGGGGCTGGGTGACAACTCCTGGACTGCTGCCCAGGCTGCCAGGGACAGGATTGTGCCAGCCCCAGAGCCCTGCTGAAATCAGGCCAGTGGGTTTGGAGAGGAAACACCCCCCAAATCACCCCCAGGGGCCGGGATGGCATTATTAAAAGCAGACAGCAAATTCTCAGAACGTTTCTCTTAATGGCACCAGGTAATGATGCTGAAAGACACCCCCCAGCTCCTGCCTGGAGAAGGAATTAAAACCAGAACATTTCTCACATTCTGGAGAAGTGATGCAGACCTGCACACGAAATCAAGCCGCATTTTCACAAGATTAAGCCCAAAATGTGCTTTTCTAACAGGTCCCTGGACGCTCATGGCAGCACACAGGGCTCTGTGCTGCCATCAGCTCCTCAGGGCAGGGCTGGGGAGGATTTGAGCAGCTCAGCACCTTCTTCACCCCAAAAAAGGAGCAGAAATGGGGTCATGGGGTGCCCCTGGGCCAACCAAGGTCCTCCAACAGGAGAAAATCTCCTATGCCACAGGATCAGACCTGGCCTGGGGAGGGAGCAAAGACTGCCCAGCAGCTCCTCTGAGCCTCCGGGGTGATGGGCAAGGGCAGGGCAGAGATTCTCCAGCTCTGGGCAGCAGCAGGAGCTGAAGCAGAGCTGGGGAAACCAGCCTGGGGTGGCTGTGGCAGCACCTGGAGGCTCCCAGGGGACAGAGGATGGACAGGCAGCCCCCAGACCCTCGGGGTCACTCTGGGCTTCCTCCTCTCCTCAGCTTTCAATAGTGAAAGGTTTTTGTTGTGTTTCAGCACTGGGAGAAGCAGTGCTGGGAGCAGGGAGGGCAGTTTGGTAATTTAAACCCATTTAAAATCACATTTAAACCGAGCTTGGGATGAACCCCTTGCACTGCACCTTCCCTCCAGGACCAGGGAAATGTCAGAAATGAAATGATAAACCCACAGCTGGGTGCTGAGAATCCCCCTGGCATCAGGAGAAGCCCCTCACGAGTCTCCAGCAGACTCCAGAAAGCTTCAGAGCACGTCCCAAAATGCTATTTTTCCAAACAGATCAACCCCAAATCCATCCCTGTGTCTCAGGAAAGGAAAACCCACCCACAACCACAGGCACAAACACCCATTTTCTTTTTTTTCCTGCCTAAAGCACTTGTGCTGCCCTGGGCCATTTGCATTCAGGGTATCAGTTCCTCTCCTTTCAGCGCTGCAAGGAAATTAATTAACTGAAGAGTAACTGTAAGTATCACCAAGCTTGGGAGGCCCAGACAGGAAATCTGAAGGTTAACCATCATATTTAATGTAGGCACCAGATAAAAATCAGGATGAACTTTGATCAGGGGGAGGATGAAGAGGCCACTGGCATTACTGTGATGTTGGTTGGGTTTTTTTTCTTTTTTTCTTTTTCCTTTTGTTGTAATTAAAGGCTGTATTTTATCTGTAAGACTTTTTTGCAGCCCTCGTGGAGGAAAAGGAGAAGTTTAATTCCTTATTAGAGAGCATCAAGCATCATCACAACCCCTCTGACACTCCAGGTGAAAAAGCACAAGAGCTTTTCCTTGATCCTGGTGCCTCATTTGGAAGGAAACTCTAATTTTGGGAGGGATGTTCTGAGCCCCAGCAGAGGCTGGGCTGTCCCAAACCTGCCCCATGAGCTCCACTATCCCAACCCATACCACAGGAAGAAAACAGGCAGAAAAAAAGAAAAAAAAAAAAAAAAAAAAAAAAAAAAAAAGGAAAGGAAACCACTTCCCATTCCGAGTTATTTTTTTGCAAGAGTGGAATTTAAATGAGAGACTCCAGCCAGAGCTGAGTCTGCTTCTGGGGAGTTTCCTGAAGCATCAAGAGATTTGTTACCACGATGAATTAAAGATCTTTCTGCAGTGAGAAGTGCTTAAATTTTGGCCACAGACTCCAAACCTCCCTGGGTTTGGGCAGAACCCTGTCCCTGACCTCCCCTGAATTAAAACAAGGGGACTTTCATTTCTAACCCAATTTATTTCAATCTCTCCTTGAGGATGGGACTATTTTTTACCTTCTCTGGAAGATTTTTTTTTTTCCCCTTCCCGAGCTCCAGAGGTAAAATTTACTGCCACAGTTCCTGCTCTGCATGATAAAAACAGGCTACAGAAAATTAATCTACTGGCTACTTAATTTGTAAAGCTGCTTAAAAAGGTCAGGTCCCCAGCTCATAAAAACCAGCCCTGAGAACAGATCCCAGCGATTACGGGAAACAAGGCTCTGGATATTGATATAAATTAATGCTTGGGGAGGATAACAAGATAACAGGACCCTCTAATTTAACACCCACATCTCATTCCTGGCAGCTCCTAACTCTCATTTCTTACAGGAACACATCAGGGGGGCGCCCAAAGCTGGCACCTGGGGCTACAGGAGGGTTAGGAACCCTCCCAAAAATCTCCTGGATGCTTTGACTGAACAGTTGCCAGATGTGCCTTCACATTTCTGTTAAGGCAAGTCCTCCTTTCTGAGCCAGGGGCTAAACATGCACAAGCAGAGAAATATTTTTGTATTTTTTATCCTTTTTCTTTTTTTTCCTGTGCTAAAAATAAGGAAGACCATTATTTTGTATTTTGTGACAGGAAGGGCTATATTTTTTTTCAAGCTAGGCTTTGGTAAACTATTTAATGGGAAGTTGCATGTGGGCATTAATCACAAGCAGCAAGACTTGTGCAATTCTGCACTGATTTATACTCAGTCCAGCAGGAAAAACTCCACTGGAAAATCTCCCTGTGAGACAACGGGGAAACCCAGGGAGCCAACCCTCCTCCTCTCCATTCCTGCATGGATTTGGGTCCTGACAAACCCTGCTGCTTCCCCAGGACATCATCTCCTCTGCAACAACCTGCCCCAGCTCAAGGGGGATGGAGCTGCATGAGCACCCAGGTGCCTTCTAACCCAAACCAGTCTGGGATTCCATGGAACAGGATTCCACGAGGTATTTACCAGCCAGACAGGAGCAGCTCCACCAGACAGCAAAGCTGGCTGTTAATTGGAATATTCTCAAATAAACTCTGGAACCAGGGTAATTGCATTTGCAGAGAGCGTTAGGGAAGGTTGGGTTGCTTTTGCTGCACCGGGCTAATTAATTTGGTACAATTTGAGGATGCAGATAAGGCCCCAGGGAGATTTTGGGCTGGACCATTAGTGCTGAATTTCAGCCAGAGGGGTGAAGAGGGGAACTGGCAGCAGCATCTGATTCCTTCTCAGCTGCTCCACTCCATCTCCTTCCAAAGCCACCCACTCTGCTGGAGCGGGCTGGGAACTGTCTGGACAGGAAAGGACAATATTTGGAGCTTAATGGGAGAGGATCAATAAGTCTAAACAGGCAGCAGCCCTAAAAAAAAGCTCACTGACCCACGAAGGAAAGTGACTTTATTGACACAGTTAAGACAGTATCAACACCCAGTCAAACCCAGACTCTTCATTTCCCCTTTTTTTATTTTTTTTAATTTTTTTTTTTTTGGCAGCATCCCTGCTTTAATTTCCTAAGTACCACCCAACTGAAGTTAATTTTTAGTACAGCTGCGTGTATGACTTCCTTCTGCTTTAAATTATCCCTTCTCTTAGCAACTGCCTCCACCACCACACACACAACTCGGGGAGAGATTTTTTGGTTTAAAAAGCACAGAATTGAGGTGTGAGAACAAGCACGAAGGAGTTTTTTTTTTGTCAGGTTTGTGTACGCTCAGCCCGGAGCAGGAGTTGTTAAAAAAAAGCCTGGCTCAAGGAGCCAGCACGATGCATTTAAAAAGCCATCCAGCAAATATTAAGGCAGGTCTGGCTCCTGTGGAAATGGCCGTGGCACACATTAGGCTGTTAGGAATAAATGGTTCCTCTGCATAATGCAACGGGAGACCAGGCGAGGAGGGAAAATGAAGGTTCTACGGTATTTTACAGGGCTATAAACAGCCAGGGAAATAAAACGTCTCTCCTAAGGTGTAGCTTCCAATGCAAAAAAAAAAAAAATAAAAAAAGCTCTTATTCAAAGCTGCCTCCAGCTCCGTGGGGGAAAGGTTCTCCAGCTGCTGAGTGCCTCGGGGAGAGGAGCAAAAATAACATGTCATGTAAAGTCATCGTGACCCGTCACTTCTGCTCACACTCCAGAGCAGACAGAGGCTTTTCCTGCAGCACTCCCCTCCGGGAGCAGCATTCCCAGGGCTGGAGCTGTGGCAGAGGATCCCAGCCCGGGAGAGGGTGATGGGGACGAGCCCTGCACAGGCTCCTTGCTGGGGATGGCTGCTGGAGGGAACAAAGCCTTCCCAGCTCCAGGTTTGGGACATGAAGGCACAGGCAGAGCTCCTCTTCCCAGCTCCCAAATCAATGAGTGTGTGCCCAGGGGGACAGGCAGACCCCAGGAGTGCTGACCCCTCTGGGAACCTGCACGCCCCAGGGTGTGCTCACACCTCTGAGCCAGCATCCCCCATTCTTCTTGGAGCTTTCAATCCTCCTCCACTCCCCAACACCTCCTTCCATCCCCTCCTTCCATCCCAGGAAACTCTCCTCAGGGTGCACTGAATAACCCAAGGAGCAGCCAGTAGAAGTGATGCAATGATCTGAACTGCAGCTCCACTTTTGGTTTCCAGCTCTTCCCTGGTATGGAGCTGCTGGTCCCAGACAACTCCTGACCTTTTGTCCCTCCTCCAGCACACGTCCCTCCCCAGCTGCTCCATGCCCAGCCACAGGCTCTGAATCCTCAGGGAAGGGCTCCAGAGTTACACAAGCACCAGGATGGAATCTGCCTCCCCACCTCCCAGGCAGATCCCACAACCTGAGAGTTTCTCCACTCCCACCCAGCCCGAGTTCCCAGGAGCACAGCAGAGCTCCCCGGGGTCAGGAGATATCCCAGAACCTGCAGATCTCCTGCTTCACCTTGGGCCACTCCACTCCTGACCCAGCCCATCTCCTCTGTGAGCTCCAAGGTGTCACACCAGACCAATGTGACCCCCAAATCTGCTCCCAAACCCTTTGGAGGGCTGGGAAATCCAGCTCAGCTCCTTCCCAGCAGCCACAACCTCCTCCCCAAGGCTGGGAGGTTTGGGAGTGACCCCTGGAGAAGGGACAGCATCCACGGAATGCTGTGGGGGACACAGAGTGGGACAGTCCCACAGCTCTCCCAGGCTTCCTGGAGCTGGGAAAGGATCCATGTCCTAAGCCTGGGGCTCAGCATCATCCCAGGAGGAGAGGAAGAACTCACACTTCTGTCCCCTTCATGCAGCCACACACAAACAGGGACAGCAAAAACCCAGTTATAACCCTGCTATAATCCAGTTATAACCAGCAGTTGAGACCTTTCTGACAAAAAAAACCAAAGACTTGATTACAAAATCCAGCCCAGAGGGACAACAAACCCCAAAGGTTCTCCCCAGGCAGAAGGAGATCTGGCTGCTCTGCATTCCCAGATTATCGGGATAACCTCTGCCCAGGAGCAGGGCCTCTCTTTGCAAAGAGCCTGCTACCAACTGCAGCTTGGACCTGGGCATCCAAAACGCAAAAATCATCCAAAAAAGTAACGCAAACAACCCAAAATAACGCAAATAGCAACAGGTCTCAGATGCACTGCTAAGGGAGATTCCTGAAGAACCAGGGCTGTGGAAGCAGCCCACAGCACCCTCCCCACACCTGGCTTCTTACAGGTGCCTTAAACCCAAAGAACTTTAAAAACCCAACAGTTCTTTGGGTTAGATTTTTTTTTCCTCAGAAAAGTTCTGCAGGGTTGGTGGGGTTTTTATTGGGGTTTTTTTTGTTTTTTTGTTTTTTTGTTTTTTTTTTTTTGTTTTTTTTTTTTTTTTTTGTGCATGTGTGTTTTGGATTTTTGGGGGTTTTTTGGGTTTTTTGGGTTTTTGTTGTTTTGTTTTTTCCCAAAACCCCCCAGGGACAGCATGAGGAGCCCCAGGCTGGGCACAACCTCCATCACCTCCGTTATCCTGAGACTGCAGGGAGCACCAGAGGAGGATGGCAGAGCTCAGGAGAGCAGGCTGGGAGAGGCTGGAAACCCAGCCCAGCCAGCCAGACCCTGGAAATGTCAAAGCCCAAAGACCTGAGCCAGCTCTGGGTGGGATGAGCAGCCAGAGCCAGGAGGATTTTTGTCCCATTTCTCAGTGAAACCCTCAGTGGGTGGAGGGAGGAGAAGCTCCACATTGATCCTCAGACGTGCCAAAGACAAACCCAAGCAGTTACTAAGGCACCTTGAGCACAGACAAGTTAAACACCTCTCTTTTTTTTGTGTGTGGGAGCAGCTCCTCCTGCCTCAGCAGCACAGAGGCAGGTAATGACAGCCCTGCTCAGGTGAATAACGGGTTTCTGTGCAGGCAGAACCCTCCTGACACCGCGCCTGTGTCACACAGGAGCCTCACGCCCTGACACTGCTATTAGAAGAGCTGTCTCTCAAAAAAAAAAACAAAAAAAACCAAAAACCTCTAAATCAGAAGGAAAAAAATATAGCAAACCAAGATTCGAGCTGTGCTGCTGTGTCTGCTCAGAGAAACAGAGATTTTTCCTATGAAGAGACCCTGCAAAACCTGGGGGTTATTCCTTCCCTCTTCAGCATCCCTGCACACACAGCCCCACCTCTGGCAAGTTCCTCTCTGCCCCCTCTGGATTTCTGAGGCTGCTTTCCACCCTCTGAAGTTTTCCTCCTTTTATTCACATCCAGTTAAATCAGGTGTTTAAGATTATTTTTTTTGTCCCCACATAAAACAGGTAATTCCATTAACTCCTTGCTGGTGGAGCCCGAAGCTGAACGTGGGTTGGCTTCAGTTTGATTTTTTTAATTGTTGCTGTTATTTTACAAGGAGGGGAATCCAGAACCTCCCCAATCATCGTTCTGGGTTTATAAATTTTAAAACCTGGGCATTTTAAATTCGCTTTCAAGTCTGTGAGGCTTCAGAGAACACTTCAGTCACGTTCTCCTGCGTTTCCCCAAAGCAGGGAAAACAAAGTTTGTCTGCCTTCCCTCGAGGAAAAATTAAACTGACACATCACAGGGCTCCAGCAAAACCACCAGGGGAAGGAAAAGACACAGAAATATTTCACCTCAGCGCTGGTGATGCAGAGCTGTGGGTCAGACACCTGCTCTGGGATGCTGATCTCCCTGAGGGGGATGAAGGATGGAGAGGCACATCCTGGAAGTGCCAAACACAAACCTGCAGCTCCTGGTGAGCCAAAGTGGAAGGAGAAAACAAAAAAAAGAGACTTTCAGGAGCTCAGTGTGCAGGGATGCCACCCACTGGACCAGGTGGCTGAGAAAACAGAGTTATTCCCTGAGATATTAAATATTCCCCACACACACACACACACACACAACCAGCCCAAGCCGGGCTCATCTGGCAGATTGAGCCTTCAGAAAGAACCTAAAGCCAGCAAAAAGTGCTCCTGGCTCCGGGTGAAATGACAAAACAAAGGAGCCTCAAACCCCATCAGGGTCCCACAGCCCCGTCCTTTCCCACTGCAGAGGAACAGATTTTGCCCACGCTGCCAAAATCACCAGGAACTGTGAAAAGGCAATGAGGCTTCATCTCCCGTCAATAAATTCATTTCTTTTTCTATAGAGGCTCTCCCCCCCCGGCCCGGCAGCTGTATGCTAATTCCCCCTCAGCACTGCGTTATTATCACTTGGAACAGATGTTGCAGCCACTCCAAAAAATCTGGAGGTTACAAAAACTATTAACCTAAGCTGGGCTGAGCTTGGGAGGGCGTCAGGAGGAGGAGGAGGAGGAGGGGACAGCTCAGCCCCGTCCTTCTGTCACTGGTCCCAGCCAGGCTTTGCTCTCCCTGCTCCAGCTCAGCCCCTACAGCAACGATGGCATCCCTAAATAATCGACCAAAAAAATGCCCCCAAATCTTATAAACCCAATTTAAAGGGATCAAGGCAGATGCTGGGATTTACTTGCTCCGAAAACTCGGGGAAATGAAGCTACAAGATCCCCCGTGGGTTTTCAACTGGGCACAAATGGGGGTGGAATAATCAGCTTTTGGGGGTTGTTATTTTTATTTTTATTTTTATTTTGGAGGTGTCTTTGATGGGGGAGTGCGCAAACAAAGTCATTTCGACCCCAGATGAATCCAACTGTGAAAGGTTCAGCATTCCCCACGGAGTGGCTTTCTCCAGAGCAGCCCAGTGTGGCTCCTGGAGTAATTAATACCAGAATCTATTTATGACCTTTGAATAAATTGTTCTTTTCTGAAGGGAAAGCTGTTAAACACGTTAGCAAATATAATTAAGAGGGGAGGGTGGGGTGGGAGGATGGACAAAAATCTGGAATTAAATCTCTCCTAATTAGAAATGCTCCTTGCAACAACCTGGCTTTAAACCCAGGCAGATACTGTAGCTTCATTAAAGCCTCCTCATTACCCTTCCCCAGATAACCCAGCTGCCAACAGCAGGAAAATTCACTTCTAACCTTGGTCACCTCTAAGAAAATGATAGAAAAATGATATATTTTAGGTGTTTTCCACGTGGGGAGAGCTTGGGGACGTGCACCTGAACACGTTGAGGGTGGAAAACGCAGCGAGGGGAGAAGCAAAAAGGTTTGTGTGGCCTCTCCCCCCGTGACCAAAGGAACAGGTCTGGCTGCTCGGGGTGTTTTCTGCACCTCAGGTGAGGCTCTCAGCAGTGGGACACAGATTGCATCAGCCAAGAGGCCAAAGCTGCAGGGAGTGGCAAGAGAAGGTGGGAAAACCTTTGGAAGTGTCCTGGTCCCATCGGTGTGAACATCCCAACCCCTGGAGAGCCCAGAGCTGATGGAGGAGGGGGTTAAATCGAGGCCACAAAGCTGTGATGCCACCCAGGAGTGTGACCTGGAGACCCACTCAGGGGTCAAGACCCCGGGTTAAACTTTTAATTATCTCAGAAAGCCTTTTCTCGATTTTTCTGTAGAAAAAAAATCCAAAATATTTAGAAAATTTTGTAGAAAAACCCTCATTTTTTCTGTAGAAATATTTGTGCCCACTCCCTAAACCCCCAGTGGGTTCCACAGACAAAAGCTGGGAGATGCTCAGTGATCCAGCGGAGGGATGGACAGGAGGGGCAGGGACATCTCCCTGGGAATATCCATCCCCAGCACAGGCCAGACTGGGCACTCAGCAAACCTCAGCTCACGTTCTGCAACTTCTGCCTGAAAAATTCACCTTTTCACACACAATAATGCCCTGTCCCCAAACTGCAGAGCTCTGCCCCCACCTGGGCTCTGCCCAGCCACCAGAACAAAGCCATTCCCACCCTGCACATGGAGCTGCCAGAGGGGCACCCAAGGGAGCCCCAGGGCCACTTCTGGGCACCCAGAGCCCACACTGTGCTGAGCAGCAATTCCCAGACAACATCCCCCAAACCCTGCAGCAGCAGCAGGAAAATAAAGATATACAAGCTGATCTATAAAGGGAAAAAAAAATTATAAAAATCATAAACTCCTCTGCTGAGTTTACCAGGGAATTTTCTGGTTTATTTTCTGTTTAAAGCCACAGTTCTACAACAGCTATGGGAGGGAAAAGTCTTTTTTTTTTTTTTTTTTTTTTTTTTTTACTTTTTTGTCTCCTCCCCTCTCCAAGGCCCACCAGTGATTTTTCTTGGAAGATCACTCACATGAGAAAGTGCTTCCCATAAACACAAAGGGTCTGGATGTGCACACGAGCCTGTCCCAACGCTGTGCACATTTCCTGTCCTGGGGCCATGCCACTCAGCCTGGGATTTCCAGCCTTCAACACACTGCAGCTCTTAAAGAAATACAACTTTATTTACCTAGAAACACATTCATAGATTTCACACCTCTATCTCTAGCCCGTGTTTTATATATAAAACTTATTTATACCATCACAGATTTATCTGCTTCTTCCCCAAAGCCCAACCTCCCAGGAGCAGAGCTGTGCTTTAGGAAAAAAACCTGGATCCTGCATGAACCTGAGTGCTCCAGGAGCATTCCAAATCCTGACAAACCCAAAGGAGCCAAAAAAACTCATCCTGGGAAGCAAAACCAGTTAAAACATCTCAGTGCTGGGCAAGGAAACGGGGACAGACCCTGCCATGGGGTTTTCCTGCCTCCAGCTCTTCAAGAAATACAACTTTATTAATGTATAAACACATTCATGTATTCACACCTCTATCTCTAGCCCGTATTTTAGATATAAAACCTATTTTTACCATTCCAGATTTATCTCCCATCCTCACTCCCTGCTGGGCAAGGCGATGGGGACAGACCCTGCCGTGGCTTTTCCTGCTCAGGGAGGGCCCTGCTCCCAGCCAGGCTCTGCATTTGTTTTCTGAGTGCCCCCGTGGATTTCACAGATAATTCCGTGTTTGTGGTGCTGAACACAAATCACTGCTCCTGCTCCTCCCCTTTCCCCAGCCACAAACCTCCTCTGTTCCCTCCTCGGCCCCCTTCAAATACCAGATGTTCCATTTAGCTGTAAACCACCATAAAACTCCACAAAAGATATGAATGCTACAAAAGAGCCAATTTACTTTCCCCCCCTCCCTCCCCTTCCCTCCCATCAGCGAATGCTGGAGGAGAAAAAGCAAATTTCCTCTCTGGGAACCCTTTTAACCTTCCCCCTCTCCTCGTTTACCGAATCCTGGTGGTTTGGGGGCCAAAGCAAGGGCAGGCACAGGCTCAGGGTCCCTGCTGGAGCACCAAGAGATGCACAAATCCCAACCTCTCTTCATCCAAAGGCGGCATCTCCCTGCGCCAAACCAGCCTCATCACCTGGATACTGAATTAGATTTAACTACTGTCATGACAGATGTAAATAATTACAAGCATGGTCTGGGAAGAGGGCACTGAGAGAGATGGGAGATGATTCCCAGCTCCAGCAAGCCTGGAAAATTCAATCCTGAGAAGCCCAGAGGCAGCAGGGTGAATAAAATCTGATTTTTCTGCACCACGGGCAACGCCACGGAGTCCATTGACTCCACGAGGAGCAAAGTCAGGATATGAGTCAGGCTGGTGGCTTTCCAAGGAGGCAGAGGAGGCTCCTCCAGCTGAATCCTGGCTGTCCAGACAGGCCAGGCCCAGGGGTTACAAAACAGGAAAAAGATTCCACATCACCTCCTCTGAGACACGGGTGCTGGGCAGAGCAGGGACAAGGGACAGGCACATCCTTTGTCCTGGGCCAGGAAGGGCTGGCAGCTCTGCCTTCAGGGTCAAACAACTGCTGGGGGGAACTCCAGAAAAGGGACCCAAAAAGTGTCCCAAAAGATCCAAAGAGGCGTCCAAAAAATTTGCTCTGCACGACTGGTTAGACCAGGCTGGGAAATGCGATGGCCAAAGCGCCCTGCTCTTTGTGACCTTCCTGAGGAGAAATGTTGTTTTTGCAGCACACTGATCCACCTGCACCTGTTATTTTTACAGCTCCTGCCACAGCGGAGCCCTTGTGGCTTTAGGTCGAGCACAAACACCCTGTGACACATGAGGAGAGGACTCAGACAGTCCCATCACACACATAAACCCTCAAAAATCCTCCCAGCTTAGGGCACCTCAAGCTAAACCTTCCTGTTAACACGGACTAGACCCAAACACTCCCAGAAGCACAAAAATGTGCAGGGAAAAAAACCAAATCACAGCCAGAGGGGGCTCAGCAGAGACACAACCCCCAGGTGTGAGACACCTGCAGGGCAGCACGGATTTGTTAAATACAAAGTCCTGTGAGTTGTTTGTAACCTCCAGCAGGAGAGCCCAGCCCTGCCTGACCATGCCCTGGATATTTGGGAGGCTCCAGAGGGTGGAGGGCAGAGTTGTATCTGGGGGTGAAGCACAGCCCTGAGCTGCAACCAAAGAAAACACCAAGCAGGGAGAGAAAAAGTCGCTTTTTGATTAGAAACAGACCTTTCTCCAGGAGTTTTCCTGCAAGGGGAGATACAAAAGTGGGGTTTTTTTGAAGGGGAGATAGAAAAGTAATTTCATCAAGGCAGAGCTTGAAGCTGTCAAAGGCGGCCTGGGATTAAGCTGCCCTGAGAAGGAAGGTCCTTCCCCTCCTGTAGAAGCAGTTTTGAGGTTTAGACTCAGCAGCACACGTGGCAGGTGACCCTGGGTGACACAGGAGCCACCCTGAGCCCGAATTCCACCCCTGGGGCCCCTCGTGACAGGAGAGCTGGGGGTGATGCTGCAGGCTGGCAGCAGGGACAGCGCTGTGGGGACGAGGCAGGGACAGCTGGGCAGACAGATGGACCCAGCATGAGCAGGACAGGGTCACCCTGATGGGCCCTGAGCAAGCCTTGGGCTGGGAGCAGAGCTCTGAGAAACTGAAAAAGCAGCCACGGGATTGTTTGAAGATCACTGGAAATCCCAAGGAGCGAAGTGATGGTGAGAGTGGTGCGAGGAAATCAAAATTTATTTAAAAACAAACAAAAAAAAATCTGCACAGCTCAAAGAAGGTGGATCCATGCTTTAAGAATCAAAGAAGAGCTTTCATTTCCCAAACTCACTGAATTTACCAGCCTCCATCAATCCTCTCCAACCCAACAGAGGCACCTCAGAGCCCTGCACCCTAAATCAATGGGATCCTGATCCTCCCAGCCCAGGCCACTGGGATTTTTGGGATGAGCATATTCAATCTGTTCCTCAACACACCTCGAGGGCAGTCAAGTGGAGAAGGGGAGCAGCTCCAACGCTGGGAAAAGGTTTTGTCTCATTAAGAAACGACAAAGAAACGGATCAAAAGTTTGCCCTCGGGTCAGTCTGAGGCAACATTTATTTCCCTGCCAAAAAATCAGGTCCCTTCTCCTCCAGATGAGCTGAAGGAAAAGGATCTGGGGCTCCCACAGCCAGAGGTGGGGGTGGTGGGTCCCATCCCACCCCCAATTCCCTGATTTCCCTAATTCCTCACCCAAACTGCCCCGCTCAGACCCAGACACAGCAGCTGAGAGATGCCAGTGCCAAAAATCCCTCCTGTTGCTGCCTGGAGGGACCCAGCCCCGAGGCACCCCCTGCTCCTGGCACAGCACCCCGGATCAGCACCCAGCAGCATGGACCAGCCAAGCATTTTTTACAGCTCATCAGCAGGCTGCAGGGAGAGCTGGCAGCTTCCAAACCCCGTCCTGGTGTGAAAAACGACCAAAATTTCCCTTTTTTTTTCTTTTTTTTCCCTTTGGCTTTGTGTTTTTCAAGGCATCTATTCACCCAAGAGCCCGTTGCTGGTAGGTGTTTAACGCAGGTATTTTGCTCTCATCCATCATTCCAGGGCATGGGGGGGAAAAAAGGGAAAAAAAAAAATAAGAAGTTTTTGTCGCTTTTCACTCAGCTTGGCACAGCCCTCAGCATCCATCCACCACTCCCCACCTCCTCCTGCCCCACCAGAATATTTCTGAGCCTTCAGCTGCAGGTTCAGTCGGATCCTTCAGCCTCAGGTGGCCACAAGGAGGGTCCTACCCCTGCTGACACAGGGTTTTCGGGCTCTGCTTGGCACCCAGAGCAGGAAGAGTGGGAGCAGCTCCTGTTTTCCAAGGAGCTGGACACACAGAGCACCTTTTTTTCTCCTTTGTAAGGCTCAGCACATCCAAAGAGGAAGTCAGTGAGACACAGTCAACAGTGCTATGTAACGAGGCCATTTGTTACAGCCTTTTTTTTTTTTTCCTCTTTTTGGAACAGAACTCAAGTTTCAAAAAGCAGAGAGTAAATAGAAAGAAAAAAAAAATAATAATAAGCCAGAGGACCTGAGCAGGGTAAATCAGAGTGGCTACACAGACCTCGCTCAAAGAACCCACCCTGACAATACCAAATTATATTTCACTGCTATCATGACATATGGAAGTAATTACAAGCGTTGTAGCTGTAAAACCTTCAAAGTGGACACCACAAAACCCCCAAAGCCTCATGAAGAGTCACCTGCACCAAAAGCACTCCATCCCCCTGGACCTGGGAGAAACTCCTGCTCCCAAATGTCACAGCAAACCCAGAGCCTACCCCAGCAATAAACAGCATTTTGGTGGCCTTTGGGAAAGATGGGGCAGGAAGGGCTTATGGATATGAGTAAGAAATCCTGGAGATATAAAATCTGTGAGTGAAATAAAAATGAAGGGCAGCTTTGAGATGGAGGCATGGCAGGCAGGACGGTGAGGAACTGGAGATGGGGTGAAGGACAGAAAACAAAAGGACTCAAGAATGCAGCCCCTCTGCACCCTGCCGAGGTATCAAGGAAAAAGTAGATAAGAGCAGTCTTTAGAGTTTAGAATACAGGATGATGTGGTAATTTAGTAGTTCTCATAGGCTGCGTGCAAAGTTTGTAGGTTTTGTGTCTTGTGCCGGTTGGTCACTGTAAATTAGAATATTCAATACAAAGGAGATATAATATGTTGGAACAAGGTCCTCACTCTCCTATCTCCCTCTCTCTTACCACGGCACTCTTCTTACCTCTCTTGGCTTTTTTACCTCTCTTTTTTATCCCCTCTCTCTCTTTGGGGCTCCCCTCCAGCCCAGGCTGGTGACTGAAATCAGACCCTCTTTACCCTTGCAATAAACCCACGTGTTTCTAGAACATCTCAGTTCTGCAGAGCTCCTGGTCCCTGCCGCCCAGGGATGCCTTTAGAGATGGCAAACGAAGAGGAGCAAGCAGGCAGGGGGACAGCTGACAGCTCAGTGAGGGGTGGGCAGTGTCACACATCAGTGCTGGCAGTCCCTGTGTCTGCCTGCCTCCTCCAGCAAGAGCAAAGCCCAGCACTGGGCAGCCCCAGCCCCTCTCCAGTGACCCTGGCTGCCTCTCAGCAGCCCCCCAAGGCCCCAAACCAAACCTCCAGGAGATGCAAGGACGGGTGGGTTTCCCTCTGGAGAGATTTCAACACGCTTCAAAATGAGAATCCTTGATGGGCTGGCCACTAACTGCTAACCTGGGGTCTGTGCACGCACCAAGGAATTCAGGCTGTGGCTGCTTCCCTTCCAGAGTCCAGGAGGTGCTGGAGCAGGGAAATAAAGATATTCAGCAGTGTCCAGAGCAGCCTCTGAGGAGGGGTGAGAGCAGTGTGGTGTCTGTGGGAGTCTTGGTGTTAAATCACATCCCAACAGCTTGGTGCAGGCAGCGATTCCCACCTCCCTTAACACACAGAGGGGTGCTCAGGGCTTTTAGGGGCAGAGTTTGGGGGGGTTATTGCTCCCTTCTCAATTGTTCTTCCTCAAATTAACCCCTTTTCCTTCATCTGCAGAGGCTGGGAGCAGAACTGCCCTTCACAGCATCCCCACCAGGCTGAGCTCAGCCACCCGGGCACCTCCTGGGGCAGACTTTGGTGGGGTTTTTGGTGGTTTTGGGAGGGGTTTTTTTTGGGAACCTCATGGTTTTAGTGGCCTTGGGTGGATTTTGGAGGACTGAACCAGCAGAAGAAGGGCAGGGATTTGGCACTCAGCAGGAAACTCCCAATTTTCCTGGATAATTCCTGATCAGCTCCCCCACACTCACAAAGGTGCCTGGCACAGCTGGTGCAGCCCCCCACAAGGTCTCTGCTTCTGCACAGGCTTCCCTACCAACCTCCCAACACGTCCAAGGCCTGTCAGGAAGGATTAATTTTATCTAAGACAAATGCAAAAAAAAAAAAAAAATGAAAAGCAAAAAGAAAACCTCACAAAACTCACAGCACCAACTATCAACCTCACCCAAACACGCAGCTGTTTTATTAGACCTGTATTTTTTTATGCTGAAACACGAGTGGAGAGTCATTTAATTTGTATTTGACCAGACACTTAACAAAATTAAGGTTCAAAACCTAATTATTGATGGGAAATGCAAAGCTTAAAGATCTCCATCTCACTCACAAGAGCACAGAGTGACAGAGGACTGGAGTTAGGAAGGGGAATGGGGAGAGGAGTGAGGTTCTGGGGCAGGGAATGCAAACCAGAGGGCTCCTACCCCGCTCCTATTTGCAACTCCAAATGTCCTTTGCATCACACTCTCCCAGCTGGCTGAAAATCACCCTGAGTGACACCCCCAAAAATCCAATCCCAGTGACAGACGTGACGATCAGTCAGCACCCAGGGTTGCTTCTTTCCACTTGCCAGCCCTCCAGAAACAGCCTCTGCAGCAAAAGCAACGAGCAGAAATGAAGTTTTCACTCCAGGCTCATCCAAACTGGCCTCACGTCCAGCGACTCTCAGAAGAGAGCTGGGATTCAAGATGGTTTTTCCTGTTTATTTTCATGGCCACTCTGGAAGTTCTTTGGGTCATCCTCCCAGGCACCACCAAACACCAGATTTGAGGGGGCTCTGGACATGAAAATAGAGCAAACTTCAGACTGAAACCTAACGGGGCGATTCGCCTCATTTATTTAATTAAGCATCATCTATTGGACTCCTGTGCTGAAGAAGCACAGGGAGGTTTGTGAGGCTGGGGAGTTTTTTGGACACCAGCTCATCCCTCCACAGCAGGAGCTCCAGTCCCTGCAGCCTCCCCGTGCTGCCAGACTCCAACCTCACCTCTCAGGAAAAAAACAAACCAGCGTGGAAGGGGATTAAAGACATAACACACAAGTGCCTGGATGTCAAAGAGTTCCTCCACAGAGATGTGATTTCACCTCTGGCCTTTGAAACGCTGCTCACCCCCGGCAAAAATCTGTTTCTCATCACACACCTGCACAGCCCCACTTAATTCAGCAGGAAAGGTGGATGACAGAGCGTCGCCGGGTGTTTCAAGTCTAGCACAAGTGTCGTGTCCCCTGGCATTTTACCTGATTAATAACAACAGGAGCTCTCGAGTGAGGCAGACAGCTGGTTAGCCAGTCCAGCCAGCCAGGCAAAATGTGCATTTATCATCAAAAACCACCTCTGAAGTTCCTCTGCGTTGTGCATCCCTACCCCGTGTCTCAGCACATCCCGGCTGGGCGACAGGGATGGAGTCCTACTTTAGTATTTGATTTTATTTGCCGAATTATTGCTTTGAAATTTGGCCTGGAGACACTGGACTGCTCTCCCAGGGCCACAGCGGGGCTGGGCCATCCCAGGGGTGTTTGTCCCCTCTGTGGTTGGGCTCAGCCCCTTCCTCCCTGGGCTGCCACTGCAGCAGAAGGTACCTTTAACCACCCCGAGGAAGAAGCCGAATTCCCAAACCCAGGAACTGCCGGAAGAGCACCAAACACATCAGACACAAAGCACGACTCCTGAGTGGTTTGGGTCCCATCCTGGCTGAGCCTCCCCAGAGCATCCACTGCTACAGGAGGTGATGCTCTGCAGGTCCTGTGCTGCTCCCCTCCAGTGAGCTCATTTTCAGAGAGAAGGCCACCAAAGCCACCCCCATCAGCCCCCTGACACATCCCCTAAGGCTGTGAAAGCAGAAAGCAATTTTATTAAAGACAGCACAGCTGTAAACTCTCCCCTGCAACCAGCAAGGATGGCGAGAGCCTCCTCTCCAAACCACCCCGGGATCCTCCCTGGATCACAGCTCCCACAGAACCACACTTTAGGCTGGAAAAGCTCTCCAAGACCGAGCCCATAACACAGCAAAACCTGCCACCAAACCACGTCCCCAAGAGCCACTTCTTCAAACCCATTCTGGCCTCCCCACACGGCAACTACAGCACCAAAAGGAGCTTTGTGGGAGCACAGTATTCCCTTAAAAAAAACCCCAAAACACAGCGTGCCATCCTCAGCACGTCCTAGGGAAGCTCCAGCCCTCCACATCCACAGCACGGCAGGTTATATTTGGAACCATCAGCCCGAGCGGAAAAGAGTTTGATCAGTCCCTAGGCTGGCAAGGCAAGAGGAAATCTCCCAGCATTGTTCCAGCCCGGGAACAGGCATCAGGACGTGTTCTTTCTCCCGGGCTGCTTTCACCACACGGCTGGGGATTCCCATTCCGGTGCTTTGCAGGATCAAGGACATCCTCACAGCCAAGTGCCCTTTGCTCCCCCACAGAGAGCGGCTCCAAATTTGGGAGCTCCTGGGTGTGCTGGGCCACAGCAGCCACCCCAGCACTCGTGGATGTGTCTTGGGGAAGGGGACAAACAGCTGGAACAAAAAGAAACAGAAAAAAAAAAAAAAAAAAAAAAAAAAAAAAAACAAAAAAACCACACATCGCCCTGGAAGGAAACTCCAGCGGAAAAAGGGAGAGGGATTTGCTTTCACAGCACAGGAACCGAACTTATGCGGGCACTGGAGGTTATTTAGCCTTGAAGGCTTCAGCCGGAGTTAAACACAGAAAGTTTCCCTTCCATTTCACCGCTAGAACCTGTTGTTCCAAAATAAAAGGCGACGCTCTAAAAGGAGCTTGTCAACACAGGGGCTGCCGGCGGGCAGGGCACAACCCCCCTTTCGTTTGTTTCTAATCGATTTCACTTCCCGATTCCCATGCAAATACCTACAGCTCAGCTTGCAAAAAAAAAAAAAACACACCAGCGGAGCATTTAGACCCAAAACAACCTGAGCTGATTTTACTTCTTTTTTTCTTTTTTATTTTTTTTTTCTGTTTCTTTAAGCCTCCCTCCACCAAACCAACCAGGAACTGCAAACACTTCTAAGGATGGAGCCCTTTTAAAGTATCCAAAGCCACGATGAGAGAGGGGCAGAGGACAGGGCAAAGGGGTGGGGATGCAATTGGGATCTCTGACCTGAGCCCCCCATCACCTCTACCCCGGGGATGCAGCACCGAGGCTCGGGTACAGCACTGGCCTCTCTCCCTCGTCCGGCAGAGCACCAGAAGTCCGTGTGTTTTTATAAATTTATTCATTTATTTTGCTTTCAGTCTTCCCAGCCAAAAGTTTCGTCCCGGCGCCCGCTCCTCCCGCACATCTCAGACGAGCCAGCGCCTCCACGAAAACCCCGAATAATCCCATCTCCTCCTCTTTAGGCTCTGTTAATTTGCTTTTGTTTCGCTCTGAGTGTAAACACCAGGGGGATGTTTCCCGTCCTTTGCAGGGGGTTCTCTCCCCCCGTCCCTGAGCCTTTCCCATGCGGCTCCCCCGGCGCTGGAGCGGAGAAACCGGGGGGATAAAACCGGGGAGGGGCTGCGGGGCATCCGGGGGTGACCACAACACGGACGGTCTCACACTCATCCCATGCCCGCATCCCACCAAGTTGCGCCAGAGCCGGAGGGATCCAGCTGCTCCTGGGGGTCCCCCACCCAGCCGCCCTCTCCATCCATCGCTCCCCTCCTACCTGGGACATCTGCGGCCTGAAGTTGATGTCCTTGAGGTCGATGGAGCCGGGCGAGAGGTTGTGCAGCAGCTGGCACAGCAGCACCCCGTCCCGCAGCGCCTGCGCCAGGTCGAAGACCACCGCCGAGGGCCAGACCACCCGGTGGTTCGGGGGCAAAACTTTGCAGTCGATGAGCCAGCGGCCGCACTGCCGCCACTCCTCCATGGCCGCGGTCTGCTGGATCCCTCCGGCCTTCCTCCTCCTCCTCCTCCTCCTCCTCCTGCTGCTGCTGCCGGCGCTCAGGGGCCGCGGGCAGCTGCCCCAGGGGCCGCAGTCTCGGCGCTACCGCCCCGCTCCATCGCCGCCCGCCGGCCCCGAGAGCATCGCTCCGCGCCGGGGCTGCGAGCGGGAGGAGGAGGAGGAGGAGGAGGAGGAGGAGGAGGAGGAAGGAGGGCGGCGCGGAGTTTTCCGGCGGAGGGCTGCCCCTGCCCCCGCTGCGGCCCCACCGCCTGGGCCGGGGTTAGGCGCGCCGCATCCTCCGCGAACAAAGCGGCCGGCGGACGGACGGACGGACGAGGCAGACGGCGGGGCCGCCCCCCGCGCAACTCCTGGGGAAACTTGCTCCTCCGAGAGACCCCCCACCTGCAGGGCCGAGGCGGGGGAGCCGCCGGGGGGGCGAGTTTTGTGGCCGGCCCTGGCGGGGAGCAGCCCCCGGCCCGCCCCCGGCCCGCCCCGCCGCCCCTTTGTCTGCGGGAGCCGCCGCGGCCGGGCGGCGTTTCGCCACGCTGTGGCTCGTAGCCCGCTTGCCTTTTTTTTTTCCTCCCCCTCCAATATTTTTTTTCCTTTTCCCCTCCCTTTTTTTAAGTTTTCCCTGTTTGTTTTTTTTTTTTTTTTTTTTTTTTAATTTTTTTTTTTTAATTTTTTTTCCCACCCCTCCCTTGTCATATCCCTTTCGCTGCCGCTCCTCTCGCTGTTCCGGGAATGCCGCCCAGAGCCCCGGTGCTGTTTCGCTGTCCCCAGCACGGCGTTTTCTGGGGTCCCCTGGTCCCCTCAGCCCCGGGGACAGCGGCAGGAGCGGGGCCGCACACACACACACACACACACACAGCCCCCGCTTTGTGTGACCGCTCGCTGCCGCTCGTCATCCCGTGTTTGGGCTGCAAATACTGCGGCGGGGATGTTTAACCCAAACAAGCAGATCGTGTTCCTTGACTTTCAAGCGGGAGGACGACTCCTATAATTAATTACCAGCGTATTTATTAAAAAAATAAATAAATAAAAAAATCGACTCTCAAGCATTAACTCCTTTGGCAGCAAACTCTTGAAAAATCTCTCATTTTCACCGGTGGCTCCTTTCCAAATCAGCGCGGCTTAGAACAGCCTCTTTTCAAATCTGTTCTGAGTTTTCTTCCGAGATCCTCTCCCCAGAGTTTGCCGATTAATTTCCAGCCCGGCTTTTCAGATGGCCGAAGCCGGAAGGCGGGACTGGGCCGAAGGGAAGCTATTAACCTGCATGTCAAACAAATGCAACAATAATCTCTTCCAAATGGAGCCGAGCGGACAGAAAGGAGAACGAGCGACTCCACAGCCATGACGAGCCTTCGTTTTCAATCTAAGGAGGAAGGAGCTCTCTCCGAAGAACGGAAGAGAAATGTTTAATATTCCAAGGAAAGTTTTGGGGGTTTTTTTTGGGGGGGGAAGGAATTGTTTCATGCCGAGGTGCTGGCTGTGCCCCTGGGTCAGGGCAGGGTTTGAAGAGCGCCGATCCGAGAGGGAGCAGCATCCACACGCTCCAGCCTCACCGTCAGAGCTGCGCCCTGCCCTGGGAGCATCCAGCCCACACTCCCCATACCCTGAGGAGGTGCTTTCTCACAATGATTTTCTTGATCTTTCAGTTCCTCGCCAAGCGTTTCTGCCCTCCAACAGCTCCCATGGGCAGGAATCACGAGGCTACTGAAGGCGGTGGAGCGCTGCCAGGGATAATTTGGGTTGACTCGGGACCAGCCTGCCATGTGAGGTCGGGTCTGTAGGTAGATGGCAACAGAGGAGTTTATTATTTGTGCATAATTAAAGCTGCGAGCCGCAGCCTAGCTTTCTTTTACTGGGTAATGAAAAGCGTTCTTGGCCCCTGGACGCTCGGGAACAATCCCTGCAGCTGCAGAGCCAGGCTCGGCGTGGGAGGTGTTGGAGCAAGTCTGCTCCTCGCCTACCTCCGCAGCAACCCCAGGGGCTGATGGCAGAGGGATTTCTGAGAGCAGGAAAAATAAAAACTACCAAAACCTGTGCAGCCAGGCTCGGGAAGAGCTTGACTCCAGCACAGGCTGGTGAGCTGTGAGCTCCGGATTGTACAAACTGTCCTGCGAGAGGACGGGGGGTGCGGAGAGCACCCAGATACTGTTTTCAAGGTGGAGCTAAAGCTGAAAAGGAACTGCAATAAATTCAAGAGGTTGGATTTTTGTGCTGGAGCTGGTGCTCCCCTCTCCTGCCCCTTGGCACTGCTGGGAATGCCAGGCACCCCGGGAATGCCAGGGAATTCCAGCCGGGCCGGGCACAGGGGCTGACACCACCCTCTGCTGGTGACAGTGCTTGGAGCTTCTCTGCGCTCACAGACTTCTCTCCTCGCGCTTTTGTTTCGGTTCCTCGCCCGAGAGAAGCCCGAGAGGTGCCTGGATGCTGGGGGAGATGCTGCCAGAGGAACATTGGGCTTTTCCAGCCCCGAATGTCTCGGTGTGTACGGACAAGGCGGCCCCCACAGCTCAGGTCCCAATGCACAGGGAGTGGGGACCTGGCCGGGAAAGTGGTGGCAGTTTGGGAACATCCCAGAGCTGCCTGGGGACATCCCAGCCCCGCATGGAATTAGGCAAAATGAGTGGAAGGAGGGGAGGAGGAAAACAGAGAAGGCAGGAAGGCAATTAAATGCACTCCCATGCATGAGGACACCATACCTCACGAATCAACCTCAAAACGCCTGGGACGTGGCCACGTTTCCAAGAAAGGGGCATTTTCTGCAAAGTTTGGTGTCACTCCAGGGTCCTCTACGTGCAGAGAAGCAGCCTCAGTGCAGCCCCTCTGAAAATAACCCTGAAACACCAGAGCCACCCCGCCAGGAGATCCTCTTTTCCCAGCCAGGAGGTGTCTGTGGATTGCCATTGCCACCTTCTGGATCCATCCAAGCGTGCACCAGAGCCTGTCCCGGAGCCGTGCTGGCTGCCAGGGGACGTGTCTCCAGCTGGAGCCAGGGTCCCCAGAGCAGGAGCCAGCCCGGCTGCTGGCACGGCAGCTGTCACACAGCCCTACGTGCCATTTGCAGCACGCCCTTAGATTTTGTGATCTCCTTTCACCGGCTATTTTAGGAAAGCTGTGCACGCCCCAGCTCGGCAAACCCAGTGTTCAGCCAGGGGGGAAATCGCAGGGGCCCCAAAAGCGTTCAGCTGCTGGGTACAGACCATAATCCTCTGTCTGGCTCCTCACACACCTGATCTACCTGCCCAGACAAGGTGCACCGTGCCGCAGTCCCTGCAATTATCCTCCTGCGGCGCTGCCAGCACAGCTCGTGTCCCAGCCCTCTCTGCAGGAGCTGCCCATGGGGGTGACTGCCTGGCACCACGGAAAGGAGCAGGAAAATGAACCTGGCACAGCTCCATGCCAGGCAGAAGGGATGGACTGGATCCTCCTCTTGTCCTGGAGCAGCAGGAACGCTCAGCCACGCGTGCTCTTTGTTTAGCCTGAGAGCGCAGCTCCATGGTAAAGGATTCCGAGCCCAGGCGGCAAGCAGGTGGAGCTGGCACTGGCCTGGGCATTTGTCACTTGGAAAAGTCTCATTTTGGGATGTCCCAGCTGTGCTGAATACCAGCAAGCAGCAGTTAAGTCCCAACAGTGGAGCTCCCAACGCCACCACTGCGCTGCTGGGACACCCTCACTAACTCAGCATCCTCCACAGAGCTCCTCTCAGGTTTGGCTTCTGTGCCCAACATTAAGGGGGCTAAGAGCTTTTTGCCTCTGAAAGGCCTGAGCCAGGTCACAAGAATTGGAGTCTTCAAGGTCTTGTTTTCTTGATTTCCTGTGTTGTTTATTATTTCATATCTCACAGTGTTCTCTGTGCCCAGCTGAGATCTGAACAGCGGCTGGGACACGAGGTCACTCCTCCTGCAGTGGGATGTCACAGCCTCTTTACACAGAAAATTACATATAAATCACCTGTTTACAGTTCTGTTCCAATACCTCTCACCTGTACTAAAGGGGTCAACTCCGCTCTGACCCAATCTCCTTAAACTACTTTGTGCCACCGTCACCAGGAGATGGAGGCCAGGAGAGAAGAAGTAAGAACCAAGGGCACCACCCTGAATCCTCCATCTTGTCCCCCATGGACCTATATTCTAAAAACTCAAGACTACGTAATTTTTCATCCTACACTGAGCTAAACTACTGTTTTCACGTCTTTGTGGTTTGTAATTCTTCTCTCAATGTTGGAAGCCGTTCCCATGGGCTGAAGTCAAAGGCAGTGTCCTCCTGGGCTCTGTGCCAGGGTTTATTACCCCTCTGCACAGCTCCAAGATCCCCCTGGACAGATCCAAGACCCTCTTTCTTGAGTCCCAAACCTCTCTGCTGAGGTCTGTGGCCTTCCAGGGCATCCAGAGGACTCCAGCAGTTTCCCATCAAAACCAGACAGACCTGGAGTGTTCCCAGCCCGGGGAGCTGGGCAAAGAGAAAAGCTCCCAGCCCCTCGCTGCAGCCGTGGCCCACAGAGGCACCTGGGGACAGCAAAGCAGATTTCCTCGGAGGAAGGCGGAGAGGAACAACCCACTGAGTGAGCAGCCCCTGGATTTCACCTCACCCATCCCACTGCTGCTGCCTCCATGGTTTATTGGGAAGGGTCTGCACTCAAGGGGCTCACAGACACGGCTGGAGTGGAGGCCTCAGAGCAGTTGGTGGCCGTTTGTTGGAGCTTTTGGCAGGTTCCAATCCTTCTCCTTGCCTTATCTCAGCAGTGCACCCACTCACCCTCCCTTACCGACCGCTGTTAGTCTGGTGATAACAGAGCTGGGAATTCAACAGACAACACCAGGAGAACCTTAAAAAACCCCTAAATCTTGTCCACTGAAAGACTTTGCACTTAGTTCTGCAGCTTCCACGAGTGGCTCAGGGCTGCCTTCCCTGCACCAGCAGGAAGGAGATTAAGCAGCAGAGTCAGGATATTTATTTCTGATAATAAACATATTTCTGAAAAATAAATATTTTAATAGTGTGATCATATTTTTTGTTTTTGTTGTTTTGTTTTTTTATTATTATTTTTTGTTTTGTTTTGTTTTGTTTTGAGAGGTTTTTTTGTTTGGTTTTTTGCTGTTGGTTTTTTTTTTTTGGTTTTGTTTTGGTTTTTTTTTGGTTTTTTTTGCTTCCTTCTTTGTGTTTGGCCTGAACCTCCTGGGAACAGGGAATTGCAGCATGCCTTCCCTCTGACGGAAGTAAAGCACAGCCTCTTGTTTGTGTCCGCGGAGGCCGAGCGGAACAACGGGAGCAGCTCCGCTCGGATAAACGCGGCGGGTCCTTCGCGGGAGATTAGATGGCGCTGCCTTCACAGGAGATAAGAAGATTGAGAGCTTTAAATTTAGCATCATCAGGAAAAGAATAAGCCCTGCAGCTCTCTTCAAAACATATTTCGGACTGTGCTGGCCGGGATAAGGAGAGGCGCCGTGGCAGACAGCGATGACGGGCGGAGGTCAAGGAGCGGCTGCTCAGTGACGCTCTTTTCCCACGCAGCGCACGGTGACGGTGGCATGAGGCTGGCAGCACACGGGGGTGTCCCCTGCCTGTCCCCACGCCACGGCTGGGCGGTCCTGGGGAGCCCCGAGGGGTACAAAGGTACCAGAAAGGAGGGTGGGCTGGAAATGCCAGCCTGGGGGAGAGCCCCTCGCTCAAGGACTTGGGAGGATCCCCCAGTTTAGCCCCAGCGCTCCCAGTACGGGCTCGGCACACGCTGGATTGGGGTCCCTTTAAAACACTGAGTGTCCAGTGCTGGGTGACACCCGGGGGACTCTGGCACCCACTGCGGGGGGACTTCGCTGCCATCCCCGGACCCACAAATCCAAAGTGGGGAACCCAATATCATACCCCATATCCCCGCACCCACTGTGGGGAGCCCCAGTGCCCTCTCTGGACCCACTCATCCCATTTGGGGTATCCCACTGCCATTCCCGGACCCACTCGGGATACCCCACTGCCATCCCCGGACCCACACGTTCCATTCGGGGTACCCCACTGCCATTCCCGGACCCACTCGGGATACCCCACTGCCATCCCCGGACCCACACGTTCCATTCGGGGTACCCCACTGCCATTCCCGGACCCACTCGGGATACCCCACTGCCATCCCCGGACCCACACACCCCACTCGGGGTCCCCCAGTGCCCTCCCCACGCCCCCCCGCGCTGTCCCCGCTGTCCCCGCCCCGGCCGTGGCTCCTCCCGAGCGCATCACGGCAGGCGGAGTCTCCGCGGCCGCTCCGCCGGGCGCAGCGGGGCCGAGCCGGGCCGGGCCGGGCCGGGGCAGCACGGTGGGGCCGGGGCAGCGGGCGGGGGACACGGGGGACCCTCGGGGGCGGCGTGGGAAGGGCGCTGTGGGGTGTGAGAGCCCCGCTCGGGGCGGGCGGGGCCGGGGGCTGCGGGACATCGGCGGGGCCGCGGGCGGTGCGCGGAGCCCCGGGAGGGTTTGGGGGCGCGGAAAGAGGGGTGGTGGGGTGGGGACACTCACTGCCAGCCTGTGGGGTGACCCCGCTGTGCTCCGCAGGTGCCGGAGGGAGGTGGTGAGGCTCCCCCAGCTCGGGTACCACCGGCAGGGCCGGGCAGCATCTTCTCCTGCATCCCTGAGCACGTGACGGGCCGTCCATCCATCCATCAGCGGGGGACAGGCCACACACGGACCCGGACAGCGCTGACCTCCGACCTCCCCACGGCCCCGGGATCCATCCTGCAGGGAATTCAGCTCTCCGGAGCCGCTCAGCCTGTCCCGCCCGGCTGCGGAGCGGCCGCTCGCACCGCTGGAGATGCTCCATGGGCTGTCAACAAACAGCACGTGCGGGCCCTTCCCAGCATGAAACTGCACCAGGAGCTCCGCCGGATAAACTCTCCGAAGCCCTGGAGTGGTTTTTATTAAGCCTGCCGTGATTTCTGCGCCCTGCTCCCCTCTGCCAGCAGCTCGTGGATGCCAAGAGCCGTGGGATGTTCTGCGCTGAGCTCGGAGCAGCAGCCCTCCAGCCGGCCAGGCGCAGCGGGGTTTATTTCGGAGCTGTGGGGCAGGAGCTGCCCTTGGCGGAGCTCTGCGGGGCCAGATGAGTGACACGGTGATGAACGGCAGGGTGCCCCTGCCGGAAAAAGCCTTGTCCGAGGGCTACGCCCGCCTGAGGTACAGGGACACGTCCCTGCTCATCTGGCAGCAGCAGCAGCAGAAACTGGAGTCGGCTCCTCCCAACACGTACCTGAGCCGCAGCAGGAGCATGTGGTACTCGCAGTACGGCAACGAAGCCATCCTGGTGCGGGACAAAAACAAGCTGGACGTCTCCAGGGACACGGGGCAGTCCAAGTTCTGCGCTATTATGTAATTCCCCGCAGGAATCCACGCGTGGGGAGGAAGCGGAGCTGGGCGAGGCGGTGGGTGTGCACCAGCCTCTCACAGCCCTGCACAGGAAGCAGCAGCGTTCCCAGGAGAGGCCGGGAAAGGCTGGAATTTGATTGTTTGGTTGGTTTTACTGTTTATAGACTCCCATTCTGCATGTCACTGAGTGTGTACAGCAAACCCAGTCTTAGTGGGGAGCTCTCAGGCCTGTTGCTGCCCAGCATCTTGGCAGGGGCCGTGCTGGACCATGTGTTACATCTAAGTGGCTTTTGTGCCCTGAGAAACACCCGCTGGCACTTGGGCCCTGTCCCCAGCCACCCTCACTGGCCACTCCTGCTGCATTTCCAGAGCTCTGGGAATTCTGGTGGGACAGAGCCGAGTGTGGATCTCTTCCCATCGAGGCGGGGGGTTTTAAGAAGTTGTTCTCCAAAACCATCTGGCCATTACTTGTTGTGTTTGCCCCGAGTCCCTTTAATTCCTGCCCTGAAGTGGTCTCTTCCAGCCAGGGAATGGAGTGGTTTGTTGTGGCAGCAGGGAGAGAATGTGTTTTTATCCCAGCCTTTGGAACACCTGGTAGGAAAGGTGTGCCGGAGTTTCATGCAAAGCAAGGGGCCCTCTTTGGTCCCACAGTGTGGGATCATGGAAATTACAGGAGCTCTGGAGCCAGGGGAGCTGGATCCTTTCGCACAGAACCCCCAGTGAACCGCCTGAAAGGCCCAGGAAAACAACAGCCAGAACCCCTGTAAATCCACACATGTCCTAAGGGGCACGAGGAAACTCCTGCACAGCACAGACCCACTCCTCAGGTGGGGTCCAGGAGGGAAGAGGCCACTTTGGAGTTTGCTTTGCATTCAAGTTTTAACGCATGCAGTAGCTTGGAAGGGTTTAACTTCTAGTTCAGGTTGGATTGTAGGTTTGGTGCATGTATTTGAAAAGTTGTGTCTGGGATTGTTTCGATTAACTGGAGGATTTTTAGGAGGGAGAAGCATTGCCCTGCTTGGGCACAGAGGCTGCTGCTTTCAGGTTTTAAGTTTCTGTTGAATCCTGACTTGCTCAAGGCAAGGTCACGCTGAGAAACTCAGCCTGAATCTTTGTTAAAAACAAAACTACCACTTCCAGGGGTGTGAATTCTATGCCCAGGGTTCAGCATGAAAGTTCTTCTTCAGGGTTGTGCCCTTTCTGTCCTGCCTAGGCCATGTGCCCGACCCAGCAGTGCCTGGGCACAGGCTTAGCTCCAGGCAAATCAGCATTTGATGTCAGCTTCAGGATGGATTATTTACCTGCCTATTATTAGGCACAGTCATTACTTCTGTTCTATTTATCTAAAACCTCCTTTGCATTTTTTTTCAAGCACTTTATTTATTTAATTAGTTTATTTTTTTTTTTAATTTTAAATACAGTGAAGAATTCTCTTCCACCTCTCCCTTGTGGGTGAAACGCTATGATGAACACACAGACACTCCAACCTTGCTGAACTCGAAGTACTGAGCAGAACACACACCTGTTCTAGAGTGAAATCTTAGAGCTTTGGTGTACCCAGCCCTGCTCCATAGCACTGCAAAAACCACAGGCTGGTTGTTTTTTTTCTTAAAAAAAAGCACTATTTCTGCATGTGTTGGTGTTTGATACCTTGTGTGTGTGCTCGCAGATTTAAACCTGCTGCTTTGCAGACCCCGTGCATTGCTCTGCACACAAATAACCCTCTCTTGGTTTTGTCATCGCTCTGGAGGAGAAACAATTCGAGTGAATAAATGTCTTTCAAGCGGGTTGAAAGCGTTCAGTGAGATTCACAAACCCACGAGGCTCGGCAAGGTGCCAGGGGTGTGTGACCCACCTGGGCCTCCAGCTCTTGGCTCAGAGAACAGGAGAGTATTGACTCAAAGAAGGCAGGAGGCTGGGCCCAGAGCTCCCCTGGGAACTGCAGGTGGAGTCACCTGGAGGAGCAGGAGAGGTGGGTTCCAGGCCAGCCCTGGGGAGCACGTGAACTCTGGGAGTTTAAGGAACAGCACATCCCCCGAACCAGCTGTTCGTTTTCTTTTCTTATAGAAAAAGGAATCCAACGCTTAGTTTTCTTTTTTAATTTCAGTGAGGAAGATGCTTATTTTGGGTATGATCAGTCTCTTTTTGTCGATGTGGCTGGTAAACCAAAATTCAGTTATTCTGCAAGAGTATTCATTGGACTCTACAAGCCTAAACCCGTAAGAATGTGCATAAATTCTTCCAGGATGGAGGCTGGATGTGACAGCGCAGGAAGAAGAGGATGAGTTGTCCTTCCATCTCTGTGAATGTGACTGTAGTTTTCCATTTCTGTGTGTCACTGGTCACAGCAGGGTCGTGGAGTGGCCGCTGTGGCTGTTTCTGTGAGCCAGTTGTGTGGTGGTGATGCGCTTGTTTCAAACACTGTTGTAGCCTCTTTGATAAAGTGCATTAAAGTGATTTGAAGGCGGCTTTGTGAGTGGCTGTTTTCCCCCTGCATGGCACTGGTGACAGCTTTTGGCATTCCTCGCTTGGGAGGGAGGAATCCCCTCAGTTATTGCACTGGGAGCTGCAGGGGAGGCTCCTCCAGGAGCACTCTCAGGAATAAGGCAAGCCTCAGGATGTCACACTGAATCAGGGAATTACCAAGTTGGAAAAGATCTTGGAGGTTGTCACATCCAGCCTGTGAGTCCTTGTCCCCAGCCCAGAGCACCGAGCGCCACATCCAGCCCTTCCCTGGGCACTCCAAACCTCCCTGGGCAGCCCCTGCCAAGGCCTGACCACCTTTTCCTCCAAGGAATTGCTCCTGCTGTCCAGCCTGAACCTCCCCTGATGCAGCTTGAGGCTGTTCCCTCTTGTCCTGGCAGGAGTTGTTTGGGAGAAACCAAACCTCACCTCACAGCCTTGTTTCAGGCGGGTGGGGAGAGGAAGGTGGTCTTCCCTGAGCATCATTTTCCTCCAGGCTGAGCCCCCTCGGCTGCTCCTCACAGCACAAAGACTTTCCAGACCTTCCCCAGCTCTGTTCCCTTCTCTGGACTCATTCCAGCCCCAGGATTCAAGGACCAGGGAGAGTTGAACCTCAAATCGTGTCCTGCGTGTCCTCACCCTCCTCCCAGCCTGCAGGAACACCTCACCTGTAAATGCTACAGAAACAGCCTCACCTGCCTCACAGGGGATTCTTCAGGGGACAGGTTGAACAAACTGGTACAAGAGCAGAGTGAAACCAGGTTTGCTGAAGCCTCGGAGATGCTGCCTGGGAAAGGCAGTGAGCAGAGAAAGATGAGCCCTGGGGCAGCCTGGCTGCGGTAACCCCACCCGACACACCAACCAAACAGCGAAACCAACCCCAGAATAGATCCTGGCCCCCACACAGCAATGCCAGGACTGTGCTGGCACTGCCACCAGCTGCTCCAGACCCCCCCTTTTCCTTCCAGGTCACCCTGAGCTCACAGAGCCAGCCCTGGGCTGCTGGCGCAGGTGACAAAAGTCCCTCTGCTCCCTGCAGGTCCTGGTGGCTTCCGAGAAGCCCCTGGGTGAAAACTGATCTCCTTTCAGCCCAACTTACCTCAATCAGGAGCAACTCTCACAGAATTTAAGCCCCTGCAGTCTGTAGGATGCCGGGAAAAGTTCAAGCCTTTCCTTGGCTGCTCTGGGACGTGGGAGCAGCTGAATTTCCCTCACCAAGAAAAGGAGATTTAAAGCAGTTTTAATCACTCCGTTGTGATTCAGACACCGCAGAGGCTGCCCCTGCTCTGAAGGCAGGTGGCCCTTTGAGTGTGACAATCCCAAAAACAACTTCCAAATGATTCCAGGACTGGTGGCAGCAGGATTCAAATTCCTGACGTTTGGCTGCTGGCACTGCTCAGTCCAGGTTTGAGTGCCAAACCTGGGCAAGATGAGGAGAGGGGAAAATACGGGATCAAACTGCACACACACCAAACAATTTTCCTTTTTATTATGAAAACAAAACGAATGCCCCAGGACCAGGGTCCGTGATTACCAGTAACATCAAAGATTACTTTCTAACTCCTTTTTTTTTTTTTTTTTTTTAAAATTCAGTTTTGTTTGAGGCCAGCAATTTGCAATAAACAAGCTAAACTACTTACATTGACTCAATTTCTTTTCAATAACTGACATTTACAGGAATATACTAGAAATGGCACTAAAAAGTTTTAAGAAAAAGAGTTACGGTAAATTTTGCATGCACATCATACAGAAAAGTAACAATTTTTCTTTTTAAATATTAAAAAAAAAAAAAAAAACCCAAAATAACAAAACAAAAAATACAACAACAAATCTTTCTGGATTGGTTTTGCCAGTATCAGGGCTGTGTTCTATGTGGCCTGTGTCAAATCCTAGCTGGTGGTTTAATTTCTTTTTTAAAAAGGACATTTTAAAAAGATATGCAAATACCATTTTCTTTACAAAATGCAGCTCAAGCAAGATAACGCTGCTGTGTAAGGAATCCTAAATTTCTCTTTACTGATGCAGAGCCTGCCCGCAGTTAGCCCTAGTGGTAACTGCTCAGGGTTGAGGAGAGACTGAGAATTTAAAATCCAGTACGAAAAAGGTCGTGGTTTGTCTTTGTCGTGCCCCAATCCCTTCCCCTCAGCTCCAACCCCAGCTTTTTTTTTAAAAAAAAACACCATTCCTTTCAAAACAAGGGGAGAAAAAAAACCAAAATTAAAAACTGGTCTGAAAGTCCCCAAAGCAGAGAAAGAAGAAGATTAGGTAACTGCAGTCTGCTTCTACCAGATGGAGAAGAGGGAAGAGAGGTCGGGAGGAACTCAGCCGTGCATTTCCACACACAGGAATGATGTTGGTGTGTGTTTGGGGGCGTCACCGCCCTCCCAGCAGTGACACAGCCCTGAAACATCACTCCTACACTTACACACCCCGGGGGTGGGCAAGCTTCAAACCACACCAGTACAAAAATTGAACTGGTTTTGTTGTGTAGACGACGACACATTCGGTGTGCAGAGAGAGCTGAGAGATTCCTTCGGTCGCTGGGGTGGGGATCTGATCTCCCTCTGGTCCCACTGAGCCACGAGACAGGCTGAGTTTACAATCAGAGAAAAGGTTCACAAAGTTTTTTTATTTTTTTTAAAAGGTGCAGTAATGCTGGTTGATTGAGAAAGGTCTGGTCAGAGATTTTTTTTTTGTCAAAACAGGAATTTGTCCGAAAAAAGCAGTTTCAATAAAACTCTGTGTGTATGCATACATATGAAATCATACTGATTTCAGTGAAGTTTCCCCTGGAAAACAAAGTTAAACTTTGTTCATTCAAGAAAAATTCTACCATAAAAATTTTAAATTTTTTTCTCTTTTTTTTTTTCTTTTTTTTTATCCTTAAGTTTAAAAATGTTCTTTCAAACGTCGCGTGTTTGATCGTTTCGAAGTTTATTTCGCAACATCTTGGACTGACGTGTCATGCAATAAAACCCAGTTAAATAAATGCTCCGTTGGTTCAGTTCCCAACTCATTTAGGACTGCTGCTACTTTACTCTGGACTGGAAACATCTTTTCTTTCCTGGAGAAACTCGGGATGTACAAGAGGCACCCCCGTGGAGATGGTGAGGATAAAGAGCACTACAAATAAGCTGGGAATGGAAAAGTGTAAGGAAAACAACTGGGAGTGAGGAGTCACCAAATTCCTTCCCTCAGCCACGCCAAAATGGATTTCTCCTTGCTCCATTTTGTTGGGAACACCTCAGATTTTTCCATGCAGAATTTCCCGCTAAGTGGAAGCCCAAGATGCAGCTGGTGGATCAAAGACGTGCAGGAGGTTCTTCCCATTCCTTGGCAGGTTTGTTTTCCATGAAAATCCCCCAGGCTGGGATGGTTCTCCAGCTCCAACAGGGATCCTCCTCCAGCCTCAGGCCAGGCCTTTTCCCATCACTTCACATGAGCTTCTGAACCCTCTGGGCTCCAACTTTCCCGACTAATTTTGCTTGGACGGCCAAAAAATTAGCTCCTTGAGGGATGTCTGTGTGTCACAGAGCTGGACTTCCCAGGATTTGTTTGTGGCAGTGATGCTGTTGCCTCTGGTTTGTCCTCCCCACGGAAGCCACCACCACAGCTCAGGGTCAAGCAGGCAGGAAAAGGTCCCAGGAAGGGAGAACTGGGAGTTTGTTTTAGACAAAAGCCGTGGCAGTGAACTGGTTGCAAGTATTCCTTCAAATATTCCTTGGTTTTGATCATTCGAGTGGCAGGTAACAGGAGAAGCACAGGTGAAACCCAACCCCGTTAAAAAAGAAACCCAAGCTCTTAATTAGGTGAATATTACATTTCCTCATAGTAAATCCTGAAAATATATTACCAGGGATCTGTCTAGGGGAAGGTTTAGGAAGGGCAGAACTTAAAAAATAATAATAAAAAAAAATCAGAACTGAACTCCATTGTTAACAGAAAAGAAAAATCATGAATTTCAGTAAAAATCAGAACATTTTTCTTTCAAATGCTGTGGGGAGAAGAACCTCTGGTCACCAGCAGATTTTGAGAGAGGCAGACTCCCAAGTGTCCAGCAAACCACCCTTTGGGCAGGGGGTGACTGGCACTGAGCACGGATGGAGCTGGAAGTGCAAACCTTGGAATGCTGAACCAGGCAGTGATTCCCGGATTCCCAGCACAGGGAAAAGCCCCAGAGCCCAGCACAGCATCTCCTGTCCCAGCTCCAGGGCTGGGTGTGCAAAGGAAATCACGTGCTGGCCTTGAGGGGCCTCCAGGGCCACTCACCTGCGGGGAAAATAAAATCTGGAGCGATTTGCACCACTGGGAGAACACAGGAAAGTGAATTTTAGGGCTCCTCCACAGGAGAGAGGCAGTTTTAGGGCAGGTGCTGGAGATGGAAAGGCAGAACTTTATGTTAAACTCTGTATAATTTTTTTTTTCTTTACAATAAAAAGAATTTACAATAAAACTTCTGCCTTTGATAGAATTATGGAACTGGTGTTCTCCTAAAATTGGATTAGAAAAGGATAAAGCCCCCACTGTTCTACCAAAACAAACAAAAAAGAATGGGGGGAAAAAAGACCACTGAGAAAATAAAATTGTATTGAAGTGTATGTCTCCAAAATCTGTACAAAACAGGAAAAAAAGGGGTGAAAAGAAGAGGAAAAAAAAATCTAAAAATGAACACACCAAACATGACAGAGCACCAGACACACAAGAGACTGGACAGTAGCACCTGTAGGTAGAAAGCCCAAGGTATATAAATAAAATAGTGGATTTTTGTTTGCTTTGTTGTTGTTGTTTTGTGTTTGTTTTTTTATTTAATCTGGTTCAAACCTCATTAAAAATCTGCCTGTCTGCTGGCCTGCAGAACCCCAGCTTTGCTTCTGTTAGGTTTTATTACATTTTAAATGACCAGTGGTGTTTAATAAATAAAGTCCTGGTAGACACATGAAATTAGGGACACTCAAACCAGGATATATTGCAGCAGTGCAGGTCAAAACGTTAGGCTGGACTGAAAAAAAAAAATAGCAAGCTTTAAAAAAAAAATCAGCTTTTTTCTTTTTTTTCTTCTCCCTCCCCTCTTTCTTCTTTTCATTGAGGTAAAACATTTCAGTGCCTGGAACTTGACACAGGAGGAGGAGCATCCCCTTTTCTAGGAGCTCTTTACCAGAATGAGGAGGAGGAAGAGGGAGAAAACCAAAGCAAACTCAAAAGCCAAAAAAGCCCAACCACGCACAAAATCCCTCTCCACTTCCCCTGCCAGCTCAGCCTCAGCTGGAGCTCAAGTGCTGCTTTATTTTAAGCCCAGACTGAGGGTGTTTGTCATGGAGAAAAGCCCCAAGATGTGCCCCAGTAATGGACATGTGACTTGTCCTGGTCACTCCAGGCTCCAGCTGACAACTTCCAGCCAAAAAAAACCTCCTGTCAGTTCCCTGAAAGCTTTCATAGAGAGCGTCCATTTCCTGGAAATTATCTATTTAATGGTGAAATATAAAATTCCCAAGAAACTCGAGTGTGTCCCTTGCTCCCTTCTTCCCAATGAATCCCCAGGAAAAGTGAAGCTTTTGAGTGGAAAACCAAGAAATGCAACCAACTTCTATTGCTTTTGTGTGCTTAAAAGCTAACTTCATGCTTCAAGACTTTCCTGAACAGGTGCCTATGTTTCTACCAAGATTTTTTTAAAAAAAGCATGTTAGCAATCCACAGTACATGAGAATTTTTTTTTTTTTGGATTTTTTTTTCGTTGTTTTTATGCAAAAAGATGATAGCATCTGACATTTTCATCACACTGTAGACTTCGAGATTAAGAATACTAGTGCTAATAACAAATACACCAACTAGTTCAAAAGCTAACATCTTTCAGATACAGTACCATTTTACAGAGATTTCTTTTTAAAAAAAGATGGTTTTTACTTTGTGTGAGCCAGGCAGGCTTATTAAAAGAGAGTATTTCAGGGAGAGGGAAGGGCTGGGAGGGAAATGTACTACAAACCTTGCAGAATTTTCTATTTATCTCCTGCTAAGAGCTCAAAGTTCTTCCATTTTTCCACCCAATTTTTCTCCAGATAAACGTAAATTTTAGAGACTTTATGCAAAGGGAACTATTTGTCATAAAGTCTAGTCATACACACACACACTCTCAAAAGATCTTTGACCTATTAAAAGAGAACCCTCCTCCCCTCCCTCCTTCCCCCCGCCCAAAAAAAAAATAAAAATGGAAGATAGCTTTTGTAACACTGAGTTAAAAAAAAACAAACCCAAAATAAAAATAAAAAAACTGAGTCAGAGTAAAGAGAGAGAGAAGGGATAAAACCTGACCGTGGTGGCCCGAGAGAGAGGCAGGGGTTAAGGAAAGGAGGGGACATCACAGGGCAGGTTTGGGGTGTCTGTCTGGGGGTTGTGTCCGTGTGTCCCGCCTCATTCCGAGTCGCTGCTGTCCGAGCTGGAGCCGCTGGAGCTGCTGCTCCCTGACTCCGAGGAGCTGCTGCTGCTGAGCCGGGAGGGGCCTCCGGAGGGAGTGGAGCTGGATTTCTCTGCAGGGAACAAGGCAGGGATGTGGTTACTGCAGGGAACACACAAAGGTCACCTGGAGTGTCCCAGGGTGACCCACAGGGTGGTGACCCTGGAAGTTTGGGAGCTCTGCTGTGGGGCATTGTCATCTCTGAGCAGCACAGGAACCTTTTTGGGATCTCTGCTGTGGGGCATTGTCACCCCTCTGAGCACAGGAACCTTTCTGGGATCTCTGCTGTGGGGCACTGACACACCTCTGAGCAGCACAGGAACCTTTTTAGGATCTCTGCTGTGGGGCACTGGCATCTCTGAGCACAGGAACCTTTTTGGGATCTCTGCTGTGGGGCACTGACACACCTCTGAGCAGCACAGGAACCTTTTTAGGATCTCTGCTGTGGGGCACTGACACACCTCTGAGCAGCACAGGAACCTTTTTGGGATCTCTGCTGTGGGGCACTGACACACCTCTGAGCAGCACAGGAACCTTTTTGGGATCTCTGCTGTGGGGCACTGACACACCTCTGAGCAGCACAGGAACCTTTTTGGGATCTCTGCTGTGGGGCACTGTCACCCCTCTGAGCACAGGAACCTTTCTGAGGTCTCTGATGTGGGGCACTGTCACCTCTGAGCACAGGATCCTTTTTGGAGCATCTTGAGCTAATGTGGGTGTTTGGGATTTTTTAACCCCATGTGTTAGAAGCTCTGTAGTGCTACCACAGGGAAGATTCTCCTCCCTCCTCTGGAGGAGGAATTACCTCCCAGACAGCTCCTTTTTACCACTCAGGAGTTTCCAGCTGCTCAGGGACCAAAGCAGCCCCACACTGTAGCTCAGTGGGAGCTCCCTGAAGGTTCCTGCCACAGAGACAAACCCAAGGCAGAAGTTTTGACCCCGTGACAAAGTCTGCCCACTTTTGGGGTGCTGCTTTCACACAAACCCAAAGCCATTACCTTTCTTTGCAGGCTTCTTGTTGTTGTTTAGCTGCCCACTGACGTCCTGTAACCGTTTTTCTAGTTCTTTCTTCTTTTCCTGAGCTAACTCTTCTTTTGACTTTGCTGCTTGCTTTTTGCCACTGGCAGCTGTGGGGGAGGAACGCAGAGTTTCTCAAAGTGCAGGGGTGCAAGAGGGGGGAAAAGAGTGGACATCACTATTTTACAGGGCATGTCCATCTGTGTGCACACTGTGCAGTGCCAGTGCCAGTGCTCACACAGCAACTACACATCCCAGAGAGAAGATTTGATGCTTTGCTCATCAAATCACCACCATCCTATAACATGCAATTTATATATTTTTTTTTTAAGAGACATCTTCTGGAGAGGATTTTAGAAGATAGAAATATCCACGTATCAACTTTGTCATTCCGGGTTACTTACCAGCCAGTTATATGGTCAATAATTACAGATTTGTAATTAGAGAATTGTTACATGGGTTTTCTGCCCTGTAAAATAAAGTGTCCCCATTAAAGGTTGTCAGGAGTAAAGCATCTGCCATTAAAACTTCCGATCCCCTCACGCAAGAATCTACTGTGGTTTATGTTGCTCTAAAAAGAAATCAAAACATAGGCAAATTAAAAACCAACCGAGGCAAAGGCTGGCAGACAACAGGAATGTAACTGCATCAGGATGGAAAGGGTGAGAAGGAGCAGCAACACTCACATGGCCAAGGAGAGGAAATATTCCTCCAAAGGAGGAGTAATTGAACACAGGCGTTGGCCAGGATTGGAAGCACAAGACAGGAGCCAGCAAGGAAATACCTACATTTCTGTGAGCTGTTTTAAAGCAATGGTTAAAAAAAAAAAAACACCAAAAAAAACCCCCCAAAAAACCAAAAAAGAAATCTGGAAAGCACAGTCCTAAGAGGGAACACTCAGCACAGGAGTCCAGCCAGGCTCAGGCTCACAGAGTGGATATCTGAAGTTATCTGTGTTACTCTGTGCTCTGGTTCCAAAATTGAAGGATGCTTCCTATTCCTAAGCACTCTGGAAAATCCTTTCCTGAGCTATGCCAACAGTGGAGGATTCAGAGGAAAAAAAGAAAATAAATCAAAGCAAAAAGAGAGTCTGCACTTCGCTTAGGTCTTCCTGAAAATCCTGTGAGGAACGAAGGAGCAGCTTTTGTGTCACAATCTTAAAAGCAAAACTCCCTTCACCAAAGGGCCAGAAGCACTCCAGGTAAGTGATGCTATTGCTGCCCAGCTGGAGCTAAACTCTCAAGGGGCTGCAAGAACTCTCTCTGTGGAGGAGGCACAAAGTCTGTCCCACACTGACCCACACACTCAGCAGCAGAATGACATTCACCCTCTGCACTGACAGAGGGCAAGGTGGTGATCAGGACACACAGCAAGAGCAGTTTGGGGGTGAATACACAACTCAGACACGCCCAGAACCCACAGGTAACCAGGTAACCTTGTGCAAATCATTTATTGCCTTGGTGGTTTGGATCCCAACCACGGTTTTTGTTTCCTTCCTAATTAGATGCTAAACTATTCAGAGTAAGAAACTGATCCTTCCAGATGTGTGCACATAACACCTGACACAATGAGACTGAAACCTTTACAGGGCCTTCCAGAGCCTGGGTAAGCAATAAAGGCATCCCACAGGTCTTGCAGAGGAGCACATTGGATCTCCAGGTCTCTGCAGCAGGACACCATGGGAAGAAAGAACAGAGAAAAAAAACAGGAAGTTTCTGTACATTTCCTTGGGAGAAAAGAACCTCTAAAAATTCCTGCCATCACATACCCAAGAGGTGGACAAGAGAATCTCAATACACATGCCCTGACTCCAAAGCTGAGCCCAAGAGCTGCTGGGGAGAACTGGTGCCCCGGGAGGGTAACTTACAAAACGGTTTCCTTTGTTTTTTCTGTAAACAAGATTTCACGTATCTCTCCAGTTCTCTTAACGTTGTGGGCTTCAAGGTTTCAAAATCTATTTCAATCTCGTCGGGATTGGAGTCTCTGAGGGAAGGTTCCCGGGACTGGATGATGTGAACCACCCTGCCCAGCTTCTCCCCGGGCAGGCGGTTGATGTCCAGGCTGAGCTGTCGTTTCTCATCATAGGTCATGGGCAGCCCTTCCTCCTCCTCATCCGAGTCGTAGGTTGCAGATGCCTGTTTGCCTCCTTTCTTGGGCTGCCTGGGGAGGTTGTCAAGCATGAAAACATTCATGGGGATGCAGCAATGAATTCTTTTTTTTTTTTTCTTTTTTTCTACCCCCCCCTCCCAACTCCCTCGTAACAAACATCCCCCATGCTCTTGGCTTTGAAGCTCTCGTCAGATGGCTGGAACAGCACCACAAGTGCTGAAAAAGTTCAGCAGCCTGAGATCAGCTGTTGTGTTCCTATTATATTTTAGCCCTGTGAAGTGTGACAACGAGCCCAAGCAGCAGCAGGGGGGCAGCCATGGAATAGCACGTTCTTGGTGGCTGCACAAAAGGCAACCCCCAAAACCTTATCTGAGAGCAATCAGGCAGGGATTCAAAGAGCTGGACAGTGAAAACACAATGGTTCCACTGCCAGCTTCAAGTTAAAGACTCCCTGGAGCTGTCTGGGAATGGGAACACTATTCAGCAGCAAATTAACAACAACTGAGCTTCCCCAGGAATTAAGGACAGAGCTGGAAGCTCTTGGCTCTCCCCTCAAGGCACCTTGGCTCTCACCTGTTAGCTGTGGTTGTGCTGTTTGCTTTCTTAGCTGGAGCTTTCTTCTGTTGGGTTTGTTTGGGTGGTTGAGCCACCTTGGGTTTCTTCTCCTCCTCAGCTTTGACTTTGTGCTTTTCTTTCTCCTTCTCTTTATCTTTCTTTTTCTTCTCTTTCTCCTTCTTCTCTTTTTTTTTCTTTGGTTTGTTCACCGGCGCTTGGGACAGTGCAGCCAGCTGCTCATGGACGGCTTTCAGCTGGGAGAAACAAGGGAAAAAATCATCAAGGCAAGGTAGCTGCTGCCTCCACAAACCCTCCCCTCTAGATCCCGAGGTGTAAGGATACCCTAAAGTCAAAAATCAAGCAGTTCATACTCTCCAAGGAAGGAGAGAGCATCAGCACTGAGAAAAAACAAAGATTACCATTACAACAAACAGCGGAACGCTTTTCCCCTCAGGCTGGGAATGTTTCCCTGCACACCAGCCTAGGTGGGACCTTTCAGGACACAATTCCTGCTGCTGTGCTCAGTGAGCTGCACGGACACAGAGCTGGGGTGGTGCAGTACCTGCTCCTGGAGCTCGGCCAGCCGAGTCGCCCGCTCCTCCTCGGAGTCGGAGCTGTCGGAGTCGGAGGAGCTCTCCTCGCTGCTGTGGCTGCTCTCTGTGCTTTTGCTCACCACTGGGGCTGTCGGGGGAGGTGGAGTGGGGGCCTCTGCAGGCTCATCGGGCATTTTTGCAAACCTCATCTCAAAGACATCCTGTGAAAAGGAGAGAAACCGGTGACCAAAGGAGCCTCGGGCACAAACAGCTCACCCTGGTGGTCTGTTAAATACACCAGGGGCAGGGGCTGTGTGCACCACAAGTAAATAATAATAATATACAGAACATGCTTGCTCATCTGGAATGCTCAAGAAAATTCTCCCATTACTTTAAAACCAAGGATTATAATATTTTAGGAGCTGAACATGGCACTGGGCCTGTGCCATGAAGAGCATAAGAGTCCTGCAGAGAGCATGAGGCTCTTCCCAAGGGCTGCAGGAATCTCTCTTGTTGGTGCCAAGAGCAGATCCACACCTGGATCTCACCTTGTGCCTGAATTAAAAACACTCTGCAAGATGCATCTGCCAACACCTTTACCTGGAGCTTCCTGGCCATGGCCACCACCTCGTGGTCTGGAGGATTGTACTTGTAACAATTAGAGAACATTAACCGAATATCTGCTGCAAAACCTTGTGCATCCTGGTACTCCCGACTGTCCATTTTCTTCTGCAAATAAAAAGGCCAAGGGGAAAGGGGAAAGAAGAAAAAAAAATGCCATAAGCAAAAAGCATTTGTAGCAACTGCGTGGAGGACGTGAGAACCTCAGAACAGCCTCAAAAATCCCATCTAAGAACAGAAGTTTGATTTGGGTTATTGGCTCCTAAACAGCATACAGAGTTTCTGCCTTATAAAACAAGCAAACAAACACCAGGCAACCCAAGAAGTTGATATTTCATAGCAGTTTAAACGTTAAGATTCTAAATTTGCCCTGTTTTCTATGTAGTAGAGTACAAATCTCTCAGGGTCCACATTCTACCAGAAAACATTTAGAAATCATTAGAAAAATCATTTAGAAAAATGGGTCAGAAACTAATAGAAACAAGGATCATGGATGGAAAGGGCAAGAGTCAACAAACAAGTTACAATCACAGGAGAACCTGAAGTGTGCATTTCTACATATGCTTGGATATATTTGCCTTGTAAATCTGAAAGGGCAGAAAAGATCACGAAAATCGAACTGACTTCCTGCTAACAGAGGGCAGGAGCTTTGCTCTGCAATTCCTACAGCAAAATAGGCATTTACAGTTAAGCTACAACTCCCACTCTTAATTTAAAAGCCCAGCTGACAGAAATGGATACAGACTTCACCCCTTATGAACCTACTCATAATGTTATTTCCTAGAGCAGCGAGGATAAATGTCAAATATTTGTACCTTGCTCCTTTCTCTTATTTTTCAGCTCTCACTTCCAGCCATTTCTCTTGCTGTTTGGGATTCAACGCCTTGAGTTTAGAGAGCAGTTTATAGCATTCCTAGCACTTAATTGATTTGATGCATACATTACTACTGTGTATAAAACCTTAGCTCCAATTACTCCTGCTGAAAGGAACCAGAAGCTAACACCAAGTTTCATTTGCATTTAAAAGACTTGGGTTTAAAGAAATTCTCCATTTGCCAAGTGCTTACAGGCTTCCCTTTTGTATGTCCTGGGCACCTGTATGCCCAGGGAAGGGAAGGGCTGACTGGCAGACAGGCTGGGGACGTGATGGGGACAGACAGCCCCCATCCCAACAGCAATCAGGGATGCTCAGGGTCTGTCACCTACCCCTAACACAAGCAAAAATACCATTTTTCACAGAACTACAGAAACTTCACAGCTGTGACAGACCTTCTGACTGTCTTGAAACACTGCAATGACTCCTGGAGCTGTTTTGGTTGTGAAAAGGGCAGAATTTCACCTCCAGGGATTCAGCTGCTGAGGGAGCTGATGCAGGGTGGTGACATCCCTGCAGCCTTGTTCCCTGCTGGGCTGCAGCCAGACATCTGTCAAACTTTTGTCAGGAGACCTCATTTTCCTGGTGAATAAACCAGGAGACAGCCTGGAAGCCACAGCACAAAGGCAGAAAGGGAAATAGGTTTGTGGTGCTCCTGTCTGAAAAGCCTCTCAGGCCAATTCCAAAGCAAAACATATGTTCAAACCAAAAGGTTTATTTTAAAATACATCTTACTGCATGAAAGGCCTTTTTATATTTGTCTGGCATACTCAGAGCCTGATTACTGCCTGTGAAATACATTCCAGTGTCTGAGGCTTTGCTTTTCATCCAAACTCAACAGTTTTCTAGCCCTACCGTTTTAACCTATGGATTTTTGGTTTGTTTTCTTATGAAGAATAATTAGCCTAACGAAAGAAAAAAAAAAAAAAAAAGCACTTTAAATCGGTGCACTGGAATATCTTGTTATAAATACACTTGCAGATGTCCAGCTGCTTACAAAAAAAAAAAAAAAAAAGTGATTATATTTACAACTGGAAATCAGGAGTCAGGCAGAAAATCCTCTGTCCCACAGCAATCTCGTTTTTCCCCTCAATTGTTTAATCACCTTTACTGTTCATTAATTTGTTTCCTAGTGTCGAACATGTCCCTTGCTCTAAGGTAAGTCTTGTCCTGCCCACAGAGGACACAAAGAATGTCTCCTCACTTTTAGGACCCTGAACTCAGCTGCTCTGAAACTACAGCAGTTCACTGCAGGAAAAGTAAGGGGTGAGCAGAGTTAATCCCTGGAGGAAGTGCTTTATTCCAAAAGCAAACACCTTGTGGAAATCCTCCTGCACAGCTAGGCTTGTGCTTGTTCACCACTGAGTAAACCAAAGGCAGACACATCGACATTAGAGGATGGAGCAGGAGAAAAGGTGCCCCAGCTCCACAGAGGGGACAGGGATGTTCTGCAAGAGCTCCCTGCCTGCCTGGGGACAGGGCAGCAGCAGCTCCAGCCTCAGTGCATCCCACTCCTCACAGGGAATTAGAGCTGCTGCCTCTCTCCCCTCACACTTCCATCCTTTCCTACTCCAACCAGTTCTGCTCTTTCCTTCTCTGTGATAAAGAGAATTGAGGAGAGGAGCTCACAGATCCTGTCCCTTCAGCTGTTCCCAAGCTCCAGCACATCCCTCTGCTCCTGGCTGCAACAAGCTCAGCCACAGCCCCTCCATCTCACCTGCCAGTCACTACAGCCAACCTGCCTCCTCCACCACACACAGAGAAAACAACTCCAAATCCTCCTGGAGTCACCTCTGCCAGGGAAAAAAGAGATCCTGCACGTGAAGGATATTCTCTGAGGAAAATCAAACCTAACACAGCCACAGAAGCAAAGAGACAAGATGTGTTATGGCTGCAGCAATGCTTGTGTTTCACTTTCTCACATAATTCCTCCCAGGTTAGTCTGGAGGCTTTTAGTTGTGCTGCTTTATCACAGCCATTGTCACTTGGGCAGAATTAAATCTAAAAACCTTTCAGAGCCACAGAGGAACTCCCTGACACTGCCAAATGACACTGCCTGCAAATAGCAGGTTTCTGTTCTATGCAGTGAATGTGTTACGAGCTGCATCTCTGAGAAGTCACACCATAATCTACAGGCCAAGAGCAATGACAATAAAACACTCCATAAAAAACCAATACCAGACAGCACTTCAAACAGCTTTATTAAGAAAAATACTACCATGTGGGATGAGAAACCCAGAGTCTTTAGGTGTAAAACACTCCACTGGGTTTGCCATCAACCTGTCTCCAATATTCTACCCTACACCAGCCAGGTGCAGAGGGAGGATAGCACCTGCACTTCCCAGAAAGGGGCAGAGCTGTACAATTTTAAAGAATCGAGTCAGGACCTTAAAGATACTTCATCATGAAGAAGTCACCAACCCGAGAAATCACAGCTTTGCACCTAGATTCTTCAGAACACAGCACAAAGATCTGTTGCAGTAAGGAATCACCTAAGCACACATGGAAATAGCAGTTTGAGAGGGTGAGGATTTCACTCTGTCCATCTCTGCAATCACCTGGGGCTTCAACCAGCAGGCTGCAGGTATCTCTGGAGACCCAGAGCATCCCTAGGATGGATGGACCATCCATAGGATGGATGCATGGCACATCAGACTGTGACATGCTGCTCCCAGCCCACAGGATCTGCCAAGGAATAGGACAGGAATCACAACCATAGCTGCCCTTCTGTCACCTGGGCATTCAGACAATCCCAGGCACTGGCTCAGCTGGCAGTAAAACCCTTCTGGCAATGCCACTGAAAGCCAGCAACAACATCATCTCCTCCTGCACATGGAAGTCTCCCCTCCATCAACCCAGAATCCAGTGCCTGGCTCACAAGAAGATGGGAACTACAAAGACACGACTTTGCTTCATGGAAGGATTCAGCAAACCTCCAAACCTACTGGTAAAACCAAGAATACTGAGCCATACTAAGCTGAACTCTTGAGGAGCCAAGCATGAGCCACAAAACCATCACACATCTCCCTGAGTACCATCACATTCCAGTTGGAATTGTAAGCCTATCTGCCACCACCAGGCAGCAGCTTCTGGAAATGGGATACCATCAATTGAATCCTATGAAATAAAGCACCTCCTCTTCACAGAGTGCAACACAATCCTAAGAACACCAGCTAAATACCTGGACTACCCACAAAGAGGAGAGGATGCCATTGTACTCCGCTTTGTGTACATCATCTGCTTTGCAGGGCAGGAGAATAAAAAAAAAAGCTGCCCCAGGTTATGGCAAAAAAAGGGAGATATAAAATATAAAAATATCCAGCTGGTATCCAAACAAGTTCAGTTTCCACCTTTCCCCTTCCCCCTCCCACGAAGGAGCCACTCCAGAGGGATGCCCTGCAGTAAGAAGAGGTGGGAAACGATGAAAGGAGGACGTACTTTCACAGTACTGAGATCCATGGGGTGTTTGATGATATCGTGATAGTCGTGTAACTCCAAGGCCTCCGCATCCACGGGCTTGTAAAAGGGCCACGCGTAGGCCGCGTGCTTCTTGGAGAGCATCTCCTTGAGGATGCTGTCACAGTACTTGAGGTGCTCGGAGAGTTTGCCCTTCTTCCCCGCGTGCTGAGGGACCTCCCCGTCCTCCAGGTCCTTCTTTGGTGGTTTGATGGGGCGGCCGCCGCTCTCCCTGCGCGCGATGATTTTGGCCTGTTTGGGGTCCGACAGCGGCGTGGGGGACTCGCTCCTGCTGGCAGTGATGGCAGAGGTGGTGGGCGTGGTGGTGTCCGCTTTCCGCTTCACTCCCTTTTTCTGCAAGGGCAGAGGGACAGGCTCTGTGAGGGCACGCCCAGCACAAGCCCCGGTGTCGCCAGGTGGACACGCGGTCAGTTGTGTCAGGGCGAAAAAAGAGAGGGAAGTTAGTTTTTTGACCTTGATTTATATAGATTCTAGACAATGACCAGGGATTGGAGAAGGAGGTTGTCACCTCTCCGAGCACACTGGTCAAACTAGATATCCATCAGTTGTCCCTCCTCCGTAGAGGAATGTAAACAGGAAGAACAGTTTTACAAAACATCGCTTTTGTTTACATAAAATCTGTGAGAAACTCCGCTACAAAAATGCAAACATTGGGAGGCTGAAAAAGATCAGGGCGACACCCCAGCACTGCTCATCTTTAGTTTAGTCTGTCCTCTGGTAGAAACAACCCAGGTATTTCACTGGGATAAATGGGATTTGTGATATGGCTGTAACACTGCATGTCACCTGAGCCACAGCAACTCACCATTTTCATGGCTCATCTTTAGAGTTCAGCCTGTCCTCTGGTAGAAAAAAACCAGTTATTTCACTGGGATAAATGGGATTTGTGACTCCAACACACCATGGCTGTAACACTGTATTTCACCTGAGCCACAGTAACCAACCATTTGTGGGCTCCAACTTAGGTGCTGCAAAATGTGATGTTTCCCTGAGATGGAAGCCAGGACTCTTACCTTGTGTTTGCCTCATCCTGCAGCTCAGCTGATGCATGGGGACTGAGCAAGTGTCAGTAACTTAACCACATGTCTGAGTCCCCAGTGGCAGGCTGTAAGTTCTGAACCAAAGCATATTAATCACCAAAGATCCAGGAGCCCTCACTCCCCTGTATTTAAGTAGGTGTGCTAAGGTAGATTTTGCCTGAAGCAAACAAACCCTCTCACATAAATTCAAGCTGTGACTGTCCAGTCAGCTCTCTCGTGGTCCTATGAAGGATTTATTTCTCCGGAGAGGGAGATAGGGAGGAAAAAGTTCCTTAGAGAAATCTAAGGGAAATCTTAAGTAAATCCCAAGCAGAATTAATTCTGCAGTCTGTATTTGGCAAACTCACTTCTGGGTTTATCCTTGAGTTTTAAAATGAAATTGATTCTCAGAAGCAAGTTATTTGGACAGAAACTGAAATATGAGACAGGTTTCTGAGGAGGACAGCTTAGCTGCAAGATCTGAGTTACAATTTCTCCAGCAATTCCCAAACTATTGAGCTAAAAAGCAAAAGAATTCTGTGCCTCTGCTGGTCCAAGCAACCTCACAACCAAAGCTGTTGCAGTTAATTCCACAGTTTAGATTAAAAGACACCCAGTTTTCTCTGAGCTGCGCTTTCATCATTTTTAAAGCAATACACAGCTTGCTAAGAAAATTTCAATTATTTAGGTAATGTCTTCATTTACCCATAAATTAACATAATAAATAGCAAAACACCAATGACAACTCCCAAAAGATTACTCAGTAGAGAAGACAGAACTAATGCACCCAAAACCTGCAGGCAACATCAGTCTCCTCCAACTGGAGCGACAGGCTTGTCTTGAACTGGTTGAAAGCAGAGAGGAACATTCCTAATGCTGGAGCCTGCAAACCTTAAAGGAACAGCCCCAGTAAAAAATCAGGAGCTCAGTCAGAGGAGGGAAGAGATGCTTTGAGCTGCAAACATTACAGGAACAGCTCCAATAAAAAATCAGGAGCTCAGTCAGAGGAAGGAGGAGATGTTTTGAGCTGCAAACCTTACAGGAACAGCCCTAGTAAAATCAGGAGTTCAGTCAGAAGCGGGAAGAGTTGCCTTGAGCTGCAAACCTTACAGAACAGCCCCAGTAAAATCAGGAGCTCAGTCAGAGGAGGGAAGAGATGCCTTGAGCTGCAAACCTTACAGAACAGCCCCAGTAAAATCAGGAGCTCGGTTGCAGAGGGAAGACGTACTTTGAGCTATTTGGTGTAAAATACAGAATTCCAAGAGCCCTGGAGCAGCAGCACAGGGGGAAGGCTCTGAAAGGAGAGGCTGGAACTGAGCTGCAGCAAGCACAGCTGACACCACCTCGGCTGGACCTTGTGAAAACCGGCAGAATTGCCCCGAATGAACACCCAAGGACAGCAGCAGGAAGGCAGGGAGCCGGCAGGGAGGGCAGGCAGCACAGCCCTGCTCAGAGCCCTGGCCCTGGCACAGGAACTGCCCGCATTTACCTTGACGACCGGCGGCGTGGGAGGCACCACGGGCATGATCGGAGCGGCGGGAGGCGGCGGGGCGGCGGCGGCGGGGGCGGCGACAGGAGGGACATTGGCGGTGATGGTTGGCACGGGGGTGGCAGCGATGACGGGCGTCTGAGACACGGCTGGAGGGACGTTCTGGAACGGGGCCGGCGGGGACACGGAAGACACGGCCACGGCTTGCTGCGCTCCTTTGGAAGGAACGAGAGAGGGAAAGGTGCTGCTGGTTACTGGGAGCACGCTGGGAGCAAACTGGATTTGGCTTGTTCCCCCTCCCAGGGAGAGCAGCAAGGACACAGTGTGATCTGCTCGCTGCTGTTACACCCGGGGTACAACAAAAGTGAGGAGTCTCTCACTTCAGTCCTTGTACCGCGGGTTTAAGTCAGCCACAAGCAAAAGAAATAATTCCGGCTTTTTCACATGGAGTGTGTGCTGCTCTGGGACAGTGTTCACACCCAGAGCTGCATTGGGCTCAGCAAAGAGCAGGAGATGGAACAGTGGGAGGTGTTCACACCATGCAAATGGCAATACCCACTGCCCTAAGCTACCTGAGCAGCCAGGAGGCCAGAGCACTTCAGATTCGCTATTCCCAAGTGCACAGGGTGGGATTCTCGGGGTTTTCCTGTGCAGGGACAGGAGATGGGCTCAGTGATTCCTGTGGGTCCCTTCCAACTTCGTATTTTATGATTCTCAGTACAGCTTAAAGCTTCCTGATGGCCTCAATGCCTCTGATGCTACATCTGCACTGCTAAAAACCTGGCTACTGGTGTAACAGTAAAGGGGACAAAACCTAAACCTACTACCTAATAACCAAAGCAGCAATCCTCCTTCTATGTTTTATCAAAGGATGTCGAAAAGATGCATTATCATTAATTTCTCTGAGCTTGGATAGACTTATAGCTCCATTTAGCACCTGAAATGTGGGAAAACAGAGGAATAATTGACTCTCCCAGAGCAACAATTAGACCTTGTTTAGAGGAAAAAAAACCAACAACAAAACTGCAATCATTTAACTCAGCCCACACAAGGCCCTTTATGAACTGTTTTACCATGCTTGGACATTTTAGTCCTAAATCCATTTAAAATCAATTCTAGGTAAGCTGAACTAAATTTAGATTCCACTGATACGCAATGATCTATCTACACAGCCTTTTGCAATGGCTTAATAAATCTTTAATTTTATGATGTTGTAACCACGTGTGCAAAAGAAAAATATTCAAAGTTTAAGGAATTAGCACAATTTGAGTCCAAGTCTCTGCTGTGTCAGATTTCTGATTTTTGCCAGGGCACAGGGTGGGCTGTGTAAACCCAAATCTGTGAAGACTTTCCATGCCACGGTGTGGCACTGGCAGCAGACTGGCATTTCTGATCACCTTGCTTTTCCTTGCCTTGGTTTCTTCTTTGCTTAGAGAAGCAACAGCACTGCCCTCCCTCACTGAAGTGCTGCCTGGATGGGCAAGTCACAGATGGCAAGACTGGTGTGACAAATGCAGGGTGGCCTTGAGACAGACGAGCCCCGAAACCCTGAGTGAGCATCACCCAGACATCTCACACCTTCCTCCCCACTGCTGTGACTGTGAGACCACGCTCTCCCTTCCCAGCCTCTTCACCATCTGCAAAGGCCAGCAGCCTGGAAGGAGGGTCAGGCTTTGGGAACAGCTCCCAACATTCCCTGTCCCTGGCTGGATCCGTACCTGCGCTCTGTGTGCCCGCTGAGGGCTTGCGACCTTTGCCTTTAGGAACTGGGGGTAGCAATTCCACCTCCTCCTGAGGCATCTGGGCAACCTTCTGCAGAAATATCTTCTCCAAGGCTTGGGCCATGAGGACAATGTCATCTGTGGGCTGCACAAAGAAGAATGTGAGCCTTTGTTGTAGCGTTCACATATCTGAAGCGGCGAGGTTGAAGATCGGGCTTAGAAAACACTGATGCCCTTCAAATAAATTATGGTATTCAAACGCTGACAATAAACAGATAAGCTCCTCTCCCTCCTTGCTCGCCACTTTCCCGTTCTTCTATTCTGCTCTAGCATGCAGTAATTACAGCCCCTAAGTGTGCTGCATCCAGAGAATTATCAGGACTTCAGTAGGAGCCTGATAAACCAGTATCCTGTGCAGCAGTGTGGAAGCAGCAAACTGGAACAGATGAGCTGTCCTTCCCTGCCTGCCAGCAGGTCCAAGGGAAGAGGCTAAACACACATTCTCTGGCTCAAACTAATTAATTTGTTTCAGCTGTTCTCCAGTCTGGGCCTATGATGACAAACGACTGGAGAAAACAGAACACAAAGAATTTTAACAATCTAACAAAACAGCAAACAACCCAAACCCAAAATAATAATAATCAATCCAAATGTGTGTAAATATGAACATATTTATGCAGACACAGTCCAAGAACAGAGTTATGATTCTTGCACCCCTTTCTGCTGCTAACAGATACTGTTTAGTGTCAAGAATCTAACACACAGCATTAAAGCACCTCAAAACACCTGCAGAGCACTGCATTAAGTGCAGCTCATCCCAGAAAGCTCCTAACTGAAAATAAAAGAAATAAAAACTTGCTGCATAACCCCAGAAGAGAAATCTACCTATAATTAAAAGGCGTATTTGCCATTGTAACTAGTCTGGGGGCAGAAAGAGGCAGCACAAAGACAGCTTTGTGCATTCCAAGTAACGTGGTTGCAATTAGTGGCATTTCAAATCCTTGCAAGGAGGGCCCAGAGCCGGCCCTGTTCAAAACCTGCACAGTAACAGGGGTAGGTGGGTGTTTTCTAAAGGCTTTTCTGCTCCTTTTTACCTTGTTATAAATGTAACAGTTTGTAAACATGGTGTTGAAATCCTGCATACATTCACTGGCACTCCAATAATAGTTGTGCTCCAGGCGCTTCTTGATCGTCCCCATGTCCATGGGGTTTTTTATGATTTTGTGATAATCCTGTTGGAAAAACAGGGAAGATGTTACATCTCCTGATTCAGTTTTGTTCACCTCTCCCTCTAACCCCTGCTTTTTCTCATCTCCCCCTCCTAAAAAACACCCCCTCAAATTTTGTGGAAATTGTAAATGTAAATATACATTCATTTATTTTCTAATTTGTATATTTTTTTAGTCTCACCATTATTACAAACCAGACTCTAAAACACATAACCTCCAGTCTGGGAATCAGCATTTTTACCTCTCTTTTAAAAAGGCTGCCTCTGGCCCTCACAGAAGTTTATCAGGGCTGGCTAAAACTGTGCTCAAAGCTTCATTCTCTAATTTTAAGTGAATTTTGGCCTTTAAAAGGTTCCCACCTGTTCACCCAGTTTCCCCCTGGGCTGGAGCACTGCAGAGGCTGTGATCAGCCCGGGGATGCTGCAGGGCTGTGCAGTGCCATTTTCCTGTTCTGGATTAGAGCACCAAAGCCTCTCTTGCTGGCTCAGCCACTGGCTGAGCCCAACACCATTCCAGGCACTGATATTTCCATTTTAAACAATCCCAAAACCCAATCTGACCAACACAAAACTTCCCAGGCTGAGAAGGCGACAGATGCGTACCGGCAAATTGAGTTTAATTGCATCGACGGGCTGGTAGAAAGGCCAAGCAAACTGATGCTTCCACAAGGTCTTCACCACAACATTCTGCATGTACTGCAGCTGGTTGGTCTTCCTGCCAGGTTTGTTGGGATTAGTCACCTCTGGAGGTGGAGGATTCACGGGGCCCTGAGGAGCCTGGATGGCTGAGGTGACCGTCGACATCTTCCTGCTCGGGCTCTCACTCGCTGTCACTGCGGCAGCAACGGGGAGATTTTCTCTCTTCCTTTATGCTCCCTGAATGGGACTGACATCCCATTTCCAGGGTGCAACCATACAACCTAGAGCAAACTAGAGAGAGACAGAGAGAGGGCAGGGTGTAAACGCAGATTTTTGAAACAGGCAGGTTGAGACGCTTCTGCCGTGGACAATATTTAAACTTGGGCTTTTTACCCCGTTAACTTTGTTCCTGGAACAGTTTATCTTGGAGATGGGCACAGTTCAAGACCCAAGAAATCGTGTAACAGCAAGTTTAAAGCCTGCAGAGACACAGCAAGCTTCATGGGACTAGTTCTTGCTTTAGCTGGCTCAGAGACCACCTTCATGTCAAGAAAACACTCGGGGCAAGCTCAGAATCTGGTCAGGGGAATACAGTTAGGATGTAATGCAGACTCCCATGAATGCACTGATGCAAGCTGCTAAATCCATAGCTTCCAGCTCCATGTAAACTGAAGGGCATTGTCTCTAGAGCCACGCTGCCTGGCACTGGGTCAGCTCACAGGGCTCTGCTCTGGAGCAATGGGCACTCTGAAATCCCGTCATGAAGAGCACACGACAGCTGCCAGAGGACCTCAATGCAGGGAAACGAAAGGAGGGGCAGAGGGAGATGCTGTGAACTGCTGTGAGTGAAAGGTGTCACCAGAAACAGCCTGACCTGAAGTGATCTGCACTCTGAATCTCATAAATGTCTTATTATGCCTCTTACTGCCTGCACCTGACTGCTTTTGACCTCAGTTTTGTACCAAAGTTAAGAGACCCGGGCTCGAATAATAACTGGTGTTATGCTGATATCCCATGACCTGGCTCAGACAGTGCTGTCATGTTCTCTCTCAAAAGCACATTTGAAAGAGAGGAGAATACATAAATTGCATTATTGTACTCTGGTTTTCCCTCTGCAAACTGCAGAGGTAAAAATAGCCCACTATCACTGTGCCTTGTGTAGCATATGGTAAACAGCTTTGCTATGTCATCTCCCATAAACATTGGATATTGCAGCTCACATCAGGACTGCAGCTACTCTTCTCATGGCAAACAGACCACAATCACTTTCTGGAGGCAAATTATTTCAAATATGTTTAGAAAGCCATACAAATACTCTGACATACACTTCTTGGCTGAACAGAGAAACATGAACAGGGACAGAAGCTGCAGCAACACCGGGAGGAAAAAAACAGCAGGGAGATATCCTAGGAAAAAACTCAAAAACCTCTGCTTTAATACAGCCCTAATCATCTCTACTGAATATCTGGACTAAATATAGAACATCAACTTACCCTGTGAGCTGCTGATTAGATGGAGGCAAAAAGTAAACACATACCTAACTTGGGGAAATTTTACCAAAATAGCTGTGTACAAACAAACAGATCTGCAGCAGAGAGGGAGGAACTGCTACAAACCCAAACCGAACCCCTGTTCACAAATAATCACGTGATTATTTGTGCAGGAAACAGATAAGTCCACTTCTGCTGCTGCCACCATTTATTCACACCACCCACTATATTCCAAGGATGGAGAAAAATACCAGGAGGACTCTCTTGTGTCATGGATTTAAGTATAGCTCCAGAATCAAGCTTCTGTTTTCAATAGCTCAGGAGCCCAGCTTAGTTCCAAAAGGACTGGTCTCTCATCTCATCATGCTGCTGGTGACAGGCAGAGTGAACATCAAGCTGCCAAAAGTGATGCTGGCATCCTCTGGACAAGGAATTTCATAACTAGGATGTTACTTGGGATTTCAGAGTTGGAAGAGACCTGGCGAAGCATTTTCTCCCAGTGTTCCATCAAGTCAAAGCAGCAGCAGAAATATTGCAAAATTCAATCTTCAGATCGAGGGGGGTAAATAGCCAAAGAATTAAAAACAACCAAAAAGAAGATAATTAGGAAGTTTCACTCAGCCTCCTTCTGGGGAGCTCCCTGCATGGATTCAGGTTTCTGAGCAACATCCATCATCCCAGAGAATGCAACGCTGGCTGCAGGGCCCTGGTGACCACCACTGAAGCATTTTGTTTGCTGTCTTCTTGATTAACAAACTGAATCCAGTGCAAAGATTGAGGGGAAATAAAACATCCACAGAGAGCAATTCCTACTGCTAGAGAGCATTTGGGTCACAAGTCTGAAACTATGCAGTGTAACTTAAGTCTTCCCTTTAAATAACCCGAGGCTAAATATGATTCTCTTTTCATTTGAATTTCCTGATGTCCTACCTCTCAAACTCCAAATCTGATAAGGATTTTTAATTAATTTGTATTAAACCCCAGGACTGTAATTCAACAAACCACAGCTCCATAGCTCCTACCTCTCTCAGACTTTTTCTCTCCCTGACCTTAGCCAAGGCTTGCAGTATCTTCACCCCACAGCCCCTCATCTGTGCCATGGAGATAGTGAGAGCTCCTTTCTGTCCCCACCCAGCAGAGAAAACTCTCTGGGACAGGCACTGCCTCTCCACGGGGCCATTTTGATCCTAAACAAGGCTTGTACAGTCCACATAAAAGGATGGAACAGTCATCAGTGACACAAGGCAGAAAGGATTTTAATTAAGAACATCACCAAAACAAGGAGGGGCAGAACCATGACCAAGCCAACTTGGTCATTCCCCTGCTCCTCTGTAACTTCCACGCTCCAGCACAATGGTTTTTACACCCAGAAGTGGCTCCAAACCTCCCAGCAGCACTGGCATTGCACTGCTGGATCCTGCAGGAGACAGAAATAGCTGCCTGGACTATCTGGCAGCACTGGAAGCTACTGTCCTGCCATAAATACAGCTTTAATGTGCCTGTGCCTCACTGCACCTTTAACTCTTGGTCCAGCAGTTTCCTCACCATCTGCTGGGGAAGCTGCTTTGATACTGGATCACAATGTAATTTTTAAAACTATGAATTTGCTTCTACAGCCATTCTTTAAGACTCAAAAATGGTATAATTTTTTAGAATGTAAAAAGCAGGACTATGAGGAATCTGGAAGATGAGGGTAAAAATGCTTTGAAAATGTCCAAAAAGCAATGACTTTGAATTAAAGATAAATTAATGGCTGAGAAATCTACTCCATGTGCAACATCATTTATTAAGTGAGGCAAGTAAGAGCCCTGACCATGTGACATCCCAAATTCCCACACAAATCATCCAAGAGGACACTTTAGCAGACACACAGACCAAAAACAGGCTCCTAAAAACTGTCCCACAAGTACAGGTAGAATTGAAGTACACAGCTCTTGTCTAAGCACTCCAGCACCTACTGAAACTGCACTGGTATTGATAAATATTTAAACTATTAGGGACAGTGAGCCAGGACATCACTGTACAAGGTTCTGTACAAGCCTGGAGCAAAGACTGCCAAAACCAGACATCATGTGCACCTTCCAGTGAGGGGCTAAGGTGAGACTTCTTCCAGCCCTGCAGTAATAACTTCTTAAATTTTAATTTTTAAATCACTACTTATCCTGTTCCTCAGCCCTATAATGCTCAAGTAGCAGGAGCTGTTCTTGATTTCTCTGTCTGCACAAGTACTTTTGATATTGCACATTTTAAATACACCCTAAAGTGCTGTCACACGCTGAAAGGCTGAACACTGCTTCTCCTTCTGATTCAGTCTGAGATAGTAATTAAAAACAAACCCCAAAACCTCAAAGAAAGGAGGTTTTAAGTTCTGGAGTTTAAGTCTTTTTGTTGCTAAGTTGCAACCTCAGTGTGGCAAAGCAGGCATCAAAAACCCCAGCTAGGTTGGATGGATTTTTTCTTTGGAAAAAAAACCAAACCTTTCTTCCACTGACTCTCTCACACTGGGTCAGTCAGCGGAGAGAGACAACTGGCACGGAGAAAACATGTAAACGACTGCCTGCACTAGCAGGAGAACATGCTCCTGTGTGCAGTGGTGGGGACTATTTTAGAAGCAGCTCTGAAGCCCCACGCAGGGAGCAGTGTGCCAGCACTCCTGCTGCTCCAGCCGACGGCTCTGCCACTTCCTTTGGCACTGCCCAACATTTAACGGATGCTTTACTCCAGGGCAAGACCCGATGGGGTTTGTTTTGATTGCAAACTTACAGCAAGCTTTATGTCAGCCTGGCAAGCCCAACAATTCCTTGGGTTTTCCCCCTCCCTTAGTAGAGTATTTCTGCCTGGGTAATTTGGACATTGATCAAAATCTGGCACAATTCCAGCCCGGGCCAGAAACAGCCACATAAATCTTCCCATCAGGGAAAATTATCAAGTTGGAAAGATGTTCCTTGACCTCGTTGTTATCTGAACATTTTTATTTACATTACAGTAGCACACAGAGGCTGGGCAGAGACCAAGGTCCCTTGGCACTTCACACTGTGCACACACAAAGCCCCTGCTCCTTCCTCAAAGGGCTGCTGCTCACAACTCACACTTTACACCACGGTGAGGCGACTTGCCCAGAGCCCCCCAGTCAGCAGCCAGACCCAAAATTTGCCAGCAGGGCAGTCAGAGCAGTGTCCTCCAAGCATTGCCTCCCCACATTGGCTCCTTGCAGCCTCCAAAGCAGATTCCCAGCCTCCTTTTTTCCCAACAGCTGGAAATTTGGTCGGATTTGCCACCCATGTGCTAGTGCCCATGTCAGAGAAGCAGCTCAGCCTTGGTCATCTTGCCCAGACTTTTCTCTGCAGGAGAGGTTTAGCACTACTAGACCTCAATCCAAACTCAGGTAAGGTTATTTATGAGGGTTGTACCCATTTCATTCACGGCTGTAGAAAAGGCTACACCAGCACTTCTCCAGTCTCCTCAGAAGGAAATAAAACTTATGGATGCCTCCTTTTCCTCCTCCTTTTCCTCCCTTTCCCAGCCCCACACAGCAACTGAACTACAGGCAGCTTTCAGTACCTACTACACCCGTCAGCAGGGATGGTGTCATCCAACTCAAGGGATGTGCAATTTGAGAGCAAGACTTGAGGACAGTTGCTTTATCATCCAACCCTGGCAGACAGACACACTACACACAACATGCCACCCCCTCAAGACACTGGGATTTACACTTCAGGAGCTGGGAATTTGGCTCGTGGTGCCCCCGTGGCACACTGCAGCACTCTGAAAGTCCATCCTGCCGTCCTTGCTGTCTCCCAAATCATTAATTCCACACGTCACAGATTCGCTTTCCATGCATATTATTTTGAGCACCGCCCTGAGAACATCCTGAGACTGGGAGATGCAACTGTGTCCTGAGCTCACCTCTGCATGAGGGAGGGGAAAAGATCACAGCAGATTAAGTCAGTTCCTTGGCTTTTGACTTGGTTGGTTTAATGCTCATCAGATTATGCAGATGGCTTTCCCACCCTTGGTCTCTCCTTGGCTATTATAAGAGCAGGTGTTCCCTCAGTAAGGAGCCCGTGGGTTCCTAACCAGCCAGGAGCAACTGGTAATTTCAATTTGATGCCTACTCTGCCCCCTGCAAATCATGCTGCTGTAAGATCTCTGATGGGATGCCTTCAAACCCAGGGGTACCCAAAAGTCACTTTAACAAAAGCACTGGAAACTTATAAACACTGTTTATATTTATTTCAGGCACCTCAAATAAAATGATGGACTCTGATAATTTGAGGCCAGACTATTCCTCTCCCCCAAGTCACTAATGCCACAAGAAGCACCTTCCAATAAAGCCTGGGCAGGAATTTAGCTGCATGTCACACACAAATCAGATGGGGCTCAACTGATTCCTAAAGGCTGCACTTTCAAGTGCAGGGAGTGATGTTTAACACTAAACCAAGTTCATTTTCATAGCTTTGAATTTGGTTTTGAGAAGAGTTTTAAGAGAGCAAGGTCAGTAAACAATTAGGCATGGTTGACCTTTCTTTGCACTGGGTGAGGACAGAATGACCTCTGGACATCGCTTTTTGTGCTCCCCTGAAGACACAGAGGCAAATTTCAACTCAGACTGTGTTGGTTTTGTGCAGCTCCTGAGTTACAGAGGTTTGTTAGAAAGGCTACAGGAGGAAGGAAAAGTGGTTGGTTACAGAGCTTACTCTGGTGTTGGATTCCTGACTGAAGGAGCTCAGGCAGCTTTGACTGCAGGAAGGTCTGCACTCAGATAAGCTGAACTGCACTTATGAAAAAATCACCAGGAGGCACTTGAGCAAATTAACTGGGTGGCCTATCATGAAAACGTTAACAAATGCTTAGCTGTAATAAATAAGCTCTATGAACAGGTTCCAGAGTACGTGGAGCAGCTGGTGGCTTGCACATCCAAATCAACAGGATAGGAATGGGTAGGTGCTTAACAGGAAAATGCTGATGGCTGTGCCTCTCACAAGATACACAAATTACACCTTTATGGCAATGGGGAAAAAAAAAAAAGTTGTTAGGCTTTTACATAAGGGAGATTTGGCACAGCAAGTGAAGTGTTTGGGATAACCACGTCTGGCAGACTCTGCCCGTGCCATCTTTCCCCAGAGGGGAAAGGTGGAGATGCAGTGGAATTACCTCGTGTGACCCACAGTGCTGAACCCACAACACCTCATAGGGGGCAGAGCCAGGGAGAAACCAGACAGCCAAAACTTGCAGGGAAAAGATCCTGCATAGAGCAGATTTTCTCTCTTATTATTTGGCAACTCCTAGCACTTTCAGGGATGGCTGCAGCCCTGTAAAAGCCCCCGTGCAGCAGCAGCCCTGCAGCCTGCGACATCAGACTAAAAGGACACCCTGGGAAGTGCTGGCACCAGGCCACATTCCATCCGTGCTCACAACATGTCAGGAGCAGGACAGGGGGCAGGAGAGCTCGGGGAGGCAGGAGCGTGGCTGAGGGCACACTGGAAGCACAGTGCAAACCACAACACAGCCAGCACCCAGGCCTGTGGGATCCAGGAACCACTTCAAGCCTGACCCTGCAAAGTGCTCAGCAGCTTTCTCCTCTCTCACTAAGCTGCAAGGTCTCTGTGGCTCAGCGCCTCACCACAGAGGGTTTTACTGACTTACCACCTGCAAGATACAACTAATTGGTCAATCAAGATAAACCTCTTTCCAAGGAAGATTTAAGCAGAGGCAGGAACAAACTCAAGCTCTGCACACTTTGTGGTTTCTCTACCTGAGTCAATTCCTTTTCCAGCTGTCTGTTAGAGGTAAAACGACAAGGGAAGTTCAGTGCTGCATATCTGGGGCTGGAGACTCTCGTCAGACGTGTGGGTGCTGCCACTGTCTCAGTTACACCCGCTGGGAGAGCTGAGGGACTCAGTGCCCTCCTGCCCTGGAGGAATATCCTCTCCCTGCAGCAGAACAGGAGCCCAGCAAAAGAAATCCCTCTGCACAAGGGCCAGGGGTGCAGGAGCACGGAGATCCTGCCCTCTGCCTTCACACAGTCTAAAACAGCACAAAAAGAAACTGCAACCTAATCAGGAAGAGATAGCTCTCTGTTTACATGGAAGCTGGCCAAGGAGTGGAAAAACTTCTGGTGAGCCCAAATTCAAGGCTTGCTGATGGGCACAGCAAAAGACTCCACAGACTCAGTCACAACTTCTGCAGGCTGGCCAATTCTGCAAATTCAGAACTGGCACAAATGCTGCCTGCTGGATGCCTTCTTTGTTATTTCATCCCTCTGTGTTTCTGGAATTACCATCACTTTTAGCTTCACAGAGGGACACAATCTACTCTTCCACTTCTACTCACCTCTGGTTTTGCATTCAAATCCATACTTCAACAACAAACAGAACTATAAATCCATTTCCTTGCCTGGGTTTGAACCACAGTCACCCTTTCTAAGCATCCTTCACATCAGCATCCCCAACTGCTCTCAAAGTGGGAAACAAACTGTGTGACAAGCTGATGTTCCTTCAGCCTCAACTTGCTTGTAACAGATCTCAGTGGCAGGAAATCTCTGAATTCTGCTTACCCAGCCATCAGAAAATGGAGCTGCCACAGCTTATGGAGCAAAAGACAAAAATCTCACTTGCTGAGAGCTGTTAAGAAGAAACCACCCAGCTAAAAGTCCAGGAGCAACAGGTCCATCCTGGACACGCCAGCCCAGTGACAAGCAGCAGGCTGAGGCAGTTAATCATTTCAAAATTGGATGATAATGCTGAATAGTCTTAACCTGATACTCAGTGGTTTCAGCAGAAGTCAGCCTGGGGCTGCTTCTGCTTGTATTCCATCAGGAAACAAAACCGGTGGATAGAAACAGATATAAATACTACTGAGCAGATAAACTACAAGAAGAAACAGGCAGCTATCCTACACCCTCTGGGAGAAAGTAAAACATAGAGAAAGTCAGGAAAAGAAAGGAGGGATGAGTAGAGTGAGGAGACAGAAGTGAAAGCTCCCAGTTTGAAAATATGATTGACCACAGGCTGCTGTTAAATGCTGGATCACACACAGACTGCTTTTCTGAACCACAGGCTAAGGCACCATAACCCATCTCCTTCAAGGCTCTGCCTCCTCATTTCCCCTAGTTCCCCTTTTCCTTTACAGCCTCCCTTCTCCAAAGCACAACTCCTCCAACAGTGATGCTCCTGACCACTCATCCTGCGACTCCAGCAAACCATTTTGCAAATCTCAGGTCAACACACTGTATTCCAGTTAAATTATTAAAAACCAACCAAACTTACTGAAATAAGAACAAAAAAATCCCCCCACATTCTGGCCCTGTCCCAAGTTTCAGCCAGTGCATGCACAGCAGCAGCATTTAGGTACATACAGTAAAACAGAACGTGGCAACACCCACACAGGGTCCAGAACTCCTAATGGGGTTGTTGTACATCTACACCCTCGTTTTCTGCTTTTTAAAGGATGTGATCTGCACAGTAAAACATCTGAGTCCTGAAAAAGTCAGCCCTTCCTCTTTTTAATCAGAATATGCTGCTCTGTGTACTTTTACAGCATAAGGAAAAGCCTCAAACTCACTCCACTTGATTCAGCATACAGTGAATGAATGCCACAGAGCCTTTCCACAACACGTTTTGCCATGATTGTTTCTTTTTCTGCGCTCTGATTTACAAAAAGGAGAGATTATTGGACAGAAAGCTTTTTGAAGAAAAGTCTAAAAAAAAGGGAAAAGAAAAAGCCACAAGAGCTCAACTACTTCCCTGCTGGTCAGAGCATCTCCAAGCGTCTGCTGTACCTGCACAGAATTACAAAAACTCCCAGAACAAGCCAGCCTGCTGACAGTTCTGACACCCCAGGCTGCAGGCTGCTTATCCCCCACTTGGAAAATGGGGTATCAATACTTCCACTGCCATCTGCAATTGAAGTCATTAGCCTTTTCCCATGCGTGTATAGATCAGCTCCTTCTCAGGGTTATGGTTGCACCAAATTTTAAAGAAAGGGGGAGAAAAAAAGAATCAAGAGCACAAAGGAGGCTGTATTTACAGGGTGTTCAAATACCATCACTGGGGTTTCTGGAAACAACTTCTTGACTAAGTATAACACTCCTTGTCACTGGAAGAAAGTGCAAAGCTGAATCTGCCATCTGCTTTATCCCTTTGCCCACACTGCAGCAACTCTTTGAAAACGTTTCTAAAAGATAAACCACAACACCCAAAAGGTCCTTAGTGACACCTGATAGAGAGGGGGGATTAGACACAGTCAAATTCCAACTCCAGTTGAGTTTAAGAGGCTACAGAAACAGGAAGATCACCTCCTCTTTATGAAACTTAGTACAGAAAGTACTCTGAGCAAAGTATAAAATACAGAGCCCTTGCAAATAGCACTTAATTCCTCTGTATTACCTATTTAAAGGGTTGTTTCCTGCTCTGTGGAGCTAAGAATCTACCTTGCAATTTTCCCTTACAGCACCAGTTCTGCAAGGCCATATATCAGCATTATTAATATGATTTACAAGTGCTACAGATGTTCTCCTTAGGGGCAGCTCCATGCAAACATCGACAGACTTCCAATAAACAGACCCAGATCCATCTGTTAACTTGTTTGAAGCCTTTCACTGTACAGAGCAGAACCAAAGTGATTCATTAGAGAAAATATCTTCATCAACAACCTCCCCTGCACACTTCTTGCGCTCCAATATTTTCTCCTACTTAACTTCAAAATTTATTTTCATGTATTTAAATGATTAAAGTTACTATTTTGAAAAAGAACAGATTCATTTCAGGATACAAAGCATTACAAGTGTAGTAAAAACGGATGAGCCGCCACTGGTTTAAATCATGCTCTGGGTTTAACAACTACAGCACTGCACCTTTCCCATGCAAAGTCCATCTAAAATCAATACACGACAATCAAGTCAGTTTAAGGGGATGAAGGATGAAATTAAAGGGATTGAATTACCCTGACATAAATATACTGCTTGTTAGCTGAGCCACAGTAATGTTAGAGCTGTTAATGGGCCAGGGGAAGAGCCCCCACACACCGAGGGAATTATTGCAGCTCTGCAGGCAGAGCAACCACTTGTTACACCAGCCACCCTCCCATTGAAGACCACCACTCATCCCCTGTGCACACTCCCACCAGCTCGGCTTTATCTGTTCCCAAAGCAATTGAAGTGCCCTGTGTTTGAACAAGCACATTGTCCCGGAATAACTCCGTGTGTTAACTTAAAGCAAACACAGCCACACAAGTACAAAAGGCTCAATGGGGGCTACTACTTCCGATGAAAAGTGATTTTGCTAAGGTTGGCTAGATCCATAAACTCACTCAGCTATGCAAGGAAGTTCCAGGTCAGCTGAGGTGTGAACAAACCGTGGTAGTTCAGCTGCTGTCGCTCCCTCAGAGAGCATCAAAGCAGTTTTCTCAGTTTGTGCCTTTGAATTTAAATCCCCTGCAAGAAAGGGGAAAAAATTGTATCTTAAAGTCTCTCACCCCTCCCTACGCAGGGAGCAGAGGGCTGGTGATTCAGGAAAAAGGGGGAAGGTGCTCCTTGCTGCCTCAGCCCCCAGGGAACAGCGCTGAAGGCAGCTGGACAGAAGGACAGGCTCCTGCCAGGAGGAGCACAGCCTGCCCAGCACAGCCCCTGCTGAGAGCACCCACGGCTTACAGCACACAAGCCCTAAGCTGCTCAGAGCTCCTGCATATGGATGAAGCAGCAAGGAAACATGACCACGACAGTGGGGACACAAGTACCCCACTTAATTCCCATGTGGTTTGTTCCTGCCCAGGAAAGGAATACACTTTTAGCACACTGGTTGATCCATAATACTCCCACTCAGGCAAGCGCTTACTCCCGGGGAAACTCAGAGGAACATTCCCTCTCTCTTCACTGAAGAGCTGCACTTCAACATTATTTCACAGATCCTGAGCAGGATTGTAGCAGCAAGAGAAAAGCTGCAAAAAGCAGTGCTTTCCAGGAAGGAACAGTGAAAAGTGATGCTTTCCAGGAAGGAACAGCACTCTCCAGTAAACTCCGACAATTCTTACACACGTGTGCTCAGTTTATCACTTCCACTACAGCTCACAGCACAACACCGTTCCTAAACCAGCCTTGGTAAGCAAAAGGGCAGCTACTGCAAAGCTCTGGAGTGCAAACTCTGCACTTGCTTATAGCCAAACCAATGGACCAGGGCAGTTTTAGAAAACAGATTTATCTCAGCATGGCCATATCGATGGGTTTTGAGGAAGGGAGACCTCCAACCAGGCACCCTCTGTGATGTTACACAAGGAGGAGCTGAGCACTTGAAAAGACAAAGTACCAGAAGGAGAAACGTGCATTTTCTCCAATACAGGTAGGCTTTGGTTACAACAGGAGAGTCAGGCACAGTGAAGAACAGCTCAGCCTGTACATCTGTGCCAGGACACGCTCTGCATGGATGTCAGAGCAGCTGTGTCAGGAAAGCTCCCCAAGAGTAAACTCCAAGACTGGAACAACAATCCTTTCCTGTCCCTGCTTCTCTTTTTTTAAAGGAAAGGCAGGAGCAAACAGGATCATTCCCAAAGCAGACTGCTGTCAATCACATCTGAGTCTAAATCTCAAAGTCTGACAGTAAATGGGATCAGTGCAGACAGGGAAATTTGTGCCAGGTTGGTCACTCAAGCGCAGAAATTTCACCTCAAATTGTCTTTGCTACACCTGTTGCAATGCTGGTGGAGAGCAGAAGGCCCTGCTCCCAGGAAAGAAGGGAAAAACTCCACTGAGCAAGTTATCCACGCTGCTGAAACATTTCCAAATATGACAACATCTGCTGAAAAGAGACCAAGGCCTGGAAAGGTGCAAAAGGAACCCAAAACAGAGGTGAGTAGTTTCTTCAGTCAGTACCGTACCAAGAAGAAGGGAAAAGGACTACTAGAAAACACAGCACATTACAGAGAATTTCTGCACTGCTCTCCAGAAGGATTTACATCCTTCCAACACCAGCTTTAGCAACAAGTGGGTTAAAGAGTTTGTGTGCCACAAAGTTTTTTCACCTCCAGGAAGCACTGGTGATTGACAAATCAACGCTGATGTCGCAGTGAGATCCCGTGGAATGAAAAGCTGGAGATGCACAGACCCTTCCAAAATGTCCTGACAGCTCACTGAGCAGCACAGCACACAATGGCTCCCTCCCAACTCCCAGAACTCCACTGCTTACAGCGGGCTTCTGGGCTATTACTAAAGAATAACGTGGCAAATTGAAATAAAACAAAACAAAAAAAACCCCAAGAAAACCAAACACCGCGTGCAACAAAACAAAACATATGGCTCATGGTAATGATTGGGAAACCCACTGAGGATTAATGAATTTTGCAAATTAGCAAAGAAGGAGCAACCGGGATTAAAGAGAACAATCGACAACACTGAGATGCAAAACACTCTTTGTTCATTTATTTAGCAAAGTGTAGTTCTGCCTGTGCTGAAAGCACCTGATAGCTTACCAAAGTAGACAGAGTAATATATTTTGTAAAAGTAATTAAGCCTTTGAAATATGAGACCTCAGTACATCACTCGGCTGCTGCCGAGGAGAGGGATTTGACTCCCGAGTTGTTTGTGCTGTCAACAAGAGTGATCAGGCTCCCAGATTACTCCCCGGAGGAGGAGTGAGATTCTAGGAGTGCAGCAGGGCTTGGCTGGAAACCCACAGCCCACTGCACAAGTGGCTCCCCTCGAAGGGAAACGGTAAATATTAAACAGCATCATTCAGAACATGCACCAAGACGTGCCTGGGAAAACTCTGGGAAGCCCCAGCTCAGCGCTGCCTTCAGCCTCACAGGGAGACATCCTCAGCCCTGGCCTGCAAGTGAGGTTTGAGGGTATCAAACACCCCCGAGATGAGTTTTGGACACACAGTTCTAAACTCAGTAAAGAGGCCTTCTGCAAGATTATTAAGAACTGTCATTTAGGTCGTTGTACACAGCAGTGCAAAGACACAAGCCCATAAACACTTGCATTTGCAGACACTGACTAATAATAACAAAATCAGCCTTCTTTAAAGGCAGATAGTGCAAGGGCAAGGCTGCCCAGCACACTTACTGAGCTGGAACGCAGGCTTCAACGTGCTTTTCCTCTAAATACTTTTTAAATGACAAGAACTGAAGTTTTTGTAAGCACTTCAATGCTTAAATGACACCGGTTTTATTTCCAGAAGCCTAGTTTTTATTTGAAGATAACAGAACACTCCAGAGTCAGCTTTGAAAACAACCCTCAGACACTTCACATTGCACGTGCATTCTTTCTTAATTTAAACTCTGCATGCATAGGTCACTACAACTAAAAAGCCTTTTGCTGCAATAGCTACTGTCTCAGCACTGAAGAGACAATATTGCAATCAAGCTTATGCTGAACATTGTATACCACTGTTACCCCGTGCCCAACCCTTTTATTAAACATTGTCTCAAAACACTAAATAAGCATGAGTGAGTATTTTTATCCAGCGCAGACTAAAGAGAAAAGAAATACACCATCTTAGCGTTTCTCCTTTCCAGTCTTTGAGGTCTGGAGTTACTCTGTTTCAGCAGGAGCCTCCCAGGGTATTATTAAAAACTCCCCAAACTTCTGTGCTTAAAAAAAAAAAATAATAAAAAATGAGACACCCAGCAGTCTGCCAGCACTGTGACCTGCAGATCAGGAGGCAAAGACCTGCATTCACAGAACGCTCAAGCAGTTAGGGAGTTGTAAGCAATACAGATTGTGGCTTTTTTTTTTTTTTTTCCTGCTTGTAAAGCAAAGAAACTGCTTTGGGGACTTCTTGTTTGTTTTGATCGATGCATATTTAATCTGCACTTGTCACCCAGATCCTGCAGCACATATGGTAGTCACCAAGTCCCCTCTTAATACCTTGGCTTAGCACTGTGTGAATTAAAGACAACAGTTCCAGCTTTAAAACTAAACTTCCAGTTTCATATAGACACACCCCCCCAGTACACTCACGTTGCAGACATTAAAAATATTAACAAGCATATTAAAAACGTGCTTCTCTATTCCCAGCAGGTGTGCTCTGTTAATTATGTCAGCTCCTAACCTATTATTTACCAGTGTCAGGGAACTTAAGATGTTAAAAACAAAAATAATATCCCAAAACCTACGTACAGAAGTTTGAAATATTAGCCAAGCCATCACATTTGCTCGTCCAAACAAGTTTATTTTAGTAACTTTTGGCTCCTGAAGAAACCAACCGAAAGGAATATCCACACTCTGGGACTGTCACAGAACATTTACCCCGAACCTGACAGAACGCGTTCCCCACGTTGTCAAAAGTCAATTGTGGAGGAAAACACGTTGTGAATTAACACCCTGCGAGACCCAACCACGTAAAGACACACACACAGAGCCGCGACCTGAACACTACAGCTTTGTTTGAAAGTGAAACCAAGCAGGCTACAAATAATGCTCTATCCCCAGCGCCCAGGGAGCTTGCCAAACCCAAACAAGAAGCATAAACGGAGGAGAAGGACGGCTGAGTTTTGAAGTTTTACATTTTATTATCGGTAGCATTATTTATAGCGCGACACTTCTATATATAAATCTGCGATCTGCGTTTCTTTTTACACCTAGAAAGCAGATCAAGTTTAGGCGGCGAACCCTCGGGTTTCCATTTATTTGCGAAAGTTTGGTAAACACCGGATATTTACACGAGCGGAGCAGCTGGGTACCCACACACACACACACACACAAATAAATGCATGCGGACACGGACAACACGCGAAACGCGCACTTTTCCAGCCCATCATCGCCGCCTGCTCAGACCCTTTCCCAGCTCCCAAGGCAGCGGCGGCCCGGGGAAATGGCCGGAGCAGGCGGGCGCTGGCCCAGGGCTCCGCTCCGCGCCCCACACACCCGCAGCCTGCCGAGTGCCCCTCTCCCTTTTCCTCCGCGCTGCTTTTTCATTTCTCTCTTCTTTTTTATTTTTTTTCCCCTCCTTTTCCCTCTCTCTTTTTTTTTTTTTTCTCCTTTTTCTCTCTCTCTTTCTTTTTTGCCTTGTTTTCAAGAGCGCCTTGCCTACAAGCCCTCCTTCTTTTTCCTCTCTCGCCCCTAATTTTCCCCTTCAAAAAGATGGCGGGCACACAGAGCGAGCGAGGGAAAGCGAGCGAGAGAGAGAGAGAGAGGGGGAAGAAGAAAAAAAACCAAACCAACCCAAACACCAAAAAAACCAAAAAAATAAAATAGAGAGAAAGAGAGAGAGAGAAAGAAGAAGAGAAAGCAAGCCCGTCCTGCGTTGGGGCGCGGGGCTCGGCGGGGCCGCGGCTGCGGCCGGCCGGGGCGTCTTCGGGCGCTCAGCGAGAAGGGGAGGGGGAGCAGAAGATGGAGAAGAAGCGGCAGAAGAAGAAAAGGGTGGGCAGGAGCGGCGGGGCCGGGAGGAAATCAATGGCCAGGCTGCAGCCAGCCCCGCCGCGCTTTGTTACAATTGTGGCGGCGCACAAAGGCTGCGGGGCCGAGGGGAGCGACGCGGGGCTCTCGCAACAAGGAGCGGGAGGAAGAGAGGAGGGGAAAAAAAAAAAATTAAAAAAAAAAAAAAAATCAGCATTGGCCTTTCCCAAGTGGGTTTTGCTTTCCTCCCCCTTCTTCCCCGGCCCCCCTCCCTCCAGAAACCATGGCCCAGTGCTAGCAATGCACACCCAAGCATCTAACAAATAAAGGGAAAGATTAAATAGATTACTTTGCCCCGGCAGCTCCAGCAACGTTTGCCTTACAGTCCCTCCAGTTGCTCTTCTTTTTATCCTCGGCAAGGCAGTATAATAGATGCGCTACAGCGCCCGAGCGCTCATGCGCCGCGCCGCAAGGCCGTGTGGGTATCGTAGTCCCGGCCCGGGCCGGGCCACAAGCGGCGGCCTCAGGCCGAACTACAAATCCCAGAAGGCCGCGGGCGCCCCGCGGCCCCCGCGCCCTCCCCGGAGCGGCGGGCAGGGGCCGGCGGCGGCAGGGTGATGGCCCGGGCAGCGGGGCCGCCCCACGCCGCGTCCCCGGCGGGGAAAGCGCCCCCAGGGGCTCGGGGACGGGGCAGCCGCCACACGGAGCCGGGCGGAGGTGACGGCGGGCGGGTGTCCCCCGGACAGACATGGCCGGGGAAAATCCCGGCTTCCCCCGTCCGCCCGCGTCGCGCCCGCCGAGGGGACGAGCAGAGGCTGAAAAGTGCGGCTGGAAACGCGAGTGGGAGCCACGCGTGCTGCGGGAGGGCGAGCTGGAAATCACAACCGCTCTCGCCCCCTTTTTGTGTGTGGGGTTTTTTTTTTTTTTGTTTTGTTTTGGGTTTGTATTTTTTTTTTTTTTTTAAATCGCGGTTTGCATTGGGTAATGCGCTCTCGCATTTATTACGCAACAACTAATACGAGCTGCAATAAAAATAGCCCGCCGCCGATGCACGCTGGAGGAGCGAGCGGCCAAAAAAAAAAAAAAAATCCGTCAAGAAAACCCACAGCCCGATGTAGTTTGTGCATTTCATAACACTGTCAACTGCTGAAAACAACAGAAATTAATCTAATGTATACAATAAAAACAATGTGAGTTTTAACAGCACGCCACCATAAAAGCATCAACAAACATCAGCACTGTTAAAAACACTTCCAAGTAACAGATCCACACAGCCCATGTCCTAAAGCAAATCCACAACTGCAAACAGACGTGAAAACAAAACAAAACAAAAAAAACTGTTATAAGCCAAAATATGACTGAATTGCTGCAGAAAAAAAAAATATAATAGAACTACTGGAAAATAAATGAGGGGAATGTCTGAGTGCCAGTATGGAATAAGGCAGAGTGAGAGGATTTCTCTGTGGACACGTGTGCCAGCAGAGGCTGCCACGCTGCTGCTTCAGACAGCCACATGCTGATGCCAATTAATAAGTCAGTTTATTGTAACCATAAGGTGAAGGCAGTTTTAGTAAAAGACCTTATTTCCAGAAGATTAGGTTTAGAAAAACACGACCAACGGGACTGAAATTTCTCCAGAGGTATGATATAATCAGAAAGATTGTACAGGCTTAAGAGAATTCCATTTAGCCATGCTTGCAGCTGCCTCAGGATGGGACCAAAATTGTGCACATGCCTTAGCCAACCTCCCCCCAAAAAGGGCTTTTTGGCACTCAGCGTCAAGGGTTGGGCAAATTCAGGAACCAGAAACTTGCTCACAACTCTACCACTCTTGGATACATTTACTAAGGCAGCATTTGGTGCATCTGCATCAACAGATCCAAATCCCACCCTAGTGAGTGTGTGAGACTTGCCTCCTGCCAGCTGACCCTTTTGACTTGACCATCAGGTGTACCCCAAAGTCACCTCCCCACATGGTCTCTGCAGGGGCACAAAGCATGCAAGCAGTGAGAAAAAAGTAAATTCTAGGAATTCTTAAGGAGAACCACCACACTTTGGTGTAGTGGTGTAGTGGTGTGGTTCACAAACCTGATTGCCAAAAAGAGAGGAAATCCCTTTGAGACACCACCTGAACTCTGTCCTGCTCACAAGTGACCTGAACTCCAGATACCTGGGAATAGGGGTAAGGACTGGATTTTGAGCACTTTTTGCCATTGTTCTGCTCTAAACCCCATTTCAAAGCAATCTAAAAGACCACAAGTGTATCACAGCATTTGAGAGCTGAAGGGAACCAGGGCAGCTCTTCTGACTGCACTGTCCTGCTCCAGGATGTACCTGAGCCACATGGATAACCAGAGTAGGAATTCCTGAGTGCCCTAAAACATACACAGACACCAAATCCATGAGCATGACCAAAGAGCCCCTAAATGAAAACTGCTGCAGCTCTAGGCATGGGGGCTGGGAAAAGTTGGCAGCTGAAGCTTTCCAAGGGAGGGGGCAGGGAGAAATGGGCTGAGTGTTCATTATGAGCACTTGGAGAAATGGACTCCTCCGTGCACTCTAAAGACTCCTTTTCAGCTAAATCATAACCTGAAAGCTTGGCTTTTAAAAGTATTTATATTTTAGTTGCAGACAAAGTCCTGCAACAAAAGAAGTGTTGGCCGCAATGTACGACTTGGCAGAGCCACAAGGAACTGAACAGGGGTCTCCTAATGCAAAGTGCTCAGCAACCCCAGCAACAGACACAGAGCACAACAGCAGAGAAAAGAGAGACTGGGGAGTGCAGGCAGAAAGGCAGCGACAAGAGAAGCCAGAGAGCAGAAACTCTGAGAGCATAAAACTCTCCAGGCTAGCAGAGCACTCACCTCACAGTGAATGTGCACGAGTTCAATATTGGAGTTTGATCCTCTCTGTAAATCCACTGTCAGGAGCACGATGATGAAGAGTGCATCCAAACTGCAACCCAAAAGGAGTCTCCAGTTACACCTTATCCTGCCTTATCTCACCCAGGGTGGGTGTAAGAGAGTTTCATCCCAAATTGTCGTGTTCATTATGCAGCAGGCTGAGCAGGCAAAACAATTCACGTGGGAAACTGTCCCCAGAGATTTCACCACTATCAGCTTCCAACCTGGAACACAGCAATCACTCACACACCTACCTGTAGGTCTGCAGACTTGTGCTTGAAGAACCCCAGTGCATCCTCCAAGGGATTAGGAAAGCAAACATATTTTGGGATCCCTAAAGCCTTCTTTATGCAAGGCAGTGAGTTTAGATAATGGTTTAGCCAAACAGGCACAGGCTGACTCAGTTTGAATAAGCCCCTTAGGAGGTACAGTGAAATCAAATCAGAACAATTTAAGCTCAAGTTACCAAAGCCAAAGTAAAAGTACTTCAACCGAGGAAAAGAGAGTCATAATCTTTAAATTAAATTCTGAACTGATTTTGTCACACAGTTTCATACACAAGATGTAACAGGCTGCCTCTTCTGAGACACCTTTAGCAGCAGCTTTTCCACAAAACACAAACCTACAGCAGCAGCTCTCTACTTCCTCCTGCTCCCCAAGCTCAGAGGAGCATCCCAGAGTCACTCAAAGCTTCTCAATTGGCCTCTGTGGTCTTTTATGCTGCACCTCCAGTTACCCAATTAGTGCCTTGTTAATGAACCCCTGCCATGTATTTATTCCTGGCTGTTGCAGTACTTTTATAACCTGTAATGCCCAGTGGTACCTACATCCTTCTCAGAAGTTGTGTGCACAGGCTTCAACAAGAAAAAATGTTCTTTGTGCAAAACCAGAGTGGTTTTCAGGGCTGTTAAACACTGGCACTTTTGGCCTCTCTGCTCATGGAGTGTTGAGTGGTTTGAAAGCAAGAACGGATGGAAGCAGAAAAGGAGATCCTTTGTGGGACAGATCAGTTTTGGGAGGATGGGCCCCACTCAGTGCATCGTGTGACCACCCAACAGTGTTTAGCAGGAATCAGGGACTGCTGGGAACACCAATTTTTCTGATCTTTGCAACAGGTATTTCCTGCAAGCTTCTGATTTTCACCTGTGCCTGTTCCACCATCAAAACCACAGTTCCTCACTGCCAGGGGAGGTTATATGAGTCAGATCACTCTGGTGTCAGACAGAAGGGTGTTGAACACAAGGGGATAAATGCTCTTATTACAACAGAGAGTCATCTTTTCCAATGATCATCTTCAGTGTAGTGGCAGGATTTCCTCGATTGAGTAAGTGTTATTCAGTGAGTTAAGGATGACAGGATTAGGGCAGAGGTTTGAAACAATAATTGCAGTTTGTTCTTCTGTAGTACCTTTCATCTGTGGAATTCACAACAATGCAATAATCCTCCTAACAGCTTTTGTAGGTAAGGAAATATTATGACTCCTGTTTTTCAGCTGAGGAAGCTGAGAGGGAATATGATGATGCAGAGAATCATGGGCAGAGGCAGAGTTGGGACTCAGCTCTTCTGACTCATTTGGAGGGCTCTGGACACACCAGTTGGTGAGGCCAACCTGGCTCCTCCCTCCCAGGAATGTCAGTGCCTGCAGGGCTTTTGGATCTTCAGTGTTCCCTCTTCATCTGGAAAAGGGTGAGCAGAGCCCCCAGACTGGGGAGCCAGGAGCCAGGATGTCTACAAGCCCCCAAAGGCACAGCACTGTGCTGTTTGAAGGGAAAGACAGGAAAGAATTGAGCAACCCAAGACTTAAAGGATCTTTTAAGTGTTCATCTGCACAGAGGAGTTTTGATTGTCATCTGAATGGTGGTCTGGACTCAGCCAAGATCCAGTGGAGGGTCCAGAGCAGACTTAAATAAAGTTCTTCCAAACTGGATGCTCTCAAACCAGTGAAGTTGAGATGGAGTGCTTCCACTGCAATGGACAGGAAGGGCATGAAGAGCCTACAAAATCTGCTGTCTGACTATGATTTATCATACCAGGAGGGAGCAACAAGCTTTCTTTGGAGGAGCTGGAGACTGGGATACATTGGGCTAAGATTTATATGCATGGAAAAAAGCAAAGCAAAGGCCTAAACTGTTGTGAGAGAGAAGAAAAGAACATGACCACAGAATTTGGGACTGGAAAAGAAACTGCCCAGCCAACATGGCTACATACCTTTGGCCATAGTTAAAAACATTCCTTTGGAAATTACCTGCATCTGAATGGTTTTGTTGGACATTCAGTGTGATGTGGAGACCCAGAACCTGCTGTGAGCACAGTGGTTTGCACAGGTAAGCAAGGCTGTGACTAGTGTGTGCTACTGAGCTGGCAGCTGAAACCAACAGACACTGGAAGATGTCAAACTTCAGCAGGCTAAACCCCTAAAGAATTCCTCTGTGCTTCCTTACTTCTCCTCCTGCCCCCTCACAAAGACTGGAGAGAATGGCACAGAGATCCCCAAACCAAACCGTAATGCCTTCAAACATCTTGATCTGTAAATGACAATGAGTAATAAATAGATTTCACTAAAACTATTCCAGTGGTGCCAGTGGACTGTATTGAACTGTCCACTCGCTGTGGCTGCAGCCAAAGAACAAAGCTCCTGATTCCCAGAAGTGCTGAGAACCTGCTGCTCCAGTTGAAGTGGCTGGGAGAGGCAGGCTGTCATCATGTCTGGCAGTCAGAGCGTGTGTGACTCAGGCTGAGGCTCTCAAATCAGCAGCCTCTGTGCATTTACTTGGCTGGGGCTGGCACTGGGGGGAATCTGTGCTGAACGATGCCTTATAGCACACTGCAGCATTCCCACCCTGTGGGAAGTCCGGCCTGCTCTTCAAAATCATGTTTCATACCAGGTCTTTACTAACAAGGGTTTGATAGATGCAGTGTTCAATGATCTTACACTGAAATGAGTTCTTCAACTTCTCTAGGCCCCTCATGCCTGGGCTAAGTGTTTGTACACATCCCTCGCTGGGAAGGATGATTCCAATCCTACCTGCTCTCCACTGGGCTAAGATTTCCTAGCTTTAAATGAACAAATGTTGGCAATGATGCAAGCAAGGCTCAGAGTGTAGTGGGGGAGGTAGAAATATCATCCTGGAAAAGGTTCAGTGTTTGTGTTTAAATCCCAGAAGAAACATATGAATGTGATGTACCTGGGATTTAGGGAAAAAAAAAAACCCAAAACCAAAAAAACCAGAGCAGCACGTTAGGAGCCACCCAGCTCTGTGTCAGGGATCAGCTGCTCTTTAGAAGCCTTAAAGATGCAGCAGGTCTCTCCTGAGCCTTTCCTCCCTGTTTCTGGAGCAGAGTGTAACACACAGCGAGTCTGTTCTGCACTTCCTCTGTCTGCTGAGGGGCCCAAGCAAATAAAAAAGCGAGCTGAGATTGCTAATTGTGCCAAAACATAACCGTGGGCTCACACGGCGTGTAAGCTCCCTGTGTGATTACTCACCACTACAAACGTAAGCACGAGCTGGTTTGCAGCAGGCAGGTCTAAAGAGCAGGTCCAGGCTGTAGTGAAGTTCCTGGGAGCTTTTCCACAAACAACAAACCCCTTTGGATCAGCTCTGCAGCACTGCGTTAGCTCTGCTCTTGGCGCGACCTGGTGACAAAAATCACACACGTTGGTCACAGCAGGAGCCGTGGCCTCAGCTCCTGACGCCCCGAAAGGCACCCAAAGGGACCCCATAACGCTGGGAGCAGCCACATCCTTCCAATCTGAGCCCTTTTCCTTTCCCTTTCATCACCACGGGAAGCTGCTCTCCCACAAACACCTCGGGCAGGTGTCTTTTCCAGTGCACTTGGCACGTCCCCAAGGTTCAGGCTGTTTGGAAGCAAAGGAATGAAAGATTTGCCGTGGGAGAAGCTCTGCCAAGGCCCCACGCTTCTCCAGAGTTTGGACAGATGTCACATCCTGCTGCTCCCAGCTGTGGGAGCAAGAAGGACCCTCACGGATGATTCATAACCATCAAGTGAAATTTAATCCACGTTTTTGTCTTTGCAGAGCCCCGGGGTCGTTCTGCAGTCCTAAAGAAATGCCCCCCCTTGCTCGTGCTGTTTCTGAAAACTCCATGCCTCATCAAACCCCCAGCCTGGCACGGGATCAGGTACTTGGCCAAATGGAGTTTATCATACTTTAAACTAGTTTAGAAGAAACATCCAGGACACTTAGAGGCTAAGGGGTTGTTTGGGATTACACTTAATTTGTAGTCAAGGCTACATTTTTCAGATCCCAATGAAGTATTATTCAGAGCAGATAAGGATTTTTATACATGCACATATATGCATTTTCTGCACATATATAAATATATTTATATGGATTTTCTACATCTATAGAAAAATATCAGACAAAAATTCCCAAAGCAGGCACTGAGAGGCAAAATATGAACTTATCTCCAACATGAAAGAAACAAAAAAACACCCTGCCACGAGAAACTTCTATAAATAACATTATACTGCTGGTTTGTATGCTCCCATTTCATTTCATATTCGTTGTTTAAAAGACTGGAAGCATTAAGCCAAAACCATCTGGAAGAATCAGCACCAGGGATTCAACTGGATTTGTCTCCTAGTATTGTTCTGGTGAGTGTGCAGCTCATCTAACTGTGTTTTACCTCCCTGAGTTTAGAGGGCAGGGCTAATTCTCCAGATTTCTGCTGCAGGATTCCAGGCTGGAAGAGAAGAGCCTTGGCTTCACTCTACCACAGGTTTTTTTCATCTTTTCCTTTCTCAGCTGCCACTAGAATTTTTGGAAGTGAAATATCTTCCTGTAGTCAAGGGCCAGTAAATGACACGTCTCCTTTTCTTCCCTCTTAAGTGAAAGCAGACTGCAACGTGTGGGTTCAGAAAATAACCCACTGCTCTCCAGAAAAGTGCTTAAACACATGTTTAACTGTAACTGGGCTGTTTGGCCCTCACGAATTAAACTTTTCTGAGTCAGGGCTTTTTGTGTGACAATACGCTGAGAAAACCACCTTGCCTCAGATCCCCTCTCACCCAGGAGAGGATGACGGCGTTAAATGGCTCAAACATCAGCATCAGAGACTCACGGAAGGCTGGAAAAAGACCTCTGGGATCATCGAGTCCAACCTTTGATTGAGCATCACTTTGATTGATCAACCTTGATTGATCATCAATTAAATCACGGTGCTGAGTGCCGCTCCTTGAACAGCCCAGGGACGGGCACTCGGCCGACTCCCTGGGCAGCTCCAGTGCTTAATGTTTCCTCCTGATCCAACCTCTAACACCGTTTTCCATGAAGAAATTCCCTCTGATGTCCAGCCTGAACCTCCCCTTGGCACAGCTGGATGACTCCCCACGCTCCGCCTGGGAGAAGAGCCCGATCCCCACCTTACAGACATTACTATGGACATTATACACACTATATAGACATTATTACAGACATTCTGTAGGCACTATTATACACATTCTGTACACACTGTTAGAGGCGTGACTGGCAGGTGTGAATTGCCCAGCGCTTCTTCCAGCCGCTTTTATCGGGGACGCGGCCCAACGACCCCTAACCCCTGCAGCCGGCCTCAACGGCCCCCGAGCGACGGCAGCAGCGCCCCGGGGCCCCGATGCCGGTCTGTGCCAGCCCGCTGCCCACACGGGAACGCCGCCCCGCCATGGATGCGGCCTGCGCCCCGCGGGCCGCACGGCACGGCGCTGCCCACAGCCAGCGGGGCGGTGCAGGGGAAGGAGAGAGAGCAGGGAAAGAAGGGGAAAGAAGAAGAGGAGGGGAAGGGAAGGGAAGGGGCGGGCAAGAAGGGAAGGGGATGGGCTCCGCCCGTGCGCGCTCTGGCGCCGCTCTTTTGGCGCTCGGGCGCCGCCGTAGCGCTCCCGGGAGAGAGCGGCATTGTGCGGCCTCCGGCCCGCTCCGCGCAGGCGCACTCGCGCATTCCCCGCCTGGCGGAGCCGGAGCCGCCGCCGCCGCCGCCGCGTCCCCCCTCCCCTCCCGCGGCCGCGCTCCTCCCTCGCCCGCGGAGGAGGCGGCGGCCGCCCCCCTTTTCCCCGTCCCCATCCCCCGGTAAGTCACCGAGAGAGAAAGAGCGAGAGAAACGAGGCGGCGGCTCCTCCTCCTCCTCTCCCGTCCGCTCCTCTCCTCCCGCACCGCCCGGGGCTCTCCCGCACCGCCGTTGCCCGCGCGCGGCGCCGCCGCCTCCCCTCAGGCAGCGCGCGGAGCCCGCCCGCTCCCCTTCCCTTCCCTTCCCTTCCCTTCCCTTCCCTTCCCTTCCCTTCCCTTCCCTTCCCCTCCCCTCCCCCTCGGTCGGCCCCGGCCCCTCCGCGCTCCCCCAGCCCGCTCCTCCCTCCCCAGCCGCGTGGGGACCCCTCACTTCACCCCGTCCTCAAGCCGGGGTCCCCTCGGGGGCTCCCCGCAGCCGCCCGCACATTCCGGAGCCGGGGAAGGGCCGTTCGGAGCCGGGCTGCTGTCGGTCCCGCGTGGCCGAGGGGATGCGCTGGGAGCCCCGCACGGAGCGGCCGCCGGGCCCGGGGAGCGATGCTGCGGTGCTTTGGTGGTTTGGCCCGAGTGCCCAGATGAGTTCCAGATGAAAAGGAATCGGGATCTGCGTTGTGAAAGTTTAATTTCTTATCGTGGCTCCCTGATGGCCCCGGGGAGTGTCCCTGGCTGGAGATAGTGAGGATGCGATCCTGTGCCATGTGCTCTGGGATGACCCTGCTGGAGCAGATGAGCCTGGCCCCTCAGATGTGCCCCTTTCCAGCCCGGCCCTTTCTGGGATCTCCCCACACCCCGCACGGCCAGCAGGCAACTGGTAGCGCCCTGCTCTGCACCCTCTCGGGAGGGAGATGCTTGGAATGCCAGTGGATCCTGAGAGCAAAACGCTCTCCTTCCCGAATGTGCTGCCACCAGCAAAAGGAGCTGCGATGTTGCAAATGCACTCAGAAGGCAAATCCTGACAGTGCGAGCCGGGGGTGATTCTGTTCCTGAGCTGAAATGTGGCTGAGCTGCAGTGGAGATTTGTTCCCTCTGCAGCATCAGCCCCGATTACGGAATCCTGGCACTGCACTCCATCAGGTCCTGTTACAGAGAGCGAGGCTGGGGAGGCTGATCCAGGGCTGCTGCCAGTCAGGGGCAAGTCTGGGGTGGAGAAGGGGATGGTTTGATGCTCAGGCCTTTCACCAGGGAAATATGACACCAAAATATTCGCATTCTGAGGTGAAAGGAATCTGGTCGGGTCTTAAGCTTTGCAACTGCTGGTTATTTTTTATGTTCCTTATTAACTCGTTTTCTCCACTTTAACAAATTAAAATAGAAAGATCTTGGACTGTTCCTTCCATCTTCCATACAAACTACTGTATTTACCCTGTATGAAGTACTTGTTACAAATGTTTTGGGGTGTGCAATATGAAAACCCTGCCACACCTCACAGCTCTTGTGCTCTGTTTGGAAAAAGCTTTCCAAAGAGTGACCAAAAGCCGTGGCTTGAGTTCTTGGTCTTGCACATAAGTATTTCTGAAGGCTTAAAATACTGCTGTGCTGCTCGACAGATAATGAAAAGGGGTTTTTATACTGGTTTCTGGCCACCTGCACTTTGACCAGTCTCACTCTTGTGCATGCTGAGAATCCTTTTGACAGCTAATGAGAATATTTTGCTTTTCTCCCAGGTTTTCCTTTGAGCGTGGTTCTCCTCTCGGTGGCAAGAGCTGCCTTCTGAAGCAGCACATTCATTCTCCCCTTCAAGCACCCATAAGTCTCGTTTGCCAGCTCCAGAACCATGGCAACAGAAGAAAAGAAGCCAGATGCAGAATCCACCAAAACACAATCTACTCCTTCCTCCTCGACCAATCAGAGCAAGGTGTGTGTGGGGCCCCAAAAAATATCCCTGTAAAACCACCTGGAACTACCTGAACACTCAGCAGCCAGAGCAGAATCAGGGATTTGAATTCTCCTGTAAATTAAGATCTTTACCATGTGGCTGCTTCTGCTGTTCGTTGTCTTGTGCTGAGGATTTTATGGAAAAAAGTGGATGGAATGCAGCTCTGCTGTAGTGCCAAGTGTTCTGTCTGTTTTTTTGGTTTTGGGGAAATTCTCACTGGTGAAAAGCTTCTCGTCATCTTGATCATGACAAAGGCTGTTTGTTTGTATCCTTGGAATGCCTGGAGGTGGCTGGAGAATTGGTGAATCTCTAGTTGTGCAGTGGGGAAACAGTTATTCAGGTTCTTTGAAGCCTGGAGATGCTCAAAGGAGGTGTTATTGTCTAACAATGAAGGCTTTTCAAAGGGTAAAAGTGGGATTTTAGGGGCATGGAGGAAGTGGCCTGTGGTTTAATTCATGATCAGGGTGAAAATGCAAACACGTGAAAGCACTGCACAGATCAATACCAAGAGTGTTACTTGGAAGTGCCAGGCACTTTGTGGTTGGGCTGTTGGATTATTCTCACCCACTGATTACTGCCTTGGATGGAATTCACCTCAGGGGTGAATTCCAAAAGTTTGTTTGGTTGTTTTTTGAATTTGGAGGGGAATTGGAATGTAAATGTGATATAAATGCTGGAATCCCAGGTATGGTGAACATCCACGTGGTCCATTCCTCTGCACTGACCAGAGCTGGTCACTGAGGTACTAAATTTGGATTTTTACTCATTCATGCCTATTTTTCTTACAGCCTGCCCCAGTAAAGCCAAACTATGCTCTCAAGTTCACATTAGCAGGACACACAAAGGCAGTGTCATCAGTCAAGTTTAGTCCTAATGGAGAGTGGCTTGCCAGCTCCTGTAAGTATTGCTTGTTTTTATCTCATTTCAAACACAAACGTGGGCCTTGAAGAAGGGCCTGTCTGCAGTCTCCATCATGAGGAGGAGGGATGTCATGTCACGGTTTTTTCTTAAAAGAGTGATAATACCAAAGCTGTCATTCTTTGAGGTAATTGAAGTTCTGTTTGAGCACTGGGTCTTTGCAGTGCCAGGAGAGCCCTCACCTGTTCAGCTTTCCTTACTGAGCACATGGGCAAGAGCCAATGCAGGATTCTTTCCTGTGCAGAGGAAACTTGTGCTTTTCTATGTCACTAACAGCTTAAGCTTTTAAATTGAGCTTTGTGCACGGTATCTGCAGGCAAAACTTTCCTGTGGGGATAAAGAAAGGTGCTGCTGGGCTGCAGAGTTGGATGCAGGGGCACTGTGCTGTGTGCCTGTGGTGGCTGGCAGCTGAGGCTTTGGTTGCCCCAGTGAAGTGCAGGAGGCTGTTGTACACAGTGATAGAACAAGTCCCCTTTCTGTCAGCTTTGGCATTTTATAAGGGGTTTTTTTGGTGTTCAGCTTTGCCTTGAGAATGTGCTTCTCTGAGTGTCAGTGATCCAGAGAGGATCCACATGTAAGGAAAGGGCAGTTGGAAATGTTGAATCTGGCAGTGAGGGTCACTGGAACATCTTCCAGACATGGGAATGGCTTGGGGCTTTGACCTAACTGCAAATAGCCTCAATAAAACCAGTGCTCTGTGCCATATAAATCATCCTTACAGTGTCCCCATCAGAGTCCCCCTCCCCTCTCCACTGAACATGTTTTCCAAACTCTATATCTGGCAAATAGCAACTTTTTTCTTTGGCTTGTTTTGCAAGTTACCATGGATAATATGTTTGGGTTTCTGCAGGCATCCATTCAGTCCAGCTTGTGGTGTAATTATTGTTCTTTTTGGGGCAAAAGCCTTTCAAGCATTCCCGTTGACCAGCACTACTTTTACCACTGGCAGTGTGAAACAAAAGTAGAAACCCAAGTTGTCAGGAGAGAAACTAAAGCTGCTGGAGTCTCTCTGCATTCCAGGCAGCTTATGTAACCTCAGCTGCTGCAGAGTGCTGTGTAGGAAGCTGTTCCTCACCAATTCGGGATCACCACCTTCCCTGAGGTCTGCCTGGGGAGGGACAGCTGCCCAGAGACAGTTTACTTACTTCCTTTCACCTGGAAGGGACAGCTCTGGCTGTGCTGTTAATTAACCTCTGGACTGGCACATTCTTTTCCAGCTGCTGACAAACTCATTAAAATTTGGGGAGCCTACGATGGCAAGTTTGAAAAAACAATATCTGGTCATAAGCTGGTAAGTAGGAGGTGATTACTGTGGGAATTGACCTGGGATGAATTTTGATTTCTTTTCCTCATTCAGAACTTTTCGTTCTTGTTTAGTGCTAAACTGTGTAGAAGGTTTGTTCTTCAGTCTTATTTTGTTGGGTTTTTTGTTTATATAGTCCTGGAATTGCTGGAGTAATATTAGGGCAGGCTGCTCATGGAACAGCTGCACTGCCTGTGTCCAGCCAGCTTCTTGTGTCCCTGAATTTCAGGAGAACCCACCTCAGACACAGGGCAGAACATTCCTGGGTGAAAAATCCCTGTGAATTCTGACACTGTGTCTTATTCCATCTCTCCTTTGTATAAGGAACAAAACACTTGCCTTTTAAGGAGATTGAATTTTTCTTGTGGGTTTGCCTACATAAACACAACACTTACTCATTCTGCAAAGTTCTAAAGAAAACACAAAACTCCCAAGCCCTCTGGTTTTTTAAAAAGTTTTTTACGTGCTGAAGTTTCATGAGTAAAAATGAAGATTTATCAAAGGAAAAACCACTGGAATCTTCTCCAGCCTTTGGGGACCTGGGCTGTAAAGAACAGCCATTTGTCATGAGGAAAAGCCACTTAGATTAATTTATGAGCATTCTATTTAGGAATTCCAACAAAGGGTTTTTGGCGGCCACAGTAAGAACTATGTGAACGAGCTACTGGTGTTCTCATAGTATGTGGCTCAGCTTAAAATTAACTTGTGCCAGAGGAGCTCTTAACCCAGCAAAATCCCTGAATTCCTGACTCTCAGGGCTGAATTTTCATTCAGGGTTCAGCTGCAAATGTAATCTGCAAGTCTGTGTTTTCCACTTTTCTGTGTGGCTGAACGAACAGAGCTGAGAAGAGAATTGTTCTCCTTTGTTTTAGGGGATCTCTGATGTTGCTTGGTCATCAGATTCCAACCTCCTTGTCTCTGCCTCCGATGACAAAACTCTCAAAATATGGGATGTAAGCTCGGTAAGGGCAGGAATTGTTCTTTATTTACCTTCATTTTTGTGCAACATTGGTTCTTCACTTGTGTTCCTGCTCATAACAGGCTGGTGAATGGGCTGTGAGGATGAATGAATTGTGCTGTCTGCTCTTGGAAGGAGTGGGATGCTTGTGGATACCACAAGGAGCCTGAGAGAGCACTAAAGCCTGATGATGGAGATAGAACCACAGCAAAAAGCCTCTCAGATGAAACCCTTTTGTAACTTCTTACCACAGCAACACTTATTTCTGCTTTTTTCTCCCCCACCCCATTCTCTCATGGCAGAGAAAACTGGATAATTTAGTTGAGTTTTGATTAGGAATATTAAATGGTTTGGATCCTTCTGAGCTGCCCAGAGTTTGCACCTCATCTGCAATCATTATGATTGTTTTATATTGGTTTTTTTTTTCTTTGCTATTTTGTTGCAGCTTGGCCCTCTGCCCATCTAAATCTGGGGTTAGAGATGGTTTCTTTCTGTGCTGCACAGTGATTAACCTTAATGTGGTCCCTCTGGATGCTTTTATGGTGCTGGGTGGTGCTGTGTATTTAACTCTGCTGAATTTTATTTCAGGGTAAATGCTTAAAGACATTGAAAGGGCACAGTAACTACGTTTTCTGCTGCAATTTCAACCCTCAGTCAAACCTCATCGTTTCTGGCTCAGTGAGTGGTTTTTTAATTTTTTTTTCCTTTGTGGGAAGCAAGTACTGCACACTCTTGTCACTTGTCACTGGAGGGACAGACAGGTTCTTTAGGGATCCTTGGCAGAATGATGATGGCATTAAATCATAGTTACAATTACAGCTTTATTTTCTTAACAGATTATTATGATCGGTGTAGCACACTAATTTATGATTAGAATGGCACAGGATTTCTGCAGGTAGGATTGATGTAGTACAATTTATAAGTAGTGATTACAGAATTTATAGTACAACTTATGGTTTCTAATCACCTGGATCCTGACTTACCTAAAGGATGACTTCTGATCACCTCTCCCTCTGCAGATTGGCTCAGTTCATGGTTTGAAACAATATTAAATGAAAGAATATGAATCACACAGCCCATTTCAAATGTGATTTCCCTCACAAACACAGCTGGTGGGCTGTGCATTGCCCCTGCTGGGTTTGCCTGGGGAGAAGCCCTTAATCCATCCTCAGTGTCCTACATGGAGACAAGGAATTCAGGGAGCTGTTCCAGCCTGTTGGTTGTGTCCAGGGCTTTCTGAGCCAGCTGGGATAAGATTTCCTGCTGAATGCCTCCATCAGGTGCTTGACTAAACCCCCTGGTGCTTCTCTCCCCTCTGCAGTTTGACGAAAGCGTGAGGATATGGGATGTGAAAACAGGGAAGTGCCTCAAGACGTTGCCTGCTCACTCTGACCCAGTTTCAGCTGTAAGTCTCTCCTGATCAGTGAACACAAAAACGCTTGTTTTGTTAGCAGAGCTCCTCTCCTGCCCCTGTAGAGGGGTGAGTTTGTGCTCTTACCAAGCCCTTACACACCGTCCAGGCTGGGCTGTGGTTGTTGTCAGTGGCCATTGCTCAGTGGGAATGAAATGAGTGGTGTTTTCTCTAAGGTCAGTGTGGGTTTTGGTCCTGGCTGTAAATGGGAATGCTGCAGAGGTGTGCCAGGCATGCCTGAGTGTCATTCTGGGACACAGATTTGTGGCACTTGATGCTCAGAGTACAACCTGTAGTTCTCTTGCTTTTGTGTTGTTCCAAGCCTTTACTGAAATCCAGAGCAGGGTTGTTCCACAGAACACTTTTGTTTTAAATCTCAGTCATTTCATAGGAGAAATCAGCTTGGAACACAGCAATATCTATTGGAATTAAAGAAAACCAGATGGGTTCAACTCTTAATGCCTTTGAAATGAAGAACACTGAACAAAAATCTGACCCTCAGATGTGTTGAACTGTGACTGTTCTAACATGGTTGTTCTGCCATGTGTATAAGATATTTAACACTTATAAATGTCTCTTAATAGTAATAATTCTAAAGAATTATTCTTTAGATGCAAATATAAGAAAATTGACCTTAAAACATAGGAGTGGCTATTTAAGAGGTTCTATTCCATGCCCTTAAAATAATCAGGTTCTGTCCACATGTTTTATTCTGCTGATATTTCCATGTCAGAAATGGAAAACGAGGACTTGCAGTGGAGCTTAAACATTTGATCTTTATGAACATCACTAAAGTTATTCATTTTAATAATTAGTATTAATAACATTACAGGTGCATTTTAATCGTGATGGATCCCTGATAGTGTCAAGTAGCTATGATGGACTCTGGTAAGTGGTTATTTCTTGTCTGCATCACTCTTTGCACCTTTTGCATTTTAAAAATGCTTTCTAAAATAACCCCCCAAACTTTGTGATGTTAAAATTGTAATAAAGGGTTTCAAAGCCAATAATACTGATTTTTGTGTGGTTTTAACAGTCGAATCTGGGATACAGCATCAGGCCAGTGCTTGAAAACACTGATTGGTAAGCAGAAATGTTTCTTGTCTGGGCTCTTGTTTTTCACACAGATTTTTCTGTGTTTCAGTGAAGCTATTAAAAACAAATGAATGTCAAAAGAAACCCTGTGTCAGTGAGACAGCACAGCTGTGCACTTTGTAACACTGCTTTTAATTTCGCTGTAGATGATGATAACCCTCCTGTGTCTTTTGTGAAGTTCTCACCAAATGGCAAATACATATTAGCTGCAACTTTGGACAAGTAAGTATAAAATTAAAAAAAAAGGGAGAATAACACACAGATTTGAAATTTGGAGTATCAGATGATGCTTTATTTTGGTTTTTGGCTGCCATAGTGATGATAATACATGACTTCATATGTAGTGTTTTCTGTGGGGGAGAATATGAATGGCATAACAGTAAAACTGATATTTTGGGGTTAACTAACCCTGCATTCCAAAGTCAGGCTAAAACGATCCATGTAGACTTCTGGAACTCTGCTATGGAGAAACATTTTTCAGCTGCTAGGAACTTTTCAGATAAAAAAAAACCAACCAACCGCCCAAGAACTAAAATCTTTGGTTTTCTTTTGTTTTCCAGCACTCTTAAACTTTGGGACTACAGCAAAGGAAAGGTAATTCTTGCTTTTTACGTAGACTTAACTAAGCTTTTAGGAAAATTGGATTTTACATATCATTGTTAAAATTAACGTATGAGTCCTATAGAAAAAAGTGTTAATACCCCTTTGATGGAGAGGATAAACTTTTAGCAGAGCCTGTTGCAACAGGACAAGGAGCAATGTTTTTTAACTAAAAGAGGGTGGATTCAGGTTAGAAAGTTTCCTGGGAGGGTGAGGAGACTCTGGCACAGTTTTCCCAGAGCAGCTCTGGCTGCCCCTGGATCCCTGGAAGTGTTTAAAGCCAGGTTGGATGGGATTGGAACACCCTGGGATAGTGTAAGGTGTCCCTGCTCAGGGCAGGCCTTTAAAGGTCCCTTCAAACTCAAACTCTTCTGTGATTCTGACTAAAGATGTCCTTGAAAAGAAAAAATATAAAAAAACTTTACTTATTCATAGCCCTGAGACATTAAGTACAGCAGCATTTCTGCATTTTTCTCTTCATCAACAATAAATTGCCTTTGATCTCTTTGGCTGTTGCAATGGGACAAATTCAGGGCTTTGTTTTGGTTTTAAGAGCAGAGCTGCCCTCTGCATCCTGTAAATCATTTGGCAGGGTGAGAAACACAGGCTGATAAGTTCGTAGTCTTTTTTTTTTTCCCAAAGAATTTGTCCTTGACTGAGAAAACTCCCTCCCAGCTGCATTAATGTCTTGTGGCTCTTCCCTTCCAGTGCCTGAAGACGTACACAGGACACAAAAATGAGAAGTACTGCATATTTGCCAATTTCTCTGTCACTGGTGGAAAGGTTGGTGTTGATCTGATTATTGATTGTTAGTTGTGTGCAGTTTTTCCTGCTCCTCTCTGTAGATAAAAGAGGATTTTGAGGGCTGGAAACCTCCTTTGGTGGGTGCTGGTTTCTGTGTTTCTAGGTGGCTCACTGTCATGTTTTCTGAGTTTTCCCTCATTTTCCCTTTCACATGACAACAATGAAATGTTTACTGAGAAATAACACTTGGCTGTGCATCCGAAAGATTCAGATGATTGTGTTTTCTCTCTGCCCCTCCAGTGGATCGTGTCTGGTTCAGAAGACAACCTGGTTTATATCTGGAACCTTCAGACAAAAGAGATTGTACAGAAACTACAAGGACACACAGGTGAGGGAGAGGATTCTGGTGTTATTGATGAAATATCCCTCCTATCATCAGCATTTTCTCTCTGATACCAATTTTGACTCTCAGACCCATAAATTCTTGACTGGCTGAAGCTTAATTGAATCCTGGGATCTTTGCTCCTTTTTTATGAAGGGTTTTTATGGGCATTGAAAAGACTTTATTCTTCATCTTGTGAGAACTTTGACATCAGCTTGCAAAGGAGGTTTGCATGAGCACAGAACTGCTCAAGATATTTAAGTGTCTCATAACATTAGTGACTGTGAGAGCTCTGTTAATACCGCCCAGAGCTGCAGCTCCCAAGGATAAGGATTGATGTGGACTGGAAATGTCTGTGCATGTGCCTGGTCTTGAAGCACGAGCTGTCACCTGACATCTCATGTAAAAGTCTGTAAAAGAGCAGAGTTTGAGCTGAAATTTCAGTGTGCTCAGTGCTTTGGGCTGGATCCCAGTGATCTGGAGTGTAAGGAAGGCAGTGGCAGCAGATTTTCATTTTCAGGCTCTGAAGATAAAATGTTACCTAAGAACTGACCAGGATGTTGGAAATACTCTCCATGATTTAAAAAAAAAAAAAACAAAACCCTGGCCTGGGTTTTGATTCAGCTGTGTCTGACATGACCTGATAGAAGTCAGAACTCAAATCTAGACAGTTCTCACCTTTTGAAACCTGTCAAACACTTTCCTGCTGCCCTCAATTCTTGTCTTTCCTCTCACAGAGGAGCAACAGTTGTAAGATATTTACACACAGCACATTTAATTCTGCTAGGAGGAAATAATCACTTGGCTTAATAAAACACACAGTTGCTCATTTTCAGCAATGCCTGCTGTGAAGCAGATTTAAATAATTGCATTTTTCTATCTTTTTTTTTTCTTTTGCTCAGATGTTGTCATCTCCACAGCTTGTCACCCGACAGAAAACATCATCGCGTCAGCGGCGCTAGAAAACGACAAAACAATTAAACTCTGGAAGAGTGACTGTTAAAGGTTCCAAGATTGCTTTAGAGACTGTCAGGAAAAAAACAAAACAAAACAAAAAGCAACCAACCAACCAACAAACAAACGAACGAAAATGTTTTTAAAAAAATTACTAAAAAAAAAAAAATAAAAACACCCATAAATCCAGTTTGGCCGGAAACCTGAAGAAATATTTGATAAAGTGGTTTCTGTTAGTCTTGGCCCAAAGGAAACATCTTAGCTCTGCTAGAGCTGGGCAGAACGTGGTGGGAAAAAAAAAAAATGCAGTGTCTCCTTTTCTTGCCTAATATTTTGGCAGACAAGTGGATGATTCTGATGTCAGGTCAGAAGTCTTGGACACCCCAAAGATACTGTATTTTCTGATGGCATTGCTTCTGGGCACTGTTGCTGCTTAAGGAAGAGCTGCCAGTCTACTTTGTACCAGTAAGTTAAGTCACAAGCCTAGAGATGTGTGGAATTTTTTTAAAATATGTCTGATTTTTTTTTTTAAATTTTTTAATTTTTTTTTTCCAGAATGTAGGTTCTAGTCTCTTGGGAAGTTTCTGTATTGTTTTAAATAGGAGTACTGCATCTTTAAGGGTGCTTCATTTTAAAACACTCAGCTCAAACTTTGTGACCAAATAAAAACCATGCAGTTCCAGATTTCCCTCTTCCTGCCCCTGACTTGACTCCTGTGGTGGAATCTCTTACCTTCTGTATAGTTGCTTACCTCTTGTTACGTGTGTTTAATAGATGCTGTTCTAGAGCAAAGTTACAGTTCTTCTGTTAACCATTAAAAATGAACCCTGCTTGTAGTTGTTCTCAGCATATTTTAATTTTTTTTTTATTATTATTTTGCCTCTTCTGGTTCTAAAGCCAACTCACAGAACACTGTAAAGTTATTTCAATGTAAAAAGAAACAAACCCAGACTTTTTGTATCTTGGCAATCCATGGTATGAAGCTGTATTGCAAATGGCATGACTCTGTATCTATCTCAGCATTGGTATTTCTTTCCCTTTTTGTCATATCCATGTGGTATTTACACATCCAGAAAAATACCATGTGCCATAATAAAAAGGTGGGATTTTATGTGTATGTTTGTGGTTAAGAGTGTGCTCGTGTGAAGTGTCTCTGTCCATGGAAGCTTCTCTTAAAAACATTTTTAAGGGGAAATGTTTTCTGTAGAAACTCCAGTGAGGGAGGAGGAGGAGCAGCAGTGTGGAGAAAAAGAGGAACAAACACAAGTCCAAATTTATTAATTTATTTAATGAAAAGAAAAGGATTGAGCTGAAGGTTTCCTCAGCAGAGACAACATTGCTTCTTCAGAGAGAGCTGAAGCCAAGAGAAAAAGAATTCCTGCTGCCCTCTCCTTGCAGGATGAACAAGGATCCAGGATTTACCTTGTGTTGGTTAAGAAATGTACAGAGCCACAAGTTTTACTGCACCCAAAGGGTTCTGCTGCAAGGGGATATTTTGCTCCTGGTGAAGCAAAACCTCATTTTTTTTGGCATTTACAGAAAATCAATTACAGTCCAGACCTCTGGAGTGCTGCTCTGAGGCTGCCTTGCTTTGAAACCCTTGGAGAAAAAAGAGCTGCAAGACGTATGGCATGGGTTTTCTTTTTAAAATATAAAAATAGAGTTCATGTTGAGTTGCTGAAATGGCTGAAATGGCTACTAATAATATCACTGCCTTTGGAGGTTTTTCATTACCCCCAGGAAGGGACACTGTGTCTAGACTTGGTGTCACTGCTGAAATGATCAACTCAGGAATTTTTTTTTTCAGCTTTATTCTTGAAGGCCAGCGAAACTCTTCAATGCAGGATGTGGCTGTGCTGCTTTACAGCCTGGAGAAGGTGGAATTTTACTCCTGCAAAGCGTTTTTAATGTTAATACAGAAATATGTTAATACAGAAATATCATGTCCCTGAGTGTGAGTGGCTTTGCTCACCCGGCTCTGCTGTCACACAGAGCTGGGGAGGAGGGAGATGAATTTTCTGCTATCACAAGGAAATCTCTCGAACAGGGACGGAAAAAACCCTAATGTAAAGAGTCTGCTGGAAAGCTGCTCTTCATAAAGGTTATGTTTAAATCCTTATTATCCCACCTGGGATTAATGCTGGGGCCTATTGGCATGAGCTCTACTTCCCTCTAATTCTGCACAGCCTGGCATTGGCTGTGGTGGTTGGAGGGCGAGGATTAGCTCAAGCACAGCCTGGAAATGAGGATTGTGCAGTGGCTGAAAGGGCTGGAGTAGGGGAGGTATAAATTTATTTTACAAGCTCAGAGTGGCTGGGGTGAGTTACTGCTCTGGGCCTCTCTGCACCAGCAGCTTTTAAGGTAAGGGAAAAGGCGAGCCGAGCGGCTAAAAAAAGAGGCGGCTGCTTTTTTTATAAGGTGTCCCGAAAAGAAAACGAGGGAAAGAAAAGTGAAAAAACATGGTTAGATGCCACGAAGTAGGTGACAGTGCCTTAACCGTATGTGTGTTGTATAGGCCACTAGGACCTCTTCCATCCTTATCAAGGGGAGTGCTAACCTTCTCTCCTTTCATACAACACGGCGAGAGGAGCACTCCCGACGCTATTTAAACCTCTAGTAATCTTTGTTTACTCAACACAGAGCGAGTCAGCTTCTGCATCCTATTTCCCCTCAGTTTGACATCTCTTCTTATACACATAAATAATCTCTCATGTTGTGTCCCAAATTTGCCCTATAATGCCTTAAAATCTCAGTAAAATCGTTAAAATGCACGCTTTCTGCTGCTCCTTTTAATGTATTCATACTTTCAGCCAATCAGCGTGAAGAAGGCGGAGCTTCCCCGCCAGCTCTGTGGTTTTGCTTTGGCCTGGCCGATGAGGGCGGGCCCGCCCGGAGGTCGCGGGTTCGAGTCCCGCCCCCGGCGAGGCGGGGCGTGGGGCGGATCCGCGTAATCAGCGGGGTTTGAGCGTTTCCGCCGGGTATCCCGGGGGTTTGAGTTTTCCCGTTGGGTATCCCGGGGTTTGAGTTTTCCCGTTGGGTATCCCGCGGGTTTGAGTTTTCCCGTTGGGTATCCCGCGGGTTTGAGCTTTTCCCGTTGGGTATCCCGGGGGTTTGAGTTTTCCCGTTGGGTATCCCGCGGGTTTGAGCGGCAGCGGGGTCGCACCGGGGATGTGCCGGTGGAATCTCCCGCAGCCGGTGCCGGACGGAGCCATTCCCGGCGTGTTCCCGCTGTCCCGGAGCTGGTAAATCCCTCCGAATCCCATCAGCGCTAATGACCAGTTACAGTTCCAGATGTGGGAGCGGTGAAAGAGCTTGGGTGATTTCCCCCCCCCCCCCCCCCCCCCCCCTTTTCCTTAAGGCCTTTCTCTTCGGCATCCCAAGGGGGATATAAAACCAGACAAACGTTTCTCTAAACGAGCGCTGCGACACCTCAAACCAGCCCTGGGAGCTGCTGTTCCCACCGGGAATTTTCCCCCAGCATCCCCCTGTGGGTCCCACCGATGCCATCGCTCCATCCCCCGACCCCGGTGACTTTCCCAGACCTTCCCGCTGGGCTCCCGGAGAGGAGGAGCCGCTTTTCCAGAGGAGGCTGCGGGTCCAGATGCAGCGCCCAGGGGTTTGAGCGGCCCCGCCAGCTGTGCACAGCTGCTGCACCACAGAACGGCTCGGGGTGAAAGGGACCTTGCAGCTCATCCCATTCCAACCCCCTGCCACGGGCAGGAACACCTTCCGCTCTCCCAGCTTGCTCCAAGCCCTGTCCAGCCTGGCCTTGGATATTGCCAGGGGTGCTGCATCGCTGCCACAGAGCCCAGGCTGCTTCTGGCCGCCCCTTCCAGATAACTGACGAGTTTATTAGGGGATTAAAAGTTAGTTTCCCCTCCTTATTGAATGCTCTGATTTATGCATGCGTTTAAATCAATCCCATTTCCTGCCTTTTATCCCTTCTCCCCCAGGCTTTCAGGCTTTACTGTGTCAGACATTCGTTACAATCCGCATTGTTTTGAGGCAAGCGAGACACACCGTGGGTGGTTTAAGGGATTTGAATCCATGAGCTGCATTTCTTGGCCACTTCTGCCAGGTGCCAGCTGCCCCTCCTGGGCTGTGGATGGACCAGTTCGTGCTGCCTCCCGGTGAAATATGGACCAGCATCCCTGTTAATGAAGATGCTGTTGGAGACTAGGTCCAAGCCTGCCTGGCTGGCAGCAGTGTCTGGCCCAGGAGGTGCTTGCTGGGCTGGGGTGCCCAGGGTGGGGGATTTCAGGTGCTGCTTGCAGGCAGTTGCTGGATGAGCTACATAAGCAGCTTATTTTGTCATTTTAATTTTTTAATCCCGTGCATTCGGTCGCGCTCTGTTATTAGTAAGCATTAGCTCTCCAAGTCCCATTAGCTCCGCTGAGAGCTGGGGCTTTGCTTGTGGGGACAGCGCTGGAGGAGCCAGCAGGGGGCTGGGGGCTGGGGACATCCCTGGTGTGCCATGTGGGTGTGACCCTGGGCCTGTAGAGCCATCACTGCTCACTCCTTTCCTCCGCTGTCCCCCTGTCCCCTCTCCAAGCCCCTGGCAGTCCCAGCTCCCCCCAGAGCTGATCCGAGCCCGGGGCTGGCTCTAACCCCTCCCTGCTTTATTAAGGCAACTATTTTCTCGTGGATAAACACATTCCGTTCAAACCCTCTTCTTCAGGTTTTCCCCTTAACCCCAGGGCCACCCCCAGAGCTGTGCTTTGTTAGAGGATCTCAAGTCTCGGATTTAAAATTAGTTGACTGCTTCTCTTTAATGAAATTATTCCTTTCCTCTTTAAATAGCACGATATGTCACAGAGAGCCGGTGGGTCCGTTCATGAAGATGAGGCAGCTCAGAGAGGAAAAAGAGATGGGAAAAAAAATTAAAAAGAAAAGAAAAAAGTAAAACCATACATCTCCCCAAACCCCTTCTGCCTAATCCAACTGAATTAGAGGATTTCGAAGTGGATTTAAAACTAAATCTTGATTAGGGAGAATTTCTCTCCAAGAGCTGCTGCACGGTGGTATTAATGGGAAGTGATCGTGGACAGAGGAAATAGGACAGAAATAACCGAGGGTAGCACATACGCACTCAGGTCTGTGCATGAACTGAAAGAACCGGGGAATTTCTCCAGAGGAAAAGGGAGAAATTCCACATCGGCATAAGGAGCTTGGGTGCCAGGGGCTGGCTGGGCAAAGCGGGGAGCGGGCAGATCCCTGCTGCACCGACGGCATCCCCCCGGAGCCCGCGGGAAGGGCTCGCAGGTGAGAGGGAAGCGCCGAGGACGAGGACGGCGGGGTGAAAAGCCGGGAGCAGAGGAGGTCACAGGCCGCTCCCCCAGACCCCCGTGTTCACCCTGTGCCCCCCGGAGCTGCCCCTCATGCTCTGCAGACACATGCCTGGAGGTGCCCATGGGATCCTGTCTCTGCTGACCGCGCTCTTCGTCCTGCCAGAGGGTGAGTGCCGCTCTCCCCTTGGACTCGCAGTTTCTGTCCTCCCCAAACCCGAGCTGTCCAGGTGTGATTTACCCTCGGTGTGAATTTAGGGGGCACTAACCCCCCCTAAGCCGTGCAGCTGTGTGCTGGTGGCTTTAGGATGGAGGTAATGTCATTTTTGTACAAGAGCGCCAGGATTTGGGATCCCCTGGGCTGCTCTTCCCTGATTTGGCTCCCCTGGCGGTGCGTGGCTGTGTGAGGGTGCTCACCACCCCCAAAAACCCCGTGGGAGCACAGGAGGGCTCGGGCAGCGCTCTGGGGCGGTGTTCAGAGGTGAGGGAAAGGTAATGGCAGCAACCCGATTAATCAACAGAGGTTGCCTCAAGCTCCACAACTGAGGTGGATGGTGGAAAATAATATCCTTTAAAGGCTTTTTTGGTGGTTTTTTTTTTTTTTTTTTTTTTTAAGGAAACCTGAGAAATGGCTTAATTCCCATTGTGGCGATTTTCAGACACAGTGGCTGCAGGGAAGGGCTGAGCTGCCGCCAGTGCAAGTGTGCAAAGCCCTGGGGACACACTGAGGCCATTGGCCCCGGGTCACAGGCTCTCGGTGCTCTGAAGGAGGATTTCCCTTTTGTTTCCGAGCTGGTTTGCCTTCCTGATAGACCCTGTGATAACATCAGCGCTGTGTCCAGAGGGAAAACCAAACCACGCTGATAAACCCATCCCTCTGGAGCAAACACCTCCAAAACAGACACGGCTAAACTGGAGAAATTTGATTTTAGAAAAGGAAAAGCTCTTTCTGAGCGCGACCGAACCCTGACTCTGGTGCTGTCTGTGGTTGTGAGGTTCCACCTGCTCCTTACACCCCCCGTTTCAAATCTCCCTTGTTCCCACAGTTTGATCCCAGCTCAAATCTCCGGCTAATCTCTGATTTCGCACTGACCTCTAGTGGGAGATGAGTCTGTATTTTCGGGCCCACTGGGTAAACAAGTGACGGGCAGCTCCGGGCTCTGCCTTAATGCGACTTGGCAAGGCAGGGAGCGCTGCGAAGCCGTCGGTAGAGAGCAGCTCGGAACGAGTTGAAGTTTTTTCCCTCCTGGGGAAAAAAAAAAAATTAGGAAAAAAAAAATCCAGCCGTGTTCCTTCTGGTTCTCGTTTAGTGTCTGGACTCCAGTGCTATGGCTGCAACATCGTGGTCGGCACCAAAAACGTGGACATGGGGTGCTCCAGCCCCGAGGTGATCACCTGCTCCCAGTCCCACCAGGGCTTCAAGCACCGCTTCTGCATTAAAACAGAGAGCGGTGAGTCCGCCCCGGGGCCGGGGGGCTGCTCGCTGTTCTCCCCCCAAACCCGGCCTTGCAGGGCCTGTCACATCCCCCTCGCCACCCGCCCGTGGCCCTGATGTCGCTCCCTGTGCTTGCTCCGCAGTGGTCCTGGGCATCGTGCTGACCAGCGGCTGCGCCACCTCCCGCCACTGCCAGCAGCAGGAGCTGCCGGGGGTCCGCATCCACTGCTGCGACACCGACCTGTGCAACGCGTCCCCCAGAGCCCCCCGGCCGCCCCCCGGCCACCTCCTGCTGCCCTGCCTGCTGGCTGTCCTGCTCCTCTCCTGAGCCGTCCCCGCGGGATGCGTGTTCGTGCCGCGGATGCTGGCAGCCAGGGGTGTCCCCATCGCTGTCCCTGCTGGCGGCCAGGACCCCAACTGCTGTCCCCTGTCCTCAATAAAAGGTGCCGAACGCTCCGTGCCCAAGGTGTCGCTGATGCCCCGGGGAGAGGACGGGGATGCTCGCGGGGCTAGGGGGGTTACCTGAGCAGGGGGAGAGCAGGGACAGGGGTTTTGGCACGTCCCCGCGGGGATGGGGAGCGCGGCCGAGCCTCGCTCTTCCCACGAGAGGGCATCCGCGACCCTCGCTCCGCATCCCGGCCGCCGCGGGGGCTGCGCGCTTCGGGGATGCGGCAGCACCGGCGCCGGGGGTGGGCGCTGGGCTGGGGGACAGGAGCCGCCGTGAAACCAGCGAGGTTTGAAGATGGTTTGGTTTTTATCCCGGCCGAAGAGGCCAAACAGGAGCTTTAAGGGAAAGATCCCATCCCGTGAGGATCGGAGCCCGAGCGGCTGCTCCAAGGTCATCGCGGGGGTTTGCGGCAGAGCTGGGAATTAAACGCATCTGTCTCCAGAGCCAGCCCTGTGCCTTTATCACCAGGGAAACGGCATAAACCTCGCTGTGAGAAAGGGATGAAATATTTTTATTCTATTTCTTTTTCTTCAGATGAAAAAAAAAATAATGCAAAAGACCTTTCCCATGCAAAACATCAGCTTTTGATGGCATTTCTCAGATGTGTGTTAGAAAACAAGCCAAAACTCTACTAAAAATATTATCTGAGGCACCTTCCCAACAGAAACACCTTGGGACTGATACAAAACAAGTTCAGATTCTGAAGATTCAGAATAAAAGGGAACCAGAAAACAAATCCTAGAAGAAAAACGACAAGAGCAGCAGCAGTACCCAATCCTTCCTCTTTCCCCTTAAAACGTTCCTTATGATTTTCGGGCGAGCAGGAAACATTTCCTTGGCAGCTGGAGTGATTCTGGCTACCGGTTATTTATCTGCCTGTGCTGAGCTCCTGCAAAAAAACTCTCTCCAGTATAAATACCCATTGATCCGCCGAGGATGGGGCAGAGCTGATGGCTGGAGGATCGGGATGGGGCAGAGCTGATGGCTGGAGGATCGGGATGGGGCAGAGCTGATGGCTGGAGGATGGGGATGGGGCAAAGTTCATGGCCCGAGGATCGGGATGGGGCAGAGCTGATGGCTGGAGGATGAGGATGGGGCAGAGCTGATGGCTGGAGGATGAGGATGGGGCAGAGCTGATGGCTGGAGGATGAGGATGGGGCAGAGCTGATGGCTGGAGGATGAGGATGGGGCAGAGCTGATGGCTGGAGGATGAGGATGGGGCAGAGCTGATGGCTGGAGGATGAGGATGGGGCAGAGCTGATGGCTGGAGGATCAGGATGGGGCAGAGCTGATGGCTGGAGGATGGGGATGGGGCAGAGTTCATGGCCCGAGGATCAGGATGGGGCAGAGCTGATGGCCAGAGGATGCTGCTGTGGCAGCTTTGCCACTCAGCAGTGTTCTGGGGAGAAGCGAGGGCCGAGGAGCCGTGCCTCCATCGCTCCATCCCGGCCCTCTCCTGGCGGTTCCCGGGGCGGGGGATGCTGCTGGCCCCGCTCTGCCCCCCTCGCCCGCCTCGAGCCATCCATCTTACACCGTGTAAGAGGCCTGTTGCAATTAAGTAGGCTGAAGTGCTCCTGAACTCTTTAACCTTTGCCCTGGGATTGCTCTTTTTGCCCCGGGGCTGTGGATCAGCTCCATTGCACTCTCCAAACAGCGCCTGCTACTTAGCTGACATTTCTTTCTCCTGCTGGATCCTATTAGCACCCTGAGGTTGAAAATGCTACTTTGGAGTGTTGTAAGGAATGTGATTTATACTGGAAAGTAGCGGCAATCTATCTTTCCCTATACACACAGTGCACATGAGGCTGGAGAGCTAAATCCACATGGTCTGAACAAACAGCGGCCGGGATAATTGGGGAGGAGGCTTCGGGCAGGGAAAAGAGCCTGGGAGGGACGGCACCGGGGCCGGGGGATTCGGGATGTGGGGCAGGGAATAGGGCTGGGCCGCCCAGTGGGATCCCATCCCCACCCCAGTGCAAACTGGGCGCTGCTGGTTTCCCAGCAAGGATTGGGAACTGCCTGGGCTGTTTTCAAGGGTTCTGGTTGGGAGGATCCATCGTGAGTCCTTCTTCCCTGTAGATCCTCTGATTCCTGAGCAGAAGTCGCACTGGTTTGTCTGCATGGGAGTCCACATCAGGGACAACACAATCTGCACGGGAAGCAGATGGAAATAAGAATTGAATGGTGCCTGAAGGAGGGCTGATTAGCCTTTATCAGATATGACACGCTAACCACCGAGGCTCCTCGCCGGGAATACCGGGTTAAAATCTCTGCAGTGTCAAATTTCATCCTCCCTGAGCAAAGAGACACTTTCCATAGTGTTTGTGTGAATCTTCTGGATAAGCCCTGGAGACTGAAACCGTCTCAGCTTCATCTGGGCATTAAAAGTCCCACCCACGTGTTTAAAAAAAGCCCCAAACCCAGAAACGCAAAAGCTGACATTTACTCTAAAATGTCTTTTTCTCCCTGCATCGCTGCGTGGATCCCGTGTGAGCTGCTGCCTTCTCCTCGTCAGAGCAGGGCTGGAGGCATCTCCTGGGCATTCCCACCTTTGGCCCTGCTGGAAGCACAGGGATTATTTTTGCACAAGCAGAAGTGTGTGCACGAGCATGCAAACGGACACTAGCACAGTGTTTCCTGGGAGAAAAACCCCGACCAAAAAAAAGAAAAAAAAAAAACCCAACCCTAAGCAGCCTCTGTGTCAAAAGCCCTTTTATAAAAGCCTCAGTAGCTGAAGAATTGCCATTGTTTCAGTCTCCAGTGAGTGCTAGTCTTAAAATATTTCCAGCTCAGAGCAGGCTTTGACATTCTGCCCAGACCCAGGAGAGGGAACAAACATGAGTTCAGAAATGTTTCTACAAGGCACAGATCCTTCTTCTTCCGGGAGAGTCACGCTCAGCATCTCACATCCTGTGGCGATGTCCCCCCGAAGTGGGGAAACTCCCCTGGAAGCAGGGAGGGGGCACTTCTCAGGGGTTCCCTGCAAGGCAGGAAGAGCTGGGCAGATTCTCACACCGCTTTTACTCAGCCTTTCCCTCCTGAGCAGCAAAACCTGGATTTTTTTTCCCCCAGAAATGCTGCACTCCAAGCTGCTCTTCCTTGCAGACCGAACTCCTCATCCCGCTGGATGCCAGCAGATGGTCCGAAAGCACAAGGCTGTGTAGACTCTGGAAATCAAAGTTTGCAGTGATATTCGTCCCCCTTTAGCCTTGTTTTTTTGGGGTGTGTGTGCTCACCAGTGATGCTGGGAGTGGCAGAGTGAGGGTTGGGATGGAGGCAGCTCTCAAAGCTTCACCATTTCCGTCTCTGTGGAAAGGCAGGAAAAGGATGGACAGTGGCAAACGGAACCGTGGAATGGTTTAAGTTGGAAGGGACCTTAAAAATCACCTCATTCCAATGGCCCTGCACCACGTGGTGGTGGCAGTGGGGACAGGGACTTGTTGGGGAATCACAGCACATCTCCTGGGACAGTTTCTCATCAAATTTTCATGCTTTATCTCCTTTCCCCTTCCAAAATAAGAAGAGGAGCTGAGATAAAAGTTGCTACACTTCTCACAAAAAGCACCAACCCAACCTTTTTGGCATAAAAATGCAGAAAGCTGCCAGAGTTTTGGAGGCTGTTGGGAATTATGTGGATGCCCTGGGGTCTGCAGGAGACTGGTTCCAAGAGGCTGAATGCTCCAGAGAGCACGAGCCAACCTGAGCTTATCTCAGCTCCCAGCACTCCTGACGTTGGATAAAGGGCAGTGTTTACCCAAGAACAATGTGGGGTTAAAATTTAGTAAGTCCTTGTGCAACTCTGTATGGAGAGGCAGCAAGGACAAATAAACATCTCTCGAACACAGTCGGTGCTCAGGCTCAGTGTTTAATTCATTCCCTGGAAATGCATCTTGTTTATAGCCATTCATTGCAGGGGCTTGGAACAGCAGGGGTCTGATCCACTCCAAATTTCAGGCAAAATAATATGATCCTCGTTCTGCTCTTGTTTGTTCCTAGGAGAGAACACAAGGTCAAATCTTCAACTAGTGCAAAGTTTGTGCTGAACTACTGAGTGGGGATTTTTTTGTTGTTGTTTGACCGAGTTTTTCCTCTGCTCTCTCTCCCTGTCCATACCTCCCTCTCCTTCCAGCTCACCAGCCCAGGAGGAGCCCAGGGGACCAGAGGATTTTGGTTTCCTCCTTGGGTGATAAAGGCTTCTGGAAGGGATTAAGGCTCGGTGGCCAAAACCAGCAGCTCCCAAGGCTGAAGGTTGGGATGTCTCTTATCTGCTGCACCCCAACGGAGATAAGCAGGGGAGCAACCACCCGTGGGAGGAGATCCAGCTCCCTCCTCCCGGGGGATGCTGCACTGAGAAATCCCCTTCTCTGGGAGCTGCTCCAGGCCCATCCATCCCAGGGAGCTGAGAGGGAGCAGTGCCAGCTTTATTGACAGAAACCCATGAACTGGGTCACGCTGCCCGTTCCGCCTCCCAGCACTGAGCTGTCCTCGTGTGCAGACACCCGGGGAACGCTTCACTCCGGGGGCTCTTGGGGTGCAGGAGCTGGACACACACACTCTGCCTGTGCTCAAATGAGCCTTGAGCCCCAGGGCAATGCTCTGCTGCTCTGGGATGAGAGTCAAGGCTGCCCTGTGCCAAGGGCTGGCCGTGGGGAAGGCTGGATGGATGGATGGATGGATGGATGGATGGATGGATGGATGGAGGGAGAAGGAGAGATCCTCGCTCAGTTTAATAACTCCATGGCGCTGTGGGAGCCAGAGATGTGCCTGACCTACATAGAGCCCCGAGCCCTCCGAGCACAATCGATCCATTGGCAGCAGGGAGATCAGGGTGTGGGGGAGGATCTGCCTCTGTGCCTCCCTGCAGCCGGCCGGGATCTCCCCTGGGAGCCACAGGAGCCGGCAGCACCGGAGCTGCGGTGGGTGAGGCCACACAGCAGCTTCTCCTCCGTGCTGTGCCTGCATCCCTCTCCTGCATCCTCCATGCTCAACAGTCCTGGCACAGCGTAACCTGCCCCTTGGACACCTATTTTGGGCTGTTTTCCTGTTTTCGTGCATCGAGAGAAGCAGGTGTTGTGTTGCGTGTGCCCTTAGGACACCTCTGAGACATGTGCACAGGAGTTTGGCTGCTGGGAAGTCAAAAGGTGCCATCCTCAGGCTCCCTCCAGATCTCCCGATGGAGCCTGCTACTGGATCACCAGAGCATCTGAGTGTCCTCCCTCCCAGGTGTCTGGGTGATCCAGCCTGGATTCACACCCTGAAGCCTTTTCCTTGGCTGGGTGGTTTGAGCATCTCACAGCCCGGGGCCGCTCTCGCTGACCTCCCGGGCTCTGCTGCAGAGGATGGATGTTCCTGGCATCCTTTGCCCTTTGATGTCCTTCCGAGGAGTGGCCGGGAGGGTGGCAGGAACAGAATGGCAAAAGAAAGGGTTAGGGATCAGGATTAGGGTTGGGGGTCAGGGTTAGGGTTAGGGGTCAGGGTGAGGGTTAGGGGTCAGGGTGAGGGTTAGGGGTCAGGGTTAGGGGTCAGGGTTAGGGTTAGGGGTCAGGGTTAGGGTTAGGCACTGTGGTGCCAGGTGATATTTTTTCCCCCCAAATCCCAAAATTCTCATTAAGTAACAGTGAAAAGGGGCAAAAAAACCCAAAACATCTTTGGCACAGTGGACCTGATCCTGCAGTCTCCCCCTCCCCAGGCATCCCGTCTCTGCCTGCTTGGGCTGGGGCAGGATGGAGGAACAACCAAAGCCAGAGCCTGCCGTGGGCAGCAGAAGGATGCAAAGAGGTGTGTGACGGACCAGACAGCGCGTCCTCGCCGTGGGGAACTCCCTGGGGACAAAAGCCAGCTCTTCTGGGTGTCAACATCACGTCCCTCCCCTCAGGTTGTGTCTTTGCCAGCACTGCCTCTGCCACAGCAATTCCGGGGCTCGTTAAACTCCGCGGAACGAGGGGAAATAAAGCGAATTAAAAGGTGGGCAGAGGCTGGAGCTGCCTCCTCCCGGGGAGAGCAGCCAGCCAAGAGCCGGCTTTCCTCGGCAGGAGTGAATCACAAACACCGGCTGCCCGGGGACACAGGGAGCGCTCCCCGCCCGGCCACCGGGCTGCTAATTAGTAAAAAAGGGCTAATCCAGTCAATTAAGTGCTCAGCCTGCAGAAGGGGGCACACCTCTGCCGGGATAGGGACAGAGTGGAACTGGGGGTGGCTTTGGCTGTCTCTGCCGCAGGATGCTCCTGGAATAACCCCAACTCTGTCGGGGAGCAGCCCTCCGTCTCTGGTTAATTGGGATGCAGGGAATTAGGATGCTCAGCATGTCCCCAAGGTGTGCTGGGCTGTCTGGGGGTGGTTCTGTGAGGAACAGAGGTTTCTGAGCGCATGGGCAGGGATGGAGGGTCACCCCAGGCCACCCTCCAAGGCAGCCCAGTGTCAGCACAGCACCCCGGGGACAGTCGGTGAGCGAGGCAGGGGCAAACTGCAGGAATCACCCACTCCTTCCAGCCCTGCAAACTCCTCCTCGGGAGGGCTGGAAGGAGAGGGTGATTCTTGCAGGTTTGTTTTTTTTTTTTCCTTTAAAAATAAAAGAAAATGAAAAGCTGACTGGATGATGGCAAGCAGGGCTCTCTCAGGGCTTAGCAGCAGCCAGGGTGGGTCCCCAGCAGAGCCCAGGGACCTGGCTGAGGGTCCTAAACCTGTGCTGACCCCAGTGGCAGCCCTGTGTCCCCCCACAGCTCAGCCCTGTCCCCACAGACCCCTCACACGAGGCTTTCCCTGCACATCCCTCACCGCTTCCCCTCCGCTGGTTTCAGCGCTATTAAAATGTTTTCCTCCACCACCACCACCTCTCTCAATTACACGTTTTTTAAAAAGTCGTTAAAGAGAATTCCCCATGAAATTATTTTGATTTCCCGCCCCTCCGTCTACTTTCCAAACTAATGAGATTAATTGAAAACTACAAACATTTTCCAAGGGCCCAAGGCAAACGCGATGGCGAACACATGTAACTCTTCCCGAGGATCGCATCCATCCTCCCTGCTGCCTGCCAGCTCGGAGCATCCCTCCCGACATGGGGCTGCATTTTGGAGTCTCAGAAAGTGCTCAGGTTTGGAAACTTTTGATTTTTATTTTTTTTTTCCCCCTCCTTCCTTTGAGGAAGGAAAAAGAAAGTGCCTGAGGAATGAGAGCTGTCAGAGGCAATAATGTGAGATCTCACTTGTGGCTGGCGGGCAGAGGGGGGATTTTCAGGGGGTTTTTTTCCTCTCCGGCGTGTGGTGTTAAGTGGGGAACTTCAAACAGGGAAACGAGGAGGAATTTAGGAAAGTTTTACTGCTTTCTCTCAGCCCCCAGGTAGGAAAAGAGAAATGAAATCTTCCCAACACCATAACCTGCAAAGCAAACCTGACAATTGGCCCGTTCTGCTCCCAGGTGTTTGTCTGTTTGATTCCTCCCACCCCGGGTTAATCAATAGGACAAATCTCCGGTGTCGCTCCTCTCCCGGCCCCCACGGGCTGCTCCAGGATTGATGACAGCAAACAGCCCTTCAGAGGGGGCTGAAAGCCTCGGAATAAGGACAAATCGAGGGAACAACACCAGAGATTTGTTACTCTGCGGTGGAGCAGCCTCTCGGCATCGCCTTCCCTCAGGTGCTGTTTTAAAACAGGGTGAAACAAAACCTCAAAAAACCCCCACCAATAGAGTCCCAAACCCTGCAGAATTCCACGGGGTCACACATATAAACACACACAGCAGTGAGGAAGATGGTGACAGTGGTTTGGGAACTGGAGAAAACAATTATTTCCATGGAACTCTCCCATCCCCGAAGCCCATTTTGGGCAAATGCTGATGAGGGCAGAGGTAATTAAAGTGAAGAATGGAATTGCTCCTGTGCCATGAGGATTTTAGCCTCACTCACCATGGAACCATGGGATTTGGGATGGAAATGACCTTCAAGGTCTTCTCCCACCCCTCTGTCATGGGCAGGGACACCTCCTGCTATCCCAGGTTGCTCCAAGCCCCATCCAGCCTGGCCTTGGACACTTCCAGGGGCTCAGAGGTGCTTCCAACCCCTCTCCTTGCAGGACAAGGCTGGATTTCCACGGGAGCAGAGGGAAGATGCTGTGGGAGGCCCATGGAGGTAGAAGGAGGACTGGAGGCCGCCCAGGAGAACAAAGATCCTCACACCAACAGGGGACCAGAGTGGGCAAGGGACAACCAGCACAACAGCCTGGCCAAAACTGACCGCAGTGGATCCATCCCTGGCACCCTGGGACAAGTTAAAACCCTGCAGTTTATTAAAGACACATTCCTCCCCTAATAAAAGCCGCGTTGTCTGGTGGCGGGGAGGCTGCAGGATGTTATGGTTGGAATGTTCCTCGGCCCTTGTGTTATTAAGAGCCCCACCAGCTGTGGATCTGCAAGGAGCTGGGCTGCTTTTTTTTTTTTCCCCCTCAAACAGGCAGAGTTGATGTTTTCTGTGATCTCCATGATGTCACCAGCTCCCCTTTGATGTGTGCAAGCCAAGGACCTCCGAGGCTCACTCATGGCTCTGGGGGCAAATTTGTCTGAGCACTGCTTGGGAGATGACCCAGTAGGAAGGAGGGAAGATAAATTGCTGGAGGGAAGAGGCTGATCCCTGTGTCCCTGTATCCATATTCATTAGTGCATTAGGGCTGCGGTGAGCCAAAGGCACAAATAATAATAACAATAATAACAACACGATGAAGTCACTTTCATGAAATTTTCAATAATGGGGCAAAAGGATGGAATTATTATCCCCCGTTTCACGTGGGGAGAATGGAGACACGGGGCAACGAAAAGTTTGACACAATAACTCAGGAGGGTCCCACCAGGGGTGTGTGGGGAGCTGGACACAGAGCAGATCCCTCCTGATCCCTCCTTTGTGCTTCCCCACAACCAAACCACAGATTTGCAGTGGTTTCCTTATGCCAATCCTTCTCTTGGACTGGCTGGGGACAAGTGACACTGCAGGGGTGGCCACGGGCAGTGGTGGGGCAGCCCTTGGGGTTTGTGGCACACTGGGATCTGCTGAGTCTTCTGCCTGCACAGCACAAACCAACCTCCTAAAACCACTGGAAAACACTTTGTTCCTATTTTTTTTTCTGGTGACAGCCTCATTCCCAGCACATTCCCTGCTGGACACTGAAGGTTCTCCCATGGCACAGCTCAGATTCTCGCTGGGGACTCCTGGTCCTTCTCCAGTGATCTGGATTTTCCAGGGACACAAAGAGCTGGAGGCCAAATCCTGATTCAATGCCCATTATAATGAAACAAACGAACATATTTTATGCAATCTCTCAGCTGTGTCACCTTGGGGGTCCATGGAGGACAGCTGGAGCCCATCCATCCTTCCACCCAGGCTTGGAAGATCATTCCTCTGGTGGCTCCTGAAGTGTTACCCTGGATTAGATAAAAAACAGCCCCGTGACATCCGAGAGGCTGTAGGAACAGTGTGTCCCCACCACTCCCACCCCGGCCACTTGCTGGGACAAATACCCAGCCCAAACCTCCCCAGGAACAGGTATTTCTGCAGGTATTTGTCCTTCAAGCAGCCCAGAACTGGATTAAGATAAGGTGACGGTGTGGAAATGCCTGTCAGGCCCACAAACCTGCAGGGCAAATTAAGCAATCATGTTCCCAGGACATACATAAAAATAAGTCAAAAAAACACTATTAATCCATAGCAACAAAAGGAGATGGCATGGCAACAGCAGCAACTGCAAAACAAAACAGCAACGAGAGGAGGGGAGAGGAGGGGAGAGGGAAAATCGAGCCCTGCTCTGGCCTTTTGAGGGTTTTTAAGGTCGGGGGAGATGTTGCATCTCCAGTGAGGGAGGCAGAGCAAGGTGCTGGGTGTTGATGCCAGGGGGGTTCCTGAGCTCAGCTTGGGCTCAGAGAGGTCCCAGATCCTGAGGGTTTGGCAGCAGAGCAGGGCAGGGAGCTGAGGATACCAAATCAAATTTGTTTTTGTTATTTATTTTTTTATTCCTAAATTAAACCAAAACATCAACAGCAGCTCTTAATTACCTCGCAAAGATGAGCTGCTCGTGGCACTGCAGAGGGAAAAAAAAAAGAGCTTTTCACTCCTTAGGACTGAAGTTCTGGGGACTTGCTGCATGAAACAACCCAGCCCAGGAGTGAGCAGCTCCTCAGAGGCAGCTGCTGTGCTCCCACTCCCCAAAATGATGCTTTCAGCTCTCACAAGGGCAACATCCCTCCAGGAAACAAAAAAAAAATAACCCAACCAAACTGGGCTAAACTCAGCCTGCAAACACATCCCCATGCGTGTTTTTGAAGCCAGGCAGAGCTGTGCCGTGGCTGCGTGGGAAGAGCGTGATGGAAATGAGCCCTAATGGGTGTTAATTTGGAGTGGGAAGTTTGTGAGTCAGGCGGGGGTGCAGGGGAGGAGTGGGCAGGAGCCACGATGCCAAGCAGTGCTGAGCTCCTGCTGCCTGCTGAGAGAGGGGTGGTTTTTGGGTTTTTTTTTCTGTGCTCCTGGCAGGGCTGGGCAGGCTGGGAGCACCCCAGTGGGGCAGGGAGGGTTTGGAAGGAGAAAAAGAGGAGCTGCTGGGAGAAGGGATTGCATCCAGGCATGTTTGGCTTGATCAGAGCCCACGCTCAAGGGATGGTTGTTAAAAGGAGATTTTCCATGCTGCGAGAGCCAAAGCAAACACAGTGAAACTTAATTAAATGCCTGCCTGCTAAAATAATAATTTTCTTATGAATTGAGGAAGGTAAAATACAACGAGAGATGGACCTGACAAAGGAACTTTAATTCTCCAGCAGAAGCACATGGGTGAAGAGCACAATAAAGCAGTTTGGCTGGTGGGGAAGGTCCTCCACTTTTCCCTCCACTTTCCCCTGATGCAGATCCATGTGTGGGATGCTCTCCAGAGCTGCTGAAGCCCTCACAGACTGCCTGTCTCCATCCCAAAGCGTGGACACCCAATCCAGGGCTGCTCCAGGAATGGTGGTGTCTGAATTCCCGACAGCAAGTGGAAATATTAATGTTTGTCTAGAGGAAAGAGAAGGAGAGGGAGGAAAAAAAGAAATAAAAAGTCTCAGAATGGCTGGAATTTTCATTTTGCTCTAGCTGGGGAGAGAGGAGACACGTCCTCTGAGAGGGAACAAGGAACTTGTGCATGCTGAGAACTTGCTCGGTGTGGCTTTGGACAGGAAAAAATGTCAGCTGGAAGAAAACCCTCCCAAGAACGTGGTGACTGGTAAAATCATCATCATCCAGACAACCCACGAGAATCATTTCAGGAGGCAAAGCTGGGGGAAAGAACGAAAAAAAAACAAACCCCAAGGTCTTGAACCATGCACCTGCAGGATGGGCAGCCCCTGAGCAGGAGTGAGTGCAATGTGTGCTCCTGCTCCCAGGTCTGCAAACTGCAGACACAAATCCCAGACTGAGATTCCTTCTGAAAGTGTCTCTCTGAATGTTATTTCCATTTAGAAAGGGAAAAAAAAAACCAAAAACCCTAAGGATGGAGGGATGGATTTAATTTTTAAAGGGCTGGGAGTCTGCTGCTGCTCCGAGCCCAAGGTGTTCAGCATCTCCAGGACCTCAGAAAAAGAAGGTTTCCAGCCCTCCCTGGTCTGGGATAGCTCTGATAAAATGTAACAAAATGGAGAGAATAAGAAGAAAAATTGAGGTTTTTCCTCTCTTTTTGGTGGTTGGCTTCATCTCAGCACTGCTGGCTTCAGCCAGTGCATTTGGCTGCTGGGGTTTGACTCAGTGTTTGTGGGTTCAGTACTTTTATATACCTCAAACCCACAGGGGAAGGGGAAGGCCAAGCCCCTGTTTTTTCATTAGTTTAATAAATGTGATCATCTCCAAAAAGTTCGGTTTTCTAACCTACTCCAAATGCAGATATTCCTCCTCTGTCAATAAAAAAAAAGCCAAACCCAGGGACTGAAAGACTGGTTTTGGACCCCAGTTTATTTGGCATTGAATTCCTGTAGATACACTGAACATTACTTCATGGCTAAAATCAGAGAAATAATAAACTAATAAAATAAACTAATAAAATAAACTAATAACTTTTACCCTCTTTGTCTTTTGCTGGGAATCAGGAATGGGGCTTAGCCTGTACAATAATTATACTGTAAGCACAGCAAAAAAAAAAAAAAAAAAGTTCTTGACTCCTGCCATTCCCAGCCCTTCCCACCAAAGAGGGGGTAAAAAACCCTTGGCAATAAATTAAAAACAGTTTTATTTACCTTGAACTACTCAGCCAAGAATGCACATTATTTAGGGACTGGAATAAAAAGCCATTCACTCTAGTTCAATTGGCCATTTAGTTCAATTTGTGTGTGTTACTGCAGGTAATTACTATGGTAATAATGTACTGTAATCTGTGCTGATTTGGAACTTGTCCTGTTTCTGTATTAATAATAAGTGCCATATATGTACTAATTACCAGTTTGTTACCATGGTTATTTGCGTAGATGCCACGTTAATGATACCCTGGGAACATAAAGCAATCACATTTTTTGAATTAAATCTTTGTGGCCTCTTTAGCGCTAAAAGCCCAATTCACATGAAATAATGATGAAGAAAATGAGCTCATCGGGGCCCAGCCTCGCCAAAGCCAGCCCCGATTAGCCGAGCCGCATAAATACACGCCTTTGCCATGCTGAAAAATTAGAGCCTCCAAAACATTTTCCACGGTTGCTAAGTAACTTCCCCCCCGAGATGACATCACTTACAGGAACACGCGGTGCCAGAGCTGTCATGCACACGTATTTATAGAGCCCGAGGAGCGAGCGCCCGGCGCTGCCAGAGGTGTCAGGGGCTGGCTGCCAGCCAGGCACAGGGGGCAAAGAAATAAATGGGCACATCCTTTTCTCCCCTCTCAAACGCACCCACATGCAGCCCTCGCTGCAATCCAGAGGAAATCGATTTTATTTCCAATAATCTGGTGGGGTTTTTTTAGGGGGGGTTTATTTAAAGCCAGGAGGGATCTGTGTGTGTGATCCTTGCCCAGCAGTGATTTCACACGGTGAACCCTTGTGCTGGTTTGTGTCTCTTCTTCTCTCCAAATTGAGCTGAGCAGAGCGTTTTGGGGATGATTTGTTGGGAGTGGGGACTGGAAGGGACAGGCTGCTGCTGCTTCCCAGGCTGAGGGAACACTCCTGTGTGTCGCTGGGCAGACACCTCGAGGTTTTTTCCATGACCAGCAGTTGTCCCTGCAGCCTCCCATCCCACTTTCCCTGCTATTCCCACCCAGCAGCCACCATGAGGGATGCACATCACAATTAAAAATAGTTCCTTGGCAACAGAACCATTCCCTTTTCCCCGAGCGTGGAGTAAAACAATGGGTCCTTCCTACCCTGAAATTAAGGGCGATTTTTTAACCAGATGACACTGGGAGAAGGGCTGGGGAAAGCTGGAGCAGGGAAGCTGTGTGGCCCTGCAGACAGCAAGGAATGAGGCAGGGAAGCCTGGAGGTCCCAGCCCTGTAGTAAAGGCTGCTGTGGGTGAAGCCTGGTGGGTCTGGAGCTGTTGCAGATCCTTTGGGAGCAGCGAGACCTGGAGCTGTAGCGGGGTTTGGACACCTTGGATCAGCAGCAGGTTGGAACTGGGGGGTCTCCTCTCTCACTGGCAGGGTCTGTCCAGGAGAAAACAAGGAGGTGGGAAGGAACATCCCGATGAATCTGCTTGAGGGAAACCCCAGTCTTGGGTGTGGGCCTGGAAGGACAAACAGCCACTGGAATCCTGGCCAAAAACACAGGGGAAATCACAACATCCATGGGTGAAATTTGCTGCCCCTCAGCAGGGCTGGCTGAGGCATCCACTGGAACGTGCCTGGAGCTTTCACCCACTGAGGAACCACTGGGCCCAGGATCCTCCCGTTATCTCCTGTTTTCCTCCCTCTGTTTTGGCCCAAGGCCATCCCAGTGTTCCCTCCCTGCTCCTGCAGAGCCCAGTCCCACGGCGGATGCCATGTCACTTGAAAAAGCTACTTAGTGCTCTTTATTATCTGGTCATTATTTTCCCACTGAAGCTCGAGATAAGCAAAGCATAAATCAAACCAGAACAGGAGCCACTTGGAGCAGGTAAAGCATGGAAAAGATTTTAATCAGTGATTCTGGGCAAGAAAAGCAAAAAAGGGAGAGGGAGGGAGGAAAGGCGGGGGGGGGAAAGGGGGGGAAGAGAAACAAAGAAAGGGAAAGAAACACCACTTGTTGTTTGTGGGATGAAGACAAATGTTTCCAAAGGCACATTTTCCACATGACGCCCAGTAAAAGCTCTCGGTTTGATTATTAATCACAGGGCAGCCTCCATCCATCACTCCATCCCTCCTGAGCTGTTTGATGTGCCATCCTCCACCCTCTCCTCCCACAGCTCCTGCGCTGGGCAGCTGTGACAGGGCACAGCAAAGCCCGGGAAATTCTTCCAATAAAGAGAATGCCATCAAATAAATAGAGGAGGAAATAAATAAGAGACTATCAGGGAGGCTGCTGCCGTGCCGGTTGGATCCCTCTGCCTCTTGAGACTTCTGGAGAGCTGCTGACACTGGGAGCGTCTCCTGAAATGGATGGACTTTGCCTCTTGCCTCATACATCTGTTTAATGACCTCTCCTCGCAGGCACTTGACATGTGATTTATGGGATATAAATTTTACCTCTTGGCCCGGGTGTCGCAATCCCCCGGCGTTCTGCAAGGTGAGAGCACCTCGCCCCTGCCTGGCTCCCTCAGCTTCCTGCTCCCTCAACTTTCTTCCTCAGGCCCTTCCTTTAAAAACCAATAATAATAGTAATAATAATAATGATAATAATAAAACCAACCCTGAAAAAACCCCAAGCTTTAACAGACCTTAAAAAAAAAAAAAAAAAAAAAAAGTGTTTTTTCCTCTCTGAAAGAAAACTGCTGCTGACACAGCGTTCAAGGCTGGCGGTGCTTTTTTTTTTTTTTTTTTTTTTTCAGAAAAAGCAAACAAGCAACATCCCAGCTGATTTCCTGCAAATAATAATAACAACAATATCATAAATACATATATAAATAAAGAAGTCCTTAATTCTTTTACTGGCATCTGTAGCCTCTAATTCATAAATTCATCAGGACTTTCCCAGGATGTCAGTTTTGGCAAATGAGCCCTGAGTTGCTTCACGCTAATGGAGCGGTGGGCTGCCTGACCTCAGGAAATAGAGAGGCCAAACATGAAAAAACAGAGCCGGGTTCAAGGCTGGGGCTGTGAACCCCAGATTTGAGGGTGAGGTCGGCGAAGGGTCAGGGAAGCATTGTGTGCAGCGCGAGGGAGAAACGCTGGTTTCTATTTAAAGCCTTTCATGCCTCTGCCAGAGCCCTCTCGGCATTGTGTGCGGGAACAGCCCGGCGATGGAGAAACGCGCCTCGGAGATCCCGACTGCAGGAATGGGGAGAGATTGGGAACAGCCACACTCACGTGGGTGAAACCTCCCCTAACCAGCCAAAACCTCCCCTACCCTACCTCGGGAAAGAAAGGGAGGGCGAGATCTGCCTGGCTCTTTTCAGCGGCTAACGCAGATGGATTTGCTTTGGCATTTAAGGGTGATGGATGTGCCAGGTACTATTCATTAGGAATGATTTGTTGGGGCCAGCGTAGCTCGCCTGCCCATTAGGACGCATTTACTTCGCAGGTTAGTAATGATGGGTGCTCTTAATAGTTCCTAAGTATGGGAGGGCATTAAAGAGCCCTGGAAGAGGAGGCTATCGATGTGTACAGCTTCAGTTTGTTGGGGGCAGGAAACCAGTGCGTGTGCCTGGAAGGGGTGCCCGTCCCAGTCGCTGCTCCCAGAGGTGGGATTTGGTATGGAGGAGGCTGGAGCAAGGTGGGAATAGCTCTGGATCCTCTTGTGCTTTGGCCAAATGGATCCCAGTGATGTCATGGAGGAGGCTGGAGTAAAGTGGGATAGCTCTGGATCTTCCTGTGCTTTGGCCCAGTGGATCCCAGTGATGTGGCACTGGCAGTGTTTTTAGCTCCTTCTGAAGGAAACTGAGGCCCAAACCCAAATTTTGGTGTGCAGGCCCAGCTGGCCATAGTCCTGTTGGGTTTGCCTCTCCACCAGCACCGTGGGCCACGATCGGAGGCGACAGAAGGTCACTGACTGAGGGATGATTATGGCTGTTACATCCCAATTCCCGTCCCTTTCCCTCCCCCTGGCTCGGAGCAGGCTTGGCTGGGAGCGAGATCCTGTTAACAGCCCTCAGCCATGGGCAGCCATTTACTTAAGCCCCGATTTTTCATTAAAATAGCACATATGGCTATCAAGCATCACAAGGTCACGGGGCTGCATTGTCTCAGCTTAATACGATGCCATTACGGCTGGACCATCACGCCGCCGATAGAGCAGGTTCAGCAGCGCAAGATCAAGCGTTGGGCAAGACTGCAATTTCCTCCTGTCCTCCTGCTATGATCTTATCAGAGCCTGACTGATCTCCGTGTACCAAATCGTGCTGGAGAGCATTAAACACCGTGAAAGGCTCCGTTTGCAGCAGCCCGTGGGGAGGGCGGGTCACAGCCCAGCTCCCTTTGTGTCACACCATCCCTCTCCTGCAGGATGCGGTGGCCCGAACACCCAGGCTAAGAAATCTGTGTGAGTCCATGTTTTACCTTATCATCGGTGTTGGGTTTTGTTTTGAAGCCTGACCTCTAATCAAGCCCACATGGCTCTGAGTCTAATTTTGCTGCCACAGGACTCTCGGCACGGTGGCCATTCCTGCTCTCTACCACCTTCTGCAGCCCTTTTATTTCTCCCTCAAATAACCAGACAAGAATAATTCATTTCTTCCAGCTTTTATCTTCCTGTCTGAGCTACAAGTGCCTACATGAAGTCCCTTTATTTTACCACGCAGAGTTTCTGGCCCAGCAGGACGCAGCTCCTCTGTACTCCACAAGATGCAGGCAGGCTGGAGAAAAAAATGACGGAACAGAAGCAGAGTTAGGAAAAGGCAGACTGGGAACTGACTGGTGGCTCTATTAAGCCATGCGAAGAGGTGGCACTCACTGACTCCCTGGCACTGGCTGTGTGTAGTGGATGGTTTCGTGCTGAGATGGAAGCGTGTAAATAAAGGCAGGTTTGTGTGAGCAGCAGCCCTGCCAAAGAGGAAACATCTCTCCCAAGATCTCCACCAGAAGGGTTTGCAGAGCAAACACAAATGTTGTTTCATCTCAGAGGATGCCATGCCCCACTGCGGCCCCCCAGAGGGGTGGGGGAGGAATGAGAAGGACCCCAGGAGAGGGACAAAGTGGCTTTTTCCAGCAGACACTGAGCACACACGGCTGTGCTGGGTCAGTGAGGGTGGCGGTGGGAAGGGGCTGCCTTGCAAAGCAGACTCACCAACTCCCCCAAAAATGGATAGAGATGCAAAACCCAAGTTCCTGCACCATCATTTGAGCCAGAAACAGCTTAAAAGATAATGAGCTAATTGAGCAATGGAGGCCATCTCCCCATAGCTATGTGTCAGCTCCCATTATCCGCTCCGGAACGTTCACTGAGAATCCCCAGACCCTCTCTGGAGGTATTGATCGTTTATTTTCCAGCCCCTGTGCTGCCCCTTCCCTTGGGCAGGCAGGGATGGAGGCCGAGGGTGGCTCCCCACACCGACAGCCCATCAGCTGCAATTGTTTTCTAGTGAAAATAGATGTTCAGTATCGATCCCTCTCCCTCCGCCGAGTCCGGGGGGCCTTCTCCTTAGTTACTCTAATAAAACACAACTAATTAAATTTGTGCCTTGCTTTTTTTCAATATTGCATTATCCTAATTACTAATTAAGGGGGACCACGTGTGAGGGGTAGGCATTATTCCCTGCAAAAGATCCCCCTAATGGCCTAAATGACATCTCGGGGAAGGAGGGAATCTTTCAGCAAAGGCCAAGACTGAGGCTTGGGAAAGGATCCCTGGGGGCAACTTAACGAGGGGCTCTTTAACCCCTCAGCTACCACCCTGGAATTTGCTGAATCACGGGAAAAGCTGTCCTGCACACTGGCAGGCAGGGGAAAGGGAAAACTGGGGTGGGATTGAAAGGAACGGGGGGATCTCTGCGTGGAAAGCGTGTCAGGGAAGAGCTGAGGAAGTGGTTTTTCAAGAGGAGTGCGTTGCCCACTCCCACACATCCTCCCACGCAGCCTGGTGTGGACACTCGTCCAGGGACATACCAGAGCTGTGCCTTGGCTGGGAGGAACGAGGCCCTTCAAGCCTGTACTCGACATCCTGCTCTCGTCAGGGCTGCGCCAGAAGGGCTTTGTTCTGTCCCAGGTGGCAATTCAACACCCCAAATCTCGGAGAGCGTTCTTTGGGGGGACTGCTGGCAGTGGGGAAATCTCATTTCCCTGCACTTCAGGAGCCCCCAGTGCCTCCAGGGATTCAGAACCAGGATTTGTGCTGAGCAAGGGGCACCAGATTAAAGCCAGGCTTAAAGCAGACTGCTGGCAGAGCAGACTGAGCTGGTCTCCACGCAAAGATCTTTGAATAAATCCCAAACTTCCTTTAACACTCACCAGGGACTGAAGGCTGTGCTGGGCTCGCTGACCCTCTCCCTGCTGGAGCACCCCTTGGTTGGAGCTCAGCAACATTTTAATTTCATTTTCCGTGTGAGTTGCGGCTGTTCTCTCTCCCTAAGTCCCCGGTTCATTTCTCACATGGCTCGTTTTTGAAACCCACTTTCCCCTCCCTTAAATACTCAGCTTGGAAGTGTGAGCTGAGATTTATGCTGAAAGGAACTGGGGGAGACCAGCAAATAGGTACTTGTTGGAGGAAAAAAAAAATTAATTAAACCTTTGGGCATTGCAAAGAATTCCACAATGCTGGGACTCAGGAAAAGCAGCTCTGCCATAGATTTTGGCCTTTACTGGAGCTTCCCGGGATAATAATGACACTTCACCTTTTGGGATGAAGCTTTCAGGTCTCCACTTAGGAAGAGTCACCAGGATTTGACATCTGGGGAAGCATCAAAACAGGGACGGTCACAAGTCAAGCACCTCCCAAATCCTCCCCATCTCCCCTTCCATGGTGGTTTGTGTGCTGCTTTATGCAGCACCGAAACAGACAGAAATTGGCCAAGGAATCATTAGTGGAAATTTCAGAAGACTCCAAACAATATCAATGTCTACGATTTGGCATCCTGTTGGTTTCCATTCTGCCCACAAGTTAAACTGATCACGGCTCTATTTTGGCTTATTTTATCTCTCCCTTCCTCGGAGTGATTGAAATCTTAATAATCAAGGATAATATCGACGCCAAAGTTTTAAGCAATAAACATATAAACAGAATGAAGAGAAGCAGAATGCTCACGTCTCTCAACAGTGCAAATGGTTCCGTTTTATTTTGCTGTAGCAGATGTTAAGTTTCCAATAGTAAAATAAAATAAAAAAATCTAAGGGAGACATTTAGCAAAGTATAGCTTTACACTCCAGAGTTATCACTCCAATTTCAACTGGGACCATAAAGTTTTATGAGCTATTAAATTGCCCTAAACCTCCTTTAACACACCAGCTCTAATGTCGGAGATTAACCATTTAGAAAAAGGAGGTTACCTTCGCTGAGATCGGGCCATTTTCCTGCACTCTGCTTCAGTCAATAACACTTTGCCTTGGCAGAGCCATTTGCTGGCTGTGTGGTTGGTAATTAGCCCGCATGCCCTGCAGGTAATGCAGCTGCCGGAGCTCCCAACCCTCCCACGGCACGGGAGCATCCCCAGGGCCGGGATGGATGCTCAGGAGAGCACAGGGAACAGATCAGCTCCTCCCCTCCATCCCCTCACCCATTCGATGGGGATGTTCAGGGTTTCTTCTCCCTCTGTTCCACAGAATTCCAGACTGGTTTGGAGTAGGAGAGAGTTTAAAGCTCATCCAGTGCCATGGGTAGGGACACCTCCCATTATCCCAAATTGCTCCAAGCCCTGTCCAGCCTGGCCTTGGACATTTCCAGGGATCCAGGGGCAGCCACAGCTTCTCTGGGCACTTGTGCCAGGGCCTGCCCACCCTCCCAGGGAAGAATTCCTTCCCAGTATCCCACCTAACCCTGCCCTCCTTGTCAAGTCTCTCTCCAGGCTTCTTGTAAGCCCCCTCCAGGTACTGGAAGGTGCTTCACAAAGCCTTCTCTTCTCCAGGCTGAACAATCTCCAGTTTCCTTTCTGTTTGGGTGACAAATCCATCTGAACACGACCTTTGACTGTGTTTTATCACCTTGCAGAGGAGACCTTTGATCCTGGCTTGAATGCCCTAGATGCTGGAGTGAAACTACCTGGCTCAGGAAAAGGTTTAATGTCATTTCCATTGACACCAGCACAGCTTTCTCCAGAGGGGGGACTGAAAAACACTGCAGTCACATCCACAGGGTGTCACAGCACCTTCCAGAAGCCCAGGGTTGTTTGGTTGATTTTTAAATAGGCACAAAGCCGGGAGCAGAGTTGGTCTGGATCCATGGGATGATCCTCAGTCAAAGGGGACCTTTGGTGGGGCTTTGTCACCTGCAATCTACCAAATCACCACCCTTCACCCCTGCTGAACTGGCCCGTCACCCTCTGGGCACCAAACCTCTGGCCAGGTCATCATGGTGCCTGTAAGGTAGTCCAGCTGCCTGGCCACATCTGGAAACATCTGTCTGGAGAGACCTGGGGCTGTCTCACGCTGATGACTTGCAGGGATCTGGCGTTTCTCCTAAAATCTCTGCTACAGCTCCTCTTCTGCCATAAGCTCTGGAAAGTCTCTCCTGCTTGGCTGGCTTGGAGCCCTGCTGAGGGCTGGGGTGCAGGGGAGGGCCCTGACATTAAACCAGAGAATCACAGAAATCACAGAATGCTTTGGGTTGAGAGGCACCTTCATGAGCATCAAGTCCCAACACATTTCCACCTTTCCCTGGTGTTCCCTTGAACTTTTTGGGACCGTGTGGGAAGCCACCAGCAGGAGAGGTGGGAGCTGCCCCTCAGGAATGGACAGTGACCACAGATCCCAGGGAAAAGCGAGGCTGGACCCTCGTGGCTTGGGGTTAATGTGCACAGAGCCAGGGGACGGAGAGGCGCTGGGAGAGGGCGGCTCCTTCCCGGGAGGAGTTTGGAAAGAAAGGGTAACCCCTGCTCTATTTTTGAAAGAAAAGTCTCAGAGGCCTTCTCCTGCATCCTGCAAAGGCCACTGCCAGGGATCTGCAGCAGCCCAGGGGCCTTGGCAGCCTGCAGGGGTGGGAAATGCCTCCTCCCAAAAGCCCGATTCCAGTTTCCCCTGAGATAAGATCTGCAAAGGCTGGGTTTTTTTCCCCCCTAAATTTTTTGAAGGCATTTCCTATTTGGAGCCTTTATGGATGGTTTCCCCTGGCTGAGGGCTGAGCAGTCACCTCCCCAGGCCAGGCAGGGTGGCTCCCCCACACCCACACTGTCCTTAACAATGTTGGGGAGATGTTTCAAAGCCTCTGGTACCTGTGAGAGGGAAAAACCAGACTCCACCATTGGTCTCCTACATTACAGCACAGCCCACATTCCAGGTGGGGCTCCTCTGGAGAGCCTTTGCTTTCTTCCCAACCACCTGCTGTGGTTAAGAATCCCACCTGGGACTTAAATTCATGTACAAGTTGATGCAATAACCCAGCGTGTTCTGGGGAGCAGGAGGAGGTCGTCCAACTTTGATCCTTCCTGGAGCTTTGAGGCCACACCATGTCTGTGCACACTGCAGCCTTTTCCTTCTTGATTAAAGAGATGCATTTTGCTGTCTGAGGTGCCTCAGACATCAGCAGAAACTGCATTAGGAGCAGCAGAGTTTTCCCTCTGAGTTCTCTTTAACCGCATTACAGCGCCATGAAGTTAAACATTACACAGGTACAGAAATGGGCTTGGACTCGATAATCTTAAAGGTCTTTTCCAACCTAAATGATTCTGTGATTCAATCCAGCAAGCCCCAGGCTTCAGAAAGGCTCTGACTAAGCCAATCTTCAGCGGGACAGATGTGTCCCGTGTCCTGTGTGACAGAAAAACAAGGTTTAACTGATGTAAGCTTGGAGAATAATAGGGCAGTCCATCTAAAATTAGCTGGAGGTTGAAACTTTTCAAGCCATCCCTTCTTCTGCAACTGGGGAAGAAATCCCTCAGCTGTAGCACCCTGCTTTGCCGTGGATATTTCAGTTGAGCAACTTTGGAGGCTGAGTCAGAGCGATTTCTTAACACCTTTTCCCTGCCCGCAGTCCCCAGATAGCAAACAGCAGCTCTGGGAGACAGAAACACACTGTTCTCACTCATCCCAAGTGGAGCTGCCTAGCCTGGAGTCACATGGAGGTTCAGTGGTTCCCTTCCCGAGGGCTGCGAGTTTCTCTCTGCAATTTTAATTACCCTCAATTATCACTGGGATGAGGGGCACCCTAAAAATGCTGCATATCCTGATAGTTCTCGGTTTTCATCTTCCAAATCCCCTTCTCTTGGGTTGAAGCAGCTTTAAAATTGAGAAATGGTAGATCCCCATCTTTACTGGTCCCTACAAGAGCATCTTCCTGGGGAAGCAAGTCCCAGCTGGAGCAGGGAATGGCCTCATGTGGCAGCCACAATGTCCCAGCTTGGTCTGCTGGGGTGTCCCCACTCGCGTGTTGTCCTCACCCTTGGTCAGAGGGAGCAGCAGACCCAACACCTCACGAGGTGCTTTGTTATGAAACCTTCATAATTAAATTAACGGAAGGAAACGCAAGGTCCTGTCCAAACCAGAGGCTGAGCAGCATTTCCAGCCCATTCATCTGCCTCCTCCGGCTCCTTTGCTGCCGTATGGAGATGGAGAATGCAAATAGCATGGTGAGGGATGTGACCTTTTGGCTGAATGTCACCAAGTCCTGCAGCACTGGGAGTGTTTGCACTCCGCCGTTAGCTTTAGCCTCTCCAGTTATTTGTACAGATCCCCGTAGAACTCGATGGGATGACACAAAGATGGCTTTGACCTTGGTTGTGCTGGTGGTTTGATGGGCTGCAGCCCTTAAATGTTGTGTTTCTGACAGGACTGTTGGCCTCTCAATTCAGCCACCCCCGACATGGAGCTGGGTCTGCCCCAGCCCTGAAAATGCCATTCTTGAAGGGTTGGGAAAACCACCCACAGGCTGGAATGGAGTCATCTAAACTGGAGTGATGTTGGGTGTTGGAAGCTTAAAATCGAAGGGATTGAGCTTGAAATTCTTGAGGGATGCTTTAATTAATTGTGGAATTATGGAATCACTGAATGGTTTGGGTTGGGAGAGACCTCAGAGTTTATCCAGTTCCACCCCTGGAGCAGGAACATCTATCCCAGGTTGCTCCAAGCCCCATCCAACCTGGCCTTGGACACTTCCAGGGATCCAGAGCAGCCACAGCTTCTCTGGGCACCCTGTGCCAGGGCCTGCCCACCCTCCCAGGCAGGAATTTCTTCCCAGTATCTCATCTGACCCTACTCCCTTTCAATTTAAAGGCATTATTTTCCAGTTTTAAGCCATTAATTGATGAATCAACTTCAAAGGCGCCCTACATCATCCCTCTGAGTGCATGAAGAACTGGGGATGGCCACAGCACGTGTTGCCAGTGTTCCTCCAGAGTGACAAACATTAGAAACCAAGCCCAGAATGCAGCTTCAATGGTGCTGCAGAAAACCTTGTCCCCACTGCAGGAACCTCAGTGCTCCCGCAGCCTTCACCTCCTTGGGAGAGAGTTCCCAGGCTGAATTGGTCACCAGCTTTTCTCCTGTATGGATTTCACGCTGTTTTTGAGAGGAAAAAAAACCTCTCTGGAGCTCCTGGCTGCTGGGCTGCCTCTCTCCAAACCCACCGTGTGGCTGCTGTGCTCCTGTGCCGTGGCTGGAGCTGTGCTGAGTCTCATCCCAGCAGACAGGCTGGCCCTGCACACTGCCTCGGGACGATGCTCAAATCCATCCCTGTCGGTCTGGGAGCAGTCAGCCGAGCCACGAGCACACAGAGAGAGACTCCCAGCCCTGGGAGGGGGTCTGGGATGAGCTTTGGAAGGCCAGGGATGGATCTGAGCAGGGTTCCAGCAGCTCAGCCATCCCAGGTCTCTGCATCCATCCCATCAGGCTCCATCCTGCCACCGCCGCTTTGACATCCAAACCCTCTCCTCCTCCTTTTCATCCCTCATTTTACATGCCACAGCCATCCTGTCGCCTGCCTCTCAGCGATGTTGCTCAGAGAAATTAGGGCAACTGCTGCACTGGGTTTTTTTTTTATTTTTATTAGTATTGCCAAACTCTTTCAGCATTTTTAGAAAGGGCTTGAAAAGGAGCCAAGTCATTTCTCCTTTTTCTGTTTCTTTTCCTCCACCTCCTCCTCCCTCCCCACCACCCCCCTTCCCCTCCTCTGTCTGCGGATGCTTTGGGATGAATTAATTTCGACGTGCGGTTTTGAATGTTTTTTGGCTCCTGGTTATCGAGCCATTCAGCAGTTCTGGGAGCCTCCCCCATCGGCTGTTATTGAACCAGACAGAGAGGGGCGGAGGAGATGGCAGCGGCCTGATTTGTTGGCTTGTTAGTTCTGCTCCTGCGAGCCGTCCATCGGCTCAGGTTTTCCCCATCCCGGCTGACGCGGGCAGGCGGCGGCCAAAACGCTGCTCCCGGAGCCAGAGCCTGCACGGGAGCACTGCTGGTGACACCCAGGAGCAGCCTGGGCTGCAGGGAGGTGTCCCATGCCTGGGGAGGTTGGCATGAGACATGGTCTTGAAGGTCTCGTCCAGCCTAAAGCATTCCGTGGTCTCGGTGGAAGCAGAAATGGGTGGTTTGTCCCTGTTCTCCCTTCTCTGTCCCCACTCTCGTGTCCCCAAGCCTGGCTGTCACCCCAGCTCTGCTCTGGTGCCTCTGTCAAGTGTCCCAGCACAGTATTTTTAGCCCCAAGGGGAGGCAGAGGTAAGTCAGCAGCAGCAATGAGCACGTGGAGAGCACCTTCTGTTCTGATCCTTTCTTCCATCCTCCTTGGGGGGGATGGATCTGATTTCTCCTCCTTGGAGAAGGGGATGTGCCCCCAACCCCTGGCCCAAGGGCAGTTCCCCCAGCCCCATGGTGACCCCTGTGCCAGGGCAGGGCCTGGTGGGCACTGATGCCACAGACACAGCCCAGCTCACCTCTGCTAAAGGATAGATGAGCTCTGGATCTCCTGGAGCATCCCACAATACAGAAAGGAGCAGAAATACCCACTAAATCCTTCTGAAAAGCACTTCCTACCCGTGCCGCTCTGGGGGGTAGCACTGGGACTCTTTAATCACACGGAGGATGGTTTGAATTCATTATTTTCTCAGCTTTCTAGTAAAATTTTAAAAACCCACCTGAAAATCTCATTATTCCCTGTCAAGGCTTTCTTTGAGTATTCTTCTGCTCTGATTTCATACCGGGCTAATATCTAAGAAAAATATTATCTCTCTGCTTGGCTTCCTGCCACCCCAGCCGTGTTTGTGTTTCAGTGGTGGACGAACCACCACTCCAGTTTATTTATGTAGCTGGTAAAGCCACCCCTCCAGCACTCCCCTTGCTCTGAGCTCGAGGCCCAGGTACAGCAGGGCCCGCTGGAAATCCCATATGGCTTTAAAGCATCCCCATGTGCAAGCCATGGCTCTGCACCAGGCAGAGTTCTCTTCCTGGAGCTCTGCTCAGACATCTGTGCTTTAAACAGCAGGGGGAAAGTGCAAAACCCTGATTTATGCCATTCACAGGGTGCTCTTGGAGCCTTTGGGTGCAGAATTTCCTGTTTCTCATCTGTTTTATCGATTTTACTCAAAAGGTACCGGGTTGAGATGCCAGAGGTGCAAATAGGCACTTTGAGGGGCTGCAGTGGGTTTTGGAGCCTTTGTTTTTTGTGGAACCACAGAAGAGTTTGGGTGGGAAGAGACCTCAGAACTCATCTCATTTCCACTATCCCAGGCTGCTCCAAGCCCCGTGTAACCTGGCCTTGGACACTTCCAGGGATCCAGGGGCAGCCACAGCTTCTCTGGGCACCCTGTGCCAGGGCCTCACCACCCTCAAAGAGAAAAATTCCTTCACCATATCCCTTCTGTCCCTGCCCTCCGGCAGTTTGAAGCCATTCCCCCTTGTCTGGTCATTCCAGGCTCTTGTCCAAAGTCCCTCTTCAGCTCCCTTGGAGCCCCTTTTAAGCACTGGAAGGTGTCCTAAATTCTCTCCAGAGCCTTCTCTCCTCCAGACTGTTTTAGCAATTTAAGCTCAGATGCAGACAGGTTTTGAAGACCTCTCTGGTCTAATTTTGGTATAATTAAAAATCCTCCTGAGATTTGCCACCAGAGCCCTGCTGGTGCTGGGAGCTGACCACACCAACAAACTCTGCAAAGTTTTCAACTGATGTCTTTGGGAAAGGGTTAAACACCCCTAAAAATAGAGACTTTTGGCCTCTATCTGTACTGGTTGGACTTGACGGTCTTAGAGATCTTTTCCATCTCCATGGATTCCATGATTCTGAAGCACTCCCAGCAGTGTGGGTGTGACACTTGTCCCCATCACTGTCCCCAAAGCGCACCAGGAGTGTTCACCACTGTACCTGCAGCTGGAATCACTCCAGGCCATGGCTAAGAGAGCAGCATCACTCTATTTTGGGGCTTTTCTTTTTGCCAAGGTTGCTGGCTGGGCTGTCCACAGCCGAGCTGAGGCTGGCAGTGCCACGGTTGTTCCTCACAGAGCTCTGGCTGCTGTCCCAGGAGAAGGTAGAGCCAGATGAGGAAGTTAACACGAGGTAAAGCGAGGCTGTGAATTTATGGCACAGCAGCTGCTCCCTGCCCGTGGCTTGAGCACACATTTACCCCACGGAGGATGCCAGGAGCTCCCTGATCCATCCTGTGGGGATGGGGATGAGCTGCCCTCGGGAAGGAGCAGGGACACAGACACTGCTGAGCGACTCTCCCAACCCCACACCGCAGGCAGGGCTTGCACAGGGAATTATCCTGAAATGCTGCACAGAGAGCTCTGCTGGCAAATTCCCTCGGCTCTCAAGGCTGCAGTAGCTGGGCTGGAGGATGCTTTAATGCACTCATCTCACACGGAGCACTTGATGCCTCTTCCCCACTCGAGAGGGGAAGAATAGAGAGGAATGCGGGAGAGCAGCGGAGAGTGCTGCTGCCTCCTCGAGTGTCTGAGGTGGGCAGCGAGGCACTCTGCGAGCAGCCTTCCTCCAGCTGGGCTCCTCTTTTGCAATTCCAGTGTCTTGTTTGTCAGTAATTTATATTGACGGAGTCTTTCAAAACACTTTAGGCTTGTTTACAACATCGAGCAAGAACATTTTGTCTCATGTCCTTTCCATTCTTAAAGACAGTCCTCTGCTCCCTCCATCCCCCTGCTCCTCTCTGCCATTCCAGAAGCTGCTCCCTCGCTCTCTGCAAACCCGATGGGCTGGAAGAGAACCTGCAAATCTACACGATGGGATGCTCCTTCCTCTTAATTGCTAATTAGGTTTTCCAATCAGGGGCAAAGCACCTTCCCCATGGCACAAACCTCTCTATGTGAGGTGCACTCGCTCTCGTGTGTTGTTGTTGAAGGTGGAGTTGGTTGTGAGGTGCTGGGAGCTGACGTGACACAAACCTGCCACGAGAAATGGGCACATTTGGGACCAGCTCCAGCATCCAATGGCACCATCTGAGCTGGGAGTCCAGGGTACCTCCTACCATATTGGCTCTGCTGTTTTCTCTTCAAGCACTGAGCCCAAAGGAGTAAGTTCACCCCTCTCCTCTCCATCCCTCCTGATTTCTGCAGCATTTTGCAACGGTGTGGCTCACCTGGATGCCACCATTGTCCCTTTTCCCCTGCTCATCATCCCAAGAGCATTTTGGGAAGACAATCCTTTTGTGGAGTCCATCCCACCAACAACGACCAGTTTAAAACCTTTTTAAAGTCTCCTTTGGCCTTGCAGGCAGAGGTTTTTGAAACGCTTGAGGGGAACGAAGTCAAAGACTCGGATTCTCCAGGCAGACAAATCCCCTCTGCAAAAGCAGCTGCTCCTGGGGCTGGCAAGGCAATGCTGGCCGAGGCTGGCAGCCCTGCCCCAGCCAGCTTTCACACAGCCAGCTCGGGGGGAGAGCAGGGAACAGCACGATCCTGGGAGCAGAGAGACCATTGCATTGTCTGGCAAGGCCTGTGCAGGGTGTGCTCAGCCTGCACTGCCTCTGCCTGTGCCCTGCTCCAGTCAGGATGGATCCTGGACACGTCTGACTACCCAAGTCACAATAATCCCCTCTTTTTGCACTTACCGAAGGAGGCTGGAGTGCCCAATTACTTTAGAGTCTGCTGTTTAACGTGCTCTCAGCCTTGATTAAGACTTTTCATCTTCCAGGCAGAGATCAAAGTGAAACTTTGAGTTCTGCAGTGCTGCACCAGGGGCTGGGGCTGGTCCTGCTGCTTCCTTGTGATTATGGAGCTGTGTGGATGGCAGAGCAGCAGGGATGGAGCGCCGTGGGCAGAGGAGCAAGGTTAAGGCCATTTCACCAGCCTCCATCCTTCTTTTTTCTATCCCTGCCATCTCCTTCCTTCCTACCCCGCTCTGAGAGGTTGCCCAGATGGGTGAGCAGTTCCACTAATCCTGTTAACATTGAGCAGCATTTCCAGGAGGGGATACATTCACTGAGCTCAGGAACAAAGCACTGAACAGTGGCTTGCTAATCCTGGCTTTTGGCATGGCTTTTAGGCACTTGGTGCAACCAGGAGCCTTATGCCAAAACTCTGTAAAGCAATGGAGCTCTTGGCAAGGTGAAGTTCTGGCCTCAGTCTGGTTTTGCCCGTCCATGAAGGTCCTGTGCTCCTCCCTGGCCATTAGGAGAGCAATCTCTGCAGCGTTCCCCCAAATATATCCCTCTCCTACCTCCTTGCAGAGATGGACTCACCTGGAGGGACAGCTCAGAACCATTCCCAAGACTATTTATGGCCGTGTCCCCACGAATTTCCCCGCAGTGTTAATCAACCATAACGCTGCTGGGAGACTCATTTAAATACTGTAAGAGGGGGGTGAAAACGGGGTGTGAGACTCGAGGAGGCTCCCCCACACACGGCATCTGGCTGATGAGAGGAGCCTGTCAGGAGCTGCCTGCGTGCTGGATGCTCCCTGCCACGATAACTGCTCAGAGTGGATGAGCTCTCTGTCAACAACTTAATAATCCTCGTCTGCCTCGCCGCCGTGTCAGCCAACACTCCTGCAAGGAAGGGCTGATAACGAGGGGGTTAGACCAGGGGAAACGGGCTGTTTTGTCAGCACAACGTCTCTTGTCATCAAAAAAAGGCCTGGTAAAAGCTTGCTGGCTCCTTCGGGGCTCTCCCGGGATGATTTGCCAGCCCCGTTTGTCCCACGGCCTTTCTGCACCACCAGTGACAGCAGGACTGGCAGGAACCCCTGCAGTGAGCAGATGTGCATGAGCCTCCTCCAAACTCAAGGAATTTGCCTGGTTTTCATCCAGAAGCTTTTCTACCTCTTCCCCTTGACTGTTTTTTAAACTGTCGCTCTTGCGTGTGCGCAACTGCAAATTATTCCTCCTGAGCTCAGTCCAGGCAGGAATTCTGTGGCAGTGAGGAGTCCCAGAGCTGAGTGGAGATGCCTCCCCAGTGGGAATAACAGCAGTGAGGATCCAGGATGTGGTTCATGTCCCCCAGACCATGTCCCAGCTCTGCCTACGGCTGGGTTGATGCCAACCTGGATCCCCCTGGAGTGGAAGGGCTGGAGGAGGCTCATGCACCTCTGCTTACTGCAGGGGTAATGCAGTAAGCAGATGTGCATGCAATCTCTTCAGCAATGCCCTTCCATGCCCTGGGCTTGTCCCAGTCCCACCATGGATCACGATGGTGCCATCACCCAGCTCATGTGCCGGAGCTGGATGAGGTGACCAAGCCCAAACCCCGCTCTGGGGCCTGGCAGGACACCAGCCCACCCTCATTGCACAACAGCAGCCATCCCAGGGGATCCTTCCGGGGAAGGAGAAGGCATTAATGCTTGGGGAGCAAATTCCTCTGGCTGCTTGAGGCTGGGACTCAGCACTCTGGAATTCCAGAGCGATAACACGGCACGGGAATGTTTAAAGACGCTGCGGATGCAAACAGCAGCCCCGGAGCCCGTCCCAGGCTGCAGCCCAAAACTCACAGCTTCGAGCTGCTGTCGCAACTGGGAGTGGAAGGACTGACTCCTGGGGTTTATCCCCTGGGCTGGAACGAGCTGCTTCCCATCCCACCATACTCCCTGTGCTGAGGATCTGGCTCACTGTGTGCAGAATCAGCCCCTCGTTAGCAGTGCCTGCAATCCCTCACCACAGGGGGAGATGGAAGCAGATGCCAAATTGCCACCTGGAGCAAAATTTTTTTTTCTTTGTCTTTTTTTTTTTTTTTTTTTTTACAATTGAATTACAATCGGCTGGAGACAGCGGGAGCTTTTCCTTCGTATTAGCTGGGTATGGAAGCATTGGGAAGCTGCTGCTGCGAAGATGCAGAACATCTCCTTCAAACTTCATCATCCTTCAGCTGCAGGAGCCACTCTTGCCTTGCATGTTGTCACTGAGTGTAAATAAATTTAAAATTGAAGTGCCCCTTAAAATAAAATGCAAGTTAAAGCTCTTATTTTAAATGTAGGGAAACGCTCCAGATTTAACTTGGAATTTTTTTCCCCCACTACTGCAAAGGAATTTGGAGTATTTTCCCAACTCATATTTTAACGTTTGGGGACCTCGAAGAATTTTCCCCGGAGTACATGAAAATGTTCAAAGTGGCATCAACATGGCCTTCCAGGGAACTCCAGCCCTCTGGCATGGATTCATAATAAATAATAAAATGATTTGGGCTGGAAGGAACCTAAAAGATCATCTTATCCAAACCCTCATGGACCTCTTGATCATGAAATTGCCCTGGGTCTCTTACAGCTTTGTTCAAGCAGAGATGCAGCTTGGATCAGAGCGAATTAGCTGAAAACCAGTCTGATGGTGTGCGTATATGATGCAACCCCATTTCTGACTGCAGAGAGATACATTCTGTCACTTTTCGCTGGGAAATTTTTGAGGTGTTTAAGACAGAAAACATTTGTGGGCAGATTTTGAAATGTACGCCCACAAAACCCAAACTCTGTGAAACTTTCTATTTGTGAGGAACACACTGATGTTAATTCTTTTTTTTTTTTTTCTTGTCTAAATTCTTGGTTTTATGGAGAACAGTCCTGGAGTATTGATTTGAAACAGAATATATATATATATATATATATATATATATATATATATATATATATATATATATATGACTCTACAGCTCCAAACTCGTTGGGTAAATTCCCCATAAATCCATATCCACTCTTGCATTCACTCAGAACATTCTGCTAGAGCAGCATGGAAAACCAAAGTCACTTTTGCCTGGCTCAGGAAGAGAAGCCTTGAGAGCTGCCAACATCTGCTTTCATCTCACTGCTTCTTCTGGAAGTGCCGAGGAGAGTGGGGGAAAGGCTGGGAGGATGAGGGTGTGATGTGGGAGCAATCACAGCCATGGACCCCGTGAAAAAAACATGATCATCTCTCAAAGTAATTCAAGTTTATCCTCAGTGAGACTGAGTCATCCTCCCAGCTCAATATCCGTGGTCACCCCATGGATGGATCAGGGCTGTCAGAGCAGGGGCAGGGGCAGGCGGTAACAAGCAGGGTTTTAGAAGCTCCTGCCCCATTTCCCAGGACAAATGGGTGAAGGATGGCAGCAATAAGAAGAGAACAATCCCAATTTCCTGATTTAATCTGGCCTCACCGCGGGCACGCCCCAGCTCTGTGTCACAGCTGGCTTTCTGGTGGTTTCTGTACCGAGTCCATGCCCTGCTTTCTTCCCTTCTGTCTCCCCATCACAACGTCTTGCCTGGCTGATTTCGTGCTCAGCAACAGCAGCACTGCTGGTTTAAATGCTGGCAGCTGGCAACATTTTCCCTTGGAGCCAAAAAACAAAGTGTCTGCTCTCCCAAGCCAGCCTGGGAACGTTGGTCCAAGCACAAGTATTTCTGGCAGGGCAAGCTCGCTGCAAGCTTGGAGTTGATCTCACTCATTTCCTCAGTGCTAAAGGAAATGCAAAGGGATTTGCAGTGAATTCTCCACAGCCTCATTTTTAAGGTGAGGATTGTTTAAGCAGAAGAGAACTCGAGTTCTCAAAAGCTCTGCAAAATCACGAGGAGCTTCTGATGTCACAGTGGGATCAGGAGCTGTTCCATCATTGTCACCTCTGACACAAAAGAGGTGGCACTGTTGGACACTGTCCCTGTTTACATGGCTTCAACATTCGTGGAAGTTTGGAGTCATTCATTTCCCGAATGGTTACCTTTAATGGAAAACATGATGTTTTGGGAAAGACAAGCTGGGCATAAAACACTCCAAGTCTTTATCCAGGTGAAGTAACCTCTTCTTCACACCTCATTTTTGGAAAAGGAGTAGGGATTCAGGCATATCCTGGGAATTGAATGCTTAACTCAGTTAGACTCCACTGGAACACCTGGTTTAACCCCACACCTCACTTCAGATGTGTCCTTTGGCCAACTGGACTTCTGGACATTGCTTAAATTTTAACTGAATGTTGCCTGCGTGACCAAATCAAAATACAAACATTCAGCTGCAGTTTTTGGGCCAAATGGAGCCCAAGCTCTGCTTCCAACAACATCTGCCTTTGCACCAGCACTGGGCAGTTTGTAGAACTCCAAGAAATGCTAAGATTTAAGCATTGATGCGGACTTCTCGTGGGTGGGAAAAATGAGCTGCAAAAGGTCACCTGGAATGGTCTTGGGAGGAATGAGGCAGGAAAGAAGATTCAGCAGGTCTCAGAGTGCAGCTGGTTCTTGGCATTGCTGGGGTGGGGTCTTTCTTGTGTCCTAATATCTCTTAGCCCTTTGTGACCACTGAGGTCAGCCCCTGCATTTCGGGTTGTGGGTCTGAACATTGAATTGAAGAGGCCACAGAACTCTTGGGAACCAGTGGTGGGTGTGCTGCCACGAGAAAAAGCTGATCCCATTTCTGGGCTGGCAGTGGGTTATTAACAGCAAGCAGAATCCCAATGCACTGGTTTAATCCTGAGGTCATGCCAGTCTCAGGTACAGCAGGTGGGAGGAGGACTTGGGAATGTGCTTCACAGGTGTGGGTGGCTGAAGGACCAAAATTTGGGAAGTGATGCCGAAACAGGCGGGCGTGTTCTGGAAATTGTCTGCTCTGGATTCCTGTGAAGAGATGCCACGCTTTGGAACGTGTTCCTGCAGGCTGGCACCGACCTGAGCCAGCCTTGGCTGTGGCTGTGCTCCTGCTCTGAGCAGGCAGGTGGAGGTGGAAATCTCCACCACAGCAGGAGATGGAGGTGGCAGGGCCAAGAAGGGCCTCAACACAGACGTCTGTGTGAGTGTGGGTGACACAACCTCTCACCAAACTGGCCTGCAAAGGCACAGAAAACAGGAATAGAAACCCATCCTGTGACTCAGGCTGTGTCTGTGGGCTAAAGCTGCCGAGCTGCAGTGCCTGGGCTCGGTCTCCGAGTCTGTGTTGCTGCATTTAGAGGAGAAAAAGCCTTTGACAGCAGCAGGTGGGAGATGTTTCTCCACTCACCACCGTTTGTTGTGATGCTCCTGTACGGTCTCCCTGTGGGAGCTCTGCCTTGGTATTATGGCCATAAACATAATGTAGAATAACACTAATGAGGGCTTCCGTGGCATATCCATGGCTGTCCAAATCCGTGTGCCAGATCTCCTCATTTCCTCCGGGCTCCTGAGGCATTTCGTGCTCATCTTCAGCCTCTGCTCTCTCTGGAGTCTCTGGACATTTCAGTTGTAATTGCAGTACTGCTTAAAAGGCCTTCTGGCCCCCTCAGTTATGAATAAACCAGACCCTCTGGGAAGACTAAGTCCAGAATTTCAGAAGAAGGTCTTGAGGACAAGAGCTTGGAAAAAAGAATAAAATCTCTCTGTCCCGTGGGAAATGCTGAAGCAGGGCAATCTCCAGCCAGGATGAAATTCACAGTCCTGGGAATTCTTTCCCTGCAGGGAAAATTCAACATTTCCTTTGCTTCAGTCTGATCAAAACGTCTTGTTTTGACACGGCACAACAGCCTGGGACCACGACAGTCAGATCAATATGCTTCCAAGCCATCTAAGGGTGTGTGATCTTTTCCAGCTCCAAATTAAGCAGGATTTAGTCCTTCCCCACATCTTGTTTCCATAGGGAGCTGCTGATTTCTGATCAGCAGAAATCAGAGTTCCACCTCTGGCAGCGTCCCCGGGAGCCCTCCCTGAAGGGTTCTCACCCCCGTTACCTGTGTCCTCAGGGGTCAGCCTGTCCTCACATCCAAACTACAGCCAGCTGGGGGTTTTCTTACCCTCAGATCCCCTGGTAATTGCTCCTGAGAGGGTTTTGGTCTTTGTGAAGCAAACCTGTTCTGCTTGCCCGGCCTTCCTCAGCCCCTTTACAAAGAGCCTTTGTGGGCTCTGCCCGTCCCATGCCCCACGCTCCCGGCTCTCATCAGCCTCGGGAGAGGCACCTCTTGCCCACTTAGCCAGGAGATAAAGGCTGATTTGTGTGGAGTGGGAGGGAAGCATCGCCTGTGCCCTTGCCAGGTTTCGTGGTACCGCTCCTGGCTGGGCAGGGAAGTTTGCAGAGCTCCTCAGGATGGAGGAGGATGCAGAGTGGGGAACTTTGCTCTCCTCTCCCCAAAGCTGCTGCCTTCCAAGGGGGTCAGGGTGAGGTGCCACAGCAGGGACTGTGCTCTCAGGGGTGAGGCCAGTCCCTCAGGGCCTGTGAATCCCCAGGAAAACATTCCTCCTCCCTGCCTTGCCTCACCTGGGCATGAAAAACAAGGACCCCTCCCCTCCTTCCCTCCCAGCTCTGTTTGTGTTTTGGATTTTTCGTCTCCCCCAGCCCCCCTTGCATGTTTTTCCTGCGCTGTGATTCTGTGAGTGGGTTCACAAACATCCCCTCCAGCTGGGCAAGCCCCAGCAGCTCCAAACTCCTGATTTGTCTGGGAGCTTTGGCTGTGGGGTGGGTACGGGCATCACGGAGCCAAAAAATGCAGTGGGGGCTGCTCCAGGTGGCTCCTTTTTTTTTTATCAATCCTGGGCTCAGTAGGGATCTGAACACAGCAGGGAAAACCAAGCTGGTGAACGGCTGCAAAGAGCCTTTCTGCATCCTCTCCAGAGTGGCTTTAGGTGCCTGTTCCTGCCCAGTGTGAGCCTCCCACCTGTTAAATTGGCCAGTTACACCAGTCCCTCCACCCCTTTGGGACGGGGGGGAACCAGATGTTGGATCCAGGTTCATTTTCTGTCTCCTGTGCGCTTCTCCTCCCACCAGAGGAGGAAGGTTGTGCGTGGCTGGCTACCAAAACTCACCGAGAGGTCTGGCAACCCAGCAGCTCCCGGTGTCACAGGGGCAGGCTGGAATCTGTCACTGGGGACACAGGATTTGCGTGCTAGGGGACAGCAGATTTCATCCCTGGCATCTCAGCTGCCTCCTCCAGTCCCTGCCGTCAGCTGGGGGCACTGGGAAGGAAGGAAAGCCAAGAAAGCTGAAGCCCAGGCGCTCACGCATGGCTGGACAAGTCACATCTGGCTGATGGGGACAGCAGGGGCTCAGCCTTCCCTGGGTGACACGAGGCCACCTCCACGCCCTCACTCTCTGCTCCAGTCCTGTGGGAGCTGCTAGACACAAACACACGGCAGTACACCCTTCCAGGGGGATACAGCAGATGCTGTGCTCCTGAGGGATTGCTGCACGCCTGCCGTGGCGCTGGGGGCTCCGGGGGTCAGTACTCCAACCAGCCAGAGCACAGCAATGACCCTGCAGAAAGGCAGTGCCTGCAGGGCTGAGCTGCAGCCAGGCCAGGGCAGAGCTCAGAGTGAAGGGGAGAGCAGGGATGGCAGGCAGGAGCTTTCCCAGGACCCCAAATCCCATCTGCAGATCGCCGTGATCCGTGTTAGGATCCCTGTGGGGGAGCCTGGCCCGGCCCGGGCTGGGTGCTGAGCAAAGGAGTGCATGCAAACAAGAAATCAATTGAGATTGGGCACAAAAAGAGCCAGGTGTGACACGGAGGAGGAGATAAAGAGCTTGTGGTAGGTGGGAAGCCTCGAAAGTCACACTGAGCAGTCGGGGCTGTGTCTGGGCTGATGCACAGTGAGCTGGGCTTGTTAGTGGTGCCTCAGCCCTGCCTTGACCACAGCCACAGCTCCTGGCTTGAAGCCAGGGCTGGTTTGAGCCAGAAAAGAGTTTCTGCTTGCAAAATACCCGCTGGAGACACCCAAGAGGGAAGTTGGAGCAGCCTTGCAGCCAGCCCTGAGCACTGCTGCACTGGAGAGTTTCTCAGGCCACTGCCCATGCCCAGGACATGAAACCCTTTCTCACCCTGGCTGTGTAATTCTGTCCTCCGTGGACAATTGTCAGCTTTGATCTCCAAAGGTCAGGCTGCTTAAAGGTCTCCACAGTGCCCATGTCCTTTGCCCACTGACAGCGTAGCACTGGACTTCAGCCCCAGGATGCTGCTGCCAGCACCAGGACAAACCTGGGCTTGTGCAAACAGCCAGAGGCACAGACCTTGCCAGGTCCCTTCCTGTGGTGCCACTGTCCAGGCTGTCCCTGCGCTGGTCACCCCCAGCCTGCCAAATGCCATCAATGGCATGGCCACGGCCAGGGAAGGGCTGTGGGAAGACATCACCAGGCTATGGAAAATAATTGGATTGTGGCTAATGTGGAACAGTCCCTGCAATTGTTTCCTGATGTTGAGTTGCTCCTGGCTGGGTTCAGAGGGAGAGAAAGCTCCAAGGCTGGTGGGGGATCTGGAGCTCACCTCAAAAGGGCAACACTGAGTTCTTTTGGTCAAGAAACTGAAGGTAGCTCTTGTGCCCTCAGGCCTGGGGGAAGACAGACCCCACGTTATTTTGCCTTGGAGAGCTGGAGCAAACTTCTTCCAGTCCTGACCGGGTGGAAACAAAAATAAGTGGCAATGTGGGTCCTCCAAATAAACAGCGCACATGTGCTGCCATAGCGGAGGGAGCATGTGTCTCTGATTTACATGCAGTCTGGGAAGTGCCACATCCGCCTTATGTTTGGAGTATTTCAGCTCTCCAAGGCCTGAATTTAACCCCTGCCCTCTCCTCTCCCAGCAGAGCCTGCAGCATCTCTGCTGTTCTTTCTCTTGGAGTAAGCTTGCAAGAAGAGCTTGATGCTGGAGGGAGAACAATGAATGAGGCTGACAGAGTTTGTGCAGGGCTTGTCACGTTGTCCGGGCATGTAACGACAAAGATCCAAGAGAAGAGAAACCACAGGAGCCAGGAAAGACTTTCAAACCATCCCTGCTCTGCTCTGAGCTCTCTGGGTCACTGAATTGAAGGGCTGCTCCCACACACCAGAAGACCTCTCTGTTTGTTGGGTAAACCAGGGGAGCAGCCATGTGTAGACATGATTTAAGAGCCGTTCCTTCTCCCAGCACGGAGCAGAACCCCTGGATAGTGGGACATTGAGGGACACGGCCCAGGAGGGGGAAGTAAAGGCAGATATTGTTCTGAGCTTTTCCTCTGTGTGCTTCCAGAAAGGGCTTTGGCCTGGAAAAGGATGTCAGGACAGGAAGGATATTGAGTTGGCCTCAGCTCTCACACAAACAGCTGAAGTGACCTTTCTCTAGCAAAAACACCAACCCTTGCAGGGTGGGTTTGTTCTGAAGGGTGTCAGCTCTGGAAGAGTGAGGCTGTTCCATATGCCAGGGGTGGATGGACGAATAGAGAGCAGATAGATAAACAGATAGGTTAGTAGGTTAGTTAGTTAATTAGTTGGTTAGTTAATGTGAGGTGTACAGAAACAGACCAATGCAGCCTCCCCAGGACCTTTAGGTGCCCTCGTTCACAGCCCAGGTCCTGTAGGTTTGGGTGCCTCTGGAAGGGCACTCTGTGTATCTTCACCCCGCTCCTGAGTGTGGCAGTGTTTGCACAGCGTTATTGGCTCTCAACTGCTCCTGGCCTCCTTCCCTTCCTGCACAGCTCCCACACGGATGGGGAAACTGAGGCACGCAGCAGCAAAGCATCTTCTGCAGGTGGTGCAACACACGGGCAGCAAAGCCAGCAGCCTCCATCCTCTCCCCTCACTGTCTCACCGGTTACAGTCTCTGTCACACTTCTAGGAAGGTGTCACCACCTCCAAAGGGTGCCAAACGCCCACCTTTGGGGAGCCTGTGAGTCACGCAGGAAGAGCCGAGAGCGGCGAGGTGGGAGCTGGGCACTTTCCAGGAAAAGCTGGGTCCAACCACAGCAGCCATTTCCTTGCAGGCTCGTGATTCCCCTGCCAGCAGCAACTGCTGTGCTCATGCTGAGCCCTCCTGAGGTGGGGATTTGCTCCCACACCAGCAGGATCGTCCCTTTCCCATCCTCTGGGCTGATTCCAGAAGGAGATTCTGGCCTGAGGGCAACCATGGCACCATCTCTGCCCCATGGCTCACTCCTCCTGCGCCTTCCCTGGATTAGCCACCCTTCTCTGCATCACTGATCTCATCTTTTTTTTAGTTGGTTTTAACCCAAACCAGGCACCATCCACAAGGAAAAATCTCCAGGCTCCATTTGGAGATGTTTTCTGCAGGTCGAAACCTCTCTGAGGTGAAAAATCCATGGCTCCAGGCTCTTCCTACCAAAGAACTCTTTTTTTCTGGGCTCTTCCCACCCACTGCTCTAAGTGCAATTTTTGGGGTGTTCTTCCCACTTCTGGACTGAGTTTAACCCCAGAACATCACAAGATTTGTAGAAAAATGGTGTTGGAAGAAGACAGTTTGAGGCCGCTTTCGAGGGAGGTTGTTGTGTTTCCTTGCAGCTGGGTTCTGTGGGGGTACAAATATCAATTTGGGTAATTCCTCATCCCTCATGTCCAGGGGAGGTGAAACAAAGGGGAAAAAACCCAGCCCAATTCTTGGAACACCATTGGATTGCATTGTTTTCCCTAGCTGGGGCCTGTATCCATAGGCTTAACCCAAGGAACTTAACCCAAGTGTTACTCTGAGCTTGGCCACTGAGACACAGCCAAAATCGTCAGAAATACTCTGAAAACGCCAGAATCCAGGGAATATTCCCCAGCTGCATGTCCCTGGCCCAGCCCAGCTTTCTGTGAGAGATCCCCTTTGTTCCCAACAGCCGTTTTGTGTGTGCTCCATAAACATCAAATGGAAGAGACGCTTTTAATGTAATTATAATTTAAGCATAAAATATGTCACTTCTGTAGGATTTTGTTGTCTGGTGCGTAATTACTTTATGGCACTATAAAAATATATTGCATTATGATGCCTTGCTGTGCTTTGCTCCAATAATTTATGGCACAGTAATAGTGTGGAACAATATTCCAGACCATTGTATCCAATCTTGCATATAAATAAAACTGTGGAAAATAATGATCTTGGTTAAACGCTCATTTAATTATTTTGCAGCCTTGGCTAAGGGTTTTTATCCCAGTTTCATTCCCACATCCTCACCAGATTATATTCAAACTATCTAGAGGGAGAGCTTTTAAAGCTCACAGAAAATGGAGCTATATATGGAATTTTTTTATATATACTGCCATTTCCAAACAACTGGGGAAGAGAAGCGTTTGCTGCAGGGTGACTGGAATTGCAAAAAAAAAATATTCCAAAATCTCTTCCCAAGCAATATGTTGGAAACTTTTTCAGTCCAAGCCCACTGAAATGTTTTGGTGGCCTAAAAAACCAAACCCCTTCCTTCTGCTTTTGAGGTTCTCAATATTTTTATGCCCTTGAGACAGAACTTTAGTGACTTTTCGAAGCAAGACGTTGATTCAAAAAACCCAACCCCCTCCTTGCCTTAAAAACAAGGAACTGAAACGTTACTCTCTCTTCTCAGCATCTCTTCCTGGGCATCTGCTTTGACCACAAATGGAAAAATATTTCCCACCTGCCCACCCTCAGCCCATCCCTGAGCTCCTGGCCAGATTATCCTCCCAGGAATTCCATCCCATCCTGGGATCGTTGCCTGTTTTGGGGGCCTCACTCAAATTTGATCAGTGGAGGATGCTGCGTGTCCCCAGAGGGTTGGGCCCCCACAGGAAAGGGTCACCTCCACTAAAACCATTTTATTGATATTTTGATGTTATATTTGGCAATCAAACTGTGAGGGGAGTTGGGGAGAAATGTCAGGCAGGAGAACTCCAGGCAAAGCAAGACTCACTGGCTGGGGGTAAAAACTGAATTTATGGCTCCCAAAGGACTGGGAGGTCTCACTGATATTCCAGGGCCTCGCTGGGAGGACGCACTGATAATTTTCCTTTTAATCTCCACGTTTTCCTCCACGTGAAGCCTCATGGAGATGCCCTCCCTCACCCATCAGGATCTTCCCCATGAGGTCTCTCCCTTGCCTCCTCCATCCTCTTCCTCCTGGAGCTGGGGCAAGGATCTAAAAAATAGTGGTGGGCCCTGTATATGCATCTTCAGCAAAGAGACTCATAAATGCAGCCAGGACTGAAAATCAATTCTTTAAAGCTGAAATCAATAACAATAACTAATATTAATAGTGATTATCCTTTCTTTATTGCACTTTGCAGTTGGAAATGAATTGTTTTTAAGGATTAGCGGCAGCTGAACTCTGTAATGCAATGTAAGACTGAAGATTTACTATGAAAACAGAGCTTATGAGGAAAGACCCATTACTGCTGATGGAATACACTTTGGAAAAAAAAAAAACCCTGGCTGCTGCTGAGCACATGGAGCCTCGACCTGCAGTCAGCAGTGGGTTGAGATTCCTGGCAGGAGACAGGGATTTTTGGGCTCTAACCCCGTCTGGTTTTCTCTCAGTCTGACTTCTTCAGTTCCCAGACATCCCAAATGCATTTTCATTTTTGAGTATCTTTTATCTGAAACAGCTTCAGACATGCAAAACTTGGGGGGAGAGAGGAGGAAGAAAGGGAAGTGTGTTAAGCCACTCACACATACATTTATATATTTATCTGAGTCAGCCATACCTATATGAGACAGCAGTGTCTAGAGCTATCTGCTCCGAGTGTCAGACTTTCCAAAAAGTGCAGCAGATCAGGTGAGCACTTTAGGAAAGTCTGGTCTCCAGTGTCCCCATGGGAGTCCCCTCGTGCTGCAGCACTTCTGCAAACTCCCTGCTCTGACATCTGGTTTCAGGGCTGTGTGAAACTTCTCTCTCAGAGGAAGGGCAGGCACCAGGCTCCAGTTCTCACATCTCCTCCTCTGCTGTGGGCCAGCCCTAACCCTGCTCCTTCCCTCTGTCTCCTTTCTCTATAACTGATGAATATTTCAGACACTGGGAGTAGATTTTGATTTATTTGAGTTTCTGGGCCTGAAGAGCAGGAGGGCTTTTCATAATTTAACAACCATGGTGTTCAAACTATGCTCATCCCTAATTTTTCCTTGGAGAAGGCAATGTCTGCTGTGGGGCCATGGAATGACTGGAGTGTGGCACCTGTCAGTGTGGGAATTCCCAGCAAGGTAATCCATTCACAGCATTCCTGTCATCCCAGCCTGGAGAAGGTGGAAGAATCCAAGCCCAGCCTTGAAAGTGGAGGAACCCACCCATCACACAGACGTGGGTTTTCACAAGGGGATATTTGTGCTTACTAAATGTGGACCTAAAGTTTTCCTATGACTGCCTTGCTCCAGGCCTGGCATTTCCTCAACCACAAAATCCAGAGGGATGGAGTTGAGGATGACACAGAAGTTCAGAAAACACAGTGAATAATTCCTGCCTCTGTTGGAGTTGATGGCAAAGCTCCTGTGTTGCTCAGGTACAGTGGGATTTTCCCACTCGGGCTGACACCTCCTTCTCCACCATCCATGATCTTGAGGCCGTTTGGATGAGAAGCTGCTGAACCTTTGATTTTGGGTTGTTTACTCACTTTTCTTTGAACACTGTAAAGTTTTTTACTCTGAGCTCCATGGGCAGAGAGAAAGGCTTTTGCAAACAGCCACAGGTCAGCCAACCTGAGCTCCTGATCCTGTCGTGGTCTTGATCTCTGGGGAAGGGCAGGGACATTTTTCACCTGGCAAGGTTCCTTTACATTTATTTTAAAACCAGCTTTTTCTCCAGAAATAAAATTGGACTCTCACCTCCATTTTTCTCTGCCATTTCAGTTTATGGTTGCCTCCCAATTTTAGAAAGGTTTCTTTAGATTTGGCCTAATGATTTCGGGTTTCAATCAGTAAATAGACTTCAGTGGTCACCTCATTCTGGAAACTGGAGCAATAACCACATCCAAAATGCAGGTAACTGTGGGGAGGCCCCCGTGGTTATTTCCCAGAGGAGCTGTGGCTGTCCCTGCATCCCTGGAAGTGTCCAGGGCTATGTTGGATGTGGCTTGGAGCAACCTGGAATAATGGGAAGTAGGGTTGGAATGAAATTTTTCAGGTCCCTTCCAACCCAAACCGATCTGGGATTCTGTGAACATGGGTAGCTCCACATTTCTCCCCAAAATGTTATTCTTCCCTCATTCCCTCAACTCTCTCTCCTTCCCACTGGGTCCCTTCAGGCCCCTCAGAACAGAAGCACTGGGAGCTTCCCCAGTTGGGATGAGCAGCTCAAGCCCCTTTCCCTCGGTGCCATCCTGCCAGGATTTATTGGTGTTTCACTGCTCCTGGCATGTGGCGTGCAGATGTCTCCAGACTGGCTCAGCTTTGAACTTGCTCGAACAATTTGATTTTTTTCAGTGGTGCATCATTGCTAATTTCCTCCGACTCATCCTCCGAGGGCGGGAGTCTGGAAAACAGCTTCTTTTTCCCAGCTCAGAGTAAAAAAAAAAAATAAAACCCCTCCTGGGATTTTGGCAAAGCAGGGTGGTAGCTGCACTGACCACCTCGAAAAAGACCTAAAAAACGGTGGCCTGTGCAGCAGGGAGAGCAGCAAGGCTGGAGATTCATCACTCCTGAGGGAACAGCAAGTCCAGCTGGGAGGAAAGACTCATCCCTACTGGGATGGGTAATAAAGAAGGTGGATGTGCTGAGCAGGGCAGTTGGGACTGTCCCCTTCCAGTGTGGCATCTGCTGGGTACCAGCATCATATTTCCCCATGAGTGTGTGACACAGCAGCACATGAGTCATACTGTAAGACATGGTAAACTCTCTTCCAGCACATGCTGGACCAGCGTTTTACAGATCTCAAATCCACGAACCATCTCACTCCCAACTGGCAGAGTGGGATTTACAAGCAGGAGCCTCAGCCACAGCTTTTAAAACACTGGATTTTAAACTGCTGCACCCTGAGGGTGTCAGTTCTCCTGGAGATGGAACCTCCTGAGATCTAGGATGCAGAGCAGGAAGCAACAACCCCAGGTTTCAGAAAGGAAGTGGTTGGTGATTTATTTTTTTTCACAGACTTGGGTCTTCCTCCTGGCTGCTGTGCCCTGCTGTCCCTGGAGCCAACAGGGAGGGAGAAGCAAGACATGGGGACGGAGAGAAACAAGGGGAAAATGAAATAACACGGGGATTGAGCCTTGCAAAGGTTAAGAAGCTGAACTTATTTAACTCCTGTTAGTTTATTTATTGTCCCCGAGTTATATTTGGGACAGCGACTGAGCAGATTAGCATGGGATTGCTGAGTAGATTTAGAGAGTTGCAGGGTTTTTCTGGCTCAGTATGCACGGGGCCATGTGTCCCTGTGTGTGCACATGTGTGCCTTGCTCCCACTCCTCACCCAGCCATCCTTTGACACTGGATAAATGTGAGCACTTATCTGCACAGTCCGGGGCAGAGAAGGGGAAAAATCTCCTTCCTCATTAGCTCAGGACCTAAATTTATGCAGGGTACAAGACATTCTCTTTATTATACCACGAAAGCAGAGGGTCATAATTCCTCTGTCCTCAGGAACGGGGCCACCAGCTGCAATAAAAATACATATAGATATATACATAAAAATATAAAATGTCCCCTCCCACGTGTGCGTCATGGGGATGGGTGGAAGCTGGAGCTGGGGAGGGCTGTTTGGGGATGACTCAAAGCTGTGGCCTTGCTGGCTGCCCAGCACTCTCAGTAGCAGTGGGAAGGACAGGCTGGTGGCAAAGGGCCCAGCAGAGAGCCAAGGTCCCTTCCAAGCCTGGCTGCAGCCTGGGGGCACTCCCCAGCTTCCTCTGCTTCCCCTCTGGGCTGGGTCCAAAGGCTGATTTTGGGGTGGCTCTTGCAGACCACCCAAGATTGGGGTGCAGCCCCATCCCTGCCCCATCAAAGCAGCAGGAGCAGAGCCCAGGCTGGGGCTGGCAGCAGAAGTTCCAAGTGGGCTGGATGTTGTGGATGAGGAGTGAGGTGCCTTAGTCAGATGTCTTGGCTAATACCTCCTATTACATCAGTTTCTTTTCTTTCTCTGTCTCTGTAAAAGAGCCACAAAAAACAATGAGTAGTTTGCTGTGGAATATTCATCTTTAAAAAGCCAGGCCCAGGGCTCCAGTCCTTCCCGTGTGCTGTTTTCCTCCCCTTGAGTTGAGTTTTTCCCCTTGTGTCTGGCCTGCAACTTTTTCTTTCTTTCTTTCTTTTCTTTTCTTTCTTTTTCTTCTTTCCTTTTTCTTCTTTCTTTCTTTTCTTCTTTCTTTTCCTTTTCGTTCTTTTCTTCTTTCTTTCTTTTTTTCTTTCTTTCTTTCTTTTTCTTTTTTTTCTTCTTTTTCTTTTTTCTTTTCTTTCTTTCTCTTCTTTCTTTTTCTTTTTTCTTTCTTTTTTTCTTTCTTTCTTTTCTTTCTTTCTTTCTTTTCTTTTCTCTTTCTTTCTTTCTTTCTTCTTTTTCTTTCTTTTTTCTTTCTTCTTTCTTTTTCTTCCTTCTTTCTTTTCTTTCCTTATTCTTTTCTTTCTTTCTTTCTTTTTTTCTTTCTTTCTTTCTCTTTCTTTCTTTTTCTTTCTTTTTCTTCTTTTCTTTCTTTTTTTTCTTTTTTCTTTCTTTCTTTTTTTTCTTTCTTCTTTTTTTTCTTCTTTCTTTCTTTCTTCTTTTTTTCTTTTTTTTCTTCTTTCTTTTCTTTTTCTTCTTCTTTCTTTTTTCTTTTCTCTTTTTCTTTTTCTTTCTTTTTCTTTTTCTTTCTTTCTTCTTTTTTCTTTTTTCTTTCTTTCTTCTTTCTTTCTTCTTCTTTCTTTCTTTTCTTCTTCTCTTCTTTCTTCTTTCTCTTTCTTTCTTTCTTTTTTTCTTCTTTCTTTTCTTCTTTTTCTTTCTTTCTTTCTTTCTTTCTTTTTTTTCTTTCTTTCTTTTTCTTTTTGTTCTTTTTCTTTCTTTCTTTTCTTTTCTTTCTTTCTTTCTGTCTTTCTTTCTTTCTTTTTTCTTTTTTTCTTCTTCTTTCTTTTCTTTCTTTCTTTTCTTTCTTTCTTTCTTTTTCTTCTTCTTTCTTTCCTTTTTTTTTTCTTCTTTCTTTTTCTTTCTTTCTTTTTTCTTTCTTTCTTTTCTTCTTTCTTTTTTTTTTTCTTCTTTTTCTTTCTTTCTTTCTTTCTTTCTTTTTTCTTTTCTTTTTCTTTTCTTTCTTCTTTCTTTTCTTTCTTTTTCTTTCTTTCTTTCTTTCTTTCTTCTTCTTTCTTCTTTCTTCTTCTTTTTTTCTTTTTCTTTCTTTTTTTTTTCTTTCTTTCTTCTCTTTCTTTTCTTCTCTTTCTTTCTTTCCTTTTCTTTCTTTTTTCTTCTCTTCTTTCTTTCTTTCTTCTTTTTCTTTTTCTCTTTCTTTCTTTCTTCTTTTTTTTTTTTTCTTTCTTTTTTCTTCTTCTTTCTTCTCTTTTTCTTTCTTTCTTTCTTCTTTCTTTTTTTCTTTCTTTTCTTCTTTCTTTTTTTCTTTTTCTTTTCTTTTTCTCTTTTCTTTCTTCTTTCTTTCTTCTTTTTTTTTTCTTTCTTTTCTTCTTTCTTCTTTTTTTTCTTTCTTTCTTTTTTTTTTCTTCTTTTTCTTTTTTCTTTTTTCTTTTTTTTTTCTTTCTTTTCTTCTTTCTTCTTTCTTTTCTTTTCTTTCTTTCTTTCTTCTTTCTTTTCTTTCTTTCTTCTTCTTTCTTTTCTTTCTTTCTTTCTTTCTTCTTCTTTCTTTCTTTTTTTCTTTCTTCTTCTTCTTTCTTTTTTCTTTCTTTCTTTTCTTTCGTTTTTTTTTCTTTCTTTCTTCTTTCTTTTCTTTTTCTCTTTCTTCTTTCTTTCTTTCTCTTTCTTTTTTCTTCTTCTTTCTTTCTTTCTTTCTTCTTCTTTCTTTCTTTCTTTCTTCTCTTCTTTCTTTCTTTTCTTTCTTCTTTCTCTTTTTTCTTCTCTTTTTTTATTTCTTTTTTCTTTCTTTCTTTCTTTTTCTTTCTTTCTTTCGTTCTTTCTTTCTTTTTCTTTTTCTTTCTTTTTCTTTCTTTATTTATTTTTTTTTTCTTTTTTTCTTTTCTTTTCTTCTTTCTTTCTCTTCTTTCTTTCTTTCTTTCTTTCTTTCTTCTTTCTTCTTCTTCTTTTTTCTTCTTTCTTTCTTTCTTTCTTTCTTCTTTTTTCTTTCTTTCTTTCTTCTTTTTCTTTCTTTTTTTTCTTTCTTCTTTCTTTTCTCTTTCTTTTTTTTTTCTTTCTTTCTTTTTTTTTCTTTCTTTCTTTTTTCTTTCTTCTCTTTTTCTTTTCTTCTTTCTTTTTCTTTTTTCTTTCTTTCTTTTTCTTTCTTTCTTTTTCTTCTTCTTTCTTTCTTTTTTCTTTCTTTCTTTTCTTCTTTCTTTCTTTCTTATTCTCTTCTTTTTTTCTTTCTTCTTTCTTTCTTTCTTTTTCTTTTTCTTCTTTTCTTCTTCTTTTTCTTTTTCATTCATTCTTTCTTTTACTTTCTTTCTTTTTCTTTCTTTATTTCTTCCTTTCTTCCTTCTTTCTCTTTCGTTTTTTTTCTTTCTTTCTTTCTTTCTTTCTTTTACTTTCTTTCTTTCTTTCTTTCTTTTTTTCTTTCTTTCTTTCATTTCTTCTTTCTCTTTTCTTTCTTTCTTTCTCTTTCTTTCTTTCTTTCTTTCTTCTTTCTTTCTTTCTTCTTTCTTTCTTTCTTTCTTTTCTTTCTTTCTTTCTTTCTTCTTTCTTTCTTTCTCTCTTTATTCTTTCTTCTTCCTTCTTTCTTTTTCTTTCTTTCTTTCTTTTCTTTTCAGTTGGGAAAAGCTCCAACTTGGGATGGGAAGAGTGCAGGAAAAGCAGGATGAGAGATTTCCCTGAGGATACCAGGTCTGGAGGGGTGGAAGAAGAAGAGAACTCTAAAAAGGCCACAATGAGGAGAACACTTGTCCTGTCCATCGACAGCACACAACGGGTCTCACCATTGCCAGGGCAGCAGACAAACCCCAGAAAGTTTTGGGTTGGAAGAAACCTTAAAGCTGATCCCATCCACCCCTGCCATGGGCAGGGACACCTCCCACTGTCCCAGGTTGCTCCAAGCCATGTCCAACCTGGCCTTGGACTCTCCAGGGGCACCCACAGCTTCTCTGGGCGATAATTGTCCATGAGCAGCCCCGAAGCTGTGAGTGTTTACAAGAATGGAAACAACCTCAGAGCAGCATAAAGGCAGCAGTGTGAAGGGCCGTGGTGAATTTCAGCTTGAAAGAAAGTCCAAACCACAGTGCTGGAGCCAGGTATTAAACTCCCTGGAAAAATCTGTTTGCCTTCTCCTAGCACGGTGCCACCAGCTTACTGCAAACACAGAGGGAGAAGGACTTTTTATGGGTGTAACAAAAGCCCCAGCCATTTGGTTTATTTATGGAGGGGATGGATAATGACAGGTGGCTGTCTGAAGGAGATGAAGCCCTCCAGCTAAACACTGAAGCCCAGCAAGGCTGCAAACAGCAGAGAAGAAACGGCTCCAGAGGTGACAGAATTGTTACTTTTAAGACTGCAAGATGTATAAGAGAACAGGGCTGATCTGCATTCAGAACAACCTTACCTGAACAGTGAGCTAAATAAAACTTGTGACTTCACACCAGTGTCTACAACACCTTCCACTGAGCTTAAATTAATGAGTGTTGGTGTCTCTTAAAGGGTCTTGCAAGCCAGAGGATCCAGGTCCCCATTTTAGGGCTTGAAGTCACCCGTGCTGGGACAGGAGTGGGAAGGGGCCAGAGCTGTGCAGTGATATTGGCAGTGATCCTGTCAGTTTGTCCTTCAGCAAAGCAAACTTTCCCAGAATCCCAGACAGCCTGAGTTGGAAAGGACGTACAGGGAGCATCAAAGTCCAGTTTTGTGGTTGCTGGGGAGGCAAGCAGAGAGAGGGCCATCTTTTCTGGGACCTGTGTGCTGGTCTGGGTGCTTCTCTCATGTCCCACAAGTTGCAGATATCAACTTTTGCTTATTTTGGGTGTGTGTTTTTTTTTTTTTTCCCTTCTTTTTAATATTTTTTCCTCTTTGGAACCAGCCTGCCTAGAACTTGGAAGCCAACAAATCTCTTCCAGGCCTGGCCCTCGTGCCCTGGATGGATCTGTGCCTATTTCTAAGATATTCAGTACTATCTGCTCCTGATTTAAACAACAAAACAGAAGCTTAAACGTTAACCCCTGCCCATGACACCACCAGAACAATTTGCTACTCCTTTCTCACACCAGAGATTTCCACGTGTTTCTTAATTTACCTCCAACTATTTTTTCCCCTTATTTTGTTTTTTTCCTTTGTTTTTTTCCTCGAGCTTTCCCCCCACTGCAGAGCAGGGGAACGTTTATGATGTAGAATTACCGAGGCTGTTCCCACTCTGGTGATTCAGTGTCAGGCTGGGAGCGAGGGAACAGGAGCCTGTTACCCGGATCCCTGGGCTTTTCCCACCTCCACGGGGCTCTGCAGCAAATCAAAGTGCAACAAAACAGCTTTGCATCATTTCTTCGAGGAGTCCTGGGCCCTGTGCGTTATCTCCAGGGCAGGGAATGTGCTCTAATAAAAGATGGCTTTATTGCCAGCTGCAACAAAGCCAAGGATTCAGGCACATATTGCCTGGTGGGTTCATTGTAAACTCCTTTTTATGACCCTTCCAGTTTATTGCTAATAGAGATTTACAGTGGGAAGAAGGGGCCGTGTGCTGTAATTAATACTGTTATTAGCCTGGGTGGGTTCCATGCAACGAGCGTTTGGTGTTTGCCCTTCGTTACCAGCCCTGGAAACGGCACAGGGACGGGCTGCAGGGCTGGTGGTACTGGTGGGGCTGGTGGTACTGGTGGTACTGGTGGTACTGGTGGTACTGGTGGTACTGGTGCCTTGCTGGGAGGCAGCTGGACCAAAGTCCTTCACCGTTCAGAGAGGGAGCGTCCACCTCGGCCATCACGAGACACCACCTCAGCTTTCCTCACTGATGGAAAACTGTTCCTGTTCCAGATGATTTTCCCTCCCCAACAAATGATTTTTTTTTTAATGTGGAGGGAGAAGAGAAGGAGGTGGGTTCTTTCCAACGGTTTCAGGTATTCCTGGACATGGGAATAATTTACAAGCTGGACACACAGAAGTCACCGACCCTGCCCTGGGTTCCTTTTTGATGGGACTTGTTTTAATCACTCAAGGGACAGGAACATCAGACACCGTGGTGGGACTGTGCCAATATAACCCACCCTGCTCTGTGCTGAGCTGAGGCCATTCACTGAATGCTGTTTTTGCTCTCTGCCCACCTCCAGCCTCTGGAAACCTTCTGAGCCAAACTCCACCACTGGGGACACTGGACGTGGGTCCATTAATATCAACCTGGTTTCTACCCCTCTGCTGGAACCAAACCTCAAACCAGGCAAATTTCACGTTGGTTGCAGCTTTTTGCAGTGAATGTCTCATGTCGCTCAGCCTGGCAATTAAAAAGCCAAGAAGCAGGGTGAGAACAGCCCTGCTAATGATTTGCAGTCAGCTCCTTCCAGCCCCAGCTGCCTTCGCAAAGCCAAAATTGTATCAGTCTCCAGAAGCTGGAGCAGAAGTTAAACATTAAGTGGTTGGAGGTGCTGGAAACTTCCGTGGGTTCTGACTGATCAGAGGTCAAGGATAAAGTCGTTGAGAGCGTCCTTCATCTCAGGCAACTGCCACAAACGTGGCCAAGCCCAAGAGAGAGACCAGCACCATGAACCCTACCCCACATAAGTGCTCCGCTGGGCAGGCCCCTCTCATCCTCCCAGGAGCAGGGAAAACCTTGTCAGCGATGTTCACAAACACAGGAGGGATTTAGGGGATTGACTGTCGGGCCAGGTGGGAGGGAACATCCAGCTCATGATGCTGAAGAGCCTCACTTGGCTTAAAAAACTCCTCCAGGCAGCGATTTCAGTCCTGAGCACAAGTCCAGGATTTTTGTGATTATTTGCTCGAATTTCCACACCAGGAATTGCTTGAATTCCTACTAAAGGAGAAAAAAAAGGACAAACATTGAGGGGTGAAAAAATTTGGGGGGGAATTCATTGGGAATTGGGCACCGAGCTTTCTTTGGGATTCTGAGCAAGGACAGGGAGCCACGGTCCCAGTGAGGTTTGTGGTGGAGCTCACTTGTGTTTCCAGAGAAAGAGCTCAAAGATACCAGGCTCCTTCTCACCACTTCCATTAATATTCAAGCTAATTAACTTCACCGAGAGCTGGAGGAAATTGAATCTCAAGAAGAACCTAAGCTCTGCTTTAGATTTTAAGCCGTTCAGATCCTTTGATTCGAAGCTTGTGCTTTTATTATTATGTTTCTTAAACCTTCTTTTATTTTATTCTTTTTTTTTTTTTCCCTTGCAAACACCTGGCTCATTTTAGGGGTGATAGAACAGTAATAAATGATTCTTATTAATCGGCTATCAACAGCCAGAGAGCAGCAGGCTCCCAGCTGAACAGAGCACATTTATGGGGGAATTTGAGACAGGTTTGGGGGTCCCAGCAATGTGGGGGGCTCTTGGTTGGGCACTGAGAACAGGGTCAGCCCAAACGGCCGAGGTAAGGGAGCTTTTGGGAGGCTAAATTAGAAAAAAAAAAAAAAAAAAAGCTGAATAAAAGAGGAAGCTTTTACAAGCCAGAGCTTAAAGACATGCCCTCCCTCTCTGCCCGTTATTAAGTAATAATGAAACACTTTTGTCAAAGCTTAGGCACCAAATTTCTGACACCAGATGAGCTCTAAAGCTAATCAGGGGCTGGAAAAATGGGAATATAATTAAGGCTGCTGACAGCCCGGTGTCATTAACCTCCCAGCTCTCAGGTGCCACACTGAACCACATCTGCAGCAGATTCTGTATTACAGGCCGTTGGTTTGAGCTGTGGAAATGAATTTGGCTTTTAATGGCCCTGTGATGGCTCTGGGGCTGTGGCAGAGGGGCGATGGTCTGTGCTGGGTCCAGCTCGGCTCTGCCCCTGCTCCTCAGCGGTAAACAACCGAGGCTCTTCTCATCCCGAGAAAATGAGGTTTTTCTGGGTAAAGGTTCAGGCTGGGGCAGTTCTGCTCTGTCCTTGTAATTAATATTATGATTATTAGCAGCGTGGGTGTCTGCTTTGCCCTGGTGAAGGGATTCCTGCCGGAGAGCCGCTGTGGATCTGATCCTCGGCAGTAACCCTGCAGGGCTGATACCCGAACCCCTCCTGCTCCGTGACTCAGTTCCCCACCGGAGAGAGGAGCTGATAATCTCGGGATCTTTGGGAGGAGGTTTGTCAATGCAACCGTGTCCATTCCTCTCATCGTTATGTCACTGAAGGAGGCTGTGACAGGGTCTGAATCCATTTAGAGCACAGCTCTGCCATGGGCACCACTGGTGATGGAGCAAAGCTTTGCCTAATTTTTTAATTTTTTTTTTCGGGTTATATAAGTTTTCCTTTTTATGTATATATATTTTATTTCTCCCCAGGATTTCACCGCTCTGAAGGTTCAAAAGAGGGAAGCAGCTGTTCCCACGCCTCAGCGGCACAAACACCTCGAGCCTTCAAACGCTCCTGAGAGGCATCAGTGGGACAAGCAGCGAGCGGAGCGCTTGGGCTGCTGCCAAAATCACGCCGGCAGCGAGGCTGGAGCCGAGCCTCTTTATCTGGGGAATCTCGGAGCGAGCTGGAGCCGTTTCGCAAGGCTGGTGTCACAGACAGGTACCTGGGACACGGAAAGGGGAAAAGCATTGCCTGGGCAGGAAGGCGGCTGCGTCACCGCCAGGAATAGCAGCACCCCGGCATCCCGTGACCCAGCTCTGCCGCTCAAAAAAATACATGAGATAAGGCTGCCAGTGCCAGCTGAGCAGCCTGGGGACAGCGCGACAGCCTGGGGACAGCGCGACAGCAGCCCGGAGCCCCTGTGAGCGCTGCCCGTGGGGTGGCAGTGAGCTCCAGCACGGGGAAAAAGCTCTCCCTCAATGTGATATACCCCTGGACAGGATAATCCAGGCGGAGTGGAGCTCGGGTGTGATTTTCCGCTCGTCCCTTCATCCTCCGCTGTCCCCCGTGGTGGCATCTGCCCGCCCCGGCCTCTCCAAAGCGCCTCTCGCACTTTTCCCCGCGGCGCTCTCGGTTTCTGCGGGTGTGAGACTTGGAGCCTCGACGACAGCAAATTCCGTTTTCACCCTGTTTGCCTTTGAAAGCCCCGGAGTGCCTGGTGCCACCGCAGCCAGGGGAAACGCGGGAGCTCCCCATAAATTCCACACAAAAGCACCATTATCCATATGGGACCTCGTGAGTGCTTCACACACTCCAGCAATTCCAAGCACTCCGTGCATGGCTCTTACTCGGTTTTAACTCCATTTCTTTGAGATGCAAATCAGAGGGATTATATTCAGAGGCTGCATCAGAAAGTCTTTAATCCAAATGGGCTATAAGATTTATTTAGAAGAGCCTAATGTCTTGTCTGGGACAGAAGCAACTGAGCTGAACTGAAACAGATGGACGTAAAGGAAATTAAGCAACTCTAATGGTCTTATCCAGAGTTTGAAAGTATTTGGTCTTCCTAAAGCCCGAGCTCCTGGAAGCACGTGATGGGACGGGAAGCTCAGGTTTCACTTAAAAACAGCCTTTGCAGTTCATGAGAAAAACAATAACCATGTTTTCATTCCTCCGTGGACAGACCCAGGGCTGCCTTCCAAATCCTGACTCCTGAGGCTTGTGTCGTCAGAGGAAAATATATTGAATGGGAATTTTGGAGTCCCCATTTTCACAGCAGTGTTGTCATTTCAGCAGCCTGGGTTCAGGATTTTGGGGAACCTGATAGGGATCCCAGGTCGTCTGTTTAGTAAAACAGGGAAAACCCATCCCTTGAGTCTGCTGAGGGTTTGTCCCTTGAAATGTTCTGCTGTTTCTGGTGGTGATTTTTAAGGCTCACCTAAGGCCGGGGTTTAAGACTGCCAAGGTCACCTCCAGCAGTGCTGGATGCAGCAAACACAGAGTGCACATCTTGGATGCTGATAAACCACTGGGCTGGAAACCTGGAGAGCTCAGGCTGTCCCCCAGGGTCCCGTGTGTCTCCTCCTCTGCTGAGGTCAGGAGATTTTCAGCTGGCAGAAAAGCCTTCCCTGGAATGTTTGGTATGTTTGGCCCGGGTAGTCTGCACAGACAGCAGAACGGATTTGGGGACACACTCCCTGCCATCCCATCAGGGCATTTCAGGTGGTAAAAGACGGTTTCTCTTGGGGAAGAAAGTTGAGGTTTGAGTTGGTTCTACAACCTGCAGCTTTTAGGTGCTGAATAATGACAAGGCTGAATTCTTTGTGCTTCCTGAGGCTCTTGTCACTGCAGTGGTCAGGGAGATCCCACAGACCAGGGAAACGCTTTTACAGCTGAAACTCCTGATAAAAAAATGGGAGAAGTCATTCTACTCTCAACCCAAATCCATGCCCTGCTTGGCTGCCAGGGAAGCACCCAAAGCAGGTACATTTCGTGTGTTTGTGCATTTGCCATCCCTCACCTCACTGCATCTGCAAGTGGATTAAATAAAAGGTGAGAGAACTGGGGACAAGGGGAGGGAGGGAGTGTGAGGAGGAGCTCATCCATTACCATGCCCTGCACAATGCAGGAGGTCTTGGCCTCCTGGTTTGAGTGCTTATTCCCATAAAATACATCTGAGAGAAATCAATACAAGAAGCATGCCAGAACTTAAATCAAAGCCCGAGGAAGCGGCTCTTGGCGGATGGAACGACCTTGCAGGGAGCTGTCAAAAACCGAGCCCTGTTGAGCACAGAACCTGCCAGGACAAAATAAAAAACAACAAAAAAACCCTGCAGTCAGGGCTTGAGGCTGGCATGTGCCGCCTTGGCATGGCTTTCACTCTGATCTCTGCAGTGGAAAGCACATGGGTGAGGGAGGCTGGTTGTGAGCTGGATAAACGGCACGGGGGCAAAGTGCCAGGAGGCTCCTGGGGCAGCACAGAGCCCCTCTGGGCTCCTCAGGGGCCTCAGAGATGACGAGGCAGGGATGGAAGCTGGCTTGGAGATACAGAGAATGCTCCTCACAACCTTGGCAGTGCGTGACCTTGGTCCCTGGGGTCCCAGAGTGACACCTGAATTATTTTTAACCCAATAAACAACCACCCGTAGCCTGCAATGTGGATTTTCTATCCAATTACAAAATATCACCCAGACCCATGAAGAAGAATGAAGAGAAGGACTCAGCCTACACCCTAAAACCTCCATCTTGCTTTATATCTGTACTATATGCTAAAACCTTAAAGTCTGAGTTTTCCACCCTGTGATATCAAACAATTCTGCTCAAACTACACACCCGTAATCCCAGTTCTATCATTCAATTTTGGAAGCCTTCTCCACAGCCTCAGGTCAAGTGCAGTATTTTTGGGGGCCAGTGCCTGTCAGCACAGAAATTCTCAGTGCCAGGGCTCCAACAGCAGAGCAGGCATCCAACTCCACCAGCTCCACGCCTGCTGAGCTCAGCAGAGGATGGAGGGCTGTGTCCAGCATCCAGGTCCCTCCTGCCCCGTGGCTGCCTCCCGCTGGGATCAGCCACTCCCCAGGCAGGTGCCTGACCTTGGTGGCAGGTCACAGCGCCGTGCCACAGACACCATAAATCTGCAAAGGTTTGCTGCAGCCAGGCTCCACCTCTGCAGAGCGTGGGGCACATGTTCCCATGCTGGGAAATCTGACCCCTCGGTAGCCTGAGAGACAGGAGAAGCCTGGGTTTGGTGTTTTGAATAAGTGGCTTTTTATCTGAAATCCCTTTGGGAGCATGAGCTCAGTAACCAATGAAATATATCTGTTGTTTCAAGCAGTGAAGAAAACTTGGCTTGATGTTTATTGAGATTTATGGCTTCCCTTGAGCTTAATTGTCTTTGGGAGCCCTGGATCTTTTTAACGGTTCAGCTAAGTGGTACTAAGAAGGATGGTAATGGTTTGAGCAGTCTGCCCCTTAGCATATCTCTTCTCTCACACAATTTGCTGTATTTGGGAAATATAGCTGATACCCTTCCCTCCTGAGGTCACAGCTCTTCGCTGGTGTGAAACTTCAAGAGGCTAAACCAGGTGTGAAAAGCTCCCAGCGAGTGTTTGCTCGGCGAGGTGCTGACTTCCATCAGCACAGGGCTGTGCTTCAGGGAACAGGGGAGGAGGAGGACGGGTCTGTGCCCCTCTGGGGAGGGTCACCTGGTCCCCCGGCTTTTTAACCCTCCTGGATGCTGGGGTTTGTCTTCCTTTATCTCCTGGCTCCATCAACCTGGTTTGGTGTAGGTGCTTCTCTGGTCCTCAGCCGTGGTGGCTTTTGCATTCCCTCTGCTGGGGCGCTCTGGGCTGACTGTAATTTAAGCTGCTCCTACCTAAACACAGCCCAGCATCATTTCCTGAGCATCCAAGAGCTCATCCACCGGTGACCGCTGAGGCTGGGTGTTGGGATCAGCCTACGGAATTGCCAAAAGGAGAACACTGCTCCTTTCTGCTCCTTGCACTGGTTTGAACTGGGAAGGGCCCATCTGGGCTGCAGGGAAGGGTTCTCCTGCCCAGTGCTCACCCCACAGAGACAAGGTGCTGCCCAGTGTGGTTGGTCCCTGAGCAGAGCATCCTCAGCTCTGGAGGGCTCTGATGAGGAGCTTGTCACCGGGAGGGAAACATCACCCTTCACACGTCATCATTCCTCACCTCTGGAGCTTTTCCATCCCTTATCAGGGTGACCCCGAGGGTTGTTATCTCTCCCAGCCATCCACCAGAGCCTGTCAGCGTGGGGAATGACCTTCACCTACTCCCTCAGCTCCCGAGGTGCTGTGGTCACTCGGCCGGGCGCTGGTGGCCGTGCTGTCCGGCCTCTGGGATGATGTGGCCCGAGGTAATTACAACAGCTCGTTATGGTTCAGCAGGCACCTTCATTAATAAACCTCAGGTTTCAGAAGTGCCTCACTCGGCCATTGGAAACCACATCTGGCTGGAGCTCCGCGGCGTGTCTAAGCTTTCAGCTCATCTCCCCTGCCTAAGCGGTTTAGGACGGGCAGTAAACAAAGTGTTTTGTTGGGGTTTGCGTGCTTTAAGGCAAAGAAAGCAAGCACAGGCTGGGCTAATCTCCTCTGCGCAGAGCTGGGGGCTGACAGCTCCTTCCTGGGTCATGCCAGTGTGGTTTTTATCTCTGCTGTGGCTCGAGCAAGGAGCGTGGGATGTTCTGCCTGCCCTGCGTGTGCGGTGCTGGCTCGTGGCACTCCTCAGGGTGTTGGTACTCTCTCGTGGCACCTCCAAATTAAATGGAGTTTAGATGATCATGCTGGATGTGGGGATATCTCGGACTGTGTTCTCCCTCCTAATAACTTGTGGAGCCATGAGCTTCTCGTCTTTTAGGGCAAAGCCCCTAAAGAAGCTCCACTCTGAGGGAGCAGAAGAGCCCTGAGTGAGTGACATTAACACGTGGCCCTTGCAGAGATGCAGGATTTAAGCCACGGCCTGCTCTGCCCACACATCTTTAAAGCTTGGCTCAGCAGTTGGGATGGGCTCTCCGGGGTGGCTGTGGGGTTGGAGCTCCTTCCGTGCACCTGGGTGACCAAACCAGCCTTCAGCCCACGGCACCTCTCAGGGTTTGATCATTTTTCCACGGCCCAGCCTGCCGCGTGGGAGGATGAAGTGCCACAGCGTGGGGAAGGATGGGGCTGAGCTCCACGGGGGTGTGAGGACAGGAGATGGGGTGAGGAGATGAGTTGGGGATCAAAGGGTGTGGGGAGACAAACCTCCAGCCGGCCACACCCGTCCATAAAACATCCCCTCGAACAACCCCGTCCTGCCAGAGCTGGAGACGAGTGAACAGGGCACGGAGGGAGCAGGGACCACTGTGCGTTTCCCCACCCTGAGGATTTGAGGAGGAGTGGCAGCTCTGGCTGGTGGTTGCTGCTGAACTCGCTGGTGGATTGGCCGTGGATTTTGTGAAAACCCTGAACGAAGACCACACACGGGAGGCTCAGGAGGGAGATGTGTCTTAGACCTCGAGGCTAAGAGGCAAAAATGCCTCTGTGCCTGACTCACCTGCTGTGTGCTAACACTGACTCATAATTATGATTTCGATTCAGACAAAAGATTTATCTGCACTGAAACAGATGGAAAAATGCTAATGTAACCTGGTAGTGGAAAGAGGAGGCTGGGCCCTGGTAAGGCTTGGGCAGTGCCCGATGGACTGGGACCAGCTTCCCACCCCAATTTATCTGTGGCTGGGATGAATCCCAAAGCTGGAGAGAGCCTGATCACCCTCACCCTACCCACTCTGGAGAGAATTGTGCTTGCAAAAGGCGAGTTTTGCAGCAAGGACCATTTTCCTACAGGCTGGGTGGGTCCCAGCTCAGTTTCCCTCAGCTCTGGGGATACCCTGCTGCCCCAGGAGCTGACCCTGGCCCTTTCCCCTGCAGCCCCACAGCGGGAAGGCAGCTGTGGGGATGAAGATGTCTGGCAGGCAGCAGCACATGGGCCCTGGCAGCGTGTTTTTGCACGGTACCTGCACCCCGGCACAATGCGTGCGGCGCAGCGCGCCCGTCACGGCCAGCACGCTCCAAAAGCCTCCCAAAGAAAGGCACGAGCAGCCACAACCCCAGGAGAGGGGTGGATTAAACACAGAGCAGAGCCAGGGCTTTGTCCCAGGGCTGCAAAGCCACAAACCCTCAGCCCTGGTTGATGCTGTCCCAGCAGGGCCAGGCTGGATCCCCAGGGCTGTGCCCTCCTGCCCTGCCTGTGCCACCTTTCCCTCCCTGCTGCTCAGCGCTGCTGGATGCTAAGTGGAAATTTCCCCCGTGCCAAGTGTAAATACTTATCAAGCTAATGCAGCGTCTTTGGAGGTGTGTACAAGAGACAACATGTTACCCTAATTAACGAGCAGCTGGGCTTGGCACCGGCCTCGGCTGCAGCTGCTCCCGGCGCCTTTCCCAGGCTCTGCCTCCTCCACACCATGGCAGGGACAACCTGCAGCGGGCTCGGTGCCTCCCAGGGTCCTTTCTCACTTTGGAGAGCTGGGTTGGAGTTCCCAGCCCAAGCTCTGGGAGTCTGGGGGCTGTTTCTGGGCTGGGTTAGGTGACTTGGATCAGTGAGTCTGTTTGTAGCGGCTCAGACAGGGGCAGGAGGAGTTTTTGGGGGGCACTGATTTGGAGAACTTTAGGGAAACCGGCTGCTGGAGGAAGAGGAGCCATCAGGAGTCAATGGTTTGGATGCTGGTTGTCCCTCCCTGTTGGTGTGGCAGCAGCAGCTCCCTCGGTTGGCTTTGCTGTGGGAATTGTGCTGGGGCAGAGGTGGCCAAGAGTGACAGGGTCACACTGGGGGCAGTGTGACAGCTCCAGGGAACGGGAGCCTTCTGGTGGTGTCAGTTCTGGAAGGAGAGGGGGCTGGGATGGGTTTGCAGAGCCAGCCTTGGGGACAGGGCTGCAGAGCAGGTGCTGGGTGGTGGGAACCATTTGCAGAGTTTCTCATCTGGTTGACTGCATCTTCCCAGGGCCCAGCTCCTTTTATCTGGACCAGTGTGGATCAGTTCACTCCTCCCTGTACCCCCTCAGCCCCAAGCAGAGCTGCTGCACAAACCCTCCCCATCCTTTCACATTGCCTTGAGCTCCCTAACTCCCAACCCCAGAGAAGTCATCTCAGCAGTAGATGTTTGTATCATGACCTACATTGCTATGGGTTTTAAATATAATTTTTTTTTCCCTGTGCCATATACCAGCTTCCCACATGCAAATTGCTCTGAGTGAACCATTATCTAGAAATAAAGGTTATGTTCTCAAAAAGCATTTAGTTCCCTTTCTGAATGATTGAGCGAGTTTTTCCACTGAGAAAACAAAGGTCTTTAGCACAGTCCAAGCCAATGACAGGGAAAAAGGTTCAGGAAACCCCTTCATTTATTAACAGCTCCCTTTTCCTCATTCATATTTACAAGATAAAAGGGGTTCCATCAACCCATTAAAGTTAAAATATGTGTCCTGTCTTCAAGGAAAGCAAATCCCATCTGGCATCCCTGGAGGAATATAACCTTAACTTCAGCTTAATGCCACATTAGGGTATCTTACAGATTCTGCCTGAGATTTACCTGCCTTAAAGGGAGATTTATTTCTGGAACAAACAGGCTCCTGTGACAAATCTCCTTCCACGAGTAACTTTGCAAAGAAGGTGAATTTTTGCCTCTCGGTTCCCTGCTCCCTGCCCGGGGGTGGAGGGGTCAGTGACAAGGGATCTCTGGTCCTTGACAGGGGATCCATGGCAAGGCTCCATCCGTCCTGGGAGTGTGGGGTGGACGCCTGGGGGGCTCCAGGGTTTGCACTTGACCTCATGTTGGATACAGCCAGGTGACTTCCTCACAGATATTAACCCCAAAAGGCTTGGGATGGAAATCACGGCCTCCTCTGGGGTCATGGGGATCAGAGAGCTGTACTGCTTATCTCAAGTTATTCAGAGTTACCTGAAGGCACGCTTCAGTAGCCACCAGTTCATTACTATTCTAGTTTTACTGATAGTCATAAAAATTATGAAGGCTTTCTAAATGCCAAATGGATCAGAAATCATTTAAGTGAATATTCTTTTTAAAAGTCACGAGTCTAAAATAAGAGGTGTCTGTGTGGGGCTTCCCTTTACCTACACCTTGGGTTGCAGCTGTAACCCTTCCTCCAGATTATTGCTTCTCAACAAGCACAAAATGAGGGATACTGATAAAAGGGTGGATTTTGAATTGATGCAGCTCCTGGGTGGGGTTTGGGGGCAGGGGATGTCCCCTGTCACCAGCCTCAGATCTCAGGTGTTGATGTACACACTGCTCAGCCTGAGAACGTGAGGACAAGTCAGCTGCAGGTGGGTGAAACCTATCTCCTCTCTACTCAACTGGCCTGCCTGACTGGTTTCTTTATGATTATTTTTTATTCTGTCTCCAGTTAGGCAATACAGTTGCCGTTAGAAATATTGCCCTGGGCTGCCAGCTCAGCCGAGGAGAAAAGGGGGTGTGTGTTACTGAGGGAGGATGGAGATCACCTCCTCCCTTCCCTGGGGTGGGCACCTCTCCCCTTCCCCTCTGCCAACCCTTCTCCCGCTCTGCCGTTCAATGGGAACATCCTTTTGAGGCAATTTTCTTAAGGTCCCTCCTTCCGCAGCTCTCCCACACCCTGAGGATCACAGGAGGTTGTTTGACCGGAGTGGGTGAATTTAAGCCCAGCCCGTAGTTTGGGATCATTAACCATCCAGGTGCCCCTGGGAAGAAGCGAAAAGTATTTGGGAAAGATTTGCTAACAGACTCTAATGACTTAATAATTCCTGTTGGAGGGAGCCTGGCAGGTTATGTGAATGTCAAGTTTCCCGGCTCCTGGTTATGTAACGAGGGGCTGTGACCTCCAACGAGGGGGAGAAAGGGAACACAAAGGAGAGCCCGGACCCAATTCCATGCTGGGATGAAGACGGAGCACAGGGATGTTAGCACACAGCCTGGGCACAGCGGGCTTGGAGGGGCCACAGCAGCTCCTGGGATGGATCAGGGTCCACCCAGCACTCCTGGATGTGCCACTTCCAGCAAAATCATCTGAGGCCCCAAGTGACATGGGGTGGGTGATGCTGGCGCATCCTGCTGTGCTGTGCTGCAGGGGAAGGGGGACACAGGGCACACACACATCCCTGAGCGGGCTCTGACACAGCACCAGCCCCGATCCCTGTGCCAGGAGAGGTCTCCGGCTGTTCTCCAGCTCCCAGGTTGGCATTCCTGATGTCGCTCCTGATTTGGGGACACAGGGCGCGCAGCTGCTCAGGGCTCCTCAGAGGTGGTGACTTGAGGTAGCTCTGAGCATCCATCTCAGCTCGCAGCGAGACTTGGACAGGGGATGTGAGTCCTAAAAGCTTTGGGTGCTCTCAGCCGAGGCTGGCTGGGGTGGGAATGCTGTCCGTTTCGGGAGGCTGTCGGGAATGCCTCCATTCGCCGGCAAAGCGTGTCCAGTCTGAGCGAGGCTCACGGCTTGCCGAACACCGCGGGGTCTTCCCTGGAGAAGACGGAAATGCAAGAGCTGTTGAGCTGTGCCGTGCTTTCAAACACTCTTTGCACTACCCGGCACACCCATGGCACCGGGATGGCCTGTCCTGGAGGACGGGAAGCTGGAACAAAGCAGGGACAGCGCTGCACTCCGCATCCCGCAGCCGGCATCGCGCAGGGGGATCACCGCCTCCTTCCCCGCGGCAGCCAACACTCCCGGGGCTCCCGCTGCTCAAGCTCCGGCTTGTCTGCCATCAATACTGTTCAAACAAGCCCAGTCGCAGACGTAGCTCGGGGCCAAGTCGTGGGCAGGCGGGAAGGAGCAGCCTGGCCCGGCCCGGCTGCAGCCGGAGGTCCGGGAGGACGCGTGGGTGCCGCCGGCACCGTGTGCCAGCCCGCGGCTTTTCCTCCGCACCCGCTGCCGCTCTGAACCCCGGCCTCGGCCACGAGATGCCAGAGATGCGAGGGAAAACGTGAAAAAGCCGTGCAGCCGCTCCCCAGCCCGTGTTGGTTTCTTTTTTTGCGCATCTCGCAGAAGATGCGCTCCCTGCAATAGGGGCATCCTGGCATCTTAACGCAACTGCAGCTCCAGGCTGGATGTTCTACTCGATTCCTATCTCCAGATTTTTTTTGTGGAATTCCCCATAAGAAATGGGGAGGATGCAGAGAGGGGTGGCCCTGCAAGGCACCCATGGAGAGCACTCAGTTTTCCTGCTGGGAAGTCACTGTGACTGTGAGGGAGAATGCAGGCGGCTCTGGGAGAGCGTGAAACACGCTCCTCTGGGGGAGAAGAAAAAAAAAAAAAAAAGAAAAAAAAAGGCAGACAGAAAAAAAAAAAAAAAAAAAGAAAAAAGCAAAAGGCTTCTGAAGCTTAGAGCTGGATATTTATACACTTGACATAAAGGATATTTCTGCATTGAAGTAATAAGCGTGACTCAGTAAACCAATGGGGAAAGGGTGTTCCCTTTGCAGCAAAACCTCAAAAGATCAAAGAACTCCATGAACAGTTTAACATTTCGAATGTTAAAGGAATTGGGTTCCCCTCCCTCTCCCCTTCACCCTCCTTCAAGTTTTGAAAAATAAATGGTTGATCTTAGCTGGGAATGTTTCAGCTGCTCCGGGGAGGTGTGGTGCTGCCTGGGCTGGAGCACCAAGGTCATGGCACATGTGTCCAGGACCTGGCTCCCTGCTTGGGGACATCCACCTCTGCTTGGGACAGGGACAGTCCTTGGGGCTTCCCATTTCACAGCCAAGCTCATGCTGGTTTATGGAAACTGCCTTTTCCCAGATTTCACTTTGTTCTTCCCTAGGACGAAGCAAATCCCGATATCTCGTGGGTATGTCCAGCCATGGGGGGACCTCACGGGCTGGTTCCTGGCCTCTGCCGGCAGCCAGCAGCAGGAACTTGTGCTCCGGGAATTCCACAGCGGATATTCGCCAAGGAACGATCCAGCCTGGTCGGTGGCTCTTGGACACATGCGCTTCCCTGGGATCGATAGGTGGAGTAATATATTGCCTCGAGATAACAAATCACTTAGCTTATTGGGTCTTAATTAAGCCTCTTTTATCTCCATGACAGCCACACACCTGGGCTATGGCCCCGGCAATCCGTGGCCGTGGGGACGCCGCGCCGGAGCCGGGGGATTGATGAGGCTCTGCTGGGTGGAATTACCTCATTGTGTCCGTGGCACTCGGGACCATCCATCTCCTCCTGCCTCCCCTTTTCTCCACCCTACATCCACAGCCGGGCATTGCCCTTCTACCCAGAGCCCAGGGGTGGGACAGGGCCAGAGGACGCCCCCAGAGGTTGGAGGAGCTGGGGGAAGTGGCCTGTTTGGCCTGGTGGGTAATGGATACAGTTGTTGTAGTCCCTGACAGGGCGAAATGAAGACCTACATCACCGTAATGCATTGTCAGGCTGAGATGCGCCGCCGAGATGAAGGACGCAATATCTCCTCTGCCAGGGGGAAGGAAGGGGAGAAGGGAAGGGAAGGGGGCTCTGCTGCTGCCTCTGGGCTCCAGGCACAGCCTCTGCGTGGTGAGGCTGGAGAAGAAAAGGCATTTTTTATTTGCCAGGCGGAGGTTGAGGGTGTGTGATCCCCGCGGAGCTGTGACAGACACTCGCGCCCAACGGGCGGCTGGAACGCTCCTGTGATGAGTTCATCCGGCACTGAAGCAAATCTTGCCCCCACCTTGCTGCCAGCTGAGGCAGCAGGGCAATTTGCTGCACTGATCAAGCCCAATCTCAGCTGGTGTAACCCAAGGATGGAGGGGAGCCATCCAGACCTGAGAGGCACACGCCGTGTGTTCACAGCAACAGGAATCTGAGGGCTGCATTCAGTCATTGAAAGTAGGACAGTTTTTACTCTGAAGTCTGACTGCTGCTGCACTGACTTGGAGTGAAATAATGAGGGCTGGGAGTTGCAGGAGAATCACAGCTGAGCAGCCAGGTCCTGCAGGACCCTCCCTTTCTGCAGCATCACCCTTAGGGGATTCTTTAATCCTCTTCCACCTTGGACTTGTCCTTACTGGCAGGCAGAGCAGCAGGAGGCAACTCTGCTTTGCACCCTGGCACTGGGGCAGGCTGGTAAAGGCATTTCCAACACCAAAACCAGCTGGAAATGACACAGATATTCCCAATATTCAGGTCACACTGTGGTCATAGGTTGATTTTGTGACCATGGGAAAAATTGCTTCAGATTTCTCCCTCTCCCAGCATATGATGTGTCACTGGAACAGGGAAGTGGTCACAGCACAGCTCAGTGAGCACCCAGGTGATGCTCTTGGTCTATGGATCAATCCTGGAGTTGGACTTGATGATTCTTATGGATCTCTTCCAACCTGAGATGCTCCGTGAAGCAGCAGAGGCCACATCCAGCCTCTCCTAACCATTTCTGACACTTCCCAGAGCAGGAGCAAGGTGCAGAGTGGGGACTGAGCTCTGACAGGGCAGGCATCACATGTTGCAAAGAGTCAATTAAAGCAAGAAAAGAAGGTTCTGAGCTGAAGGACAAGGAGTCAATAACTCATCTGAGTGCTAAACAAAGTCCAAAGTACTCACATTACACCAAATCCAACCGAAGGCAACACCCTTCTCCTGTTCCTGAGTTTTCATGGCTATTTACAGGTTTGGGGGTGAACATGAAAGTTGATACAGGAATGCCCAAATCCCACAAGCTGTGGGTAAAACCTTCCCCTGCAGACTGGTTCAGTGGTGTTATAAAGCCATTCACAACGAGGCTTCCCCCTGATAAAAGGTTGCTCCTGATCTCTGGCCTCAGGAAGGACAGAATTCCCTTCCACAGTGTGGGATGTTGGAATCTGGGGCTCTGCTCAGCTTTTGGCTTCCCCTTCCCCACAGCTTTATCCAGAGACCAAATTGCTGCTCTGGGGGGTGGGGGGAGTGATGGGCAGGGCTCAGGAGGGGCTCAGAGCAGCCAAACAGCAGGATTAGACACTGCTGCCCAAAGTGGTGCCATTGGGTGCAGAAAAACCCCTCACTCCATGGCACAGGTCTCTCTTATCTCTGCACACATTTCCCAGCCTCGTATCATCAACAACTGAGCAACGCCTTCAGTTCTCCCATGTGGCCACTGTGTCATTTTTGGCCTCTCCCTCTCCTTCCACCAAACTGCCCAGCTCTCCCCAAGCACAGGACACTGCCAGAGAGCCCCAGCTCTGCTTTTCCTCTTGGCTGGGGTTGTTGCTCCAAGTTTTTTCCTTGAAAGGTTAGGCCAGCCCTGTTCAGAGCCCTGTTCAGAGTCTCCACGGCTGATATACGGTGCCCTTGTAATCTCCAGTGACATAAATTTCGCTCCTGTTTGTGTCCCCGTGTCACATCCTTCTTGTGCCGTGTCTGTTATTGTGTCAGGCCTTGCAGTGGTGTTTCAGCATTTTCCCTTGTTTGTCTTCTTCACCTGAGGAACTCCATTATGGGATGTAACAGCTTTAATAGCTTGTAAACGGGAGACTGGAGATTTTATGCTTCAGGGAGTACCAGTCATGGCAGCCACTATTCAGGAGTGGCCTTTGCCAGTATTTAGTACCTACACGGCATTTTCATCCAACTTTCTTTTGAAAAAAAAAAAAAAAAAAAGGAAAAAATAGCTTTTTTTAAAGTGACATTACCAGAGGTCAGGTTTGTCCCTGCTGGGATTTGGAGATGGAAGCTGGGACAGATGGTGTGACTGGGAGCGAATGGTGGCTGCACTCCTCATCCAGCCCCAGCACTGGGTTTGTCCCTGTCACCTGCACTGATCAGCCTGAACCAGACTTGAGATGTCCCTTTGCCACTCTCTCCCAAACTCCTGCCCTGTGCCTGGTGGAGCTGGAGGCCAGGCTTGGCTTTGACTTTCCCTCATCAGCACAGAAAGCGTGCGCTGCAACCAGGATCTAATTAAGCTGGCTAATCTGAAGGAGGTACTACATCTCCATGGAAAACTGCTTCAGTTTGGCTTCTCTGAATAATAAACAAAGCACTTGGGCAGATGATAGGGTATTTAAGTGTTTACTCTTCAGAGCATTAAGTGCTAAATTTGTTTTTAGCTCCCCTATGAAAAGCCCTCGCAGAGTAAAAAAGCACACAAGGGTCTCAGTCATCCCTCGCAGTTTTCCTCCACTCCTGCTGTGTCCAGGCAGAGCCTGGCTCTGCAGCAGGCAGGACAGCGACCTTTAGGATCACAGGTTGGATCTGCTGGCAAGGAGCGGGGATAAAGCAGAGCCAAGCCCCAGATCCATCCATGGGGATGCTGTGTGCACAGCCGGCCCAGGCAGGGTCTGTCTTCACTTACTCCAAACTGCCGTGGCCACTCTTCTTTTTTTATTTTTTTTTTTTTAAATCCATTCCATCCATCACTTAGCGTAATAAATTCCCTAGATGGAAAAGATAGAGACAAAACCCTCGGAGTGAGCCAGAGCACAGAGCTCATTTCTCCTGCTTTCCTCCTCCTTGCTGTGACACGGCTCTTTTGGCAGCTGAGCCTTGGGGATGAAGGACCTGGGCAGGATTCGGCCAGGAGGAGGTGGAAAGGGGAGGAAAAAGGGCACTGGGATGGGAGGAAAAAGGGCATTGGGATGGATCTGTGCAAACTTCAGGTTGTTCCAGCCCACGTGGGGCTGCGCTGGTCACATCTGGCCACTGCTGCCCAAAGACCACGGCAGGGAGGCCTCGGGGGGGCTGAACTCGCTATAGAAAGGGAGCACAAAACCAACAAAACAACTTTCCATTTCTAAAGCTTGAAGGGGTTTGCACCCTGCCAAGCCAGGACAAAGGGAGAATTAGCAGCCAGCAAAGAGGAAAAAACAACACAAAGCCACATCACGGTGTCAAGAAGCCAAAAAAGCCTTTTTCCTCCTTAACCGGGTCCGGCGTCAGCGGCTCTCGCTGTGGATGCGGAGCCGATGCGGTTCAGCTCTGCAGCCTTCAGCTGCCTGTGCCTGCGCTCGGCTCTCCCCGCTGCTGCTTCAGCTGTGAATTTTTAAACCGATTTTGACACATCAAAACCGATGCAGGATGACTCAGAAGTTTTCAGACAGAACTTTCTCCTTGCAGCAGGGGAAGGAGGGGGCGAGCGCATATTTAGCAGCAGCCGCCTCCTTTAAATCGACCTTTTTTTCTTCTTCTTCTTTTTTTTTTTTTTTTTTTTTTTTTTTCCCCTCTCTCCAGAAGAATATTATGGTTCAGGCAAATTTGGGATGTGTCTGAACATGCTTCCCCGTCCACATCATGGATTCAATTACAACGCGACACTTTGCAGATTTCTGTTAAATTTTAACTCGTTTCACATGGGTTGGGTGAACTTTGCCTGACATTTGGAAGCAGGCAACTTGTGTCATCAGGTTACACTCACACTTATCTCTGCAAACATATCCTTGTACCCAGCCCAGCACCAGCGCAGCCGTGGATGGCATTAATTGGACCTGAAAAGTGCTTTCCTGCGGCGTTTGGCTGCTGCCTGCTCGGGGAGGGCTGGTGTCACCTTGTCCCCGTGCCACTGACCGTGTGGGGCATCTGTGGGATGCACAGTGACTGAGCACTGTGGATGGACATTGTGGGAATGTGGCTTTGCTGGGAGGTTTTGGTGAAGGGCAGAGCTGGAGCCATGAGAAAGAAAAGGCTTTGAGATGATGCTGTTCACTGCCAGCCTCCAAAATGTGGCGGTGCACTGGTAGAAAAGACAAGGGGGTGCAGCTGGTGGTCCTAAAACCTGGGCAGTCCCATAGGTCTGTGGCAGAGCAGTGGAGCAGGGCCTCTCTCCTGTCCCCAAAGCCAGGCAGGGGCAGCGTGGCCGGGTCACTCTTGCAGGATCAACCTGGAGGATTCCCTGTCCTCCTCTGTCGCACCGAGCCATGGAAAACCCAGCGCTGAACATCTCCTTTGGGCAGGAGGTCTTTGAGCTGGCTGAAAACCCAGGTCTGATCAAAGCCTGGCTCTCTCTGCTGCCAGGCATGCACAGGGGGAAGAGGGAAATATTAAAACCCCAAGATCAGTCAGTGGCTGGTTCTTACTTCAGCTGCACCAAGTGACCGGGCGCTGCTGATCAAAGGCCTCGCCACTGTTGTTTTAAAGGTGACATTAACATTTAAGGAGCTTTTGAAAGCCCTGGCTTGCAATAAAAGGCCAGACACTCAGTCACAGAGCAACTCAAACGCAAGTTTAATGATAATGAAACAGCCTTTTGTTCTTAAGCTCAAAGAAGAACCACAGACCTATTTATAGTGTTTATAATAAGGACTGTGAAGCCTTTTACACACAATCCAGCAAACCCATACCTGCGAGTTACCCAAGGATCCTGAGACTGTGCAGAGAGATTCTGTGCTTCTCCTTGGCTTCTAGGCACAACTGCCACTCTTCCTTCCAGGCAGTGATGCCAGGCTTTGGCCAGCACCAGCAGTGATGTGAGGATGCCTCTGCCAGGCCGTGATGCCAGCCTGGGATCCATGAGTGTGTCCCCTGGGTGGCATGGCATGGCATGGTGCATTTGGCACAGCATGGCCCAGCATGGCTCCTCATGGCACACTTTGGCACAGCCCTGCTGCTCATCCCATTCAGGACATGGAGCCCTCTGCCCAGCCGTATTTGGTGTATTTTGGCACATCAGGCACCCAACCTCTGTGTGACACCAGCTGCAATCACCATCCTCCCCTCTCTGCAGCCCCATCCCGCTGCCTGCACCGCCCAAACTCCCTGGGATGTTCCCTGGTGCAGAGCAGACCCAGGTGCTGAGGCTGCTGATCCCCTCTGCTCTTGGAGCCGGATCTCCGGAGAACCAGGCACATTTGGCAACGGTGCAGGCAACCACGGGGTGCTGGGGGCTCAGTGCTCACAGCCACCAGCCTTCTGCCAGCACCTGGGTTATAAATAGCCTGGAAATGGGATCCGAGGAGATAGGAGCCACGGCTGGGTAAGAAAATCCTCCTCTCCCTGCACTGGTTCTGGCTGTTTTGTCTCTCACTGTGAAGCTCTTTGCTTTATGGCCCAGCCCTGCGCTTCACCTGGGAGCTCCAACATGGGAAGTGGCTGGTACCTTCCTTGTCACAGGCCATTGGAAATCTCCAGCCAATTCCCTCAGCCTGCAAAGTCCTGAGAGCCTCTGCTCCACTGTGCAGACGTGTTTTTATGCCAGTGTGTTACATCAAAGATCTTTTTTTACGCCTCCTCACCCTCCTAGATGTGGTAAATAGCGCTGGGTCCCGATCACATGCATTCCCTGAGCAGGGAAAGAGCTGGAGAGCCAAGCAGGAGCAGGGAAGGGAGGTTTGTTCGTTTGGTTCCTCCAGGGCTCAGGGCTGGCGGGTCAGAGGTTCCAGCAGGAGTGGAGGATCAATATCCTGCCATGCTGCCCCAAACCCTTCCTGCCTACAGCAATACAAAAGGGGGAATTCCCTCTCCTGCCTCTTACAGTGGTGACCCAGGATCATTATTTCTGTTTTCCAGAGGGATGAGGTGGCATTGCACCCCAAGACCTTGCACTCTGCTCTGTCCCCTGCACCTGGTTGAGAGCTTCCTGAGCTGGGATGCTCCCAGAGCCAGGATGCTCTCGGATCTGGGATGCTCTCAGCATGCTGGTCATTGTCTCAGAGCCCAAGCTGGGAGCCAGGATCTCCCCTTTGATTTCTGAGGGCATGGAGAGCCAATAAATTAGCAATGGGAATGTGAGGGGGTGGGGAGGCAGGACAGGGAGAGCTGGAAGTGACCTGGACCCAGGGAACAGATGCAACTCATAACGTTAACGAGGGGTTTTCCCCTCCCCAAAGGCACTGCGCTCTTGAGAACGGGGGGGTTTTTCTATCCCATGGCAACACCAAGCAGGGAAAAAATGGGCCTGGCTTTTATTTCATTTTTTTGTCCTTTACAGGAATCGCAGGCAAACAAAAGCCCTGAACAGATTTATCATTTTTCTTTCTCCCCCACCCCCTCCTTTTCTTTCCTTTTATATTTTTTTAAAATAGGGTTAGAACAAGATGGATGGTTCCCCAGGCCCAGGGAATGAGCAGATCGAGGCAACCCTGTCGTCTCTGGCATCCCATTAAGCCAAGCTCTGCGAGGAGGCCGCCCTAGGACTTATTAAATTTGCCCCAGCCCAGACCCCAAACCCCATCCCCGGCATGGGGCTGCCCCAGCTCAGCCACCTGAGTCCCACCTCACCTCCCACCTCCAGCACCTCTCCTGCATCCCCCCAGAGCATCCCCAGCCCTGCTTTTGCCCTGCATCAGCCCGGGAAACAGCTCCATCCATTCTTGTCAGCCGAGGCCGATTCGTCACCGCCGGGGTGACAAGTGCTTGTATGGCTCTGTCAGCCCCTCGCCAGCCTGGCCTGGGCCCCCTGCAGCAGAGCCAAGGGTCCCCCAGAGAGGGGGCGGGGGCAATGGAGGGGGGCACAGCCAGCCCCGACCTACCCCTGACCCGGGGGCTGCTGTGGCTGGAGAGACGCGGCGATGGAGGGGCAGCACAAGGGAGAAAAAGGAAAAATAAACGGTGGAGAGATAATCCGAGCCCTCCCAGGTCTGCACGGGGCAGGCTGAGCTGGTGGACAGGCAAGGAGGATGCTCCTATCCCTATCCCCATCCCCACCAGCACGGATATTTCCACTTTAATACTTAACAAGGCTTTAAAACCCTTCCGCAGCCGGAGTTTGTTCTCGGCGATAAATTTTGAATAGCTTATAAATTATGGACACCACATTGGTGTCTGTGTCTGGGAGCCAGGGCCGGCCCCAGATTGCTGCTCCGTGGTGTTCAAGCCGTGCTGGCATTCCAGCAGCTGGATCTGGGATAGAACATTCCCGGGATCAGCTCACACATCCCAAAGCTCACTGACATCACACCTCCCAGAAATCATCCCCCAGCAGGCAGGAATCCCAGGGCAGAGTTACAGGGGAGCAGAGCAGTGCCCAGCATCTCTGTCCCCATGGATATGGGTGTATATACAGCCGGGGATATATGGATAGATGGATATATATAGCCAGGGAAATATGGATAGATGGATATATATAGCCACCAGCGCAGGGTGGAGGGGTCAGGTTGCCCAGCTCCTGTTGGCAGCCAGCCCCCAAATGCCCCAGCTCCAAACCAAACATGGCCTTGCCACAAGACCCACAAACTCCGGCTAAAATCCCTGCAAACTAGAAACCCTGGATGCCACAGAAACCCCTCAGCTCTGGGGCTGGAGGGGATCCACCCTGGACAAAAAATCCTGGCTGGGAGAGGTGATTTCATTCACAGCAATCCTGAAAGCCAGAGCAGGCTGTGCAATGGACCTTTCCCACTTTTTCCCTGGCACAGTAATTAGGTTACAGCATGGCTCCAGCTGTATTCCCAGGCTCTGATGTCCAATAAATGTGTACAATGTTCATATATGTGCCTGCAGTACATAAAGGCTGGAGGAAAAGGGCCAGCTTTCACTACATTAATTCATAAAGCAGGTCAGGCTGGTCTGGCCCTTTACCTCACTTGTTATTTCTATTTATTAGTAATATTGATGTTTCAACCAGGGAGCAGGACCCTATTGAGCCAGCTTTAATATCAGAAAAGATTTAGCAGGAGAGAGCTCTGGAATGAAGCAACAACCCCAACACTGAGCTCCTGCACTGTGCAGCTCACAATCACTGCTGTTATATTTGTGATCATGTTTTAGTTTGCGTTTTGCTTCCCTGGCAGACCCAGAATCTCTGATTACCCTGCCTTGGACACGTCAAAGTCCAGCTGCACCCTCACCAGGTTATTAAAAACTCCTGTCAGGACTGAAAACTAAAGAGGTTAAATGCTCTGGAGCCATGGTGATAACAGGGCAGTTACCCACTGGTGTAACGAGGTGATCTGAGCTCTGTTAATTGGCTGGGAGGATCTGGAGGGGCTGTGGTGTGGGCAGTGGGACAGGGACAGGGACAGCCCCTTGTCCACACAGGCCTGGACACCTTTCTCCCCATTTTTCTTCTAAGTTTTGATGGTTTCTGCCACGTTCCTGCTGCTGCTGCAGCACCCCATGGAGAGACCTGGCCCCCAACAAAATTCTGGATTAAACTGAGCTGTGGCTGCAGAACCAGGGATTATTTGGGAGCATGCTGCAGCCTGGAGCAGCAGGACTGTGCTTGCCTGGCATCAAAAGCAGCACATCTGGCAGGGCTGGGGCTGGATCCCTGCCCGGAGCAGGGCACGCAGCACTGTGGGATGGCACCCACGGGTGCCCCTGGGACTGGCACACTGCTGAGCCTGGCTTTCCACACAGGCAAGGTGTTTAGGCTGAACTGGGAATGATCACACGCTCAGCCAAAACTAAGTTTTTAAGCCCAGCCACTCAAAGATACAAAGGCCAGAACCACATCTAACCCAGCTTCAAACTCGGTGCCTGCTGAGATGCTGAGCAAGAGCCAGTCCTCAGCCTTGAGTGAGTGTTTTAAAGCCAAGATACACTCACTTAACCAGGGTTCATCTGGCAAAAACCCCTGGAGTCATTGATCTTTGAGAAAAAGCAGACATGGGAAATAAAACTGTCCTAGTGCTTGCCTTCCATGTTCCCCATCAACGCTGAAAAACTTCAGCAAGGACAGGCCAATCGTTCCTGCCTCGAGCACATCTCCTGGGGCTGATGCTGAACTGGGGTCTGGAATGGAGGATTCCTGAATTGGGGTCTGGAAGTGGAGGATTCCTGTTCTGCCAGGCAGCAGGACCCTCTGGGAGGTAATTTTGGAATTTCTTTAGGATGATAACACTCCCTAGAGTGCTGTGGTCCACAGACTGTTTCAGTGATGCACCCAAGAGCAGGATGGAAAACTGCTTGGAGCTGCAGCAAACCCAGACATTCCCAAAGAGCCACGGGAATTGTTACCATCCATGGCCAGGGCCTTTCATTGTCAGGCTGTGCCAAACACTCTGAGGCTGAGCTTGGATTTATTGTGTTTGTGGAGCGGAGCTGTCCCTGGGGTACAAACCTCCAGGAGCTGAGGTCGGTGCTGGGGGAGGAAACCAAGAGATCTCAAGAAATTTCAGGAAAAGACTCTTGGAATTCCAACTTTGCTCACTAAGCAAGACCTGAGGGGTCAGAGCCAGCTCTCTGCTGCCACAAAATCCGAGTAAAACCGGGAGAATCAGCCAAGGTCACTGCAGGCTGGGAAGTGACGTCTGACTTCCCATCGTGTAAATGGCAGCAGAATCTTCCCCCCCACAAAGCTGCTCTCCATCCCCCCCCTCCCACCATCTCTTTGGAAATATTTATGTTGGATTGTCCCACGATTTACACTGGAAATCCCTGAGCTGTGTCTCTCTCTCCCCGAAACGTGCGGCGTCAGCAGCTGGCAGCCAGGATTCCGGGATGCATCCTGGAAATCACACTGCTGGGAGAGGAAGAGGCACGAGAGCTGCACAGGGGAACGATCCAGGCGCTGCTTTTCCAAAGGGGTCGTGGCACTTTTGGAGGTGTTACAGGATTTGGGGTAATGGAGCAGGGATTGTGCCCCCAGATCCGCTCACAGCATCGCTGCCCCCCGTGTCTGCCCCTCTTGGTGTGTGACACCACAGCCAAGAGGGAATTTTTTCTGGTGGACTTTCATTTTTGCCGGGGAAATTCCAAAGGGCTGAAATAACAGAGCAGAGAAACCCTCTCTGGAGGAGGAGGAAAAGGGGGATTGTGCAGGGAGAGGTCAGGGCTTGGGGCAGTGGGAGAGAGCCAAGTTCAAGACCTCCTATCTTGGGGGACCATCCTGGTTTGAGGATGATTCTGGGCTTTCCCACCTTTCCATGGCAAATCCTGTTGTTTTTTTTTTAACTAACTGAGAAGAGGAAAAAGCTCAGCATTTCCCCAGCTCTCCCTGCAGCTGGAGTGAGGGGTGGCTGTGCTGCAGTGCTGCCCCTGAGCTCAGACCAGCAGCGCTCCTCACCACCGTCAAGGGCTGAATTACTTACGCCTCGTGGCAGTGCCGGTGATTTTCCTGGGATAATTTTGCAGGGAATATTTTGCAGGGAATATTTTGCAGAGGCAGCTCCTTTTTCTTTCTCTCTTTCTGACGGGAATAGCCAAGCACACCTTGACAGACCCAAGAGGGAACGGAGTGAGGATGGACCAGAACATCCCTCAGTGGACGAGTACCACACCAGTGTTTGGGACAGCACAGGGAGGAGCCCTGGGACACCCCTGGGACATTCCCAGGTTCTGTGGTGATCCTGGCAGGAGCACAGAGTCCTTTTTCCCCTGACCCTGTGCTATTTACTGCTTGCTCTGCATCCTGGCCTCAGGGCACGGAGACTGTGAGGCCATAGGAGACCGTGGTGATGAACATCTCGCCTGACCTACTTACAGCCCGGGCCCTGGGACTTTCTGGAATTCATCCTCTCGGAAGCACAACGTGTAATTTTAGGGCAGCAGAAATCCGTGCTGGATGGGAACGCCAGCCAGCGCTCCGCCGTGTCCGGAATTGCCGTGGCGTGCCTCGAGCAGATATCAATGCACAGGCTCCATTAGCAACTCTGATTGCCACTGATACGGCTTCTCATTAGATCTCGGGCCTCACACATCATTATTTCATTTACAAGATGGTTTTTTGTTTTGCCTTCTCTTTAATTCGTGTGTGTGTGTGTCCCCTCGCCAACCTCCAGCCCCTCAAAAAATGAATCTCATTAAAACGTTGCAATTGAGAGCAAATCGTGCCTTAATCCAACTGCCAGGGAAGCCAATCACCCTGGAAAAAAAAAAATCTCCTTGAAGTCTCCATGCAGGGGCAGGCAGAGGGGGAGAATAATAAAAAGACATCGAATTAGGAGGTGCCGAGGCTGGTTTGAGCCGAGAGGAAGGGACTGTGGCTGCTGACAGGATAGTAATGCAAATCCCCTTTGGAGCACCCGGAGAATCAACCTAAATGGATTAATGTGAGGACAGAGGAGAAATTACTTTAGTTGTTTCCCTAATTCGATTCAATTTATTTTTATACGGCATTTCCATAGCGAGCCTCTCGCAGCTGCGTCACCCAGCAGAGGAATAATACAGAAAGGCTCTTCTGGCAGAAGTGCTCACCACAGCAGCAGAGGAAGGAATATGAGTGCTGGCCTTGAGGATTTGATTTGCCAAATCATCAGGAAATCATATGCCTTTCTTTTTTTGTCTTTTTTTTTTTTTTTTCCTCTCTCTCTCTTGTTTGTTCCCAATTTTACTAATTTCCCCAGGCTTTCCTCAAACCATCTCCATAAATACCGAGGCTGATTCTAACCTCACACTGCTTTTATAGCACTGTAACTCTGAGCTCACACTGGTTTTACACTGTGCAGCTCCACTTATTTCAGCTGAGTAAATACCTGATTTATGGTGGTGGAAACGACAGCAGAAATAGCCCATGGTTTTCCCTGGAGCAATGCTGGCTCACACCAGGGTGGGGAAGAGGAAGATCAGGTCCCTTGCAATGCAAATGGTGGAGAAAAGTGGACATTAAATTACACCTGGAGTCTTACTTTCAAGCAGACCTTCGCTTTCTTTTATAAAATGCTCTGTATTGTCAAAGTTAAAAAGGCAGGGGACAAGATCATCTGGAAGGCAGGGCTGGACAAGTGGTTGCTGTTCCCCTCTACTTTTTTGAGGACAATCAGCACCCCTTCCTTACCCCAGTTTCACCCATTTGTGCACAAGCTCCTCTTTGCTCCCAGCTCCATCCACCGAGAGCCCAGAGCTTTGGATTAAATTGTAACGTGTGCCTCCTGTTAGCTTTAAAATATTTAAATGTAATCCTGGGATTGAAATCCCTTTGGAGAGGGGTGGGAGAGGTCAGCCTGCAGCCCCATTCCCCTCGTTAGTGCCGAGCACACGTGGGGCCCTCTGCAAAGCCCCGCTAACAGAGCTCTAATTAATTTATTTTTTAAGGCTACACACGAGGGAGCTGATCAATGCTCAGCCCTGAGGTCTGCTGTGTTTGGAGCACATATCACCGCCTGGATTTATTCCCTGTGATGTGGAAGGATGGAGCCAGCATCCCAATACCTGCCTCCCAGGCTGCTCCTGCCCTTGATAGGTGCAGCACCCCGAGTTAACTCCTCTGAGCAGCGCCTGATCCCTGGGACAGGCTCCCTTTCAAAGCAGCTCCCTGCACAGACACCAGACGTCATTTCTGGGTGTGATCAGGGCCCCTGAATCCCCCACAAACCTGCTGGGTGAGACCAGGCTGGGGCATCCAAGGGATCCTGAGCTGGGCTGCTCACCCAGGCAAGGTCACCCTCCCCTGGTTCTGCTCATGGGGAAAATCCAGGGGCTAGTGTGATTATGGCTGTGGCAGCCAGTGCCGATCATGGATTTTAGGAGTTTTCCCCTCTTTTTTTGCCCCAGGGACAGAGATGGGGAGATCAAGGCAGGCTGGTAACCGGCAGGGAAGTGACCTTCTGCTGCTTTGGAAGTGATGGAAGGACATCTTTACTCAGATGTGGGGCTGGTTTTGTGGCCCAGGGGTCCCTCAGCTTTCACCAGCCCCTGTGCTGTGCCCTGAGGAGCCTTTGGAGGAGGTGTGTGGTGGCCAAGGAGCAAATCCCTTGGGGACAGAGGTGTCACCCCAGTTCTCCCAGCTTTCCTGTGCTCCAGCCCAGGTAAACACTGGTGCACATGAAGGTTCAGGGTGCCTTTATCCACCCTCCTGCTGCTGTTCTAATCCTCCAGCAGACCCTGGCTGGGCAGGCTTTGGGTGTGGAAGGCCAGGAAGGGAAAGGAAGAGGATTCAGATGCCCCACTCTCGTTTTTTGAGTGTCAGAACTCGCTCTGAGAAGCCCAGTGAGCACAACTCAGTGTGGCTGCATGGTTTTTGAGGGCTGTGCTGATAATTCTGGCTGAGGACCCTTTGCCACAGTCCAGACTTCACACCCAGAGTGGCACCACTCCCCTGAGCCCTCTCTTGCGCTTTTGCCCTGTTTCCTGCCCCGTGCTCTCAGAGGAGGCACCAGCACGACCCTCCCAGCACACAGAGCCCCTTTGCCCTCCCCAGACAGCCCCAGGGGATGAGATGCCACAACCTGACATCAGCAGAGTTAAAAATATGGCCCTGCAGTAATCTGAGAGAATGTGATGGTAATTTGGGGTGGGGGGAGGAGAGCAGGAGGCACGGAAAAAAGGAGGCATTGAAAGTACACTTCCTTTCAGTGCAGTGCTGGGAAGACCATTAGGAAAACCACTAGATTATTTTTCACATTCTTCAGTGCCAAAACTACTGCATTTTATGACCACTATCAATAACAGCTATCATATTACTAATGCTACAGTTGCCACATATATAATATTTAAATCACATTTGTGGCTGACAGAGACCTATGGATATTCTCGATCCCAACAGGCTATTACAGTTCATATCATGTCTGTCATATAAATATTATGAATCATTTCCCACTATCTTTATGGGGGCTACATTGACATCATCAAAAAGGCTCTGGGTACTGCGGATACTGCATATTTTATACACCTTATGTATATGTATGTGAATGGAGGGAGATTTATACCACAATCACGGGTAATAAATGCCCATGATAAAGCATATTATCTTCACACTTCATTTGCAAAGTGTTTTGTATGCAGGGACCAGGGGAAGGCCAGCAGAGGAGCTGGCTCTGAGTGACTGAGTCACATCCTCAAGCCCTGGGGTGGATCAGGAGGTGTCTGTGGCACGGGGAGCAGTGTGGGGTGAGCTTCAGCTGCTGCCCAGGCACTGCCCGGCTTCCTGAGCTCCCATCAGGTGAGGCTTTGGCTCCTGTCCCACCGGCAGGATGGGTGATGCTCCCTGTGCTTTCCACCCGGAGCTGTAAATCTCCCCAGCTCGTGTGCTGCGTTTCATCTTCCATCCCTTAATGCTTTCTTTGCTGCCTCCTTTGGCAGCCAGGCCCCGGCCTGGGTGATGAGCTGGAATAAAGAGATCTTTAGGATAAAGGTGTTAAGAAAGGCAGGAGTAGACTCTCCATTTGTAAAGTCATTTTGCTAAGCAGTTCATTAAACCACTGTCCCTGCAAGCCAGGTGAGACATGCCAAACCCAATCCACCAGAAAAGCACGAGGACTGGATGAAACCTCCCTTAGGATTATTCAAGCTGGATCCAGACCAGAGCCCAGGTGCCCTGAGACCTTTTCCCCAAACCTGTTTTCAGAGCCTGAACACTCTATTAGCACTTGCTCTACATGCAGAGACAGACAGGAACAAATGCAGCTTCACTGCTTGGCTTTTGGAGGTCTCTAATAAGAATTTAATGTCCAGTCCTGAAGCAGCTCTGCCTGTGCAGGAGAGGATTTGATCTGAGCAGTCCCCAAAAGAGGGGAGAATGCTGAGCCTCTGTCCTGGGCGTGGGAATGCGGCTCTCCAGCAGATCAAATAAATCATGTGCATCTCACTTCATAAACAAACATCATCAGCCTGCGAAATGCTGCTGGGAAACAAAACAAGGCAGTTTGATCCTGCAGCGGTGACAGGAGTGGCCTGTCCTGGAGCTTTGCTGGTCTGTGCAGGGTCTCCCCGAGGAGCAGGAGCCCCCCTCAGCAGCTGGATGGGTTTTGGATGTGTCTGAGGGATGCTCAGAGCCTTGGCAAGGCTCTGCTCAGGACCTAGCTCCACTTTCAGGCTCCAGGATCTCTGACCTGTCCCCCAAAATCCTGTCGTGTCTCTCTCTCCTTCCTAGCAGGAAGAAAAGCAACCTGTGAGCTCCTCTTGCCCCTGAGAACACGAGGTAGGTGCTGTCCTGAACACCCACAGCCCCAGGCAGGAAGGTGCACAGTGGAGGGATTTTCTCCTGGGAGACACAGGGAATACAGATCCTGCTCCTGGGACCTGCAGTGACTTTGGGACAGCAGGTTCTGTAGGTGAGGACAAGCCTGGGAAAGCCCCACAAACTCTGCAGGAGTGGAAAGTGTCTTTTCTTGGCTGGATTTGGTTCTCTCATCATGGAGTCCCACGCTGCCTGCTCAGGAAGGACTCTGTGGCCACAAGCCCCAGGCCAGTGGCCACAGCCACCCTTGTTCCCACATCATGGCACCTCTGGTCACCTGCCACAGGCTCCTTGTGCAGGTGGAGATGGAGCCCAGGCACAGCCCAAGAGCTTCTTCTGTTCTTCCTCACACAGATTTTGCATTTATTCTTTCTTTAATTTGTAACAAAATGCAGCCAAGTGGGAAAATAGATTTATTTTTTTTTCCCGAACTCTGTAGGAAGACATAAAACAGTAGGGGAAGCACAAGCAGGTTTTGCTTTTGTGTCCCCTCAGATAATTCGGGGTTATGGACAAGAAAAGCTGGAACCACTTAGAAGAAATCATAGAGGCTGTGATTTCCAAACCACTCACTGGGCCTGAGTGCCCAGTTCTGAATGCCCAGTTCTGAATTCTGAATTCCCAGCTCCCAAAACATCTCAGTGCCTGTCTCCTGCTGAGGCCCAGGGGCACCTGGATCCCTCTGCCCCAAAGGGATGGCAACAGGGCGGGAGTGTGGATGGAAGGAAAAGCCTGATTGACTTGTTTATCTGATGAACACAGCAGCTCTCTGCCAAATTCAGCCAGAACTGAGTGCTAGGACTGAGAGCTGCCCAGATATGGCCAGGAACCCCTCAAATGATCCCACCTTATCCCCTCAAATGATCCCATTTTACCAGCCTGCCTTCCTCAGGAGCCCAGGATAAAGGGTGTTTGCATCACCCAAGGGTGCAGAGGACACCAGCAGTTTCCAAGCCAGCTCTCCCAGCCAGCACAGGACCTTCAAGCATCCCTGCATCAAACAGATCCACAAGGCAACGAGCTGCCAAATTATCTGAATGTGCTCCCACCCCACCATGATGATTGAAGTCCTTCCTGGGAAGTGCGAGGCTGAAGGTGAGCACAGCATTAGGCAGCTTATTAAATTAATAGTGCATTAAAGAACTCAGGGGAGGTGGAAGGGAGGGGAAAGGGAAAGAGAAAGGGTTGTAACATCACAGAAATATCCTGGCTTACCTTCTGGCATCTTCAAGAGACTGGAAACGTGGGACCGCGTCCAGCTGCCTTCTCTGGGGCAAAATTCCTTTGGCTTCTGTGGGAGGTTTAACTCAAATAAGGATTGCAGGATCAGACCTGTTATTGTCGCTGCAATTAACATTTAGATCCACATCTAACATGAACTGTTACAGCCTGGTTAGGGAGAAATTTAATTTGCTCTAAACAGCTTGATGGGAGAGGAGCGTGAAATGTCCTGGTTATGGTGATTTCATGTGTTGGATGTCTGCAAAGGTGGATTTGCAGCCCTGGCTCTCGTCACCCTGGGATGTGCTGCACTCAGGGAGCTTTGGGGTGCGGTTTGGGGCCAGACCCCCACCCCATGCGTTGGTGATGGACACATCCAAAGCCATGAAGGCCTTGGGCAGCCAGCAGGGTGGGGACAGGCAAGTGAGAGCCCAGCTCTGCCCCGAGCTGTGTTTGCCCTTATCAGACAGATGAGCTTTAGTTTGTCTTCGGGAAACTGATTTCTACCTGTGAGCTGTCAGTCTGTACACAGATATCCACAAAATCTGTGATTTTTGCACTCTTAGAGACTTTGAACCTGCTTTTTCTGACAACCCTCAACTTTCCTTTATATCCTTGCATATTTCCTTTTTTTTTTTTTTTTCTCCTAGGAGTTGATGTTACTCATTCTTAAAAACTGACTTGGAGATGAACTTGGCATTTAAGGTCCCAGCCCGGGAGCAAATGAAGTTACCAGTTATAAACACACACCAAAATCTGTTTGGACATGCTGAAATTACAGGAGCAGAGGATTAAAAGGATCCAAGGAGCTTTATTTTGTTTTAACTTCTGCAGCTCCACCTGAGTGTCAGTTTGCAGCCGCTTGCCTGACACAAGACGGGTCCTTTCTGGTGTTCTCATCCTTCAGGTGGACTGCAATGGCTTTGGGTTTTTTGTTCTAAAGCAGATGGGCTGTGATGCATCTGGTGAGGAGATCCCAAACTGGGATCCTGGGGTGTTGCCAGCTGCTGGACCCCTCACCCAACCATCCCCTGCAGGAAGCGCAGGGGCTTGTGTTCTGCAACGGAGGAGTTGTAGGAGAAATCCAGGTGTTGGGGCCTTTCCAGAGCCTCTCCTGTGTGGTTTGAGATCCCGCAGGGACACGGCACGATGAGGGCACGCAGGGATGAGGCCACGGCAGATAAGAGGCCTCACTTTTCCAGGAGGAGCTGCCGGCTTGCTAATATTCATGGCACGAGACACTTTGCCAATTAAAGAATAAATCAGGGCAGATAAAGGCTGGGGAGCGTTCCACCACACAGGGAGGTGATGGCAGAGAGGCTGGGACAACTCCTGATCGTCCCAGCTACTCCAACGTCCCCTAATCCACTCCCTGGACTCTACCTGTGCCGGCACAACATTCCCCAAAATCTGTCCCCAGTGTCACTGCAGCTTTGCCAAGCCCCCAGCCTCGCTCCCCAGCGCGTGTGAGCAGCTGCAGCGTGGCCCCAGCCTGTTTGTTATGCATGTTACGGGCCGTGGAAAGCGAGGGGTCGATACCATGTTTAATATGCTTCATGCATAGTGGAGTCGCTCTGGTCCATCAAGCCACTAATACACATTCTTACAGGGCTGAGTATCATTTATTAAACCTGGAGGCCTGCCTGGGAAAGGGGGGCCGGGGCTCTGGGAAGCGGCCGGGCGTGCTGCTGGGGTGGTACCCACGGGGCTGAGGAGGGAGAGTTTGCGGAGGAGCCGTGCACACACACAAACACACACACGCACACAGAGTTATTTGTTGTGCCTCACGCACGGGAAATGAAATAAATGGTGCTTTGAGCGCTGCCCGCCGTGTGACACGCTCAGGGGCTCGCTGGCAGCTCGGCGGCTGGGCACAGCTGGCATTGCTCAGCATCACTCCAGGAACCCCCTGCTCTCCCTGCTCCCACTGCAGCACTACGCACCTCTTTTTTTCTCTCTTTCCCCTCATTTTATCTCTCTCTTTCCCCCTTTTTCTCTTTTCCTCTTCTTCTCTCACCCTTTTCCCGTTCCTTCTCTTCTCCCTTTCCTTTTCCCCATCTCTTCTCTGCTCTTTCCCCATCTTTTTTCCTCTCCTTTTCCTTCTCTTTTCCCTCTCCTCTTTCCCCATCTTTTTTCCTCTCCTTTTCCTTCTCTTTTCCCTCTCCTCTTTTTCCTTGTTTCTTTCCTTCTCTCTTTCCCCCTCTCCTTTCCTTCTCTCTTTTCCCTCTCCCCTTCCTCCCCATCTCTAATTTCCCCTCCTTGCCTCCTCTTTCTTTTTCCCCTTCTTTCCCCTCTTCCTCCTCCCTTTCGTTTCCCCACTTTTTTTTCCCTTCTCCCTATATTATTTTCCTCCCCTTTTCTCATCACTTTAAATTAAAAATTAAAACAACAACAAAAACAAAACAAAACAAAAAACCCCAAACAAACAAACAAAAAAAAAAACAAGACAAAAAACCAACCAAAACAAACCAAACCAAAAAAAAACCCCAAAAAAACCCAAGGAAAAAAAAAAAAAAAAAAACCCAACCGAAAACACGACACCACCAACCACCAGCGCAGCGCTCTCCGCGGGCCGGCGGGGCGGGCGCGGGGCGGCGCTGCTCGGCTCGGCTCGGCTCGGCTCGGCTCGGCTCGGCTCGGCTCGGCTCGGCTCGGCTCGGGCTCGGCTCGGCTCGGCTCGGCTCGGCTCGGCTCGGGCTCGGCTCGGCTCCTGAGCTCGGCTCGGCTCGGCTCGGCTCGGCTCCTGAGCTCGGCTCGGCTCGGCTCGGCTCGGCTCGGCTCGGCTCCTGAGCTCGGCTCGGCTCGGCTCGGCTCGGCTCCTGAGCTCGGCTCCTGAGCTCGGCTCGGCTCGGCTCGGCTCGGCTCGGCTCCTGAGCTCGGCTCGGCTCGGCTCGGCTCGGCTCGGCTCGGCTCGGGCGGGCGCTGCGGGCGGGCGCGGCGCTCCCGCTCCCCCCTGCGCGGGCCCCGGCGCGGAGCCGGGCGCGCCCGGCGGAGCCGAGCGGCGGAGTTACATTGTTGGAGTTTGCCACAACTCTCCGCGGCCTCGGCTGCGCGGGGCCGCCGCTGCGGGGCCGCCGCTTCCCCGCTGCCTCCTCCTCCTCCCTTCCTCCCTCCTCCTCTTCCCTCCTCCTCCTCCTCCTCCTCCTCCCCGTGGGTGTTTTTTTTTTTTTTTTTTTCCCCTCCTCCCCTCGTCTCCCCCCGCGCTGATTTCCCTCCCCTCCGCCCGCCCTGCCTGTGTGTTTTCGCCGCCGCTCTCGCCGAGCCCCTTGGCATGAGTTAAGCACCAGCCATGGACACCAAACACTTCCTGCCGCTGGGTGAGTTCTGTTCCGAGGGATTCTCCGTTCCTACCGCGGGGGATGGGGGGTGTTTCGGGACGATGAAATCAGCGCCTTGTCCTGCCGCCTTTCCCCCCCGGCCCGGCTCCGCTGCCGCTTGCAGCAGCGCGCACCATGGGGCGGCGGGCGGGGGATGCGCTCGCCCCTTCCCCGGGGAGCGCCGCGGGCAGCGCGGGCCGGCCCCGGCCCCTGCCCCCGGCCCCCTGCCTTCCAGTTGCTTATTTTTGTTTTGCTTCGCATGTTGGGTGTTTTTTTTTTTTTTTTTTTTTTTTTTTTTGCGAGATTTTGTTTTCCTTCGTGCCGCAGCGCTGGGGACGGCGGGCCGCGGGCGGGGAGCCGGGCCGAGCCGAGCTGAGCCGGGCCGAGCCGGGCCGGGCTGAGCCGGGCTGGGCCGGTCGGGCAGCGGCCCCAGCGGCGCTTTGGAACGGGGCAGCGGCAGCCGGCAGAGCCCCCTCCCTGCCCGGGGCCGGCTCTGCTCGGGGCTGGGCAGCGCGCAGCCTTGTGCTTCCCCCTCTTGCCTTCCTTCTCGGGTTATTTATTTAATTTTTTTTTCTTTAATTTTTAGACTTTTCTCCTTTATTTTTTTATTTTTTTTTCTCCTCTCCCTCTTGGCATCCGGGGCGCTCAGCCGGTCCCCGCGGGGACCCCGGCCCCTCCGCTCGCCCCGCCAGACCCGCCGCGCTTGGGACCCTCCTGCCTTTTTGTTCTTATTTTTCTCCCCCCCCTCCGCCTCCCTTGCCTCCTTTGAGCTGCGTTTTAAAACCTATTTCCAGCCGGAGTTTGCCATCGTTTCGGTGGCTGAGTCAAGTCCTGGCTTGTAAAGGCGAAATGCCTCCTGCGTCTCGCTTCCAGGAGAAGTGATATTGCAGAGCTCGGTGCTCGGGGTGGGGGGAAGAAAAGTTTGAGCGAAGTCAAACTGGCGCCGAGTCCTGGCGAGGGGGAAGAGGGGCCAATGCTGCCATCCCTGTCCCCGCTCAGCGCTGTGGCTCCCAGCCGAGCGACACCATCCCTTCTGGCTTCTCTGGGCTTTAAATCTGTGCTCAGCCTCTCCAGCCACCGCCGGTGTGTTTTGTTTCTTTCTTTCTCTTATTTTTTTTCTTTAATTTTTATTTTTTTTTTTTGGCTTGTTTTGTTTACAAATTGAGATTTCGGTTGTTCTTTTCGAAGAGCGGAATAAACACAACCAACCTTCACAAGGTCTCCAGCAAGCCCAGCTCGCTGAGAGGGTTTCCAGGGCTGTGGTGGTCTGGGGGCTTTGCCAGGGGGACCCTGGCCCCTGTGGGCTGGCAGAGCTGTAGGTGGCATCTCCGTGCCCCCCCAAAATCCCAGTTTCACAGTGCCCCTCGTTGGCTGGGAGGTGGGAGATGCTGCTGGGGCCAAAAGCATCTCACCCCTCAGTGGGTCCTGATTGCAAATCAAACCAGCTCCTTGTGCTTGGCTTGGGGCTCATCCCAGCAGAAGGTGCCTCTGTTGCCTCACTGGAGTGAGGACTGGCTCTTTGGGGGATTCACATTTCCTTGGATGCTCTTGTGGAAGACGACCCGGATCTCTGTTGATCTGGGCAGGCCTCTGTGTACCTGAACTGTGTCTTCTGTCAGTCCTGAGCTCTCCTGTTACACTGCAAATGCTAAAATACCTCTTGTGTTATTAGTCAGGTTGGTTTGAGGGGGTAGGAGGGTGAGAGTCTGTGTGACTGCTGGCTCGGGGAAAGGTTTTCACGCTGGTGCAAAGTAAAAAACAACTGATTTATCTGCCCCTTTAGAAACGTGTGTGGTGGGGTGACACACACTGTGCAGCACACCAGGAGCATCCCCAGGGAAAACGGGACAGCCACACTGGGGGAGGTTAAAACTTCTCATCCTTGTCTCAGGAGAAGCTCCATCTGTCTGTGGGAGCTGTTTGGGGTGTGTGGTCTGGGCTTGTGCTGCTGCAGGAGAGACTCCCAAACTTCATCTGCTGGTCTCTTGGTCACCGATTGTCAGGAATAATCCCTTTGGCTGCAAGGGCTTGCTGCAGGTTTTGGAGGGGGAGATCTTGGTCGTGCTCTGGGCAGTGCAGGTTGTGTCTAAAAGCTTGTGAGCAGTTTGTAGGATTGAGGGGAATGTGAACCGAGACCTTCCCAGCGACACCAGAGCAGAGCTGGATGAGCCATGGGGCCTTTTTTGAGGTAGGATGGTCCAAACCCCACCAGGTCCCAACTTTGCAGAGCCCCGGGGTGTTTCACCAACCCTGCCTCGTGTCAAATTCGGGAGCTGGTGTTGGAAAAACCAAGGGGAAGACAAACAGCCCAGCTTGTGGGGTTTGTTTCCCTGCACACCAGTACAGGCCTGAGCTGGGGAACAGCCAAAATCCGACCCCGTTACTGCGTCCCCATCAAAGTCTCAGCTCAGTTTGGCCCGACAAGGCCAACCTGGTGGTGGCTCCTGGCCGAGTCCTGCCCGTGGTTACACTCAGATAACCCTGCTGATGTCACGGCTGGAAGTGTGGCCAGCACCGGGCACTTTTAATAGTAGTATCTCATTTTCCTGCTTCTCTGGAGAGCTGCTGGCAGATGCCAGCCAGAGGCTCCCTGTGAGGACAGCACGTCCCTGGGCATCTCCCAGGCTGGCTGCTGTCCCCAGTCTGCCATCCCACTGCCAGGACAACCTGCAGCCTGGCACGGGGGCTGTGGGCACAGGTACCTCCACAGCCCTGGTGAAGGTTGAAACACCTCGGGGTCCAGCAGATGCTGCCTTAGAGCCATCTGGAGTCACAGTCCTGCCTTTACTAGGCTTAGCTTGCTCAGGGCTGCCCAGCTTTTGCTCCTCTGTGTCACGCCAGGTCTCCAAGAGGAGGAAAAATGTAGGAAAAAATCCGTGGTGCAAGAGCTTTGGAGGCTGTGGGATCACCTGTGGTGGGGTGTGTGGGCTGAGGTCAGGCTTTCAGTGAGCACTGATGTGCAAACCAAGGGCTCAGGTCTTCAGAGCTTGTCCTGTGACTTTTACAATCCTCTTAGTGCTTTGTTTTCCCTCTGCCCATTCCCTGGGTGTCTCTGGGGAGGAAAATAGAGGCGGTGGGTTCGGGGAGAGCTCTCCCTCAAGGCTCATCATTTTGGGGGAAGAAACAGTTAACGGGTGTCCGGGAGCCAGCGCTTCCCTCCGGAGGTCACTGCAGCGGGTTGGAACCTCTGGCTGTAACCTCTGTGTCTCCCTCTTCCCACCCCTGCAGCCGTGCCAGGGCCGGCTGCAGCTGCTCAGGATGTGGGGTGAGGACTGGCCGTGCCGTGCCGGGGCTGCAGCAGGAACATCTCCGAGGAAAACAGCAAAACAACCCCGTGTGCCCAGCCGGGACAGCGCAGGGCCTGGGGGCTGCTTCGTGTGGGAGTGTGAGCATCCATCAGGAGCCTTCATCCCTCATCCCGTGGGCTGGGATGAGCCTGGATGCTCCTGGGTGGGTTGGGACCTCACGGCCGTGCTCAGTCCTGCTTTTTGTACCAGCATATCTCTCGAGGACAGAAGTTGACAGCTGATGGGACAATCTGCAAGGGGAGGAGAACTTCTGAGAGGTGTAGGAAGCGTCTGAGCATCCTCAGTGAGGAAGGAGGAATCCTCTGCCCCACATCTGGTCGGCTCCGTGGGGCTGCTGGGCTGGAGCAGGGCCTGGTAGGAGCAGGAGATGAAGTCTGGTTGTGTCCTGGGGGGCTCGAAGGAAGGAATTTCTGCCTTTTCCAGAATCTGGCCTGTGACAGTGAAATAAATCCTGGGAGCGTCCCTGAGTTTATTCCACGTCGTCCTGCTGTGTTGGAGGGAGCGTTTGTGCTCCTCAAATTTAGGGCATTTTATTTATTTAAAAGAGAGCGGGGGAGAAAGCCACAGAATTCGAGTTATTCATTGCAAATATTATTATTGGCGTCCTGCTCCTGTTGAGGGGGAAAAAAAAAAACCCAACAAGGGGGGAATCAAAACACTTCTCTGGAAAATACACCCTGGCTTTGTCCCACCCACATCTTCAAGGCAAAAATAAATATTTATTAAGAAATGGGTTAAAACCCTTTTTGTTGATTATTGTTTTCTGGGAGCAGGGGTGGGTTGCCATATGCCACCGGGCTGAATTTTGGATTTTTTAGGGTTTTTTTGCAGGGTGGTTAAGGGAAGAAACAAACAGAGGAGCTGCAGAGCTTTGGGGTGTGCTTTGGTCTTGCCTCGTCCGTGGGCTGTGTGTTCCTGTGAGCATCCTGGTGCCTTTTCCCGGGGATTGTGTGTGCTCAGAGTATTCCCCCAGGCTCCCAGCTGCCTGAAATCCCCGACTCATTCCTGCTATAAATATCCCAGCAGTGAGACAGCGAGATCTGGTGGCCCTTGGCGAGGGGGCTGAGCAGGGGTGTGGTGACGGCGTGGGGACACTCAGGGGTCCCTGTGCCCCAGCTGGGCTCCTCCACTGAGCCAAAACCTGGGATCCCTCAAAGCCCTGCTGGCCAAGTGCTGCAGGGACCTTCCCTGCGAGCTGGGCAACCTAATTGGGCTCTAATTAATCCTCCTCTGGCTCTGATCCCCGTGTCAGAGCCGTCGTCACCTCCCGTGGCGAGGGGAGAAACTGGGGTTCTCCTCACTCTAACCTGTGGAGGTGTGGAGGGATCTGGGCATTTCAGAGGGGTGCTGGGGGCTGTGGGGGGATCTGGGCACTGTGGAGGGATGCTCAGAGTTATCAGGGATGCTGAGAAGTCTCAGGGATGCTCAGAAGTGTGGAGGGATGCTCAGAAGCGTGGAGGGATGCTCAGAAGCGTGGAGGGATGCTCGGAAGTGTCAGAGATGCTCAGAATTATCAGGGATGCTCAGAATTATCAGGGATGCTCAGAATTATCAGGGATGCTCAGCACCACGGGGATGCTCGGTGGAAAGCGCAGGCAGCCGGCACGGGATCCATCCCAGCACTTCCCTAATTGCATCCTAAAAGGCCCAGGTGGGCTCTGCGAGTCAGTCGAGCTACAAAGCAATAGGGGAGGCAAGCCTGGGTGGTTTTATTTTAATTGATTTTGTCAGGAGTTGCTGTATTTTATTACATTTAAAGACTAGACTCTGGAATAACTTTGAACGTTTGACACGCACACAAAAAGCAGCTTTCTGACATTTTCCTCTTTGCTTGTCTTTTATTTTATTTCTCCCCTCTCCTCCTCCTCAAAGGGAAGCGTGTGCCTGGAGGGAGGACAGAGGAGGAGGAGGGAGGAGCGGTTGTGTCTCTCCAAAGGCTGCTCCAACATCAAGGCAGCGCGAAGCAGATGAAATAATATTGCAAATAAGGATTTAAAAAACCCTACAGAAGGATCCCCACACATGCCAGCCAGCTCAAACTGCCAGAAGATTTTTCAGACAGAGGCAATTTAGCCTGGGAAAATGCTCTATTGTTGAGATGGAAACTGGCTGCGAGAACTTGCCTTTTCTGACAAGGTTTGGCTTAGAAAAAGCAAAGCAAAGTCAAGGAAACAACCTGAGTTTTTATTTAGAGGGGAGGGAGCTTTTCATAATGGAGGGTGTTTTCTGAGATAAACAGGGAACAATTCCCTTGGGAGAAAGGGAAGAAAGGGCTCAAATTAAGCCCAAATGCAGCTCCTCTCCTTTGAAATTTTGTTTAACATGGAGTTAAAAAATAATCCTGTTCAAACAGACCATTGGTAAGCACGAAAAGCTTGGCCTTTTTTTTTTTTTTTTTTTTTTTTTTACTCCCCCCTTCTCTTTCCCTTTTCTCTGATTGTGAGCCACAATAAAAGTTCCAAGGTTGCACCTTGGGGCTGTAATTCTGGTCACAGCTGTGCCCGTGCCAGCTCCTGCCTCTGCACATCAGGAGGGGATGGATCTTGCCTCCAAAACCTCCTCGGTGTGCCCAGATGAGACACACACAGGGTGGGGGAAACTGAGGCACGTCTGAGCTGGGAATGGGGCCTGGGGTGAGGGCGTGGGGTGGTTGTGAAAACTCAGCTGCCAGAGCTGATCCCTGTGGGATGGCAGCTCCACACAGCCCTCCTGGGCTTTGCAGGGTCCAAAAAAAAAAAAACCCACCCCCAAAGCTGCTTTTTGGCCCAGGAGCAAAGGAAAGCTCCCAGGTGGGGTTTGTGGGCGAGCCAGGTGCTCCCAAAGCACAGGGCAAGGAAGAAACACCCTGAAGATTTGGGTAATTAAGCAACAGGATGAGGGCTGGCATCCCCTTCTGCTCTAGCAGGAGATAATCCTCACACTGTGGTCACTGCTCCTTCTTCCATACCCTGGGGGATTTGATTTTTCGATCCAAGCCTTGGTTTTTTTGGATGGAGTGGAGCCTGGTGGTGTGTTTGGGTTTGAGTGTTGCCTGAGCCTTTCCCTGGATCCCATCAGCTGCAGGATGGCTGCAGAGCCAGGAGATAAAAGGGGCAATGGAGGTATTGGGGACCAATAAAATGGTAATGGGATTCCCAGCTGCTCGTTACTTCTCATGGGCTCCTCTTTTTGTGGGATTTTGGCTTTCTTCGGCTTTACAGACTTGGGGAAAAAAAAAAGGAGAAAAGCCCAGGGAGGGGGAGCTGAGGGAGCCTCTGAGATTTACAGCCCCCTCAGCTCGGGGAGCAGATCCTTTGTGCTGCCAGGAGCTGATTAGGGAGGGATGCCCCGGCTCGTTTTAGCTGGGCGGGAAGGCAGAAACATTTGATTATTGTTTTTCCATTTCTGGCTGACAAGTGACTGCCGGAGGAGAGTTGTTTTCTTTCTTTCTTCCTTTTTTTTTTTCTTTTTTTTTCCAATTTGCTGTGAACTCTGTGGGCTGCTGCAAGACAATTTAGTTGTGGGCAGCTCGTCTCCTCTGTGCCCATCCCGCAGTCGCAGTGAGGCAATGGCAGTGGTGAGACAAGAGCGGAAGGAGAAGTGCAGGAGGGGGTGAGCTTCCAGCCAAAATCCAGCCAAAATCCAGCCAGAATCCAGCCAAAATCCAGCCAGAGGCACAGAGGTGGCAGGAGGGGTGGGATTCCAGCCAGAATCCTCCCTGAGACATGGAGGTGGCAGGGGTTGGGATGGAGGAGCTGAGCGGGTGGGATGGTGAGTGGTGGCAGAGAGGAATTGGACCAGAGAGGCAGCAGCAGAGCCAGAGGCATCACGTCGAGCTGGGGGAGCTGTTTGGCTGCTCCTGGGGATGTGAAGGATGGGTGAGAGTGGTTTGCCAGTGCTGCAGCTTCCCTGTTGTCCTCCCAGATGTGCAGGTTGGGGCTCTTGGAAAAAGGAGATCAAAGAATGAGAAACGCGCTTTCTGCGCTGGATGTCCTTACCAGACTAAACTGGGCTCGCCTTCTGTGCCCACCCCTTCTTTTTTCTGCCCCATTTGTGGGAGATGAGTGATTTTATCAGGCCCGGGGAGCCGTGGCTCTGCCTGCTGTGGAAGAGCTGTTGTCTCTGACAGTGTGAAGCAGGCGCTGGGTTGTGCTGGGGATGCTCGAGCACACTGTGGTGGGGAAATCCATGATCCCACGCTGCATCCCATAAGTGTTGAGGCTGCTTCTGGAGACCCTCAGACCCTACAGCAGCCCTGGAGGGGGATGTTTAGGCGGGGAGCAGGAAATAGGGGCACCAAGGAGGGTACCTGTGAGGGGACCAGGTGACTTGAGCGAGTTGAAAGCCGCTGCCTCGGAGCTCTGCACCTGCGTGACCAACCCTCCCTGCTGACCTGCACTTGTTCAAGTGTGACTTTCAATTGATCATAAAAATCCGGCGTGATTCACAGCGTTCCTGCCCTGCAGCCTGCCGGGCTCTGTCTCTCCTCATTCACGTAGCGTGAGAGAGCAGATTGCCCTCCAGTTCATCCTGCTCAGCTTTAATGGGGATCTCACTGGGGCTGCTCCCCCCACACACTCCTGGAATATATTAAAGACAGCGGCTCAGCGTTTTTATTTAGGGTTTTTTTCCCCCACAAAAGGATGAAGAAAACTCCAGGCGAGCTCCCAAACCTTGGGGTGTGGGGAGAAGGGAGGGAGGTGCAGCTCCATCCCGGCGCAGCCCCCGCGTGCGTGCGTGTGGCTCACAGACAGTGAAATTGCACCCTAGAGTTATAAAGCAATTGTCTAGCTCAGCAGCAGAATGAGCATGAAATGGTGCAGAAAGCAACTAAATAAAATTGGGTAAGGCAGATGCATGAAAATAATGACATCTCTATCCTGTCGTCAGGCGCGCTCGCTCTTCCTCGCTGATAAACTTTTATAACAGACTTTGCATTTATTTTCCTGGGAAACTCCCCGTGCCGTGGAGATGTGTGTTGGTGTGGGGTGAGCCCCTGCACCCCCCTCTCCTGTTTTTTGGGGCTGTACATCCCCGCCCCTCTCCTCCCTTTGCCGCTCTCCCTGTCTCCCTCTTCCTTGTTTTTGTTTTCGGAGCGGGGTTTTTATGCTCAGTCGAACACCAAAGCAATAACCTTTGCGACTTCATTTCCTTTCTGCTGGCCGTGCCAGGCTGAGGGAGCCCTGGGAGCTGGTGGCTCTCAGGGTGGCCTCCCATGTCCCTGTGCAAATGGGCTGAGGAGATGCTTTCCTGGTTTGCTCTCACTTTGGGGTTTTCTCCTTTCTCCTCTAAGGATGGGATCGAGCAGGCTGTGGTGTGGGGTTTAGGACAGGTTGGTGCACTGGCTCTGTCATCCCTTCTCCCTGGTGATGGCTGGTGACACCAGGGCCACCTGCTCCCGCATTATTTATCCAGCTGAGTGGATTAAAATGCTCCCAGTTCGGGCCTGGAGAGTTGACTTCAGCTGTGATTCCTCCGCAGCCTTTCCCCTGGGCTCTGTGCTGCTGTCCCTGCTCTGACAGTGCCTTGGAGTTGTTGGCCTCAGCGTCCCCATCCACTCCCAGGAAGCTGATGCTTCCAACACAGTCCAATGTTTTGCTTGTTTTGTGCCAGGATCCCCGTGGAGACTGGGAACAAGCTGCTCCTCTTCCCACCCAAGAGGCCCTTTAGGTGACATTAGGGCTGTGTCCCCGCTGTCCTCGTGTCCTCCTGCCCCGATGGCATCGCTGGGCACTGCTCCACGTGCTTGTGGAGCAAGGGATGCCCTTTGTGAACAGGGTGCTGCCTTGCTGTGTCCTGCCCGCTTGCTTTGGGGGGCTCAGGACTGAGCTGCTCACGGATTCTTTTCCTCATCTGCAAGGAAAAAAAAAAATCAGCCCTGGGCTGTGCTGGAGCCTGGGGCTCACCACCCAGCGCCTCTGCAGCAGATTCTCCATTCAGAGCTGACTTTGCTTGGCTGGGATGTGTCCCTGGGGTCCCGGATTAGCCGCTCCAGTGCCTGCCCATCACACGCAGCCCGCCGTGGATCCCATGGGTGGGCTGGAGCTGCGTGCTGGCTGCTCAGCCCCGCAGCACAACAACACGGGGCACGGCGTTTTCCCTGCCTCCTGCACAAGCCCAGCTCCTCTGGAGTGAGGCAGAGCAGGAGGTTTCCCTGCAGGGGTTTTTCTGGCTCTGGGCAGGCGGATGCCAAAGCCCTGCCAGCTTTTTTTTTTTTTTGCTGGTGTGGTTCCTCAGCACCGGAGCGGCGAGGAGGAGGAGGAGGAGGGAAATGCACGCGTGCAAAAATCAGTGTGAAAGCATAAATCAGGCCAAGAGTGAAAGGTTAAAGAAATCCAGAGGAAGCAGAGCGATGTACATGATAGAAAGGGGTTTCCTGTACCTACAGAGGCCACCCAAGCTCCCTTCCTGCCGGGGCAAACCAAAACTTTCTGCACCCCTAAGCAAATTGTGGTTGGCTGTTTGGGCACGCCGTGAGCCAGCCGTGCCAGCCTGGGTGTTAATGCCTTGTGCTTTACAGGCTGCTCTCCCCAGACCCTGCCTGGGATGCCCAGGAAGATTCTGGGAAGCGCTGCAGTTGGGAGTAGGGCTGGAAGAGCGGGATGCAGTGCTGCCCTAAATCCTCTCCAGTGCCATCCCTGCTGGTTTTCTACACTCGTCAGAGGGGCTCCAGGAAGAGTTCAGGCTCCTGGGACAATTACCTGCAGGCCCCTATTTAGGCACTTAGGAAGGCTTAGCTGATCCCAGCTGGAGATAGGCTGGCCCCAGGCCAGCGGGTACCTGTTGTGTGCAAATGTGGGAGACTTTAAACAGCGGTTCAGAGCTGGGGCTGGCTGGGAGCAGGACCCCCAGAGGGCAATTTGGGGTGGCTGCTGCTGGCACTCCGGATTACACCCTGCCAGCACATTCCTCTGCTGCTTATAAGCTTGGGGGAGACAGATTTCCTTGGCTGAGGGGTTTTTGGCAGCCTTTGGAGCTGTGTTTTGGTAGCAGTGCTGCCGTGCCCTGGTGCTTTGCCTTGGAGTGTCACCCTCCTCTCCGAGAGGGAAAACCAGCAATTCCCTTCTGGCAGGTTGCTTGCCTGTGGGGCAGGTTTGTTCTGTGGGAATCAGAGGCCACCAGGCTTTGCTGGGCTCAGGCTCTCGCTTTTCCCACTGTGTTTTGTGCCTGGGGTGGCTGGGGAGTGCTGGGCGCCGCTCCCTGCGGGCGCTCCTCTGGTTATCCCAGTGTTGAGCCATGGGAGCTGAGGGCTGGGCAGGCAGGGAAAAACCACGTCTGGCGAGGTTTCACGGCCTCTAGGTGTGTGCAGGAAATGTTGCAGGGCAGGGATTTCTTGCAGCAGGCCCTGGGTGGCAGGTAACAAACAGCAAGGTGCCCATCTGGAGCCCCCACCCACGCACATGGAGGGAGGCTCCTCCTCTCCCGGCGCCTTCCCAAAACCCTGGGGCAGCTCAAGGGGATGTGGGGCTGGTCCAGGAATGCTCCAGGTCTCTTCCGTGGAGCAGCTGAATTTGCCCTCGGATGCTGGAAGGTGCAGCACCACGCCCTAGGGACACAGCTCAGTGGAGGTCAGCAGCACCCCAGGAATGGTGTTTGGGGAGCCCCAACACTCAGGGCTTTCCCAAGCAGGCAAACCTTAGGATACAAGCCTGGGAAGCAGTTCTATGGAGGGTGAAGCTCATCCCTGAGGCAGAGAGATGCTCCAGTCCTGCCCAAAATCTGGAGACCCCGGAGCAGCCCTTTGTAGGGAGGACAGTGGGGTGGAAGAGTGCTGGCTAGGAAGGGGTGAGCCTGGAGCTGGGTGTAGGGATGTGCCTGCAGGGTGGGAACAGCCGGTCCTGCCAGTTCTCCCAGGCTCTTGGAAGTCCCTCGAGCTGCAGTTGGGGCTGGGATGAGCTCCCTGGTCCCTCTCTGCCACCGCTTCCAAGGGCTCTTCCTTGGCTGCTCAGTTGTAAGTCTTTGAGAGCACAGACTGGGAAAACACCCAGAGAGCCTGGCCCTGGCTGGGAGTAAAAGCCAGCTCTGCGTGGGAAGGGAAGGCAGAGCCAGTGCACTCCAAATTCAAAGCACCTTTACAAATGAATAAGGTAGAAGTGACTTTACAAAACAAAAAAAAAAACCAAAACAAAAACCAACTCCAGTGCATTGAGGTGCCCTGTAATTGTCAGTGTGGAAATCACGGGCACATGAGGACTTGCAGTGAGGGATTAAATCCACAGCCTGGTTTCCAAAGTGCAGGAAATGAGCTCCTGGCACTGGTTTGGGGGGTCTCGTGGACCTTTGGGCAGAGGAGTTTTTGTCAGGGTGGGGTTTTGTGGACCCTGTGGCAGGATCTGGAGCTCAGCATTGATTCCATCGAGTGGCTTCAAGATTGTGTCGGCTTAACCAGGGGCTGGGATTGACCTGCAGTGATTTGCTGACTTTATTATTAAGACAGTGATGGGGCTGAGCTGGAGGAGAGGGATTTTGGTGTTCCTGGTGGGATGACTTGGAACAGCACTGGCAGCACTTCCCCAATTTTTCAGCCCTTTTTGCTTTGAGGAGGTAAAATCCTGAATGCACCTTGAGGGTTCATTGAGGAGAAGGACTTTCCATCCCGGCTCTTGGCCCTGTCAGGAGCTGCAGAAGAAGAACATTATAAGGAGCTATTCATCACTGCAATTATTTTATTAAGAGAACACTGTGTGCTTGGGAGCTGGAAGAGATGGAGCTTTGGGATGTTTTCAGCATTATAAATACGGGTTGGTTACATCACCCAGCTTTTAAAAAACGGTGAGAGAGGATTTGCAGACAACCTTGGAGAGGAGAGCCAGGTGGCTGTTCCCAGCAGGGACAGCAGTGCCACTTGTTCTCTGCCTCTCCCTCAGGAACGAGGAGAGAAATCTCTGGGCTCTGCCAGGTGGAGATTTCAGTCTGTTCTGGACTCGCTGAGCTCCTTAGGGACAGGCACAACATTCCCACACAAGGTGGGACAGCACAGCCTCACGCTGCCAACCCCCAGAATGCTGCTCTGGGGGCTGGTTTGCACATTTCTGTCCTGTGCAGGGTTTTTCAGGAGTCACCCACCTCGGTGCCACCTCTCCCTGCTGTGCCAGGGCTGGTGGCTGGTCGCTCTGAGGCTGGCACACCTCCGGGCGCGTTATCGCGGCCGCGCGCCGGGGTAAAGTCCACCCTGGGAAAATGCCTGGTGGACTTTTAACTGGAGTCTTCTGGAGAGCCCAGCTTAGAAAGCTTTAACTGTTTCCTGGCAAGCTCTGCTGGAAGGTGAAGAGAGGATGAGGAGAGGATGATGGGCTGCCCAGCTGGGGTCAGATCCCTGTAAAAAGGGGCTTGCTGCTCCACCAGGGTGGTCGTGGGGACAGTGCCAGCTGCTCCTGGGGTCACCACTGCATGTCCCCACCCCTCCTGTGGTTTTGCTGTCATAGCCTCAGCTCTTGGCCCAGCTGTGGTCTCCCAAAATGCTGCTGTAGGGGCTGCTCTGGGGTCACTGACGGTGCTCCTCAGGACACAGCCGGTGTCCCTGCCCTGCACTCCCTGCTGCTGTGTGCCTCAAAGGATGAACCCCGTGTGTGGGGAGGGATGGGCATCGCTCTGCAGCATCCTCACCTATGGGAAGCTGCATCTGGAGGTTGAGAGGGGCCTTGGCACTGACATTTTTGCTGTCGCACACTCTTGATTTTGCCTCCTGCTTTAGACCCCCTTAGTGCCTGGTGGGATTTATTTCAGCGTCTTCATCCTTCTTCCATTTGTCCTTTCCCTTGCTTTTGTTTTGCAGCTTTTTTCGCAGGTTTTTCCCCCCCTCCAAGGTGTGAGTCTTGTTTGCTCTGGGTGGGTCTGTGAGCCCTGAGCAGGTCCCCACTGCCAGCCCAGCTGGTGACAGCAGCACAACCCAGCAGCCACCTCTCTGTGTCATGGGGTGATCGACCCATTTTCAGTGGGGACAGGACCAGGGCATGCTCCCAAAGGGATTTACAGAGGGAATTTCATGCAGTGTAGGATTTTTGTCCATGGACAGCAGCTCAGCATCGCTGGCTGTCCCTGCAGGCACAGCTTGGGCAGTGGGGAACCTCCCGTGTGCCACCAGCTGTGCCCTCAGTGGAAGTGATTCCCGGGTGAGAAATCCCCACTGTGGAAGCCTTTATTACCAGGCAGAGCTAGGTTTGCTTTGTTTATCATCCATTTACTTGGCTTTGGAGGCGAGCCCAGAGTTCTCCAATTTTTGTGTGTGTGTGGATGTGTGATTTATTAGGATTCAGGGCTGGGGTTTCTTTTTCATTTTTTTTTTTCTTTTTTTTCCTTTTTTTTTTTCTCCTTCCCCTCAAGTTTAATTTCACTTCCTCAAACTGACAGGCCGTTTGAACAAACTTCTTTTGGATAATTTCCTCTATAGTTTTAGAGGGCCTCCTAAAAATAAAAGAGAAAACATTGCAGCACGGTCGATAATTAAAACAACGCCTTGTCTGTGACTGACCCAGGCCCTGATTTCGGTAACGGGGAGAGCTCAGAGGGCAGGAAAAAAACCATGAGTTGAGATTTTGGGTACTTAGAGGTTTTGCCAGCACCTCAGGATGTCTGGCTTTGCTGTGGAGTTGTGATCCCAGGCACACTTGGGCGTGTTCTCCCCATCCACACGCGAGCGCTCCATGAAAAGCGCCGTGCGTGTCTAAACCCCTGCCAGCTCCCTGCTCTGCTTTCCTCTCTCCTTGGCTCGATCTGTCCCACGGCAGTCAGGAAGAGGGAGGAGAGAAGGAAAAAAAACCACCAAAAATCCATTTAAGAAACGCTGGAAAATGTCATGGGAGCCTCCGGAGAGCAGGGAGCAGGTAGGCGAGGGCAGAGCACCTGTAGCTGCCTTGAGCTGGGTTTGCTGGCGAGCTGTGCCCGGGGTTTTTTTATGAGGATTTCGCAAGGCCGGGTTTCGAAATGGCTCGGAGAGGGTTTTTGCTGGGCGTTCTCCCGGGCTGTGGCGCCGGGAGGTGCCGGGGAGCCCCGGCAGGGTCCTGGGGGGCTGCGCTGTGCTTGTGCCTGTCAGCAGTGAGATTGAGATGAAGGAAAACTTCCTTTCCCACTGTCCCAGCTATAAAAGCATGAGAAAGAGAGAGAGATTTCCCCCAGGGATCAGCAGTGATAAAAAGGCTCTCTTTTGAAAAGCAGTGAGAGAAAAGAAGTGTGTCTAATCCTCGCAGAGAAGAAAAGGAGAACATCCTTCTGCTGCGAGCTGGGCGGGGGCTGGAGGGACCCTGGTGTGGAGGCAGCAGCCCGGTGCTCCTGCCTGGTGCAGAGGAATCCTCTGGGCAGGAGGAGGAATTCTCCCGGCAGAGAGAACTTTTATTTCCTGGGGTCCCTTTGGGTGGGCTTGGAGGAGGAGCTGGGTGCCGTGGTGTGGGGTGAGGGCAGTGGGGTGAGGGCTGGGGAGATGCTGCTGCCTCATCCCCGTGTTGCTCAATCCCTGCAGACGAGCTCTGCTGGCACCCTGCGTGGGAGACGCTTGCACAGATTTTCTTTCCCCTTTTCCCCTTGGCCCCACGACTGGAGGAGGCTGCACAGGGGAGCTGCAGCCCCGAGCGAGGAGGGATGTGTGTCCCCAGGGCAGGGATCCCAGGGACTGCTGCAATCCTGGATCCCTTTTTTCCCACTGATATGGGGCTGTGCAGCTGGCCTGACTGGCTCTAGCTGCTTCTTTTCCTGGTCTGACCCTGTCACCGTTTCTTCAGTGACAACTGCAGTGTCCAGGCTTGGCTCAGGGGCTGCTCTGTCACCCTGTCACTGAGGGGACAGTGGTGGCTTGGCCGCTGGTCCTGTGCTCACCACGTCTGAGCTGAGGCCACCACGGTGCTTTTATTGCTGTTGTGGTTGATGATTTATTTCCAGCAGCATCCGCCCCGTCTTGTGACTTGATTAAAAATTAAAGCAAACAGAACAGAGTGGAGTGGTGTGGCTGCTGTGAGCACAGGGTCCCTTCCCTGGGCCCATGGAGTGGGACAGGGAAATCAAGGAATGGCAGGGAAAAGGTGGATGGCAGTGGAATGACCTGTCTGGCCGGGAGGGGATGGGCAGGTGGGTGCCGGGGTGGGAGCCATCAGTAGGATCAGGATCCTTTCACGGACTGCAGAGCTTCTGAATGTTTGTCTGTATCTCCCTGAGCTGAATAATGGTAATCCCCGGCCAATAAAGTCCTCATTAGGCTGAAATTAATGAGTTTATGTTTCAAAATACAACAACAACACTCAAACCCACAACCCTGCCGAGGGAACTCCGTCAGGAGGGGATGGATGGATGGTGCCGTGGAGCAGCTGGGGAGGAAACCCAGGCTGGCATCGGGGTGTCCCTGCTGCCTGCAGAGCCTGGGGACAGTGGCACAGTCACAGGGATGCTGCAGCATTGGGATGTGCTCTTGGGGAAGGGTTTTGGAGACACCCATCAGCATTTTCCTGTTGGAGGAGAGCTTGGAGCATCCTTGTGTGCAGGGAGCTCTCGAGCCACGTTGCTTTAGAGACAACACCTTTTGTGTCTCAGTGTCACTGCTGCCTGTAGACTCTTCCTGGGGACAGCAGGAAGCCAAGGCTGGAATTCTGCAGATCATCCTGGGATGTCACAGTCGACAGCCTCAGGGGGTTTCTCCTCCAGCTTTTGGGGGGCTTTGGCAGAGCCCCCCTCCCTTTGTTTGTGTGGGGAGGGATCCAGTGACTCACAAACCCCTCGAAGAGAAAAGGGAGCAGGAAATTACCTCACGGGCTCTTGTGAAAGACAGAAGCTGACCTGATACCTATAATTAAAGCGGGTGTCAAGGAATGAGGTGCAAATTCCTCAGGGGGCATCTCACCCGGAGGGAGAGCAGCACCTTCTCCTCTCTGGTCAGGGAGAGGCTGGTGCTGAGCCCCCGAGGACCGAATGTGAGCCCCCAGCTCCTGTTTTTCCCAGCAGTAAGGAACTGATGGGGATGGCAGGGCCATGTGTGTCCTGTCCCCATCATGCAGCTCCAGGCAGCACAGGGGAATCACCCTCATGGAGCTGCAAAAACCCTCCTGAGAAACGTGAGACTTTTTAGGAGCAGAGCTGGGGAGGGAGTGAAGTGAGGAGGTTTTGGGGTGCAGTTTGGGAATTGCAGGAGGGTCTGCAGAAGCAGGCTGTGGAGGCAGCAGTGGGGTGGGATGGTCTGGGCGGCACACCTGAGTCCTCAGTGAGGCTGGAGGAAATGCTTGGGGACCCATCCTGCGGGGTGCTGGCAGTGGATCCATCCTGCTGGGTGCTGGCAGTGGATTCATCCTGCGGGGTGCTGGCAGTGGATCCATCCTGCTGGGCGCTGGCAGTGGATCCATCCTGCTGGGTGCTGGCAGTGGATTCATCCTGCGGGGTGCTGGCAGTGGATCCATCCTGCGGGGTGCTGGCAGTGGATTCATCCTGCGGGGTGCTGGCAGTGGATCCATCCTGCGGGGTGCTGGCAGTGGATTCATCCTGCTGGGTGCAGGCAGTGGATCCATCCTGCGGGGTGCTGGCAGTGGATCCATCCTGCGGGGTGCTGGCAGTGGATCCATCCTGCTGGGTGCTGGCAGTGCTGCCTGTGCCACCCCCATGGCCTCATTCCCCTGCAGTGCCTGTGCTGCCCCCCCAGCACTGTCTGTGAGGGCAGGGAAACTGAGGCACGGGGGATAACACTGTGTGTTCAGAGTTCTCTTGCACTGGTCTCTTCTTTTCCAGCCACTCCTACCCGCAGTCCCTGGGCTGGTGCCAGGAGCAGCATTCCTGGGGGTCCCTCCATCTCCTTGGACACCCCAGCTCTGGCCCCGTGGCTGTGGTGCCTTCCCAGCAAATGCCAAATCTGCTGAGCAGACGGAAAAAAAACGAAAAAGAGGAAAAAAACAAACCACCCCAGCACCCTACCCAATAATATGAGGAAGAAATGTTGGTGTGTCCTGGGTGGATTAGTCGAGACTCCTTGCTGGATTCCTCCGAAGGGAGGTGCTGGTGCTGGAAGCCGGCCACCAGCTGGGCCTGCCGCATTTTTCCTGGATTCTCTGACCATTTGGGGACTGAACTTTGGTCTGAAAAATATGTATTTTTAACTTGGTTGTGTCTGAAGCTTGTCTCGGCTTCGGGCTGCTTGGCTTTCTCCTGGCCTGCCGTGCAGTGAGAGGGATGCAGTGGGAGGTGAGGGCTGGACCCTCCAACCCTGGCCAGACCAGGAGGAGGAAGCCAGAGGAGGACAGGTTTGTTCTGACTCAAAGAGAACCATTCCAGAGGGTTCCTGCTGCTCGGCCCAACACCCAGCACAAGTGTGGAGCAACGGGAACGGTGTGTCAGGACAATGGCAGCAGTGATGGAGACACGGGCGAGACAACCTTGAGATAACTGTGCACAACAAGGCAGGGATGAGTAGGCTGGGACGGCCCGTAGCCTGCAGGACTGATGGACCCACACCCCATTGCCTTGGAAACAGCCATTGAAGTGTGCAATATTCCTGTCTCTGGGGGCTCCTTTCCCTGCCTCCCAGCTGCGGAGCTGTGGAGCTGGCACCTGGGCTGGCCCTTTGGCCACGGGCTGGGCTCAGCCTCCAGGGTGATCAGGTTGTGCTTTGGGCCGTGCTCAGCTCAGAGCTCCGCAGGGCAGCGCTGAGGCGTGGTGAGCCCGTTGTTTATTGTAGGGTTGCCGGCAGCAGTGGCTCTGCGGGGTGTCACTGGCTTCCCCTGCTCGGGGACAGAGCCTGCCCAAGCCAGCAGGACAATCCGGGCTGCGTGTTCGTAATTAAAACAAATAAAACAAACCCATACGCGGCGTTATTTACAATACGGGCCTCGGGAAGAGTTGAGCTGAATATTGTTTCCTCGCCGAGTTTTTCCCTTTGTGGCTCACACACGAGTTTGTTGTTGTTGGCTGCTCCCGAGGCCGCGGTCTCGCGTGCCGGGGCTGCTGCTGGCCCACAGCGGGCGGCCTGAGCTGGCATGGGGTGGCCAGGGATGGACACTGCCCAGTGTGGGTGTCCCTGAGAGCTGGCATGGGGTGGTCAGGGGTGGACACTGCCCAGTGTGGGTGTCCCTGAGAGCTGGCATGGGGTGGCCAGGGATGGACACTGCCCAGTGTGGGTGTCTCAGGGAGATGGCATGGGGTGGTCAGGGGTGGACACTGCCCAGTGTGGGTGTCCCTGAGAGCTGGCATGGGGTGGTCAGGGATGGACACTGCCCAGTGTGGGTGTCCCTGAGAGCTGGCATGGGGTGGTCAGGGGTGGCCACTGCCCAGTGTGGGTGTCCCTGAGAGCTGGCATGGGGTGGTCAGGGATGGACACTGCCCAGTGTGCACGGCAGTGAGCGTGGTGCTTTTGTGGAGAGAAGGGTTTTTGGGATCTCTTTGGGGTGAAAGCTTTGGGGTTTCCTGCAGAGAGGTGGCGGGTGGTTTTCCAGCAGAGACCAGCATCACGTGCTGGTTGTTGTTGTTGTCTGCAGCATCCCTGAAAGACCTGCAGGGTCTGAGCCCTGGAAGTGCCACAGCACCTGGCAGGATGGACAGGGCTTGTGGGCTCCAGGAGGGAGCAGCCCTGGCTCCAGACTCCCACCCGGGGCTTTGAGGCAGTGCTGTGCTGAGGGTGGAGAAGGGGACGTGGAAGGGATGCAGCTGCAGCCCTCGGGTGTTTCATCCACTCAGCAGTGTTGGTGCAGCCTCAGGTGATGCTGGAAGGGACATCTCCTGCTGGGGAGGGGGATATGCTCATGGGTCTGTGCACACAGGGAGGGGACATGGATGTAAAACTGTCCTGCTGCTTTTGGCACAGCAAGGATGGGCAGAGAGGGCTGGGATGCAGAGGAAGGTGAGCAGCATCCCCCTCATGCCGAGCTGCAGGCAGCCACGTTCCCGTGGGGAGCATATGGCAGGTAATCCAGTGCCAGATGGGAATTTGCTCCCGTTGCTGCGGCCCCCGGCGCGGCTCCCGCACGCACAGCCAGGCAGAGCTTGGTGTGTGGTGGCCCCAAAGCCAGCCCCGGGAGGGTGAGCAGGGTGGCACTGCTGCACGGCCTCCTGCAGCCATGCAGGAACACCCCAAGGGGCACCAGTGCTGCTCCCTGGGCACCGCTGCAGCCGGCTGGGCACGGGCTCTGCATGCACAGAGCTAGCTGAGCACACCAGCCCTTGCCTAGCGGGGCAGGGCTTAAAGCTGGGCTTAGGAGGTCAAAATCTGGCTAATGACTTAATGGCAATTAATTAAGTGCAGGGCACTTTGCAGATATTAACTAATTGTGCTGCGAGCAGTGCGGTGTGTGCGATCGCCCTCCCGATGGAGTGAGGTGTGGAGGAGCCTCACGCCGCGCTCCAGGTGTGTTACCAGCAGGGCTGTGACTCCAGCCACGGCTGATTCTGCTCCTCTTGCTGTGCTGAGCAGTCACCAGGGGCTGCAAGGATCAGACCCCACCACAGATCCTTGTCTGTTTTTCCTAAGCCAGCTCTCTGCACGCACAGACTTTGGGAGCTGAGCATCTCCCTGCCCGCTCCGTCCCCGTGAGCGATTTTAGGGGGAGGCAGCCGAAGCCACGGTGCTCCTGGTAACCACCACCCACGCAGGCAGTCTTGTGTCTGCTGGCTCCTCACCGTGCTCCCCAGCAGCAGCTGAGGTACCCAGAGCACAGTGGAGGGTTTGCAGAGAGAGGGAGAGGAGCCCTCCAGGAGCTCAGGCTCCTCGCTGGGTGCAGGTGCAGCTATTTTTAAATGGACACAGCGGTTTGGCCCCGTGCGCTTTCTGTCTGTTTGTGTATTTACTTCTTCTGGCGGCTGAGGAGTTTGTAGAAGTGACTCAAACGTCAACTTATTTTGTCAGCTTTTGGGGAAGGGATTAAATCTCAGAGCTCCATTGTGCGAGCAGATCTAATTTTAGGTCTGTGTTCTTAAAATAGAAGAAAGGAGAGGCAAAAAAAAAAGCAGTAATTAGGCGTTTTTCCCTAGGCCAAGGGAAAACAAGCTGTGAGGTGGCCCCAAGGAAGAGATGTGGCTGTCTACAGCCAAAGTCAACACGTTGGGAGGTGGCTGGAGCTGCTCCTGGCTGGCACTGGGAAAGGGAACAGCAGAGTGGTGTGGGGACAAGGTGAGGATCGACCCCCTGGCCTGATGGCACTGGGGTATTTTGGTGTTTGGCCAGGCTGGAGACGCACAGTGTGGGTTGCTCATCCCACCCTGATGAGCTCAGGGCTGATCCAGCTCCTGGTGGAGTTCCTGTACCTGTGCAGGTGACCCTGGCTGGTGCCAGCATCCTCCCCCATCGACATGACAAAGGCAGAGGGGCAGTGTCCCTGTGATGGGGGGACACAGATGCCAGGCCCCATTTCGTGTGGTGGGACTCATCATCCCGTGAGCAAATATTCGGTGAAATTAAAATGCTTGGGATTTTCTAGCGAATCGAAGCTCTCCCAAGCAGTGCCAAGAACAATTCAGCAGCCTCCAAAAACAGCTTTCCCTGAGGATTACTTGTTCCTCGTGCCAGAATGATTGATGAGAACGGGTGGGTTCAGTCCAGCGTGACCTGATGGTCTCATCCCCGCAGCACGGCAGGGACTGTGCCGTGGGATCCCTGCTCCATGCAGCCCCTGCAGGAGGCTCATCAGAGCCTGTCAGCTTGTGGAGCATCTCAAAAACATCCCGTGAGCTTGTCAGCACTCTGTAATCTCCTTTCTCCCTCCTCTCCAGGAAATTTCTTGCAAAGGTGTTGACAAAGTCAGAGGATGCAAGGGCAGCTCGTGGTCAGCTCCATGTCCCCGAGCATCCACCAAACCCTCCTGCCTGTGCCAGAGCCTCTCCTCACCTCTGGCAGCCTGGCTGGCTTGGAGGGGATGGAAACCTGCTCCTAGTGACAGTGCAGCAATAATTCTGGCTGTTACCTTGATAACAAAACCAGCGAACGCCGCGAGCTGCCTTCAAACTGCCAGCAGGAGCAAAAATGCAAGGCACGTGTTTAGGGAAAGCTTCAGTCTCGGGGTGTTTGGGGGAGGAAAAAAAAAAACCACACACAAGACTGTTTGCTTTTTGCTTGAAGCCTCTTTTGTGATCCCCCCCCTCTCCCTTGGATGGCTCAGTGACTTTCGACAGCTCACGCCGTAGGTGGATGTTTGTGCTTGGAGATGTTTTTCCATATGCTCCTCCATCGCTCCGCTCGCGCGTTTTGCACATGGGCTGCGGGAGAGAGAGGTAGGCTGCTCTAATATCATATGATCATGTGAAATTAGCTCCACTTTACATAAATTGAGACACCCAGGCGCTTCTAGGCCTGGGTATGGTTGCTGCCCTCCTTCCCCTCTGCTGGGAAGGGAGGCAGAGCCCCGGGGCTGGCTGGCAGCAGGATCCTGGATCTCTCCGTGCACACACGGCTCTGTTCTCCCGTAATCCACTGCCAGCTGAGGGTGAATTCCACCCCGTGGTGGAAATTTAGGTCAAAGGTGCTTTTAGTTCAGAAGAATATGATCAAATTAAGGCCTTTTGTGTTTGCCTCTGTTGGTTTGTTGGGTTTTTTTTGTTTTTTTTTTTTTCTGAGGGGACTTGCGTAGGCACATAGATGGGCAGATCCTGACCAGCTGTAAATCAGGCCAGCGCTGCCTGTGCCTGTGGCAGGGCTGGAATTTCAGCTGGAAAGGTCACAGTTGGTCCAGAGTTGGTTTTCAGCCAGGGATGTGTTTCTGGCCCTGCCTGGAAGGGAGGGGTGTGGGCACAGCTGGCAGAGCCCCTTAGCCTGTGGTGTTTTCCCAAGCCCACCCCGAGGGAGGTTGGCTCAGGGACTTCCCTGAGGCCTGGGAGCTGGAGGGATTAAAATTTTATCCCTTGGGAAAAGCAGCATCACCGTGCTGGTTGTGAGCTGGGAGGTTTCCACCAAAGCCCCTGCAGCCGTGGAGGGAAACTTTGTTGTTGCCACCTCATTGTTGAGAGGAGATTGCTGTGTTTGTGCCAGAAATCAGCTGTTGTGGTATTGGAGTGTTAATCAGCTCCGTGTCTGCAGGACAGGAGCATCCCTACAGCTGTGGGCATTCCTGCAGCACGGGGATCCTTTATCCCATGTCATCCTATGTCCCATTGCCATCCTTCATCCCACTGCCATCCTGTGTCACATTGCCATCCTTTATCCCACTGCCATCCTATGTCCCATGTCATCCTATGTCCCACTGCCATCCTTTATCCCACTGCCATCCTGTGTTCTATGTCATCCTATGTCCCATTGTCATCCTGTGTCCCATTGCCATCCTTCATCCCACTGCCATCCTGTGTCACATTTCCATCCTTTATCCCACTGCCATCCTATGTCCCATTGTCATCCTATGTCCCATGTCATCCTGTGTCCCACTGCCATCCTTTATCCCACTGCCAACTTTTGTCCCATTGCCATCCTGTGTCCCACTGCTGTCCTGCATCCCATATCCCTCCTGCATTCCTCTGCCATCCTTCATCACATTGCCATTCTGCATCTCTTTTCTCTCCTTCATCCCACTGCCACCCTGGTTCCCACATCCTCCTGGTTCCCTCATCCCTCCTGGTTCCCACTGCCCTCCTGCCTGAGCCGAGCAGTTCTCACTTGTGGTCAGGGGCAGGGGAAGAAGAGGCAGCTACGTGGCGAGTTCTCACTGTAAATACCCTAAACCCCCAACTTTCGTGGTTGGCTTTTTATGCTCGGTTCTTTTCTGAAGAAATCCACGAGCTGGCATTGCTGTCTGAGGCACCACAGCCTCCCAAAACCTGTTTGTTTTCATTCTGACATTAACACGAGGTCAGAAATAAACGCTGCAATTTCCAGGCCGGTTTGTGATTAGCGATAGGCAGGAGTGAACCGTTCAGCCTGAAATTAATTCTGCTGGGGTGCGTTGCTTTGCTTGTGGATTTTTTTTCTTTTTTTTTATTATTATTGATGCATAATGTATGATGAGAAAAAGTGAAAAAAAAAATAATTAAAGTCTGAAGAGCGCTGCATGGATTCATTCATTATGAAATCTGGGTCAGCAGCCGGAGAAGGAAAACAAGGAAGGGGGGGCTGCTGGAGTGGACAAACAGGACTTGAGAAGCGCTGCAGGCACGGCAGGAATGCGCGAAAGGCCCTTTGCAGGCAGCCTGGGAAATCCGAAATTGCATCGTGGCTGCCCCCCGAGGAGGAGGGAGCCTGCCGGGAATGGGAGGGGGATGCTGCGGGCTGGGCACGGCGCTGCAGAGGGGATTCCCTCTCCTGCCTGGCTGTCTGTGCTCCAGAGGCTGCTCCATCAGCCCTGCGGGGCGGGCAGCGCTGCTGAGCCAGCACATCCCATGGAGGGGACAGGGACAGCCCGGGGAGGACGAGACGGCTGTGCTGGGGACTGGGGTTTGGCCCCAGTGGGGTCTCAAAGGGTTCTGCTGTGCTGGGGACTGGGTTTGGCCCCAGTGGGGTCCCAAAGGGCTCTGCTGTGCTGGGAACTGGGTTTGGCCCCAGTGGGGTCCCAAAGGGCTCTGCTGGCCTAGAGCATCCCTGGGCTGGGACATTCTTGTGCCATGAAATCCCTGTGCCACGAGGTCCTTGTGCCACGAAATTCCTGTGCCACAGCATCCCTGTGCCATGACATCCCTGTACCATGAAATCTCTGTGCCGTGAGATCCTTGTGCCATGAAATCTCTATGCCGTAAAATCCCTGTGCCATGACATCCCTGTACCATGAAATCTCTGTGCCATAAAATCCCTGTGCCATGAGCATCCCTGTGTCACAAGATCCCTGTGCCATAAAATTCCTGTGCCACAAGCGTCCCTGAGCACATCACTTGGATTTTGGGATTTCAGCCCTTGCCTAGGATTCAGCTAATTGAATTGCAAAGAGTGTGGTTGAAACTTGGAGTCTTCCCCGCTGGCAGGAAGCGCAGAGATTTCAAACCGTGCTTTTGTGCTGGTTTGGGAGGAAAAGGCAGGATTTTTGGAATTTAATTGCAAGATGGAAATTCTCCTCCTTCATCTTGCTCCTTCCACAGGAAATATGGCCCAAATTGATCAGACTCTGCAAACAATCAGCGTTCATCCTTGGGAAATATTCCATCATAGGAGCATTCATCCTTGGGAAATAATTTTCTGACCCAGTCACATGAAGTGCTCTTCTGAGCAAGCACTCTCCATCCCATCCCCGACAGGGCGGAATCGTGATCCCAGTGGGAGCTTTTGGGCTTTCCCTTCAAGCAAATATTAATTCAGGCAGCGTCAGGAGACCCTTCCTCTTGTTTTAGCCCACTGAGCAGCCACGGGATTCACGTGCTGCTCCGGGGGAAGCCCTTCAGTCTGGCTTGTGCACGCACAAGGGTTTTATCCCTTCTCCAAAGATCCCTTCCCTGCTGTCCCGCAGATCCGCTTGCATCATGTGGGAGCCATAAATAAAAGGCTGTGGAATTCAGCTGCCTGTGCTGCAGCAGCGAGGATGAGATAATCCTGCGTGCAGCGGGGTGGGATGGGCGTAAAGGAGGGACAGAAATGTGCATTGATCCCCCGGCTGCTGCCGTGCAGATGGATCTGCCTTTCCCTTCCCAGGGAACTTCCTGAGGTAGATCCAACTCCGTGCAGGGGCTGTGGTGGTGACACGAGTGACACAGAGCTGGTTGAGCCCCGGGGGTCCCTGCAGGGTCTGGGTCACTGGTACTGCCTGTGGCACTCACTGAGTGTCCAGGAATGCACCCAGTCCTCCTTCCCTGGGCAGCAGCATCTCCAGCTGTCAGCTTCCCTGGAGGGATCTGGTTTCCCTCCCATAAAGACCAGCCTGATTTAGTTCCAGGCTATGCAGGAAAGGCTGCTTTGGGATGGGGAGCGCTGGGAAGAAACGGTTAAACCGGAGATGCCGGGATGTTTTCCCACATGGTGGATGGTGGGGGAACACAGAACTCGTCATAAGGCTCCTAATTTTCCTGTGTGATTTAATAAAAATGTAAATTGACTCGGGGTGGATGACTCACTGGAGGGTGGTGTCGATCAAGATGATTTGGTGGCTGTGTGGAACCAGTGGGGCTTTGTTCCCTGTCCTGAAAGGCAACTGGAATGGTTCCCTGGTGATGGCTGGTGGTGGTCTGGCCCCCAGGCTCTCAGGTTCCTGCTGAGCCCCTCATCCCATTTGGCCCCAGCATTTTGGGACAGGGAATGGTGGGCAAAGCCGTGGTGGCTTTATCCAGTGTTGGTGGATGTATCCCGTTGGGAACCAAGCCCTGAAAACTGTCCTGCTGCCAACAGGGAGGCAGATCTCTGCCCAGGACTCATTGTGGGGCAGGATTTGGCCCCATAGCAGGAGGGTCTTCCATCCTCCTGCTCCTTCCAGGGTGGGTGAAAAGCGTGCCAGGACACTGCACTCTGACCCCAGTCCAGCTCTGGACACTAATGGATTACAAATAACAATAATAAATGACAGGAGATGGGATAATCTACCTACTGTAATGTTGTATTACCGTGGCTGTTAGTTATAGATTAATATGTAATTGTATTACATTGGCTACATATGCATAAAGCTCGTGCTGCAGGGCCTTGGCCAGCCTTTAACTCTCTGTGGTTCGCAAAGAAACTTCAGGGGTTTGATCCCACACATCCCAGGAGCCCTCTGCTGAGGCATCTCCTGTGTTTTTGCAAGCCAGGAGCATCCCTGCTGCCTCTGCGTGCTGCTGGAGCACCATCCCCATGTCCCTGGGATGCGCTGCTGAGAGCAGGGAGCGCTCCCCACGGGGGATTTGTTCATTTTGCAACAGCAGGTGAGGGAAAGGTGGAGAATAAAGCCCCCTGCTCCCACCTGAGCGTCGCAGGGCGGGGCTCTGAGGGCTCCCCAGCAGATCCTTGGCGTGACCAAGACCCAGTTCTGTCGAGAGTAATGAAGTGCGAGCCCTTCCCTTCAGTTATTTTTAATGTGGATCTGCTCAGGCTCGGCTAAATCCGGAGGAGCTGCCTCTTGTTTGCAGAGGCTCCCCCTGCGCCGCCGGATTGCTGGGCTCAGGGTGAATTACTCACTGCTGGGAGGCTGGATGGACTCGGAGCTGTTTGGTTTGGGGCTTGCCTCGCTCGGATGAGCACGGGTGCAGATGATTTTCACGATGTCGTAACCAGAGTCAAGGGTTTGGGGATGCTCATCAGTGCCTGTGCTGGGGCTGAAGCGTGGGGCAGGCAGGGAAAAGGGGGTTTCATCCTTCCAGGAGGGTTTTCCAGCTGAGGGCTCTGTTCCTGCCCTGGCTTTTAGCAGCTCCAGCCCCACTTGCTCTGCTTTTCTTGGGGACACTGATGTGCTCTTTGCTGGTCCCGTCCTTTGCTGAGCAGCGCCTGTGGGATGGGCAGTTTTGGGAAGGATGGGAGTTGGGAATTCCTTCCTTGCTCCCCTTCTCATCCCAGTTCAGCCCTCCCTGCCGTCCTGCCTTTAATTTTTGATCCCTCTCTCCCCTCTCCTCCCAAGAGCGCGAGAAGCAGAGGCAGGAAACGTGGGCTGCTGCCAGATGGCTCAAAATGTAGCATCTGTAATACTTTATCAGAAGAAAATTACGGCCGAATCACTCTCCCTGATTAAACAGCCTGGCCAGATCCTCCACGGGCCAGCTGGACAGCCTCACCCTCGCGACAGGAGGGGAAGCCACAGGAGCTGGGGACATGGGAAGGATGGTGACAGAGGGAGGCTTGGATGGGAAAAGGATTGGACTGGACCCTCCAGCAGTGGGGTGGGGGTGTTGCCACCTCCCTGGGCCCCTCCTGTGTGGTGCCAGCTCCTGCTCTTTGCTTCCCATGGGATATTGGAGGTGAGCAGCCTTCCCTCAGGGAGTGAGGAGGTTGATGTTTCCCCTCTTGTTGGTTTTCCACATCTTGGAAAAACAGCACAGCCGTGCCAAAGCCACCCCGTGGGCTGCTGATGTTTTGCTTTAGGAAGTTGTTGTGAACAGGCAGAGGGTGAGGGATGCTCCAAACCCCCGGGGCTGGGTGGAGCATCCCCCCAATCCCTGCACCCCTCAGGCCGGGGATGCTGTAGAAGCACCTGGAAAAAGGGAGCGGGCAAGAAGGGAAACTGAGGCAGGGCGGAGGGTGCCTGTAGGATCTGGAAGGTCATCTGGAATGCAAGTGAGAGTTAGAGCCAGAGTTTAAGCCTCTGAGCAACCTGTCCTCTGGCTCACCCTGCCCTCGTGCTTGTTCTGAGCGCGGTGGCCAAAGCGCGGTGCTACCGCTCTCAATGGGCTTGGCGTGCGGGCGGCTCTCTGATGAGTTCACCCTGCCTGCCTGGCCAAACGCAGGCGTGGACTAATGCCACTAATTTCCACTAATGCTGGTGGAAAAATCTCCTGCTGGCGTGAGCAGGGGCCGCTTTCCCAGCCTGCTGCCTGCGGGGTGGGGAGAGGGGGACGCGCTGCCTCGCGCAGGAATTCACATCCAGGAGCACGGGGCTGGATTCTTCCCTCGTTTGCTTGAAGTGGTGACCAGATTTATTTTTTTTTTCCTGAAAGGAAAACAGGAGGAATCTGTGCTCTTAAATGCTGTTGGCCGTAGGAAGTTGGTGTATGAAGCACATAAAAAAAGGGGAAGAAGGTGTTGAGTATCTGCATTTGAGAGGGGGAGATCCGGTGTCTGAAGGTGGCCTGACATGGGATGCTTTTGGCCTGAGCTGTCCTGGATCCCCATCCCACATCCCAGGAAGCCCACAGGGACCCAGCCAGTTCTAGAACCTGCCTCAGGCCCGGATGTGCTCGTTCCTGTCATCCCTCTGCCTTTGGTGGGGAAGAAATGCTGGGCTCAGAAAAAGCAGCAAAAAAAAGCACATTTTCCACTCCACTCCAGTGGGATTTAACTGCAAGGGTGCGGGTGGAGCAGGGCTTGGGGTCTCCCAATCTCCTGGGGCTTAGGAAGGGATGCAGCCATGGGATCCTGCATGAGGAGGATGGAGGAGCAGCTTCCCTGGATGCTGGAGCCTTCCTCCCTCACCAGCCTCCCGGGGGCCTGGGCCGGAGGAGGGGAACTGTACACCTGGAGAAACATTATCCCTTCCCTCGCCCGTAAATATTTTACGAGCAGATTAAAAATTGAAGCCAAAATGAGCTCTGCCATCAGAAGAAACCGGCTCGGTTTCAAGTTCTGTTTAAGTATTTTTCTTTATAATGTAGCTGTGTCAATTAGAAAATGACATTGCTATTTAAAATGCTGTTCCGTAGCCCTCTTTAATTAAGGCAGCGATATAATACCAATCTGCTCTCATTAATGAATTTTTAACAATCAAAATGAGAGCTGAATGACGCACAGTTGGATTTGCAGCGCGGGTGTTTTCTCCCGGAGCCTCTGACGGCGCAGTTAAAGGAGCAGCGGCTGGAGAGGGGGGAGAGGCTGCTCCTCCTGGAGCTGAGCAGCTGGAGAATCATCTCAGCTGCTGCTCCGTGGGTTTGGAAGGGTTTCATCCCTCTGGTGGCCTTGAGGAGTTGTCCTGGAGGGAGAAAAATCCTTCTAAGTCTGTACCTTTGCGGGACCTGCGTGGGAGCGCTGGGTAAAAAGCAAAGACACCAAAGTCCCGAGCAGAGACACGACTGAAAATAGAGATGGGAGAGGGGTTGTGAGCCCAGGGGCCACCTCAGGGTCACATCCTGCCTGCTGCAGGGTGTCCTCGCTGCTCACACTTGGATCCCATCCCCGGCCCAATTTTCCCCAGAGGTCCCAAAATGTTTTTGCTGAGGCAGCGAAGTGTGTGATGCAGTGCTGGGGTGTGTGGCCTTCCCACCCCAAATAAATCCCTAATTTCAGCCCTTTTCCCTACAAAGTGTTTCTGGTTTTGTTTTGACAAGGCAGGGTAGGTTAAAGATGCTCCCTGCACCTCAGCTCATGCTAATTGTCTCCCATTGTTAGATCAGGAAGCCTTTTTTCCCCAGTGGTTATTTTCTGGGGTTGCTGCAGGAGCTCTCTCCCCTCTTCTTCTTCCCTCAAGGAGGCAAAACAAAAACAGGAATTTGTTTGAATAATAAAAAAAAAAAAAAAAAAAAAAAATTACCCAGGCGTGAAAAGCTTAAGCGTAATCATTTCCGTGGCCTGCTTTGATTTGAGTTGATATGATTTGTTTGCTCTCTCATCCTTCCTCCCCGTTTCCTCTTCAACACCCACTCTGTGCTCTGGCCTTTCCCTGACGAGCCATTTGGGTATTTTAGGAGCAGTGTGTGCATGGAGCAGCATCCCTGGGAGCTGCATCAGTCCAATGCTCAAACCCAGCATCTGAGAGAATCTGGGCTGGGGTGGACCTGCAACAGGGGTTTTTCCAAATCTCATCCTTCTCCTGGTGTCCTCCCTACTTGCCTGGGGTTTGGTGACACTCCTGGGCACCTTGGACCCAGGTGAGCCACACCTAGAGTGAGTTTGCTTTGTAATTATCACCAAAATTTTGCTTTCAAATAGTTTTATGTCGAGCTGGAGTGTCCAGCCCGGAGGGGCTGGAGCTTCCCCCCACCCCTCTCCATTGCTAGAGAGTTGAGCCAGTGGGTTGAGGTTTCCTGGCTGGGTTTTTGTTGCCATAGGGAAGAGAATTGAAGCCTGAAAACCATCCTGTGGGTGCAGGGAGGAAGTGTCAATGTCTAGGAAAACAAGGAGAAAATAGCAGTGGCAGCACCGCGCCGTCGCCTGAGCCCAGCAGGAGTCGGGACAAACCCTCCTGGCAGATGGGAAAGGCCAACGGGGTCGTGTTTGGGGTCGTGTTTGTCCTTCCTGGCACTGCTGGCACACAGGGATGCCAGCCAGCAAAGCCATGGCCCGGGAGTGGAGCAGCCACTCCTGCAACTCCAGCTCCGTTCTTCTCCTGCAGGGCTGCGAGAGACCGGAATGTATTCACAGCCAAAAAATAAGGGAATTCTATTCTCTGCTGTGATTTCAAGAGGAGGAGAGAGATGCAAGGGCGGCTTTGAGCTTTTGCCCAGGAATAGCCAGGGATCTGCTTTGGAGGCTTGCATCCCACTGCCGATAATTTTGGAGCTGAATCATCTGCATTTGTGCTGCTCCCGAGACAGCGTCAGGAATACGCATCCCCAGGGTGTCAGAGGCACATTTTTGTGGGTTGACAATGGGATCTGATTAAGGGAAAAAAAAAAAAAAAAAAGGCAACCCAAATGACATCTAAAGCCGGCAGCCTTGGAGTCTGGACTCGTGTTGCTCATTTCCCATTCAGACACTCCCAGGGACCGGCGTGGCCGTGGCCGTACAGCAGGGCTGGAGCCAGTTGGGGGATGAGTAAAACCCATCTGCAGACGCCGAGGGAGAGGAGGTGGAGGGGTGGGAGGTGCACTTTGGAGTGGTTTTGCTCCAGCCTGTGCGTGGGGGTGACCCGATGACGCCGGAGCCACGGGGAGGCCAGGAAAGGCTCCTGTGCATGCAGGGCAGGGAGCAGGTGCCAGTGCCCCTGGCCACCAGCTCAGGTGTGGGGCCACTGTGACCCCGGGCCAGCTCGGGGGGGTCGGCAGGCGGTCACAGGGCTTGTCCCCACTGTCACAGCGGGGACAGGTGTGCCCAGGCAGGGCACTCCCTGCTGTGGCTGTCCTGAGCATCAGTCAGAGCTGTCCTGAGCATCCCTCAAAGCTGTTCCAGCGTCCATCAGAGCTGTTCCAGCGTCCATCAGAAATGTTCCAGCGTCCATCAGAGCTGGTTAACGTGAGCTGTGCCCCAGCCTTGTGGCACCGGGGGCTCACCTGCCCCTGGTCCCATGGCTGCCCCGCTGAGCACCTGCCCGGGGCCGGGGCAGTGCAGGGACAGCTTAACCCTTCCTTCCCCGGCAGCAGCAGGGGAGAGCAGAGGCTGGATGGAGCTGCTGGTGCACGGCTGGTTGGCCCTGCAAGAAGCAGAGCTCTGGCTGCTCCCCAGCAGGAGCAGGGGGACAGATTTCTCCGAGCAGAGAGATGCCTTTTGTCACCCAGCCTGGTGTCAGGCGTTGGCCACGGGGCGTCCTCTGTCACATCGGGTACTGACATTGCTCCTGACCTGCAGGGTTGGTAGCCTCTGAGCCTTCTGCTCCTGGAGGAGGGAAAGAGAGGGAACATTAAACCACAGGAGTCGTGAGAGTGCAAATTGGTTTTTTAAGGGAACCCTGGAGGGAATCTCCTGGGGCTGCCCTGCATTGCTTTGGCTCTGCGGCACTGCCCCGTCGGCTGGTGTCCCCAAAATGCCACTGCCAGCCCTGCTGGGTGGGCAGGGAGCTCGCTGTTTGTCACCTGTTTGTGAGCCAGGCTGCCAGGTGATCTCCTGTGCCCAGGACATGCCAGCTCGTGGCTGGGATTGTCACCGAGTTTCAGTGGGGCGTGGGAACATTTCAGTGCCAGGCTTCGGGGTGGCTTTTGGGGTTGAGCTGGCACGGTGCTGTGCCCCACACCGACTTGTTTGTCCTTCCCTGACTCTCCTACCTGAGGAGTCCCTTCATCCCTTCTCCCACCGATTTCCTGTGCCTGCAGCTCTTGTGGCAGAGGCACCTGAGGAGGTGGGACACACCTGGCTCAGCCAGGAGGACACTGCAGCTCCCCCTCCATCCCCTCACACCTGCTCCCTGCCAGCCAACGAGTTTCATTAAGGCACTAATTAGGGTTAAAGCACTAATTAGAGTGTCTGTGCCGTGTCCTTGGGAAGGCAGCTTGGCTCCTGGGTGCTAATGGAGCTGCTGTCACAACAAACACCAGGCACACGTGCTGCTGCTCGCCCAGCCCAGCCGGGATCCTGCTGCCCACACCACGGAGCATTCTCTGTCCCTGTGCCCTCGCTGGGGACACAACAGGGCCAGCACTGCCTCTCTGCGTGCCCCTCACCAGGACCAGCTCCAGCCTTCACCCATGACCAAGGCTGAGTTTAGAGGGTGGTTTTGAGTGTATTTTCTATTATTTCATATATGTAAGTAGTAAGTTTTCTGCTAAGTGGTGCTTTGGAAGGTCAGGCACATGGTTTGTGAAGTTCTGGCTGAATTCAGTGAAGTTTGATCTCCCCGCAGAGGGCTGCAGTGTTTTTAATACCTCTTCTGCTCAACCTTCCCCTTTCAAAATACCATTTTCCCCTGTAAAAATAGACTGGTGTGTCCAAACAGCCCCCAGATGACACTCAGAGCTCGCTTTGAGCTGGGAAGAAGCGTTGCAGTTGGACAAAAACATTTTCCCCTGCGTCTTTCTTGAAAAACCTGCAGGTTTGGGGCTTTAACCCCATCGTTGCCGTGCTGGCCAGCGGAGGAGCCAGGAGCCACTTCTGGGAAGCTCCAGGCTGGATTGCTGTTTGCCCGCACGGCACTTGCCGTGTCTGAGCAGCGTGTTCCCGTGTTGTCATGAAACAGAAGAACAGGATAATTAAATTGCCCTTTTCCCAGCAAAATGTTCCCGTCTGGGCTCAGCGCGGCGGGCCGGGCTGTGGCTCTCTGCCAGGCTCACATGCCTGGCTGCTGATGGGAGGTGTGAAAAGCGCCGGGGAAGGGGATGGAGTGGTGATTATTGAGGGGGTTTGTACACGTTTGTCATCCCCTGGAAGAGGCCGGCAGCGGGGGATGCCAGCCAGGGGTCCTGGGTGCCCCCGCCGGTAATTCCCGGCCTTTAAGCCGGGAGGGCTGCGGGCACGGATAATGGAGATATTCTTGTCCTTAAGCCTCTCAAGGGTTGCAGGTCTTAAAAAAGGGCTCCGGCTGTCGAGTCTGCCGGCGGGGCATTAGCGGGGTGGGAGCAGTGGGGCAGCCAGGACAGGCTCAGCAGGTGATGCCTGTGCTCGGGATCATCACTGAGGCTTTGGCGGCTGCTGCCAGGGAATACAGCAACCGGTGTTAGGGAGCGATCCTTCGGGAGCAGCCAGGCCTGGCGCCTCATCCGGTGCTGCCTGGCTCTCCTGGATCCTGCTCCTTCTCTGGGGTGCTGATGCTCCATCACTGAACTGTCACAAGGTCGTGGAAAAGGCAGCGTTTTGTGTTTCTGCTGTTAGCCAGCCTTCCTTGCCTCCTCTCCTCTCTCCTCCTCCATCCCGGATCCTGGGATCCATCAGCGTTGCCACTTCGCCTTCAGCTGTGACCCTCCAAGAGCTGGCTGTCCCCTGTGCCGTTGTCACCCCTTGGTGCCCCTCCCCTGGAATATTAACGCCACAAATCACAAGCGACAGCCTGGGCTGGAGCCCCCCGGGCCGGGAGGAGGTGTCGGAGCAGGGGTGCGACACGTGGTGGCTTTGTCCTTCTCCTCGGGCTGTGTTTTGCTTCCAGAGAGAGAGGGAGCAGCTGAGCCCACCTTTAGAAGTGGGGAGATGGGAGGGTAGAGCAGTAAAGGCTGGGATTTTCATCCTGCCTGCATGCAGGCTGCTTCCCACCTCTGTGTCCGCGGATATGTGGCTTTCCTCTCCTCCAGGTCCGGCTTGGCCATTGTGTTTTCTTCTTTGCAGACTCCAGGGGTGCTGGGAATCCCGGAGCTGGGCTGGGAAGGAGTTCCACCCTGTGGAAATGCGTGCAGCCCGCGTTTTGCTGGGCGAGGAACCGAGGGGTGTCCGTGTTTGGTGGATCTGCTGGGGAGAGCAGATGTAAGGGGGATTACGGGCGGCTTTTTTGCACGCGTGTGTGCACACGTGCGGCCAGCCAGGCATGGGGACTGTGTGACACTCCTGGACCTGGCACCCTCTCTGCACCGACAGGAGCACGGGGGACACCTGGGCACAGCTCTGGGGGTCTGCAGTGGTCGGGGCCAGCACTGGGCTCTCCTCGCTGAGGGAGGGGTTATTGAGCCACGCAGGGGTGGGATTGCCGTGGGCAGAGTGGCTTGTTGTCCCTGGTTGGGTCCCTCTGTGCCTCAGTTTCCCCCAGGGGGAGATACAGAACGGAACAGCTGTGGCTGGCTGGGAGGCCACTGCCCATGCTGGATGCATCAGACGGTTGTGAATCACACCCTGCTGTGGCAAACAGCGTCCTGGATCATTCCATTGCTCCAGGAGCTTGCCAGAGACATTCCCTGGAGAGCTCCGGGGGAGCAGCTGCCAGCCAAGGCGTGCGGCTCTCGCGGTGGCAGCGACAGCAGGGAGAGGAGCGGTGGCACCAGCAGAGCTGCTGGGAGACAGCACAGCTTTGCTCTCCTCTCCCGTTCCCCCGGCGAGGCAATCCCAAGGTTTTTATTGGAGCCCTGACAGCCCCCGGGATGGGTTTGGGCAGGGCAGGGAGCGGGCTGCCGGGGCTGACCTTCCCTCTCCACTGACCTTCATGCCCATCAGCATCAGCTCTGCTGCCTGTCCATGTCCAGGGCTGGGCTGGGAGGCTGGGCAGCCCTTCCCGAGGGGGCTCTGGGGGCTCAGCAGGGCCTGGGGTGCGCTGGGGTGGAGAATTCAAGGACTTTGGCTCGCTAACAGAGGTTAAAAGGGGAGCCATGGGATCTGTTTGGAATATCCTTGGTGGGAACCTCTGCTCGTTGGCCTCCCCTCTGCCCTGCCCAGCCACGCTGCCAAGGGGAGGGTGGGAGCTCAGGAGCAGCCATTCCCCATGGACTGTCCTTGGAGGAAATAAAGATGTGGCTGGTGTGGAAAATCCACGTGGAATGGGCATTCCCAGAGGAGCTGGGCAGGTCTGGGCACTGGGTGCTGCTCAGCCTTGGGGTGACAGGGACAGGATCCATGTAGGTGTCCGTGTAAAGGTCCCTGGATGCACAGGTGGGAAGGGCAGGAGATGGTCCCTGTTCCCAGACTGCTCCTCAGGGTCTCCCCTCTGGCTCAGCTCCCTCTCTCCAGAGGGCTCCTGGGGGTGTTTTGGCATTACTGACTGAAGCCTCTTCCTGATCACCAAGTTTTGGGGGGAATTGCCTTCTTTAACCTGTTCTATCATGATTTTCTGCCACACTGGGGGACAGGCTGGGGAGAGCACTCAGAAATGTCTTCTTGGAGTCACAGGAGACCCCTCAGCTGTCACCCGGGGTCACTGGAGGAGTTTTGGACCAGAGCTTTACCTGCTGCCTGTGTGGAGGATCCCAGAGCACCCCTTGAGCTGACGTTGCCTCTGCATGGTCCTTGAGCCATCCCATCACCACTGATGCCCAGGGAATGCTGTCAGGAAATGGGTGGCAAAACCACAACGCCAAGTTCTCCCCGGTGCAGCACCCAAAGTTACCTCAAGCAACATCCCCCTGGTTTTTTTTTTGGAAGCCTTAAATAAAACCAAGCTGCCAGAACAATGGACCGAGCTCCCCCTCAGCTGGATTACAAATGAGAAGAACCATCAGCCCGATTTCCATGGGCTGCCAGTGTGGAGATGTGTAGGGCTTTGCTGCTGTGGTGCCTGTCCCTGCCCTGTGTCACCTGTGCCAGCCCTGTTGTGGCCCCTTGTACCAGCTGACCTGACCCCGAGTGATGCTCCAAGAGACTCTCCTGATGCCTCTGCTTGTTCTCCTCTTCAGCCTGCTCCAAAGGCCATCCGTGCTCCTGGAAGCCATTCTGAGATTGCCCTCTCTGAGAAAAGATGGGTTTGGGAAAAGTGTTGGAATACCACAGGAAATGCTGTTTGTCCACGATACCTGCCTCAGTCAGGAATGGCAAACCCCACTGGTTTTGGATGGAAGTTTACTTGTCCTGGGCCTCAACTCTCTGAAGTTTCTTTCAGCCAGGATCTGGGCAGAATTTGGGCACAAAATTGGGTGCTCCTGAAGGAGCTGCTTGGCGTGACTGAGGCTGCCACTGTGCCAACCCCCTGGCATGGAATGCCACCCTGGAGAGGGATCTCCAGTGGGACAGCAGGGGATGGGACAGGGGACTGCTCCCTGCAGGTGTCTGGTGGCAGGGTTTGCTCCCAGCACTGTGTCACCTTCATCCCTGCTGACGAGGAGGAGGTCACAAGGTGAGGCAGGACTGCTCTCCTGCCTGGTTTCTGGGCTGTCCACCTGGCCAGGAGACCGAGAGGAAAAAATAATAACCTGCAAGCCAAGGAGCTTGGGAGCTTCTGGGAGCGTATTTATCACGGGGAAGAAAAAGGCTCTGTTCCCTCCCTGCGCAGCGGCTGTTTATCACACTCACAAGGGGATGGAGAAAATGTTCCATTTGTTGGGTACAGCCGGCAACCCACACAGCGTATAAATTAAGGGCTTTTACATGCAGAGTTCCCGAAATAAAACACACGCACACACAAAAGAGAGAGGAGTTTTGTGTCGGCCCCGGCGCTCTGCCTGTCCCTGCGCCCCAGCCCCAGCCCGCCGCTGGCTCCCGTTCAGGAATTCCACATTATCTCTGAGCGTTTCCAGCTTCCTCAGCAGGGAACAGCTCTGCTTCTGTCTTCCTGCAGCCACATCTGGAAAGTGTTAGGCCGGGGTGTCAGCAGGCAGGGCTGGCTGGCATGTGCTCCCCCCCCGGCTCCCTGCGACACCCTGCCTTGCCTGCCTGGCTGTTCCTGCCCTGACACTGCACTCGGGCTTCCAACTGCCTGCCCCAGAGGGCTGAGGGATTGAGTTTTCTCTGCTTCCCATTTTGGGAGAGTTTTGAGGAGGTTTTTGTAGCTGCTGTGGGGAGAGAGGGCTCCTGGGACCTCCAGGGATTGATTTCTGCAGGGATGCTCTACTGTGATCAGGGATGCTCTGCTGTGATCAGGGATGCTCTGCTGTGATCAGGAGTGCTCTGCTGTGATCAGAGATGCTCTGCTGTGATCAGGGATGCTTTCCTGTGATCAGGGATGCTCTCCTGTGATCAGGGATGCTTTCTTGTGATCAGGAGTGCTCTGCTGTAATCAGGGATGCTCTGCTGTGATCAAGGATCCTTTCCTGTGATCAGGGATGCTCTCCTGTGATCAGGGATGCTCTCCTGTGATCAGGGAAGCTTTCCTGTGATTGGGGATGCTCTCCTGTGATCAGGGATGCTCTCCTGTGGTCCCCAGCTCTGCTGTGGTCCTCCTGTGCTCCCTGTGCAAATCCTCCTCTTGGCATCCTTTTGGAAAACTCGCTGCCTGCTCAGGGGAGTTTTCATCTCCCGTTTCTGGACGGGCATCCCCGAGCTGGAGCTCAGCAGGGATGTGCTGCTGCATCTGCTGGAGGCTCGAGGGTGGAGTTTGTGGGAGGTGAAGCCTCTGTGATTTCCCCAGTGCTCTGGGAGGTGTCTGGGGAGGTTCTCACTGCACTCTGCTTGCTTGTAATGCCCGTGGGCTCATCCCACGGGGATTTCTTCCTTTGTTAGGGAGTACCTGGGGCATTAAAGGCATTTGGCTGCCAGAATCTCAGGCCCCCAGGAGAAATCCCCACGTGGTGTGGGCACATGGAGATGCCCAGCTGGATGGTCTTCAGGTCTTCTCCCACCTCAGTGTCTCTGAATGCAGCAGGGCAGTTGAAAATGGAAGAACTCCCTGTGACATCTCAGAGTTTTTGGGTTCCCTCCGTGGTCCTGGGGGATGATGGTTCCTTGCTGCAGGTGTGGGTGACACTGGAGAGGGGAAAGGACTTTGCAGGTGTGGTGGGTGACACTGGAGAGGGGAAAGGGCTTTGCAGGTGTGGTGGGTGACACTGGAGCGGGGAAAGGGCTTTGCAGGCGTGGTGGGTGACACTGCGTGGAAGGAAAGGACTTTGCAGAACGCAGGTGGTTCCGGGACTGATGTGCTCTTCAGAGCAAAGGACACAGAGAGCTGATGGCTTGTTTTCTGAAGGGGATAATGACAATGACCTGGAAGCAGTGCCTTAATGACCTAGTGACCGGCGTGTGCAATCCACAGGAGGGTCTTTGGCAGGGAGGGATGTGGCAGTGCTGAGATGTGCCCTAACCAGAGAGGGCTCCTCTGTTCTCTGGCTTTTTTCCCCTTTTTTCTTCCCTTGCTTTTTAACCTGGCAGCCCTACCATGATGGGATTTTAAAATTAGAGCTAAAAAAAAAACCCACCGAAAACCAAACCAGAAAAAACCACCCAGGCCCTTGGTTTTATAGACCCTACGGATGCATCCGACACCAAACTGATCCCAGATGCAGCTCCACTGTCAATAGTGTTACACGAGGGATCAATCCCCTTCATTGTTTTATGTGGCCTCTACAGCATCATCAGCTAATTAAAGCTAATGGGTCCCAGAGCAGCACTGACAGCATCTGATCCTATCAGGCTGCACAGCCTTTCTCTTGATGGGCCACTCCAGAGCCAGGTCCTGCACTCCAGACCCTGGCAAAAGCCTGTATTGACTCGGAGGATCAGGCTACAGATCAATGGGAACTGTTGTTAAACAAACATCGCCGGATTAATGTCAGCTCCGCAGGGGGAGGAGGTCGATGGCTGCTAATTCGAGAGGGGTTGGGAGGGAGCAAGGGGCCGGCGGGTGACAGCGGTGACAGGGGATGCAGGGGGAGAGGCCAGGCTGTGAAAATGCTCCCCGTGTCCGTGGCAGTGGCTGAGCGTTTCCCAGTCTCGGATTTATTCATCGCCCCGGCTGAGGCTGTGCTGGACAGGAGCCCAGCCGTGTCCCCAAGGGCACTGGAGGTGCCCAATCCCTTTGCTTTGTGCGTCAAGGGCGGCGTGGTGGCCTTGAATTGTCCTCAGAGAGGGACAGGGACTCCTGTGTCCCTTCTACAGGCTGTCCCTGGCATAAGCATCTCCCCGGTTGTGGTGGACCACTGAATCTCGGGTTCCTGCTTTCCCTTCTCTTGTGGCTCCTGCTGTCCCTTGGCTGGGATTCAGGGGTGCCCAGGGATGTGGCTTGGACCAGGTTTCCATTCCCACAGCCCTGTGCTGCAGGCAGTTTGCTTGGGACTCTCTCCTCTTTCCCCCTCATTTTCCTCCTTCCTCTGTTGCTCAGAGTCTTTATCCCCCTTTGCAGTGGCAGAGCTGGGGAGGCTCAGCCCTGCAGGAGTGACCCTCGCCTTTGGACTCTGTCCTTGATTCTGCCAGGGGAAAAGCCCGAGGAAGGCTCCTTCCATCCCCTGGATCCACTCGTGCTGCCACTCTGTTACCCAAACATTCCTGCTGGGCTGAGTGGGAGGACTGGAGCAGCTCTGGGCTCAAAGCAGGCGGCAGGAACGCTCCCGGAGCTGCTCCCAGCTGACATCTGGGAGCTCGGCACAGCTCCGGTGTCAGCGCAGCTGAGAGCACAGGAGGGGAGCCCCAGACACCTGCAGCTCGGCTAATAAATATTTATTTGGAGGTGACAAACACTCTCCTGGATGAAGCCAAGTGAGCAAAGGGAGGATTGCGGGGGAGTGACGGGGTGAGGTTTTTTTTTTTGAGGGGGGTTTTTACGGTGAGGATGTCGAAAGGAGCAGCTGATGAACCAAAGGATGTTGAAATCCACATTCATTTCCCTGACGCGGCTGCCTGACGTCAGGGCAGGCAGGAAACGTCCCCCTTGGCAAGAGAGGGCTTGGCACAAGGAACCCTCATCCCCTGGGGACGGTGAGAGCGTGCCTGGGGGCTGGTAAGATGTGATGGGAAGGAGCCAGAGGATGCCAGGTCAGGATCTGGTATCAATAGTGAAAGGGCTGCAGTTGAACTGTTCTCTTAAAAAGGAGAAATGAAGGGAGGGAGCAGGCAGGGTGGTGGGTGTTGTCACCTCGCCGTGGCTTGGGGCACTGGTGGGTGATCTCATGGTGCTGGGAGCGGGACTGGGTGGATGCTTTGGGCACTGACCCTGGGGAAATGGGAAAAGCTGCTTCTGTTTCTCTCCTGGTCCATCTGTGTGTGGTCAGGGAAGGGAAACTTCCTGTGTGGACTCTTTGGGGCATTCTCTCTATCTCAGACCCGTTTAGCAGTCCACTTTGAGCTCTCTGGGCTGTCAGCAGCAGGGACAAGCCCGTCTCTCGTGGCTGTGCCATCCATCCCTGCCCTGCAGCTGCTGCTGGGCCCTGGATTGCAGCGGTGCCCCTGCAGCTGCAGAGAGGGGCAGGACCAGTTGTGCAGCTCCGCGCTGGTGACTCACCGTCCTCTGGCGTCGCAGGAAGCGGCTGCTGCCACGCTGGTGCGTGCACAGGGCAGTGCCCTGCCACATCCTGCAGCAGCTCAGCTCCATGCCAGGCTGGAGCAGGAGCCGGGATAGGGCAGGATGTGGGCGTCAAACCTGCTCGGTGCTTGGCAAAGCACGTGCTCCCAGCTCGTGATCAGTCTGTGGCACATTGGGATGCTGCTCCTGGGGCGAACACAACCAGCAAGGGAGTTGTGGTCTGGGTTTTGTTTGTGCCAGGAGGTTTTCTTTCAGGATCTTTGAGGAGGATCTGCAGCAGCAGCTTTGTCAGGCTGAAGGTTTGAGGAGAGCTCTCCTGGATGCTCTTGTTGCTGACGTGGAGGGAACCTCCACTGTCCCCACCGCCCCGTGCTCATCTCAGCGTGTGGAGATGGGTTCAGCAAAGCCAAACCTCAGGAAACTCCAACCCCGGCACTGGAGGAGGTTTCACCCCTCCCAGGAGCCGGGGTGTGAACAGCAAGGCTGTTGGGCTGTGCCCTGTCCTGCGGGGACGTGCGGTGGCAGTGGCAGAGCTGGCAGCGATGGAGCAGCAGGGACCTGGGAGATTAATAATGGAAGTGCTGGCATCCGTTTTAGATTAGCGAGAGAAAGCTCAGTGCCCATCTCGCCCAGCATGTAACTTTAATGCCGAGATAATGAGCAATGATATTTATTTGTAAGAGATCTGGAGATATCGCTGCCCGAGGGAGCAGCCAGGAGCTGTCAGAGCCCTCTCCAGCCCTGCTGTGGCCGCTCCCAGCTGTAACCCAAGCTCTCCCCTCCGCCCAGCTCGCTTTTCACGCTCCAGCTCCGTTCACCCAGCGGGACACGTGGGCTCACGGGGAGCCCCGGCTAAGATTTGCTGAAGCTGCTCGTGATTTGGGCTCTGGTGGTGAGGAGATGTTGGTCTTGCAGGGGAAATTAGGAGCAGCCTCTGGCACCTGCAGGTCAAGCTGCCAGGACAGGGTTTAAACCCATCTCAGATTTAAACATATCTCCCCACACTGTCCCTTGGAGCATCAGGATGTGCCCAAAGGCACAAAGGGGGATGTGGGATGATCTCTCTGAGCTGGAGGGGAGGGTGGTGTAGAGAGCCTGTGAGCATGTGCTTTCCTCCAGCGAGCCACTGAGATTTTGAGGCTGTTTTTGGCACTTTGGGAGCAGATAGCCACTTGCCTCCTCCTGGCTGGCTCCATGGGGATGTTCAGGGCAGTGACATGTTGTGCTCGGGAAGCAGTTGTGTCTTGTGGGTATTTGGGCTCCCTCAGACATCCCCTGGGCTGTTCCTGCTTCCCTGTCCCAGCCTGGGTTTCCAGGAGGGCCGAAGGATGCCCAGTGCTGTTGTAACTGGCCAGCAGACAGGCTTAGGCCGCCTCTGGCAGGTGGATGTCCCTTCCTTATTAAGCCATCCCCGGGGTAATTAGTGGGTTAAGCCTGATGAGATAATGCCCCATTATTTTTGTGCTGTTGGGGGGGATTAGGAGCAGCGGGATTTCTCAGCGGCTTTATCTGCGCTCAGCTCCCGGGCTGCTCCTCACGTTTGCAGGCTGGTAAGAAAAAGCACCTGGCTATTCCCGGCCCTGGGCATCCCCATTCCCGGGGGCTGCAGGCACCGGGAGCCCGGCACGGGGATCTCCTGCCACTGCCAGCACCGTCCCGTCCATCACAGCCCGGAGGTGACACTTCCAAATAAACAGGGAGAGGTGGGTGGTGGCGCGCCGGGCAGCAGCCGAGGGCAATCCCGGGAGGCTTCTCCCGTGATTTTGGCCGGGATAACGCGGAGCTCTCGGCTCAGCCTCTGGGAGCTGTTTGCTGTCACGCTGGCGTGGGCTGGCGTGGAGGCTGCAAGGACAAACATGCCCGTGCGTCTCTGCGGTGACACCAAACTGGCTGTCCCCTCCCTTCCCGGGAGCCCGGCCAGGGACACCCTCAGGATGCTGATGGAGCTGGCGTTCAGCCCTCCCAGGGGATGCTCTCTGGTGAAGGAGTTGGGTGGCTGAGAGCAGGAGAGGAGTAAAATGTGTTTCATGACACAGAGGCTGGCTCTGCGGGGCTCCGTGCCGCAGCCAGCCCCGGAGCCGCAGGGATGGAGCTGGCACTGGAGCAGGGAAGCAGGCAAGGCTGGACGCGGGCCAGGCTGTGCACTTGATCCAAACACAGCTGGAGCTGATCTGATGAAGTGAGAGGTTAAGAAGAGAGCATCTGTTATCTAAAGGGGACACACAGAGGGAAACTGTAAGCTCTTTATTCCCCCCACCACCAACCCCACCCCCTCTGTTCAGTGCATCATCTCTGACTTTATTTCTTTGATTTATTAAGGAAGCCTGCGCTTCCGGGGCTGTAATTAAGTGCCACTGTGTGAGCTTTTGATAGCGCGTGAATGATATAATGGCGCGCACGGTTGCCGTCTGCTCAAGTGCTTTAGGAGCGAGATAACAGAGCAGGGATCCCTCCTGCCCGTCGGGGAGCAGGGCTGAGTCACCCCAGGGGGACAGGGAAGGATGCGGAGCCAGTGAGCCGTGGTGGGAGCACGGCTCAGGAGAGCATCCCTGCCCCGGGCTGGGAAAGGAGTTCACATCCCCCTGGGAAAGTCCAGCGAGCTTCTTGACAGCTGCTGGAGGCTGAATGGATGTTTCCCCTGCCACATTGTCCTTGTTCCCTCTCAGTTGTGCCTTGTGCTGGAGGTGGAGAGGGCACCACGGACCCTCAGGTGGGTCACCCCATGGTGCCATCCCAGGGCTGTTTTTAGGGTAGGACATCCTAAAAAGGCTGGAGGCAGTCGGTGTCAGATCCTCAGAGTCGTGCAGTTTCCCTCTGCTCCTGGAGGAGTTTGCTGGCAGAGCCTTGGTGTGGATCCAGGGGCTGGGGAGTTCTGGCTCCCTGGAAAAGAGCCAGTGCTGGCAGCACAGGCAGCTGGAGGTGCCACTCTGGAGCTGTGTCACCCTGTCACCCTCCCCTCCCTGCGAGGACAAGGTGAGGCTCCCAGACAGGGTGCCATTTCCAGGCGGGTGTTACTGTGATGCCGAGGGTCCGTTTGCATTCCTGCCTGGCAGCAGCGGGCTCTGACCACGGTGTCCCTGTCCCTGCTGGTGTCCCAGGCCACGCTGGACAGCCAGTCCCTGCTGATGTCCCCGGCTGTCCCCCAGGGCTCAGTTCTATTCCCAGGATGGCTGCTGAGCCTCCCCGTGTGCCCAGCAGCGCTGCCCCGGCACCTCCCTCACCCACGCCTGGGCTTTAGGCAGATACAAATTTCTTTTTCCTGTAAGGAACATTTTTGATACATAAGCAGGATTATTTCTGTGGCTTGGCCAGCGGCCACAGGAGGAGCGAGCTCGGGGCCTGGAGAAGATTTTGGCTCCTGGCTGAGGCGGGGAGGAAGGAGGAGGAGGAGGAAAGGATAAAAAGCCCAACCCTACATGTAAATAAACTTAAAAATAAAAAAAAAAAAAAAAGTGACAGAGATTATTTGCTGCTTAATGAACTAAAATGCCCAACCTCCCACCGAGCAGCGGCATTGTTTATAAACTACAGAAAGGGCTGTATTTTAATGGGCAGTAAATCCCATTCATCCCCAGCCCTGGCAGTGGGGAGCGTGCAGGATGAATAGCCTGGCGCTGGACGTGGCCTCCACCCCGTGGCTTCTCCAAGGGATTTTTTTCCCCTCTCCTTTTCCCATATTTGCTGTTTTCCTCCTTTTCCTCCTCTCTCCTAATCCCCAGCAGCGTTGATAAGGGGGTTATCTGGCCAGGAAGAGGGGAGGAATCCGTCCCTGTGCCTCGGCATGTCACATCCGCTGGCGTTTGTTTATTCATCTGAAAAACGCTCCCCCCTCCTCTCCCCTCCCCGTTCTGTCCCTGGGTGGCAGCTGGAGAGTGGCCCGAGATAATCACAGCCTTATTTTTTATTTATTCCTCTTAAATAAAGGCTCCTGTAGCCTGCAGGCAGATTTTTGTCCAGTTCCCCCATCCTGTGCTCCTTCCTCTGGCAAACCGGGGAGTGATGGTCCTTGGAGCAGAGCCCTGGTCCTACAGCTGATCCCACTGAGGATCCCTCTTGCAGGAAAAAAAGGTGGTTTTGGTGTGGGGACAGCCCCACTGAGTGTGGCAGTGGGGCAGGAAGACCTCAGGCGAGCAGTTGTAGGCAGGAAATGCAGATCAATATTCTCTCCTGGGCAGAGGATTGTGGAAAATAAATAAATGGTCAGAGCATCCGTGGAAGTGAGAGCATCTGAGATGGGAGGTGAGGTTTGGGTTAAAAAATGCTGGCAGTTGTTTCTCCAGGTTTGGAGCTGGTCAGGCCTGGTGGCTGTCAGTGGGAAGCAGGTTGATCCATGTGGATTGGGGAATCCTGAGCCACTGGGAAAAGTTGGGAGCTGGTACCTACCATAGGAGAGGGAGCCATGGTCAGGTCAGGTGGGAGTTTCAGACATGCCTGACTTCCCCAGCCCCTCAAAAAACTCCTGGCCATAACTCATAGGGTGATGTACTCCTAAGGCGAGAAAGAAATAGTAACTTATCTATTCCTGCTTGAGTTTAATATCCATAATCTGCCATTAATCAAACCAGGGCTGTAAGATCCTTACCGAGGCCTAATCAGTGCATAATGGATTATCTACAGGAACTAATAAAAGGTAATTATCTATGCTTTGCAAGTCCCAATTACTGTACTTATATGATCAATTAATTCTTGTAACAGTTTCCCAGGTGCAATCTGTGTGACAGTGTCAGAGGCTCAGTGCCTGCCTGGCTGCAGGGATGCCAGCAGGGATGCAGGGAGCAGCAGGGGTGCTGGCTGGCATGGCTGGAAGCTGAAGGAGAAGAGATTTAGAGGAGATATTGGAAGGAATTCTTTATGCAAGATTGGCACAGGGTGCCCAGAGAAACTGTCTGCTCCATCTCTGGCAGTGTCCAAGGCCAGGCTGGAGCTTGGAGCTTGGAGCACCTTGGGATGGTGGAAGGTGTTCTCTGCCCATGGAGAAGGTGGGACTGGATGAACTTTAAGTTCCCTCCCAACCCAAAGCAGATCCTGTGACGTGGAGGGCAGCAGACGCTGGTGGCAGGGATGTCACCCTGCCAGCACAGCCACATCCCGGTTCCTGCCCTGGGAAAAGCTCCGTGCAGGGAGCTGAGGCACAGCAGGGGCTGCCCTTGGTGGACTTTTTATCCAAGCAGGGTGGTCCTGCCCCAGGCAAAGCCCCTGTGGCCTGGGCTGGTCCCTCCCTGGAGCAGGAGCCGAGCGCGGGTTCAGCGGCCGCTCGTCCCCGTCGGTCACCACACGGCCCTGGGGACATTGCCCCGAGCTCAGCATCACCTCGGGGACCCCCAGTGCTCCCTTCCCATGCCCCCAGCACAGCCAGAGAGGCAGCTGGCTCCACTCATCCCCTGTGCTCGGGTCCCTCTCTGCCCTGCAGAGTCATCGGAGGGTCTTAGAGGAGGAGGAAATATTCCAGCAATGTCTGGGCAGCGTTAGGGACGGCTTAAAATTACAGTGAATTTGAGACACTTCAGTGTGTCCACTCGGGGCCCAGCATTGTTGTGGGTAATTTGAAGCAGATCGAGGCAAATGGCAGAGCTGAGGGTTCTTGCAGGATGCGGGGCGGAGGAGGAGAGGTGCTGGGGAATGAAGGGAAACACCATTCCTGCCGTGCTGGGTGGAGCCCCGGAGCCAAATCCTCCCAGGCTGACCCTGGCCACCTCCTCACAGCCCTGCAGCCCTGGGTTATGGCTCAGCCTCTGCTTCTTCCTTCTCTTTGCGGGGATCTTTGTAATGTTCTGGAGCTCAGCAATCCATTGTCACCTTCAGGTGTCCTGCAGGGTCAGGATATGTTTTGGGCTCACTCGGATTTGGGGTCCTGGAGGCAGGTGCTGCCCCTGAGGTGGCCTTGCTGGGTCATGGGGATGTGTCACCCCATCCCTGTCCAATCCCCATCCTATTGAACCAAAGCCTTATGGGCAGCCTGGGCCTGAGGGTGTTTGGGAAGGTGTTGGACGGGTTTAATGAAGTTCTCTCAAGATCCGTTCCAAATCTTTCTGTTCGGTTTGATTTCAGCCTTTGCAAAATTTCACTGCAAAGCAGGAACAAGAAATTGTTTCAGTGCAAAACTTGAGGTTGTTTTTTTTTTTTTTTAAAACCAGCTGTCGACATGGGATCTTTTGAGAATTTCCATTGTTATTTCCCCCAAACACGAAATTAATTCATCTGTCCCTAAGTCCTTTTTCTGGGAACAATCTGGTTTCATTGACATTTTTGGTTAACACGGAATAAAACTAAACTCACAAAAAGAAAAAAAAAAAAAAAAGGAAAAAACAACCCCCTGAAGCATTTCTACTTAAAAAAAGAGACTCCCCTCCCAGCTCTCCCAGTGCCCAGGATACAACCACTGCTTTGTTCCCAGCATGGGTGATACTCCCAGCTTGCTCCAAGCTGTTCTGCTGGAGGAGGCTGGGGGAAGAGATGTTTCCTCCTCTGCTCTCCAGGAGCTCTGGGACACCAATGTTTTGGGAGAGGATGTCTCCATCTTGGTGTGAGTTGGGGGTTTTGGGCATTCTGGAGCTTTGCTGAGTTGTGGGATGGGGAGGTGGATGCAGGGCAGGTGAGGTTTTGTGTCTCCATCACCTCGAGGAACCCACTGGGCACCGAAATACCAGAGCTGAGGAGAGAGACCAGCTCCCAGGGCAGCCCCCTCCTCTCCCCTTGGCTGCAGGACTGTGCCCAGCTCCGTGCTGGAGTTCTGCACTGATCCTTCCCTTCTGCTGGCTCCTGGCTCTGTCCACTGCTTCCCTTGGTTTGGTTTTCCAAGCCTTGGCTACGTGTCCAGCCCTGCCCAGTGGGGAGGGAACACTCCCCATGCTGCTGGAGATGCTCCCACACACAGCCCTCAGCCCCAGCCTCTTTCCACAGCTGCTTTTCTCTCATTTTCTTCCTTTTCTTTCATTCCTCTTTTATTTTTCTGCCCTTTCCCCAAGCAAGCCACCACAGGCTCCTCCAGACATTCCCCTGCAAACTATTCTCCCACTCCCATTGCCCCATCCCAACCCTTCTGCTCCTGCTTTCTTGTCTTGGCTGGGTTCTCTGGGCTGTAGGGACCAAGTCTGGGCACGCCAAATCCCACCCAGTCCCATTTCATACCTTTGATTCCAGCTCTCCAGCCTCCCCTGTGCAGACCTGGCTCCTTGGCCATGGATGTGCCCACGTGGTGCTGGGAGTGGGGTGGGTTTGGAGCTCAGCACCCACCCTCTGGCCGGTTTACACCTTTCTGGGACAGCTCATCTTGCCCTGAATTCCAAACTGAGCTGGACAGAGTCGGGCAGGTGATGCTGGCCAGGGGGTTCATGCTCCTGTCGCAGGTGCTGGGCTCATCCCTGGGTTCCTGAGAGCAGGAGAGCAGGGATGCCGTGCCCAAACCCGGGGCTGAAGACCCCCCAAATCCCCTGCTGGGTAGCTGCTCACAGTCGTGTGCATGGATTTCGTACTTCAGGTTGCTCTAATCACAGGTCTCGTTGGATAAAACCCCCACAGCTCCCTGTGACAGGATTGGTGGATTCAGGGAAAAGCTGCTGGCAGATGTGGAGTGGCACCAGTGTAGATCACGCTGGGAAATGCCACCCTGGGTGACAGGGAGTCACTGCTGAGGAGCTGCTGGGCACTGGGAAAGGCCAACGACTGTTTGTCAGGATTTGGAGGCGTGTGGCTTGGCAAAGCCTGGCTTAGCAAGGCCCGATGCAGATAGCCACGTGTGTCCCAGACCAAACGTGTGTTTGTTTGCTCGCTTTGTTTTAATTTCAAACTGAACCCTCTTCCCTGCGGTTAGATCCTCCCAGCTGAGCAAGTTTTAGCACAGGGAAGTTGCTGGAGGAAGGGAAGGATGCTGGATGAGGCGTGAAGTGAGAGCAACCGCTGTCACCACAAACACTTCCCAACCTCTGGGAACAAAACCATGGGGTTTTTGCTCCATCCTCTCCATTCGTCCCCTTTTCCAGTGCATTATTTCCGAAGCCAACATTGCTGCTTTTATTATCCCTGCTCATTGTTTAAATAGCACCGGAGGTGTACACAGCAAAGGGCCTTTCTCACAGGGGAAATTGTGCTAATTTAGGTGATTGTGGTTGAAATAATTAAGGCTGAGAGGGGCAGGGAGCACCACAGAGTGGTGTCAGAGCAGAGGGGTGACCTGGAGCGAGGTCCTTGTGCCATCATTCACCTGGGAATAGGAATTCTGAGCTTTAGGAATGTGGATGATGGGAGAGGCATCGTCTCCCTCAGACACAGCTCTTGTGCCAAGGGCTTCCAAAAGGAGAGGGGAAAAACAATCCCAGACTTGTGGCACCCGGTAATGCACTGACCCAATTGTGCACTGCTGTGTGAGGGGAGAGAAATTCCTTCCTGACCCTTGGGCTCATCAGCCCATGCCCTGAAGCATGAGATTTGATTTTCTTTATCTGGCTTTCCGTAATTGCAGATGTCGTGGCCGGTGCTCCCCGTATCCCACCCGTCGGAAGCAGCATCTGCTGCCTTTAACTCAATGGACCTTCTCCTCTGGGAGTTCCATCCCGAGGCTTGGCTGGGAAGTGCCTGGTTCCATCAGCCTTCCCAGCGCTGGGGGGTTTTCCCAGGCTGGTGGCTCAGCTGGGAAGGGCAGGTGTCCCCAGAGCCACGGATAAAGTGCTGAACATTTGGGATTTCTGTGGGTGCCCTGCCAGAGCCATCCCGAAAGAGTTAAAAGGCTCTCTCCCTTTCCAGCCGGGGAAGTGGAATTAGTCACAGCCCTCAGGAGAAGTGCTGGCCAGGTTATAAAAATGACATACGAGCAGAAATCAATAATGAAGTTAGTGTTTTCTGGGAATGCTGGGCACGAACGGAAAAATACATCAGCATGGGTGGCTGTGCTGGGATGGCTGCCCCGTGCCTTGTATTGTCCCTTTTCTCCTCCCATCAGCTTTGAGTTTCCCTGGCACCATCCACAGTGGGGTGGTTCTGCACACCAGCACCTCCCTGGGATTTTTGGCTCCTCTTGGAGCAGAGGCTGTGATTCCAGCTCCCTCTGGGTGCTCCTTCAGCGCGAGGCGGCTCCGGGATGTCGGGAATTGGGGATTCCAAACGGTGCCCCCCTGGGGAAGCTGAGTTTGTGCTTAATCTTCAGGACACAGGGGGGCATTCCCCAGCAGAGAGGGAGCATTGGAGGCCACGTTTCCTTTTCCAAAGGGACTTGGGCATGTCTGGAAAGGAAACGGCCGCCTAATTAGATGGCTTGAAAATCTTTACCACCGCTCGTTACAAACCATTCATCATCCCCTATTGAAGGAACCACACTGCCAAAATGACATTATAATGATTATTATTATTTATAGCGTAGGTATGAATGAGCTTAATCCCTTCCTAGTTCAGAAATGACCCAACACCCCAGTGCTGCTTCTTGGCCCTGGTGTCACCTGAGTTCTGTGCAGACATAAACCTCGTTTGGGATTTCTTGAGAGTTCACAGCAGTGCTTTAAGGTGGGCAGCTTTAAAATGTGTAAGAAAGGGGAAAAAAAGTGGCCCAGGGGTGTAAATAAGAGGTGGGAGTGAGAGAGGTGATTCCTGGCAGAGGTCAGTGCAGGGAGGGAGTGGGGAATGGGGGGGGGGGGGGGGGGGGGGGGGGGGGGGGGGGGGGGGGGGTGACCACTGAGCTGCTCCAGGGAGCAGGAGTGTCCTGCACAGCATTCCAGGATTGGGGCTTTCCCAGGGTATTTCTCTAATTAATAATAAACTCTTTAATCAGCCCTGCGTTCTGGTTGAGCTGGCTGGGTGTCCCTCCCTCCTTTGGGATGTGGTTTCTCTGGGAGGCAGTGCTGGTGCCTGGAGCTCTGTCACAGCCGTGAAGAGCCTCAGGGATGGGTGGCAAAATGCAGATCTTGATCCAGTGTGGTTCTTCCCTGCCTGGGGTGGCCTGGGTGACACCCAGACCTTGAGGAGCTGTTGGAGAGCAAGGAAGTTGATGGAGGCTGGGGGGATGGATTGCCTGGGAAGAGCTCTGGTTCCTCCAAGGAAATCAGTGATCTGGGATACTCACACTGCTCGTTTCAAGGCGTTGTCTCCATAACCACTTTCCAGTTGGAATATTGTGGGCCAGTTGGACAAAGTGGGCTCAAAGCAGAAGCTCCCACTCCAAACACCCAAGAATTCCTCAAACGTAAAAAAAATCCCAGAGCAAACCATTCCCACCCCCTCGCTGCCTGCATGGAGTGAGGCAACATTGGGCTAGGGAAGGATTTCCAGCCCCTCTTTGCATCAGCTGGGCAGGGAAAAGGTGGGCAGTGTCCAGCTGGATTGAGATGGGCCCTCAGGAAACCCATGGCTGGCAATCCTCCTCCTCCCACAGGGAGCTGCCAGCACCTGCCCGAGGCACAATTCCATGTGCTATGGCACTGCCAGGCTCTTCCACAACCACGGTCCATCGGAGCCGCGCCGGTGCAAGGCAACTCCCTGCCTTGGGTGCCTGCCAGCGCCGAGAGCTCTGCCCAGTGCTGTGGGCACTGCTCCAGCGCCCAGGGCTAATGAGGTGGCTCCCAATCGCTGTTAATCTTGCCAGGGAGCGCTGCCGGGGTGTATCCGAGTCCCTGGCTGCTGCGGACACGCCGCGGTGCGCTCGGCTGCCGCGCTCTCGCCCCGGAGCTGCCGCGCCGAAATGTTTTGCAACAGAAAACCCCAAACCACATGAAAGCAGCCGAGTTTCGTGTTTCATTGTAAGCCCGAATTCAGGTTTGCCAGGAGTCTCGGCAGTTTGACGAACCTTTCCCACGAACCTGCAGTGAGAGCTGTCGTTGGGCCCGGTTTGGTGCAAACCCAGGCGCGGCTCGGGCCGCCTTGAGGTTTTGTGCAAATGTGAAATCCGAAGGGTTTGAGAGGAAGGAAGGAGGGAACCCAAACGCACGTCAGGGCAGTGCTTGCAGGGAGCCCTGCTCACATCTGGGGCCAAGCTGTCATTCCTTGGGGACCCAGGACCGTGGCACCCATATTCCCTGCACCGAGGGATGTTCTTGGGGATGCTTTGAACCAGCTTGGCAGCATCACCCCCAAACCAGCTGCTAGGATTTGATAAATGCTGGTGCTCTGGGCATCTTGGCTCTGAGAAGTGACCCGAGGACCTTTGTGGCAGCTTATCCCGGTGTCTGCCACCTCTGGGGCTGCTTTGGAGTAGCTGCGGGTTTGCTTTAGGAAAAACCCAGTGAAAGCCAGCGGTGTGCAAAGATGCTCCAAAAAAACAAATGATGAGGCTCCCTCTGCACCACGCCTGCACACACCCAGCCCTTCCTCTGGGTTCTGGTGTGTTATTGGATCCACCCGCGGATTCGCTTTTTCGGCAGCGCCGGCTTTCCTTTCTCCGCAATTTCCTGAAATAACGTTAGGGAAATGTGAAAATCTTGAACTTTTGAACCTCCCCGGAGGATGGCAGGAGGAGGGGACGCCCGCCTCCTCCCTGACGTTTATTTTGGCTACAGGGCCTGGGTATGGGGAGGAGGGGGCTCTGCAGGCCGCAGAGGAGCCGGAGCAGCGCTGCCCCTTATTAATTAATGACTTTCTCATCGGTGGGTCACGGAGGCGAGGAAGGCAGAGGAAGTTTTTCTTTTGCTGGCAGATGACGGGGAGACGGGGAGTGCCTGGGCTGGGTGGTGAGGGTAGGGGGGTGACACTCGGGGTGATGGATGGGGCCGCGGGATTTTCGCCGGGCTCTGGACACGGGCAGAGAGGAGCAGAGAAGGGAAGGGGGATAGGCTGTGCCTGGGAAGTAACTTTCCCTCTGATGAACTTCAGAGGAGTATAAATCACTGCCAGGCTGCAGCTGCGGAGCATGTGACGCTGGCAAATTAATGGGCCTCGGAAAAAGCGGCCCATCACATTCCCTCAGGCCTCTTAAAGGCACCGCGGCCTTTCAGGGCTGGGAATGGGGAATGGGGGGTCAGGGCTGGGCCTGGGGGAGCCTCAGGGTCCTCCCCGAGTGAGCTGGGTGTGCCCCATGGACATGACTCCAGCATGAGGTTCCTCTGATGTCTCCCTGGCTCACAGCTCCACCATGGAGCACTCAATCCATGGTGGAACTCAATCCATGGTGGAACTCAACCATGGTGGAACTTAATCCCTGGTGCACTCAATCCATGGTGGAACTCAATCCATGGAGCACTCAATCCCATGGGGCACTCAGTCCATGGAGCACTCAATCCATGGTGGAACTCAATCCATGGAGCACTCAATCCATGGAGCACTCAGTCCATGGAGCACTTAATCCATGGTGCACTCAATCCATGGAGCACTCAATCCATGGAGCACTCAATCCATGGTGGACCTCAATCCATGGAGCACTCAATCCCATGGAGCACTCAATCCATGGAGCACTCAATCCACGGAGCACTCAATCCATGGTGGAACTCAATCCATGGAGCACTCAATCCATGGTGGACCTCAATCCATGGAGCACTCAATCCATGGAGCACTCAATCCCTGGTGGGCTCCTGCCTCTGCTGCCTGTGGACAAACAGGGCCGAGGTGCTCCTGGACTGGTGTTTTTGGTACCTGGCAGGGCTTGGTGTAGTGGGGCCTCTGCTCTGCTCTCACCCACTCAAGTTTTGTGCACCAGAGTAGTGGATGGAGACAGATCCAGGGCACCCAAAACCTCATGGCTGGAGTGTTGAATTTTGCATCAGAGATGGTTGAGCCCCTGCTGGGGGCAGCAGGATGCTGTGGCAGGGCACCTTGAAGCATCTTTGTCCACAGTGTCACCAAGAGGCCACCACATGCAAGGGCTGGGCATCCCCAGCCATCCTGTGCAAACCTTGCAGGGAAGTGCTGGAAACTCTCCAGCTCATCCAGGGTCTCCTGGGCCACCAGGAGAGCCCATCACACCACCTTGCTCCTCTTCCTCGCTCTTTAAAGCAGTGCTGCAAGAGGGGGAGAACCCAGTGCTGCAACTCCTGCCCAGCGCTGCTGGAATGCAGGAGCAGGGAGGAGCTGAGCCACCAGCCCAACAGTTAAAAATTACTAAATACTTCCCTAATATAATTAGGTTTCCATGCAAGCAATTGCCTTAATTGCCAGAGGGATGTGGGGCGGTGCAGGGGGAGCCAGGCTGGGCTGGTTTCAGTCGGTGTCTCATGTTCTTGCTCCGGCTGGAATGAGGGATTTGTGGGGGAAAGACATTCCCAGGGATGCCCCAGCAAGGATTTGGCTGGGCCAAAATAAGTAAAAGTGCTTTGTGAACACGGTGGGGCTGGAAGCAAGTGGTGATGAGCAAGACCAGTGTCACCCTCCTTGGCTTGGTTTGCTGGAAGATGAGCTCAGATTCTACCGGGGCATGCTGCAGTTTAAATTCCTGTTTATTTTCTAAGTGCTGTTGGAGGCAGGGAAAGTTAGGCAGGCAAAAAAACCCAAAAAAACAACAATCAAACCAGAGCCCACTCTGTGATTTACGTGGTAAAGGAGATAAGTGGGGATTTAAGGAGAAGGGAATATATAATTGAGACGAACGTGTAACATGAGCACGGATCCAAACACAGAGATTGTAATCAGAAGTGTGAGGAGAAGCTGGGGTTTATTAATGAAACGTCTCATCCATTTGTCAGCTGGAGAGGAGCAGCCTTTCCCAGCAGCTGGAGGTGGAGGGGGGAGGATGTGGGGATTCTCTCGGCGTTCCCGGCGCAGGGATCGAGGCTGCCATCTTCCTGCCCCGCTGGATGGTGCTCAGCCTGCAAGCCCAGGCAGGATTAGAGGGAAAAAGGAAGTCTGTGGGTTCTGAGGAGCTGGATGTTGTTGTTTTCCTGGCTGGAATCTGCCCTAGAACTCAGGAGATGCTTGGCAGGGATGAGAAGCACCCAAGGACGGGCTTGTTGGAGCCTTCTTCAAAGTCCTCATCTTCCTCATCCCTGATCCAGTGCCTGGCTGCCCTGCAGTGCCCCTCCCCTGACTGCTGCAATGCCCAGGCACACCTGGGAAGTGCTGCTGCCCCCCATCCCACGGCCCTGCTGGCCCCCAGAGCGTGGGCACACCCCTCAGTGCTGGCCCAGGGGCTGCAGCCTGGTGCAGACACATCTCACCCAGCTTTGGAGGAGCACTGGGAGCTGTGGGGAGACCATGGAGCACCCAGCTCCGGGGTCCCTAGTGTCACATTGCCAGGAGCTGTGTGCCTGGAGATTCACGTGCTTTGCCCTTGCTGTGGTGTGGGGGTTCTTGCTCCGTGCTGTGAGGTCTGTGCCTGTTGTTGGGGTGACACCAGGAGAGGTGACACCAAGCCTGGTGCAGCCACTCTTATTTCATGCCCCACTCAGTCCTGTTATCCATGCTGCAGTCTCCCTATTCCCTGCCCCACTCAGTCCTGTTATCCCTGCTGCAGTCACCCTATTCCCTGCCCCACTCAATCCCTTTTCTCCCCACTGCAGTCACCCTATTCCCTGCCCCACTCAGTCCCTTTTCTCCCCACTGCAGTCTCCCTATTCCCCTGCCCCACTCAGTCCCTTTCTCCCCACTGCAGTCTCCCTATTCCCTGCCCCACTCAGTCCTGTTTATCCCTGCTGCAGTCACCCTATTCCCTGCCCCCACTCAATCCCTTTTCTCCCTGCCCAGCATTGCCTTTGGATCTCTCCATCGCTTGGGGTCGGACGGTGCCCAAGGGGTTAACCCGGGGCTGTGCTCGGCTCTGGCAGGGGAACGCTGCTGCCTGCACACGAAGGGAACATTTTTGTGAGGGGTCCTTCCCCTTCCCAGGCCCTGGCAGTTATCTGTGGGGCTGCCAGAGCTCCTGGAACGCCGAGCCCCGCCGGACATTGACCCGTCCGTGCCGAGCTCAATTAGCTGAGGCTATCTGATTGGACTTGGCGCAAGCCTAATTAGCTTTGGACTCCAACCAGAAACTTAAACCCAAAGGCAGCTCGCAGGCAGCCCATCCTTTGCTGCTGCCTGCCTGAGGGAGGGAAAAGCTTTCCCAAGCCTCCTGTCTGGCCTGGGAAAGGGAACGACCCACCCAAGCCTGCCTGCCCATCCCTCCGGCCACACAGCTGGAGCTGCGGGGGCTCAAACCTCCCCTCCTGCCCAAACCTGTCACTGGTCCCCAGCAGGTCACAGAAAACCAAAGGCAGCTTCTCCTCTTGGGAAAAAGTGCATGGCGTCTTGTTTCCAGAGGGAACTCGCTTTTTTGGAAGGGATCTGACTCTGCCTTCGCTGTCTTGTCACACACCTTTCTGTGTAGCACCTGGTTCTCAGGCTCCTTCTTCCTCCTGGACCTGCAGCTGAGGGTCACAGAGTGGGTGGTTTGTGCCTGGGGAGCTGGTTCACTCCAGAGGCTTCTCCAGTCACCGGTGGAGGTGTGGAGGAGGAGCTGAGGTGGGAAGGGATGGCTGTTTCAGGACCCAAGGCACCTTTCCCCATCAGGGTTTCCAGCTCTGTGACCATTAAAGCACAAAAATGCTGCTGGGAAGGGACTTTCAGGGATCTGATGATCAACTTTCCCATCAGGCATGGCTCTGAGAGGTGGGCATTTCTCCAAGGAGACTTGGGAAAACACCATTCCCAAGGGCTGCCCTTGCCCAGTTCCCAGCAGTGAAACTCTCTGGAGGATTGGTTCATCCCACTTGGATGCTCACGAGATGTCTCCTGACCAGATGACACCTCTGTGCCCATGCCAGGCTTGCTGGGTCTCAGCTGAGGAGTGAAAAGTCCACGTGGCCTTGCCATCCTCCAGCATCCCCTAAGGAAAACCACCACAGCTGGCTTTTGGAAAAACCAGTCAGCAGCCTTGGTTTTGCTGGTCGGTGTCTTTGCAGCTTTGGTGTCTTGTGCTGCCAGCTGCACACCGGTGGTGAGCACCAGCCCAGGCCCTGCTGGTTCAATTAAAGCCCATTATGCCAAGGGAATGACTGTAATTATCTCAAATCTGGATTAACGTGCACGCACAGCGCCGTAATACAATCCGCCTGCCCGCTGCTTTGTGGGCTGTTGTTCCTGGGAGGAAGGGATCCACAATTCATGGCTGTCTTCTTCCTCCTCCTCCTCTCACCTCCTGCTGCTGGCTCAGGCCCGGGCACGGAGCTTGGCCCATCCTGTCGGATCTCTAAAAGCTGTGTGGGCTGGTGGGTGCCCTCCATGCTGAGCTCAGGTGGGAGCAGGAGGCGATGGGGAGGTGCTGTCCCTCCTGCCAGTCCCCAAAATCAGCAGAGCCACGGTGGATGCAGCACATCCTGCAGCTCCAGGACACTTTTAACAAATGAGCGACACGTTTTAGCCCATGGATCTCAAAGCCAGTGGCTGGGGGAGCTGTGGGCTGCTCTGCTCTTCGCCTTTAGGATTTGGCTCATCCCAGATCTGCCAGAGGGAGAGTATCGGAAGCTGAGGGTTGGGAGTTTCTGTTTCCCAGAGAACTCAGCATCCTTTTGGCTGCTTCTTGCCCTGCCTGCTGTGCAGAGGGATATTCCAGGGCTCAAGGAGCAGGTTCCACAGGAGTGGGGAGCTTGGCTCCAGGTCTGAGCCCCATCCACTCCCCACATCCCTTCTCACTGGACCCCGGCGTGGGGATGTCCCCAAGTGCTGGGGACAGTTGGGACGAACTGGAGCAGTGTCTAATGTGGGTGGGCCCAGCCCATGCCACGTGTGTGTCTCTTTGCTGGGATGTCCTGGGGGATCTCCAGCATGAGTGGAAGCGTCTCCTCTTTCTACTGGAATGAGCCTAAAGCTTCCCAGCTCCCCGCTGGATCCTGCTTGGATTTCCATAGCTCAGAGCCCAGCACCCCCTCAAGGGCAATTAGATCACTTCCAATTTGCCCGTAAGCCCATAAAACTGCAATTGAATGTAATTAAAAGGCCATAATGAGCTCCAGCAACCTGCGAGACCACTGTGCTTTAGCTCTCACCGTGCTCTTTTCGGGGGCTGGGGTGGAGCCCAAGGTGGGTGGCTGCAGGGAGGATGAGGAGCTCCAGGCAGAGCCCCCTGGGCAGGATGGACAGGCTTTGGGGACTGCCTGGGTGCCACCACCACCACGTCCCCACGCTGGAGGTGCCCGTTAGGGAAGAATCCCCTCTGTTTTTTGTGGAGCTGAGGAGCATCTCCTCCTCCTCCTCTGGCATCATTTCCTGCTGGTTTGGCTCCACTGGTGCAGTTTGGAAGCTGGAAAGGGGCCAGCAGGTCCAGTCACCTCTTGGCATGGCCAGGCTGTGTTTGGGGAAGGTTGGTGGCAAGGGACAGTTGCAGCATTGGTGGCTGAGTCTCCCTTGGCAGTGGGGACCCCTAAACCTCCGTTTTAGGCTGAGGACACCCAAAAAGTCGAAGCAGGGTTTCCCTGGGAAATCCCAACTCAGCCAGATTTGGGGCAGAGGACTGGCTTGGGGACATCAGTCCCTTATCCCAACACCCCAAAAACTCCGGGAGGGGACAGCCCTGCTCTGAGCTACTTCTGCAGAGGGCTCTGAAGAGCTGCCACGTCGAGCCCTTCATCAGCCTCCCCTGGCAGCAGCACCACAGTGCCCCTATTATGGGCTGGCCTGCAGCGGGTTCCCAGCCAGTAAATTAGGGGCAGTGACTGCAGAACAGAGAGCATTGTGAGAGCGGGGCCAGCGCCGGCCCTTGAGGGATGAAATAGGAGCCTGTAATTTCTCAGCGCTGTTGTGACATCTTTGCACAAGCGTGTGATTGAGTCACATTTGCTTTATCAGCAGAATCCTTGTTTGCCTGGGTGCACCCTCCTCCTCCTCCCCCTCCACCCAGCGCTGCCAGGGTGGGGGAGAGCTGCCTGCTGCCCTCCCCCTGGGCTCTCCTGCTCTGCTCACACTTCCCAGATGGCCCGCTCCTCACCCTGCCTGCTTCTCCCTCCTCTGCCTGCCCCTGTGCGCCTGGGCCACCGCTGGGAGTCCTCTGTGGGATGGGGAGATGGTGTGGGATGGGGAGATGGTTTGGGATGGGGAGATGGTTTGGGATGGGGAGGCAGTTTGGGATGGGGAGATGGTTTGGGATGGGGAGATGGTGTGGGATGGGGAGATGGTTTGGGATGAGGAGATGGTTTGGGATGGGGTGATGGTTTGGGATGGGGAGATGGTTTGGGATGGGGTGATGGTTTGGGATGGGGAGATGGTGTGGGATGGGGAGATGGTTTGGGATGGGGAGGCAGTTTGGGATGGGGAGATGGTTTGGGATGGGGAGGCAGTTTGGGATGGGGAGGCAGTTTGGGATGGGGAGGTAGTTTGGGATGGGGCTCCATGCAGGGCAGGAAGCCAGGGGTGCAGGAGGAAGAAGCATTTCCTCCAGTGACAGTACAGCTCGTGGGGACAGCAGCTTCTGGAAAATTCCCCTTTTCAGTCCTTCCCCCCCTCAGAGGTGGGGTAGCCCCTGCAGGCTTCCAGCTCTGCCACTGCTCCAGGAGCAGGGTGTGATTTTTACACGTTCCTGAGAGGGTGGGATGGGGTTTTTTAAGTGGAAAAAAAAATCCTAAATAAGCCCCTGTGCTGATGCTGAGCACACTTGGTCAGCCGTGACATGGGGTCAGCTTTAAAGCAGCAGGAGCAGCGATCCCATTTTTGGTGGGAATCCTGTGCTGGGGCATCTCCAGACCCCCTGGGCACACAGGGTCCTGCAGGTGATGGGGTGAGTTAGAGGTGAGTGTCCCTGTGGTGCTTTGAGCTGGATTGCCAAAAAGTGGGATTTTCTCCAGAGGAGGAAATAAAACAGGACAGAGAGGAAGAGGAAGAGGAAGAGCAGGTGTTGGAGCTGCAGGGACAGAGGTGACCCAGCTGTGGGACGGGGATGCTGCCACAAGGTTTGGGGTGGGTCCCACTTTGGGGAGCCCCCATGGCTGAGCAGTGAGATGCTTTTGCACTTCCCCTTCTCCTTGTGGGAAGAGAGCAGAGGTTTCCTGAGTGGCAAGCAGGAATTCTGGCTGGGGAGGGAGAGGCTGGCGTGCAGAGTGCCGTGGAAAAGCTGCTGGTGGCTGCCGTAATCTCACTCCAGAGCCCATCGAGCTGCCAGGTGAAACGCTGGCAGGAGGCAGCACCAATCCCTGGCAGCACGCAGAGGGATGCTGTGGAATTCCTCCAGCCCAGGGAAACCCCAAACCTGCTGCACTGAAACCCCAAAAAGCAGCTCTGGGTTCAGCAGAGGTGCTGAGCAGGGCTGCGGGAAGGTTTCGGGGAGAGCGCGGAGCCAGAGGTGAGAAGCTCTGTGGCTTTGAGGTTTTAGTTTGATCAAAGTGAAACCTGGGAGGAGGAACCCACCCTGTGCAGATTGCAGCTGAAACCGAGTTTCTCACTGCCCTCGAGCAGCTTGGGCCACCACAGCATCACCTGGGGAGGATTCTGAGTGTGGCTGTAAGAACTCTCCCAATCTCAGGGCAGATTCCCGAAGAGAAACTGCACGTGGTGGTTTTGAAATGCCTGCAGAAAGAGAGATTTCTGTCTGCTGCCCCGTGTGCAGGGTTTGGGGGGGTCTCAGAGAGATGTTCTTAGGTTTGTCTTTCTACTCAAGTCCAGAGATATAAAAAGAAAAAGCAATTCCAGTTACTTTTTGGTGAAATCAGAACTCAACACCCTTGGCCATGCTGCATTCCCACGGTCCTACATCCCTTCGCCTGTGGCTGTGGAAAAGATACTCAGGAGGGATTTATGAGTGAAACACTGCATGATTTATGGATGAAAAGCTGCATCTTGTGCCACCCTGGGGTGCCCATTCCCAGGGATTCCCCGTGTGCTGGGAACCCAGGAGGCTTGAGAGGATCAGTCGCCTGTCCTCACTGGGAAAAGTGCTTTAAATGCAGCTTAATTTGCCACTTGGCTGCTTGTTTCTTGGATGCAGAGATGAGTTTTTGGGGTAACAGCCAGGCTCAGGTCCCCCCCTGAGTGTGCCCAGGCACTGCTGGCCCATGGCAGCAGCCCCCCTTGGAAAGGGGAGAGGCAGCTCTTGCTCCATCCTCCTCAGTTCTCAGCTGTGCTGCCCTAAACTGAGAGCAAAACTTACTCAAGATTGTAGGCCAGGGGCTATTTAAATTCATCCCCGGGTTTGTGATCAGGACAAAAGTGAGGACCTGACCTCTTGTGGTCACAGCATTACCATGGCAATTTTCACGTGAAAACCGCCGTCCTGCCGGGCTCCTGCTGTTCTCCTGCTGTTTGCCACTCATCCCCTGGCCTGCTGTGAGGAAGGGGACAGAAAAGGAAAAGGGAAACCTCCATCATTTGATGTCCCTTGCCTGGAAAGCACGTGAGATTCCCGAGCTGCTTTTGAGGAATGAAAGCGAAAGGACGCGGATTTTTTTTATTTTTACATTTTTGGTGTGGGGTCAGCCGAGAAGGAACATGGGGGGCTGCCTTTATCTCATCCACGTGCATTTGGGGGTGAGGATTTGGAAGCTGGGCACCCCTCAAAGGGATGCTGGAGAGCAGAGGAGGACGAGGAGGAGGGTGTTGGCAGAAGCCTGGTCCGTGCTGCTGGCACCCCAACACCACGGGCTGACTTAAGGAAGGGAGTGGCAACCCAAATTTAGAACTTCCTGCTGTTTAATACCCAGAGTTGATTTGCTTTCTGATTAAGGAGGAGAAGGTGCTGAGGGAAAAAAAAAAAAAAAAAAAAAAGAAAAGCAGAAGCAGAAGCAGGGGGGTGAGTTGTGAGTGACTTCCCAGATCTCAGCTGGTGTCAGGGACAGGCTCCAGGGCTGGTCCTACAGTGACAACTCCTTGAGCCCTGGGGTGCTGCAAACCCCTCTGGTCCCAGTGGGTTGGCTGTGGGCTGTATCCCAGGTGAGCAGCTCTCCTCAGCTGCAGAAAAACACGGTGCAGAGAGTCCATTTGTGCCTTGAAATACATTTATTTTTTTAAACTTCTCTCTGAGATCGAGTGCTGAGCCACCAAGCTGCTGAGTAAACTCCCAGGATATGCCAGAAAAGGTTTTCCAGCAGAGCTAGGTCACTGTAGTTTTACTGGCAAAGCCTCTTAGGCATAAATGAAGATTATTCTGGTGAAAGCTTATGCTGGTACACTTTATTCTGGTACAAATCAGCTATCCTGGGGGGAAAAAAAAAAAAAGTGCCTCTGCACGTTGGAATTGTTTCTGCTCTGGGACATTTTGTGGTCTAGAAATGTTAAAATCACAGCCCTTGGTGATAGTGCTGCGTCAGCAAAAGCTGCTTCAGCTGCTGCAGACGTGCCCTGGCCAGGCAGGAGTGACACTGGGTGACAAAATGACACAGGGAAGGGTGGCCAGGGCTGGTGGCATTCCGGGTGTTCCTGGAGGGTCTGCCCTGCCCATCTGGGGTGTTGGCTGGTCCAAGCTGGAACTTTGTGCTGAATGGGATGGAAAAGAGCAGTGGAGCTGCCCGCAGGTGTTGGGTACAAATGTTTTATGAAGTTGTTTTTTTTTTTTTCCCTTATTGAAAATGATTGATCATGTTCTTGCTGTAATTATTATCATGACTGTGATAATGCCAGGAGAGTGCTGTCTGAGGGGAGGGGGATCCAGCAGTCGAGATGCTGCCCTGGATTTTGGAGCTGCCAGGAGCTGTTCCCAGCTGTGGCTCCAGTTTTGCCGTGTGACTTTGGTGAAGGTGACATCAGTCCGTGCCCTTCTTGTGCCATCAGTGTCTGGTTTTGGGGCTGCTAAAACCCTCGGTGAGGTGGGAATCCATCCCAAAGAGATCTTGGAAAGGCAGGGATCTGCTGAGGGAAAGGGGTGAGCACCAGAAAACACAAAACTGGGGCTGGGGCTGGTGTCCAGGGGATGGTTCCTGGCTGGGAGCACTCCCAGGGCATGGATCATGTGGCTCTGCCCTAAATGTCATATTCCTTGGGAAAAAAAAAAAAAAATAAATCCCCCATCCAAACTCAGCAGGCTCGTAGTTTGGAGGAAGAAAAAGAGCTTCACTGCGAATTCTTCAGCTGCTGACGAGCTCTGGTTTCTGATCTCCCAACTGCCATGGGGCATCTTCGGGGATAGACAGAGGTCGTTGTGCTGAAACAAAGGACACACACAGAAAATAGCTGCACTTGATGGGTGTGACAGAGGGGAAATGCTTTCAGAACTTTTTTTTTCCCGTTTTTTTTTTTTTTTTTATTAATTTAGAAACAGGCACAGAGTTTATTTTGGTCAAGAGATAGTCACACAGAGCAGCTTTAAATGGCAGAACTCCTCGAGGAGAAGGAACAGTCTCACACTGCTTGAGCTGAAAATGCCTTTGGGGAAATGCCTCCTCTGTTTGCTGCAGTCCAAGTGGTGCCCATCAGTTTGGGAATTTATTTCCTCAATCTAGGTTTTTTCTCTGTTTTATATTTATCTTTTTTTGGTAGCATTCTTTTTGCAGTCAAGGTCCTTTAGGGTGCTTGTGATGGGGAAAAGGGCACACTCCTCATATCCTCACTCCTGATGCTCATCTCTCCACCTCAAGTTATATTTTCCCCAAACTCCAATTCCCCCCTGGGCTGAGTTGCTTCGAGTGGACTCTTGATTTTGCTGAGTTTAAAAGCCCATATTTGCTCGCTGGATGTAAATGTTTGCCATTGCTGCTGCTCTCTCAGCAGGGTTTTGGAGCAGGGAGTGTTTGGATGAGGAGTGGAAACCTCCCAGTGTCCAAGAAGTTGCTTGGAACTTTTGAGTCCTGATGCTCTGCAAGAAACTCCTGGTCTGGTTTGGATTTCCCAGTGTGTGGCCGAGGGGTTTGGGTGTAAACACACCCAAATGTGGCTGTGCCTGCCCACATCTCCCTGTTCCCTGTCCTGTCCTGTCCTGTCCTGTCCTGTCCTGTCCTGTCCTGTCCTGTCCTGTCCTCTCCTCTCCTCTCCTCTCCTCTCCTCTCCTCTCCTCTCCTCTCCTCTCCTCTCCTCTCCTCTCCTCTCCTCTCCTCTCCTCTCCTCTCCTCTCCTCTCCTCTCCTCTCCTCTCCTCTCCTCTCCTCTCCTCTCCTCTCCTCTCCTCTCCTCTCCTCTCCTCTCCTCTCCTCTCCTCTCCTCTCTGTTTGGTTTTTACCTGCCAGCTCCATGCTGGGTGCTGAAATCACATTTTTATGACTGATGTGGGAACAGGGTGGCCGAGGGGAGCTGATGTGGTGATGTGGGATGTGCAGGGAGCTCCTGAGGCACCCAGGATTTGGGGATTTGGGGATTTTGGGAGAGGTGCTGGCCCCACACGTGCTTTGCTCTGTGATGTGCTCGAGTAAGCTCGGGCTGGTGGCCAGTGACCCTCCTGTGACCTCTCTGCCTTAAATATTCCAGATCTTTTCAAGGGAAGGACTGTGCCCTGCTGCCTTCCCTCTGCACAGCTCAGGGGCCTGTTTTCCCCGGATTTTTTCTGTTTTCTGCTGCACCCTTGGAAGGTGTCCCTCCATCCCCCCATGTCTGTGGGGTCCTGCTCCAGAAGGAGCTCCAGGGTGGCACTGGGGGCCCTGCTGCTCTCCCAGCCCTTTAAAGACACCCAAACCACAGAGCTGGGAAGTGCTGCCCTAAACCCCAGCCCTGGAATCCTGCAGGAATTTCCTGGGGTTCCTGTTGTGCCTCCCTCACGTCACTCAGCCTCGGGGGTGACGTGGTGGCCAGCGCTGGGTTTGTGTCAACATCCTGGGGCCAGGCCAGCCCAGGGACAGGAGTGCTCCTCCCTGCGGGGACAGGGCTGTCCTCGGGGTCACACGGGGGACACTGGGGACAGCAGTGAGGTGCTGGAGGCAGCAGTAGGACTCTGGGAGGAGCATTGGGATTTTGGGGTCAGTGATAGGATTCTGGGGGCAGTGATAGGATTCTGGGGGCAGCAGTGGGATTCTGGGATCAGCAGTGGGATTTTGAAGGCATAAATGGGACTCTGGATGCAGTGATGGGACTCAGGAGGTGGCAAAGGGATTCTGGAGGCAGCGGTGGGATTCTGGATGCATAAATGAGACTCTGGATGCATTGATGGGACTCTGGGGGCAGTGATGGGGTTCTGGGTGCAGTAATGGGGTTCTGGGTGCAATAATGGGGTTCTGGGTGCAGTAATGGGGTTCTGGGTGCAGCAGTGGAGTTCTGGAGGCAGCAGTGGGATTCTGGAAGCAGCAGTGGGATGCTGATCCCACATCTTTGCCAGAGCAGCATCGCTGCCTTGCTGAACCTCCTCTTCCTCCTGCTGGGGTTTCCCCACTGGGATCAGGGATCTCCAGGAAAGGCTGCTGGGGCTGGGCTGCTGTGGGTTCAGTTTCCCACTGTGTGACACCCACGGGCTCCTTGCCCCAAAATCCCTGATCCTGACGGATGCAGGCGCCTGAAGACAGAATTCCCCAGACTTTAGTTCACTTGGGGGTCTGCAGCCAAAGGCACGAACACCCAAGTGGCCGTGATGGTGTGTCTCTGGATCCCTGGTGTGATCTGGGGGGTCCCTGGGTGGGTTTTTGGGGGAGCCCTGCCCGTGCTGTCCCCCCTCTGTCCCCTCTGCCTTCCTCCCTCCCTGGGGCCAGAGCCAGCCCCTTCCTCGCTGGGGATTGTTTTGCAAGCAGCGTGACAGGATGAGGAGGAAATGTGCCAGGAATGGCTCCATGTCTCCTCTTGGGAGAGCTGGAGTCTATTTATAAGCCCCCCCTTCCCGCCCCCCTGCTCTGCTCCCCCGGGACAGGCAGACACAGCCCATCCTGCTGCCTGCAGAGCTCCCAGCAGGAGTATTCCACACTCACGGAGCCTTTCAGGCTGGAAAACACCTCCAAAATCCTCCAATCCCGCGTCTGAGCACGCAGCATTCCCTGCGGATGGACGCACACACCTCACACGAGTGATGCACAGACCGAGCCACCTCCACAGTGTGTTCAGGGCGCTGCTCTCCCCGTTCCCCACGCCCGGTGATAAATCCCAATTACCCTGAAGCAGGAGGGAATCAGCTGGAGCAGCCCCTGGCAGAGCTCAGAGCAGTGTCAGGGAGCTGGAGCAGGGCACTGATGCCTGCCTCGAGGTGGAAATGTTCTCAACGAGGTGGAAATGCTCTCAAGTGCCTTAACACCTGCACAGACAGTGCAGAATAAGCGGTTTGGAAGGATGGAGCTGCAGCTCAGAGGGCTGTGCCCCACATGGGTGACTCAACTCCCTTTCCCTTCTCCTCCTTGTCTTGCAGATTTCTCCAACCAGGTGAATTCCACGTCCCTGAACTCGCCCACGAGCCGGGGGCCCATGGCCACGCCGTCCTTGCACCCGTCCATCGGGCCGGGCATCGGCTCCTCGCTGGGCTCCCCGGGCCAGCTGCACTCGCCCATCAGCACCCTGAGCTCGCCCATCAATGGCATGGGCCCCCCCTTCTCCGTCATCAGCTCCCCCATGGGCCCACACTCGATGTCTGTCCCCTCCACGCCCAGCCTGGGGTTCGGCACCAGCAGCCCGCAGGTAAGGGGACGGTGCTGAGGAGGTCACTGCTGCCACCTCTCCGGGGTTCCTCAGCCACACAGGCGCCGGGGGCAGGCAGAAAAGCAGAAGCACAAGGAGGAAACTGAGCCGGAGGCATCCTGCTCCTTTGGGGGGCTGTGAGAGAGCAGCACAGCTGGAACACGGCTGTCCACCAGGTTTGGGGTGGAAGGGGAGTAGTGACCACACCTGGGTCACCTGGCGGCTGGTGTAGCTGTGGCAGGAGCCAGAGCTGCCCTAGGACTGGCTGGGATTCTTCTCCTTCCTGGAAGCAGCACATCCCCTCCAGGGCAAGCTTGATGTCCCCATAGAACCATGGAGATGTTTCGGTTGGAAAAACCCTCTAAGATCATCCAAGTCCACCTCAAAGCCGTGTCCCCAAGTGCCACACCCACACACACCTTTAACACTTCCACGGGTGGTGATTCCACCACTTCCCATGGGCAGCCTGACGACCCTTTCAACCCAGAAATGATCCCAAAGAGCCAATCCCAACCTCTGCTGGCACAGCTCGAGGCCGTTTCCCCTTTTCCTGCCACTTGTACAAACCCAGGGGTCCTCTGCCCGCTGCCCCTTTCTCCTCACAGGGCAAGGAGTGGCCTTCAGTGGCTGAAGATTATGTAAAATCTCCCAGCAGGGCGAGATAAGCTCTTTTTAAAAATAGCCAGATCGGGGTGCTGGCCAGCCCCTGCCACCTGTTGCTGGCTGCTTGCACAGGATATGTTTAGTAAAAGGGCAGATTAAGGAATTGGCCACCACCTGCCACTCGCTGCAAGTTTAGTTATTCCAGGCCCTCTCTGGGACTCAAGCACCTGCCAGCACCTTTATTTTTAAATATTGGCCTGATTTATTCCCAGAGAGAACAGGGGCTGTTTTACTATGTGAGGCTGTGCTGACTGCTGTCCCTGGGGATCCAGCATCCCTGTGCTGCTCAGAGGAATAAGATTGGCCTCTGGATGAGCTTTTCCCATGCAGCATTCAGCCCATGACCCCCTCGGATGTGCAGGGAGCTGCACCCCACTTCCCAGGGCAGGAGAGCAGCAGGGGACACGTCCCCTCCCACCCCAGGGGAAGGGGAACTGAAAGTGCTCCTGGGAACGGGCAGCACGAGCGAAATCAGCAGCCCCAGCGCCAGAATGGTGGGGAAGGAGTGGGAAGGGGATGTGAGGCAACCCTGGGAGGAGCCACAGGCCGGGGAGATGGCGGGGAAGGGGCGAGGGTGAGGTGCAGGTTGGGAGCAGCGGGCGGGGGAAGCGAAACGAAGCGGAGCTCCAGGGCAGAAGGGGAAGTGAGAGTGTGGTGGGATGGTGCTGGGAGCGAGCTGGCTCCAGCCCTGGTGGCTCCAGCCCTGATGGCTCCAGCCCTGGTGACTCCAACCCTTGGGTCCAGCCCTGATGGCTCCAGCCCTGGTGACTCCAGGCCTGGTTACTCCATCCGTGGTGGCTCCTGCCCTGATGGTCCCAGCTCTTGGTGGCTCCAACCCTGGTGGCTGGAGCCCCATGGGTCCAGCCCTGGTGAATCCAGCCCTTTTGGCTCCAGCTCTTGGTGGCTCTAGTCCTGATGGCTCCAGCCCTGGTGGCTCTAGCCCTTTTGGCTCCAGCTGTTGGTGGCTCCAGCTGTTGGTGGCTCCAACCCTTGGTAGCTCCAGCCCTTGGCTCCAGCCCTTGGCTCCAGCCCTCAGAGCGCCCATCCTTTGTTCAGGGACTTGTCTTAAGTGTTTTTCCTCGAGGTGACACTTCAGAAGGCTTCAGCCTAATGGCTCCTGCCATCTGTTCCCTGTCTGGCCTCATTAGGTCCCTGTCCCTGTCCCTGCAGCGGGGAGAGGCGCCTACCTGGGCAGTAGAGTGCAGGGAGGGGAGGAGGAGGAGGAAGGAGGAGGAAGATGAGGAGGAGAGGAGAGGGCAGCACAGCCCCCCTGCCCGGCCGGCAGAGCGCCAGAGTAAATGAGGCGTGTGGCCCCCGTGGCCGGGCAGGGCTGGCACTGATGGAAGGTGGTTTGCATCAGATGGCAGATGCCACTTGCCATCAGGCCACGCCTCGTCGCCTCTGGAGAGGCAGCGGAGCAGAAGGGCACGCCGTGTCGAGGTCCCCGGGGCGGGTCCCCTCTGCCCCAGCTCTGCTGGCGTGGGAAGGAGCTGCCAGGCTCCCCAAAAACCGGGGGGCTCACCCCACCCATGCCAGGGGAGAACCCTGCAGCCCTTGGTGGCAGTGCTGGAGGATGCTCCCAGAGTTCTCCATGCAGCACTGGGAGGTCCCCAGGGTCCTGCAGGGTTTGCAGACACAGCCCCAAATTCAGGGCGTGTGGCAGGGCTCCTGCAGTGCCCGTGGGAGGGGGATGCTGGAGCTGAGCTGGCCCAGGGATGAGGGGAGCTGGCAGCGCTGAGCAGGATCCCAGCCACACTGCGGGGCTGGACCCAGCAGCTCCGCGATTTAACACGTTCCTTCAACCCTCTTACCTAAAAAATGATGGGAGAACGGGGGAAAAAGCGCAGGATTTTCAGCAGGAGCTGCGAGGGGAGGACTTTTCCACGCAGTTTGTGTGGAGCAGCAGCCCCAGGCGTGGCTGGCAGCAGCTCGGGATGCCCGGGGGCGAGCGGGGAGAGATCAGACGTGGGATTAGGCTTTTCCAGAGCCGCTGTCTGCCTTTGCACAATGCTCTTTGTAAGGGTGCCCGGGGGAATGGGGAAGGGCTGGGATGTTTTTTGGGATGGGAGGAGGAGGAGGAATAAAGCTCTGCTTGCCAGAAGGGCCAGGATTCAGTGCAGTGAGTGGAGAGGGAAGGGAAGGAGCCAGAGGTGTCACTGGGGAAGCAGAGCCCTGGTGGCTGGGCTCAGTGCTGAGCTGGAGCCGCGCTGGCCCGGAGCAGAAGTGCTGTGCCAAGGTCAGGGGCTGCTGTCCCCTGCTCTGTCCCCTCCCTGCACGTGCTGCCGGGGCAGGCAGGCGCCAGGGCGCTGTGGGAACCCCGGGGTGGCTGTGCTCAGCTTTGGGGCCCGTGCTGGGAGAGGAACCAGCGAGTTTCCCCTCCCCAGGCCGGGGCTGACTCAGCTCTGAGCAGCTGATCCTCCGGGCTGAGGAGGTTGGTGGCACCCCAACCCTCCTGAGCGGGTCTTGCTCTGCCCATCATCCCCCCCAGTGTTCGCAGGGGGCTGCTGGAAGTGGTGCTGAAGGGCTTCATCTTCATCCCACGGCCAGGGAGGCCAGCGTGACACGAGCCATGGCCACCAGCTGCACCTGGGAACTGGCTCCACTGCCCACAGAGCGCTCTGGCAGGAATTCCTGGGCAGGTCACCCTGACTTGGCAACCTCTGCTGCCAGGGGAGCACAGAAATCATGTGGCACTCCAAAAGAGATGCTCCTGCCTGAGAGACCTGCTCCTCCTTCCCCTCTCTGCTCTGTCAAACAGCAGCTAAAGCCAGGAGTGCATCCCTGGGTGGCACCAGGTGCCAGCTGCCTTGGATTCATCAGCTGGCACAGGGAGGCAGATCCATCCCATTTCTCCGGGGTGGGTTTACCTGCCTCTCTCGTGTGGCTGTCAGTCGTCTGCCTGCCAAATATTCCCCACCAGCCTGGAGACTTGAAAGCCAGAGGAGCGGCTGCGCTGCTCTGAGTGACAGATCACAAGCCCTGGGACTTCCCTGAATTAATTTGTGACAAATGCAATTGCTGAGGGTCTCTGTTAGAGCAGAGAAAGGCAACAAACAGAGGCACAGGCCTGTGGATCCGTCCTGGCTTTGGGGGTTGGCAGGGATGGTGGCTGTGTGACAGTCCCCGGCAGGCTGATTCCCCTGGGGCACCCACAGTGTGCTTCCAGAGCTGACCAAGTCCAGGTCCCCCATCGCCCCCAGACCCTCCTGGATGGGGTGAGCTTGTCCCCTTACTGAGATCCTACAGCCCTGTGCCTCAGTTTCTCTTTGCACACAGGGATGTAACAGCCCAGAGGGGGATTCAGCCCAGGAACCCTCCACCCCACAGCAGTGCCGTGGTGCCAGTTCCAGCCAAGTCTCTGCTTCTTGGGGGCCAAGGGAAGGAAGGAGAGACGTTTGGGAGTCGCAGGGATGTGTCCCACCCACTCCAGCTCTGGAATCCAGGCCCTGCTGCATCTGGGATGTGTTTATTTGCCATGCAGCTTTTCTTTGGAGAGATAATGCTAAAGGGATATCTATAAACTGCGGAGCTAAACGAGGGTGTCCTGGCCTTCATCATCCCTGCGAGGGCTGCTCCCAGCCAGCAGCTCTCCCACTGCAGATCTTCCTCCCTGGATCCTGTGCTGGTGTGAGGCTGGGGTGGCTGCTGACCCCTGCCTGTGGGGGCTGTGCTGGGGCAGTGCAGGAGGAGCTTTATTTCCAATTAAATCATGAAAAAACATCGTTTTTGCATGGGCAGGGTGCTCAGGGGACTGGCCATGTCCTGCCCCTTGTGTCACCCTGCTGCCAGCTCAGGGCCACCCCAGCTCCTGTGCCAGGGCAGGTGAGGGTTGTGCCTTTGGGCTGAGGGCTGCTGTGCCCAAATCCTCTTGGTTCAGCAGTGCTGGGCCACGCTGCAAGCTTGTCCCCTGCTTGTCCCTCCTGTCCTAAGTGACACAGCCCCGTGTCCCCAGTGCCAGCTGAACCCTGTGCTTGTCCCTCCACAGCTCAACTCGCCCATGAACTCCGTCACCAGCACAGAAGACATCAAGCCACCCCTGGGGCTCAATGGGGTCCTCAAAGTGCCAGCACATCCCTCAGGAACGATGGCCTCCTTCACCAAGCACATATGTGCCATCTGCGGGGACAGATCTTCGGGTGAGGCTGGCACCTGCCCCGGGAGGGGCTCGGGGCAATGGTTTGGGGTGTGGGTGCCCTGGCAGAGCTGGCTTTGGCTCCTGGCAGCACAGCAGGAGCTCTCCTTGTCCCCATGTCTCCATGGGGCAGGGACATGCCTGTGCCTTGCAGCAGAGGGTGAAGAGCCGAGCCAGGAGACCCCAGGTCCATGTTTAGCACTGGGGTCACCCCCTCACCCTGTTGGCAAAAAAGGCATCGGGGTTTGTCGTCCCTGTCCCCATCCTGTGATCTGCACTGTCACACAGTGCCGCGGGAGAAGATGCTCCTAAAGTGGAGTTCCTCAGCTCGGGGGTGATAAAGATGTGCTAATTCCCTTTATTCTCCTGCTTTTCTAAAAGCCTCCTGCTCCAGAGGAGCTCTGGCTGCCTGGCTGGGTGCCCTTTGGGACCCTTCCTGTGCTCCAGGCTGGAGGTGGAGGGTGGGAACACGGTACAGAGCAGGCTGGCTCGTGTGGCTGCTGTGGGGGGCTCCAAAAACTCCTGGAGGTACAGGGGGACACCCTGTTCCACTGCTGCACTGCCCCACCCCTGCTGCATGGCCCAGAAATGACCTTTCCCTGGATGGAAGGCAGGATGACACCCACGGGTGCCACCCTGATCCTGTGGACGCCAAACCACTGTCCTCCAGCTCTAAAAAAACCTCTGCTCACCCCGTTAAAACACAACCGGGAAGAGCTGCTGGCAAAGAAACCACCTTTAAACTTGAATTTTCTCCCTCCCCCAGGTAAACATTACGGGGTTTACAGCTGTGAGGGCTGCAAGGGCTTCTTCAAGCGCACGGTGAGGAAGGACCTGACCTACACGTGCAGGGACAACAAGGACTGCCTGATCGACAAGCGCCAGCGCAACCGCTGCCAGTACTGCCGCTACCAGAAGTGTCTGGCCATGGGCATGAAGAGAGAAGGTAAGGCCTGGCCTGGTCTCAGCACCCAAGGGTGCTGCAGAGTCCTCGGTGGGTGTCGGAAAAAACCCGCTTTTCTGTCCCAAAGATGGGATTTTTGGGTCCGGGGGGAAGGGTGAGATGGTTGCGGGAGTCAAAATCAGGAGGTGTTCCTGATCAGAAGCCAGTTCCTCCAGCCACAAGAATTTCCTAATTGCAATGCATTATATTTTCATTCTAATATTTTGTTATATTCTTTTATATTTCATTATATTGTTTCATCATATTGTATTATATATATATTACATATATATGTATATATATTTTAATATATCAATAATATATATAATATATATATGTACATATACATATATACAATATATATAATATATATATATTACATATATAGACATATACATATATATACATATACACATATATATTATATATATGTAATACACATTATATATCTATATATTACATGTTATATACATATATATATATTATATATATGTAATATATATATTTATATGTATATGTATTTTATATATATGTAATATATTTTATATATATGTAATATATTTTTTATATATATATATATATAGTGTTTCTTGGCCTATCAGCTTTTGCCACACAGTGCTGCTAATGCTTCTAGGCCAATCATCTGTTAAAGTACCCCGTGTGCATCTTGCTACAGTGCATCTTTAGTAGTTCTGTTTCTCCAAAATACCTGGTCTGTTTGCAAGGCCATCGTCTGAAACTCGTTTCTGGTTCAGTTTCTCTCTCAGCAGTGTCTGTCCATGGCCTTTCTCAGTATATTTTATCTCAGGGTTTGCCTACAGGTGTATGAGACTGTGTGAGCCTTCTGTCAGACTTTAGGAATCCTCTAAAATCCATTTCCCACAGGTGGGCACCGAGAGGCCGGGGCAGAAATCTCAGTTTGTGTCTTGCTTTTGTGCCTCAGCCTGAGCATCTTGTGGCCTCCAGAGCCTCCTGTGCTCTCTGGAGCAGCCCTGAGTCCCAGAGCAGGGCTCAGGTGATGGGTAGGGACAGTTCCCACTCCAGCCTGGCCTTGGACACTTCCAGGGATGAATGAAGTCCTTCACAGCTTCTCTGCGCATCCTGTGCCAGGCTCTCACCACCTAATCCAACGCTGCATTTTTTTCTTTTCTCATTGGGAAGAAAAAAAGAGATTGAGTCTCTTTAAGACAGCCCTTCCCTTACTGGAATTTAAATTTAGGATCTAAACTTCCCCGGCAGTGCCTCTTTTAAATGATCTTTTTAAACGCTGACTGCGTCTGTTCTAATCTGCCGGCAGAACAGGCTTTTAGCCGACGTGTCGCGAGGGTGACCCCAGTTCTGTGCTGCTTTTCTCTCCCCTTACATCTTCAGAGCCACACTTGCCTCCCTGACAGGCTGATAAATCCAGCCCTGCTCTGGCCCTGGCCCACAGCTCCAGCCTGGGAGCCTTTGAAGAGCACTTATCCCCGTCAGGAGCCTTGATTAAATGGTGTTGGGCAAACCCTGCCACGCTCGCTTTGTGGGGTTACCCAAGGAGCAGAGTCACCAAGTGTCACAGCTGTCTGTGCTGGAGGTGTGGGGACATTGCCAGGGCACCCAAGGGACCTGCTTGGCCCTGCTGAGCTTAACCCTTCGGTGCTCAAATCAAATGTTCCTGCTCCAGCAGAGCATTAAGGAGAGATTGAGGCGTTCAGGGCAGGGCAGGAGTGGGGGCTGGCATTGCCCTGCGTGCAGAATACTGGATTCCATGGGAGATGTGCAGTGGGATGAGGAAAATCTGATCCAAAACTTGAGCCACGGGAGACTCAGGTGACCAAAAAGAAGCCAGGAGTTCTCCTGTGTGTTCAGCAGGAGAAATACAGAGCATCCCCTTACCCTGGCACTGCATCCAGAGCCTCCCACAGGCAGCTGGAGACCCAGTTACCTTTCAGCCCCCCAGAACAAGGTGTGCAGGGCTGGGAAGAGCAGCAGGAATGTTGGGAAAAGCAGCAGGAAGGCTGGAACTCTGCCACCCCTTTGAGCAGGTACCTGCTCCGTGCCTGCCGTTAGTGCTGATTGCATGGGCAGCGCCGCTAAAAATTACGGGTCCATTAATTAATTTCTAAATGGTGGTGGAAGTCCCCAGGGAGCACGTACAGTGTGAGGACTCTATTAATTCATCTTGATTAACATTATCACAATGAATAGCAAATGAATTCATAATGATCAGACAATTATTTAAAAGTGTGACAGATGGGATCCTGGTAACTCCAGGAGTGCACTCAGGCAGTGCTGATGGATCTGGTGAGGGCAGTGTTGGGGAAGGGCAGGAGCTGGTGATTTGACAGTCATCATTAGATGATTTAGGCATAATCCCCGTGTAGGGAAAGCTGGAATAACTCCCCTGTCTGTTGTTATAAACCTGGAAGTTCAGTGTCTCACAGAAATGTCTCAGTTGTCCTAAAGCTGAAAGTCAGAAGTTGGATCTCGCTGAGCTTTGGTTAGGAGCAGCTCTTGAGTTTCACTTGTGGTGTTCATCTGATTTGTCAAAAAAAGGTCTCTTCCCATTGCACCCACCCCAGCTGACTGACACTCCTGCTCCCACCTCTATTTTGGGGAAGAGTTTCAGGCTAAATCCTGCATTGCTAATTCCTTTTGCCTCAATACTCACAGCATAGCTGGCTTTTTATCTTCTAGCATAAACTCTTGTACCTTTTAAGTAACAGAGCCCAGGTTATGGGCCTCATTTCCCAAAAAAACACCTTGCTCTGGAGACCTAATTTATAGCTGCAGAAAAGCACAGCAGATTCCTGCTGGGAAGTGTCTCTCCTGAGGCCCAGAGGTACTGGGATGTGATGGAAGCACAAAAAAAGCCTCTAAAGTGAGTGCTGGAGCTGTGGTGAGAGGCAGGGCTGGGGAGCAGTGCTGTGACCTGCAGGGTGATGCTGGGAGGAGGAGTGAGAGCCGAGGTTGTACTCAGTCTAAAGAGGGTGAAAGGAAAGGGGGGTTCTTGGGCGAGAAGTTGGATTAGAGGAGTAAAATCAATGGAGAGATTTTATCCCGATCAATGTTGAGGTTCCAAAACCTCCTGATGGAGGTCTGGAAGGGTTTGATCCCAGCAGCTGAGGGGTGAACATGCCAAGAGCAGACACAGGGATGGACCTTGTGCCCAGGCAGGGCAGAAGCAGCAGCAGGTCCGGGGGACAGGGATCCTTCATGGCTGCAAACCTTGGCTGGAAGTGGGGAAAACCTGAGCAGGGGTTTCCTCCTGCTGTGTGCATCTCCTCTTGCTGTTCCCTGTCAGAAACACGTCACAGAGATCCCAACTGAATGAGCCTCCTCCTCTCTGGGATACTGCAGCCGTAATAAATAAGCAACTGGGAGCATTTTTCCCCCTGTGAATGAATTCTGCCAGCTGTGTCAGGCTTTGGTGTTTTTGTGCTCTTGTCTCCCACTAAACGGCGGAGAGTCAACAAAATTAAGATTACCATCAGGGATCTTGACTCATGCAGGGATTATTGCTGTGGGGGTGGCTGTTGGCATCCAGGAAGATGAAGATGCTGAGCTCTCCCTGCTTGATCTGTTCCTCGTTGGGGTCCGGGCTGCCTGTGCATCAGCAGCCTTGGCAAGGGAAAGGGAAAGGGAAAAAAAGTGGAAACTGCCTTGGAATCAGGGAGGCACCGGTCTCGTGCAGAGGTGAGAGTGGACACCAGGGGGTTTGGGATGGGGTCCGGTGTGGCAGGAGGTGACAGCAGAGGTGACAGGGTCAGCGGGGGCGTGGTGCAGCCCCCGTGTCCGGAGGAGCCGCCCCGGCAGCGCCTGGGGATCGCGCAGGGAGCAGGAAATTCCAGCGAGGAGCCCTTTCCCATGCTCCCTTGGCCACCTCGCAGGGAGCAGCCCTTGGGAAGCAGATCCCAGAGCCTTCTCCGGGATGTGAGGGGCTCCTGGGCAGAGGCAGCCGGCTCTGCTGGCTTCCCCCAGGCTGCGGGCTGGGCTTTGGTGCCAGACGGGTGAACTGGATGTTGGAGCATCTCAGAGCCCATCTGGAGAGCAGAGAGCTGTTCCCCTGCAGCACCTGCAGCTCAGGCTGCGTGGCTGATCCCAAAGTTGTTCCTAAATGCAGGTGCAGGCACGGCGTGGCTGCAGCTGCCGAGATGCAGAGCCGTGCTCAGAGTGTGCAGGACATCTGTCCAGCTGCGTGCCTGCTCCCTGGCTTCAGGACCTCATTAAACTTCACAGCCTGAGTTAATTCTTCCTCTCCCCGTGTTTGGGGGTTGCTTTTCCCCTCTCTCACTTGCCAGGCTGAGGGGTTCAGCCTGGGAAGGGTTGGACTTGCAGCATCTCCACAGCCCTGAGACCTTCCCGTGTCTCCAGGGAGCTGCTCAGTCACTCAGTCCAGAGGGATTCCCACGTGGAGTGACCTGTGCCTGATCCCCTGCAGTTTGGGCCATCCCAGCTCCTGGGCCATCCCTCAGGAGCACGAGGAATCTGGGGAGAAAGAGCAGGAATTCAGGTTTCCAGCCCACTGTCCGAGTGGATGTGAGAGCAGGCGAGTGGCCGCAGCCTAGAGAAGGGGCAGAGTTCAAGAGCACAGTTATTTTTAGGAGTAATTTTGGAATGGAAAATGTCTTCCAGCTTAATGAGCTTGTTTCTTATATCCTTTTAAAGTGCTGCTCTTTAAACCAGCTGGTTAAATGATGCTGGGTTTGGTTGGTGGGGTTTTTTGGGGTTTTTTTTTTAAGGATGCTCTTAGGTTGAGAAAATGGGTTTGGCTTATGGATTTCTCTCCTTTTGTTGCTGTTTGTTTATACTTCAGTGTCCAGAGGCTGAAGTGAGCTAGAGATTTTTTGCTGTTGTTTTCCAGAGCTGTTCCTCTTGTGAACTAACTGCATGCAAAGGGTTTCAATCCACTTTTTAACGCTCTGAAGTTACACTTTTTAATTATCACGATGGTATTTTGCATCCCTTAAAAAAATTACGGCGTTCAGTTGAAAACGTTGGAGGGAAAAAAAAAAACCCCACATTTATTTCATGTGTTGCAGCTTTTGAGGTTGTTTACAGTAGCAGAAGGCTGCACCTCTGAAAAAGAAAAAAAAAATAATAGGTGACACACGAAAGCAAAGCAGAAGAAACACTGTCTGAATTCGTTTTCTCAGCTGTCTTGGCATTTTGGATATAAACAGGTGCCTGGGGCATAAACGCTTCAAGATGCTGATGATACACAGCAAAGACGTGGCTGCATGAAAGGCACAGAGCCCAATAGACCCCAGTGTGAGAGGATCAGAAATCCCCAATGACCCCCACCCTGCACCTCATAAATAACCAGCCACTCACCTGCAGGATGGGGGAAAAATAAAACTGAGCAGGTTTGGGGCTGAGCTTTGGTGCCTTCCCCCTGTGCTCTCGGGACACTGGGTCTGTTTCCCTGAGAAAACCCCATTTTTTTAGGGGAGTGAATTATCCTTTCCCCATGGAAAGGAACAACCTCCACCCCGTTGCTCCTGCAGGGGTGGATTTTCATCCCACCAAGCTCTGTGTTGACACTGGGCGAGTGTCACTGGAGCTGCTGGAGTCTCTGCCAGCAAATAAACCAACCTGTGCTGCTCCTGCCCTCTCAGAAACACCGTTTCCCTGTGGAAAACCCTTTTCTTTGGGCCTCTCCCTCCGTCCCCTGACATTCCTTTGGCAGTGCCCACGAGCGTGGCCGCCCACAGGGGTTGGTTTGGCCACCAGAGCTGGGTTGGGTGGCGCTTTGCAGTGGACTCAAAGCTGCTTTTTCAGCCATCAGATGCTGCCCCATGTGCAGAGCCGAGGTGTCCAGTGTGGTGTGGACACCTGCAGAGAGAGGGTGGATCTGGCATTTTGGCACATGCAGCCCTCGGGCTTGGATGGCTGAGGCTCATCTGCAACCCACAGGACGAGACATTTTGGGTTTTTGAAGACACGAGAGGTCACCAAGGAGTGGCTTGGACACATGGGGCTCCTCCATGTCTTGCTGTATCGTGGCCTGGGGAAGTGCAGATGGGCTGGAGAAGCTCAAGATGAAACATGACAGCAACTGGCCTGAGGCAAGTACAGACCAAATCAGGCAGAATAACAGGAGAGGCTCTTCATCAGGTGCCATGGAAAACACAGGCTTCTGTCCTTGGCTCGGCGCAGACATAGCTGGAGGAGGTGGGGCTGCCTCTCCGTGCTCTCCAACTGCATCTTTTTTTTTTTTTTTTCCTCCTCAAGTGGATTGCAAGATTCAAAAGCTTCCCTTATGTTTAGAAAACCAGCCTGGAAAAGCTCTCAGCCGTCCCTTGAAGAGAAATAAAAGCATTGGCACAGCAGTCAGCACAAAAGAGAGGGCAGGGAAGCTCAGCTCTGGAAACACGGGGTGGCCACAGCCTGAGAGTGCTCTGCCTTGCAGGAGAGGGTTTTCTGGCCAAATTCCTGCCTCAGCTCCTGCATTTGAGGTGGATAGACCCCCACTGTTGATCTAAAGCTGTGCCACCCTCAGGACCAGGAAAATCAGCCTTTTTGGGAAGCTGAGAAGAGCAAGGTGGTTCCCACTTTGGTGTCACCAGACAAGGATGAGGTGACAGTGAGGTGATTATGGGAGGGGAGTTCTTGTGTACCCCAAAGCAGGCCCAGGGCTGCTGCAGGAACAGTTTTGTTGAACACATGAGGAATGAAGCTGTTCCCACTTCGTTCCTGGAGCTGCCTGTAGGGATAGAAAATAGGATCAGCAGCCTGGCAGGTATCCCCAAAACCTGCATCCATCCCAGGGCTGGGCAAGTGTCCTGCATCATTCCTGAGGGAGGGACAGGCTGTGTTCACAAACTCTGGGTGATGGAGAGATGGATGGATGGAGGAAGGGATGGATGGATGGATGGATGGATGGATGGATGGATGGATGGATGGATGAAGGGAGGGATGGATGGATGGATAATGGATGGATGGAGGGATGATGGATGGATGGATGGAGGGATGGATGGATGGATGGAGGGATGGATGGATGGAGGGATGGATGGAGGGATGGATGGATGATGGATGGATGGATGGATGGATGGATGGAGGGATGGATGGATGGAGGGATGGATGAAGGGAGGGATGGAGAGATGGAGGGAGGGATGGATGGATGGATGGATGGATGGAGGAAGGGATGGAGGGATGGATGGATGATGGATGGATGGATGGATGGATGGATGGAGGGATGGATGAGGGATGGATGGATGATGGATGGATGGAGGGATGGATGGATGGATGGAGGGATGGATAATGGATGGATGGAGGGATGGATGGAGGGATGGATGGAGGAATGGATGGATGGAGGGATGGATGGATGGATGGATGGATGGATAATGGATGGATGGAGGGATGATGGATGGATGGATGGAGGGATGGATGGATGGATGATGGATGGATGGAGGGAGGGATGGATGGATGGACAGAGGCAATGCTGCAGTGATCCCACACTAGTCCTGCCGTTGGAGGAGGCTGCCTGGGCTCGGCAGCAGGGGTGTAGCAGAGCAGATCACACCTCCTGCAGAGGGCTGGGTTTATCTTTGGCTGCTGGGTGGGACGGTGCCATCTGCTGTGCCCGGGCTGTCCCTGGAGCCGGCTGTGCGTGGGGCTGAGCTGGGATGAGTCAGCTGTGCCCTGACCAGCTCTGCAGGGAGCTGCAGCACCGATTTTCTGCTGCAGCAGCTCCGAGCTGGGATCAATAGGAAGAACTCTTTACGTGTCTGATCTCTGCCCATCTGTCTCTTGTGGTGTTTGTATCAGCTGGGTTCAGGCTGATCACAGGCAGGTGCTGTCCAGGTGCCCTGTAAGATCCTGTCCTACAACCCCTGAAGTGTGTCTGACTCTTCAGGCCAGGAGTGTGGCACTGAGAGGGTTGAGATTTACACACTGAAGGCTTTAAGTAGCCCCTGTCTGCCCAGAGCTCTGCAGTGCTTTGCCACAAATCCCAGTGTCCAGCACGAGGATGTGTTTTTGGGGTTCACACCGCGGTGGGGTGACCCCAGTGATCCCAACTTTGCACCTTCATCCTTGAGAGCTGCTCCAAATCTCCATCAGCACTTCGGCATTTAAATCTTTTCATAAGACCCCATTTATTGAGGGTTTGCCTTCCTCTCAGGATTTTGTGTTATTTAGTAGGTGTTTCATCTCCTCTAATGCGCCCAGAGGAATCCTGGTGCATCTGTGCTGCTGAAGAAGGGTTGGCATTAAGCAAAAACTTCCCTCTCTCTGATGACTGGAGAAGCAGGAGTGGGGTTGGAGGGGTGAAATTAAAGCAGGGTTTTACGATGGCTTGAAAAAGAAGAAGAATCCACGCCAGATGGACAAAAGCCACGGCACAGATCTGGGTTTCCCTGGCTGTGGCAGCCCAGCAGACAGTGTTGGTGGGCCTGGGGAGCCTCTGCAGCCCGTGGACTTCAGAGCAGTTTGCAGAAAGGAACCTCTTGCCTTTTTGCATAACAGCTCTCACATGGAAGAGGCTGAGCTCTGTTGACGTGCAGCAAACAGCAACACTGAGAGAAGGGAGGGGGAGCACTGGGAATCAGCTCCAGGAGCTGGGTTAATGGGATCAACGGCCAGAGAGGGCTCCTTCAGCCTGTCTCTCCATTTCCTGGGTTGTTTTTTTCTTTTCATTTCACTTAACTTTATTTTATTTTATTTCATTTCATTTCATTTCATTTCATTTCATTTCATTTCATTTCATTTCATTTTTTAAATTTTATTTATTTTATGTTATTTTTATTTTTAATTTTATTTTATTTCATTTTTTCCTGCAGTGTCATGTTGTAGGGTTTGATTTTGCACTTGGCACAGAGCTGATGGTCTGAAAAGCCTCGTTGTGTTACAGACAGCTCTGGTTTCCTCCAAACCATTCCTGTGCCCCTGCTGCTCTGCCTGAACATCCCAGAACCAGCTTCAAACGCAGCAGGAAGGGGGTGCTGGGGTAATTGTCAGTAAACAGCAGGGTTTTTATGTTATTGCAGTGCCTCAGCAAAGAGCTGGGTGAGTTCAGAGAGTTGTGTGTCATGGCCAGAGATGTTCTCAGGCAGAGGGGGCTGAAATGTGCTGTGGGAAACAGTGGAAAATGTGGGATTTGGGGTCTGTGACAAGGTGATGGAGAAGAGAGAGAGTTCCCACTGCAACTGCACAAAGCTGCTTTCCAGGGGTGGGAAAAGCGTGTGCAGGTTTCCAAGGGAGGTCATTAATAATAATAATAATGCTATTAGCATCCAGTGAGTGTTTTTTCATCTCTGAGCTGCTCAGATAGAGCTCAGCAGCATGTGACAGGCTGCTGAGATCATTCCCACCCCACAGGATTGGGGACAGGTCTCTCCTGTCTGTCTGGGGCTTGCCCAAAGGCAGGATGGAGGTTTGCATGGAACTCCTGTCCCACGGGAGCTGGAGAGGGTCACGACGTGGCCTCCAGGGAAATTCAGCACTGCCAGCCTCAGAGGTGGCTGAGCTCTGCATTTCTGCTTTAAAGTGACCTGTTATAGGATCCCCTGATTCTGTCCCTTCACCCTCCTCTCTCCTGCAGTGACTCCCACTGGGGTTTCTGGTTTCCTTCCTGGTGCTTTTCCATCATTTGCCTTCAACCTTTTTTTTTTTTTTTTTTCTTTCCAGCATCCATCCCTCTGCAGAGAAGGGCCTTTCCCAGCAGAGCCCCTTCCCTCAGAAGTGGCTTTTCCAGGCAGGATCATCCCTCTCCCTGCTCCCAGGGCAGAGCTGATTTCCCACCCTGGGGCTGCTCCCTGCCTTTCCCATTCCCTGGGGAAACCCCAGCACACGTCAGAGGGGAGGTGATGCTGCTGCTGCAGGACGATTTGGGGCGGGTTTGGTGGCCTGCTGTGGGGTGACACTGACGCTGCCCTGTCCCCTGTGTGTCACTCCCAGCCGTGCAGGAGGAGAGGCAGCGGGGCAAGGACCGCAACGAGAACGAGGTGGAGTCCACGAGCAGCGCCAACGAGGACATGCCCGTGGAGAAGATCCTGGAGGCTGAGCTGGCCGTGGAGCCAAAGACAGAGACCTACATCGAGGCCAACATGGGCCTGACACCCAGCTCGGTGAGGAGCCTCTGCCCCAGGGGTGGCTGTGGGGACGTCAGGGTTCGGGGTGGTTCTGGTTTCTCTTTTCTCTGCCGAGGTCAGGATGAATACACGTCGATTTTAGAGTTCAGGCTTGGGTGTTTATTGTTTCATACCTCCTTACAGACTCGTGAGGTGTGAGGTCTAAGTAGCAGGTTAGAAATCATCTAAAATGGAGAGCTTCTAACTCCTTCCAAGGTTATTTAAGTGATAATTACCCAATAATGAGGCGATCCCTGTATTATTTATACTTTTGACCCAATAATGACCATCCAAGACCCACAACGCAGGCATCTGTCACCCAATTACACCCAAACCCATGAAGGAGGAGGAAGAAGAAGGACTTAACATCCAAAATCATCCATCTTGACTCACTGTATACAAAAATCCCCAAATCCTCAGTTTGCAGAATTCCAGCAAGGAGTGACCATGAGGACAGCTGGGGCAGAGAGGGAAAAGAAGCAGCTGAGAAATGCAATTCTTGGCTCTGCTGCAGGCTCTGTGAGTCAGCAGAGCCAGCAGCCACCAGCCTTTGGTGTCCTCTGTCCCACAGCCACAGGGAAGGAAGAGGTGCTGTAAGGAATAACTGAAAGGGCTCACAGAGAAGATTTTGTTGTCAAAAACAGCCCTCGGTGCTAAAAGGCAGGAGGGACACTCCATGCTCTGAAGAGCTCTGAGTCCAGCTGAGGCAATAAACTGTGTGGCTGAAGTGCAGAGAGATAAGAGCTGGAGGATGAGGGTGTGACTTCTCAGCTGCAGAATTATGCAGCTGCTTGGCTCTGAGGAGAGAAAACCTGGAGGAATTTGCCTAGAGGTTGACTTTCAAGTTCTTTTCCCAGTTAGGAACTTGCCTTATAACGGGGCCTGCTTGGAGCATCTGGGCTGTACCAGGATGTGCTGTGACAAGAGGGAAATGGGGCAGCCTGGGCTGGTGGAAGGTGTCCCTGCCCATGGCAGGGGGTTGGAATGAGATGGTTTTGAGGTCATTTCCATCCCAAACCAGTCTGGGATTTTGTGGAGACTGAGGGAAGGTGTTTTGGGCCCTTTCCTGTGAGATTCCCTTATGAAAAGGGAGAGATCTCCCTGCAAAGCAGCAGTCTCCTGATGAAAAAGCCAAACCCTCCTCTGAAATTCCACTTCTAGGACAGACCCTCTGCAGCCCAGGCAGTATTTAGGGTGCAGTCCCCACTCCCCCAAACCCCTTTTTCCTGTGAAAGCAGTGGGGATTGAGGAATTCCTGTGAAAAACAGCAACTGAGGCTGCAGTGGCGGGGCATCTCCTGGTTGCCACAAAGTCCTTTGAGGGACTCAGAGGTTGAACTCTGCCAACATTTGGGCTGGCTGAGCCGGGAGAGCAGCTCTGAAATATCCCTGTGCAATTCCTGCTGGGTGGCTGTGAGGCTGAGCTGATGAAATGCAGCTATTCCAAGCAAGTGCAAGGACTCTGCAGTGTTTATTTTCTGTTACAACAACGTTTTCATCTCTCTCTTCATATGAGGCTTGGAGGGTTCGAGTCTGAAATCCCTTTCCATGGCAAGGGGTTATAAATAGAGCATCTTTAGGGTCACTTCCAGCAGGATTCTGTGAGTCTGGGAGTGATCTGGGAGTCAGGAGAAATCTCAACTGGCTTTTTTGGGATGCTCTTTTGGCAAAGACAGCTTTTCCTTAGGATTCCTTGGGTGGCTTTTGGATATTCAAGGCTTCGTGGTGTGGACAGAGCCAGTCCCTCAGTGAAACTCTCCAGAATCAAGTTCAGAACCAGGTACAAATCAGGTACAGAATCAGGTACAAATCCTCACCTGTATTTAAGAGGAGGATCCCACCACCACGAAGCTTTAAAGGGACTTTTTTATCCCCTAGGAGTTATGAGGGGCTCAGAGAGTCTCTGACTGCTCTCAGGATTAAAAAATCCTTCAGGGGAGCTGGAGCCAGCGTTGTGCTGACTTGAAAACAAACCCCAGAGAGCCGAGCTGAAATAAATGGCTTCGTCTGGCACCGCGTCTCCTCAGCCTCTTGTAGCAAATTGAAAGCCGGTTCCTGCATAATTCAACACGCATTACTGTGAACAGGGATGTGTGTTGCATCTAAATAGAAGCGGGAGGCTTGTTGAAATGCCCTATTATTGTCGAGCAGGAGAGGTGACATTTGTAGCAGGTTTAGCAGATGGATGAGATCAGCAGCTCCTGGTGACGGGGCCACCAAAGGATGAGGAGAGGGAAGACAGAGGAGCTGCTGCTCTCCCCCGGAGCCCAGGTGATGGAAAGGCAGACAAATCCCAGCCCTGATAAAACACGGGGGAAAACACGAGCTGTTGGCTCTTGGCTTCGTGTGTTGCGTGCTTTGATTTGTGCCTCAGCACCTCAGGCCAGCTGCTGGTGACCTGCAGGGACATTTCCCAGCTGGCTGTGCCAGACTGGGGTGGCAGGGTGATTTAGGGATTAGCACCTTTGTCTCCCACGTAGAATGGGTCAGAAGGGACCTTAAAATCATCTTCTTCCATGAGGATGGAGGTGGCAGGGTGATTTAGGGATTAGCACCTTTGTCTCCCACATGAGATGGGTTAGAAGGGACCTTAAAACCATCTGCCATGGGCAGGGACACTTCCCACTATCCCAGCTTGCTCCAAGCTCCATCCAGCCTGGCCTTGGACTCTTCCAGGGATGGAGCAGCCACAGCTTCTCTGGGCAGCCTCCCCACCTTCCCAAGGAGGAATTTTTTCCTGGTATCTGCTCTAACCCCACAGTGTCTTGTAGCTGGAATCCATTCCCCCTTGTCCTGTCCCTCCGTGCTCTCTGTGGCTGTCACCTTCTGCCATGTCCCTGTCCCAGGGGGTGGCTTTTCCTGTGCCCCAGGCCTTGGGAATTTGGGCTCCTGCCCTGTGAGCACAGCCTGGGAAAGGCAAAGCCTGTAACTGAGAGCTCTCCTCCCCGTTAGTTCTTTATTGGCCTTTGAACGGCTGGTTTCAAGTCACCATTTTCTGGAAGATGCCTCCAAGCTGCAGTTTTCCAAGAAGATCAGGTGCCCTTTGGCTGTGTCACACCCCGGCACCGTGCCCTTGGTGTTTATTTACTGCAGGAGGGGATTTGCTTTCTGTGCACAGGGAGGGTTTCCAGCACTGCCATTCCCCTCCTGGAGCCAGGCAGGGCCCTCTGGACACTTTTAGCTGCTGCTCACACCCCAGTGATCAGGTTCTGCCAGGAAGAGCCGTGGTGGTTCCAGGAATTGCCATCTGAGGTGGGAGTGAGGATGAGGATGAGGCTTTGGAGCACCAGAGGTTGGGAACAGCTTGTGCTGCCCTTGGAGGGACAGCCAGGGCTGGGTCACCTGGAGCCCCTGCACATGGTGACAACCTGCCAGCGAGCCAGCCCTGATGAAAGCTTTGGCAAAAACATCTAATTTACCTAAATTACCCCTTTTCTGGGGCTCTGCAGGCACTTGTTGCTGCAAGGGCTGCGTTCATGACTCCCGTAAGTCATGATTCCCATCTCACCTTGCTGGGATGTCAGGATTCTCCACCTGACTGAGAAATCTGGCATAATTTGAGGCTGGGGATGTTCAGGACCTCTGGTGTCCCTTCTCCCCCTTCCTGCACCTGAATATCAAATTTCCTTGTGCTTCCAGTGAAACACTGAACCCTGCAGAGCTCCTCCTCACACACATTTCTTATCCAGAGAAAAATCCCGTCTGATCTCCTTCTCCCAGGAAAATCCCAGTCCCTGCTCCCGTCTCCTTCCGCAGGGAAGAGCCCCATCTCCCTGGGAGTGAGCCAGCCCTGCCCCTGCAGCCCTGGGGGAGCTGCTGGAGGGGGGTGGGACACGGGGGGCACGTCCCCGTGGCAGTGCCAGCCTGTGCCCATCCATCTCTGCGTGCGACAGGTGGAAATGCTTCCAGGGCAGGTGCCCTGAGCTGGCCAAATCCTGCCTATTTTTGGCCTGGAGAAAACGGGAGATGTTGGCCACTGAGGCACAGAGCTTTGGGTGTGCTGCCAGGGGCCTGGGGCAGGGCTCTGAGGGGGACTTGGCAGCGTGGTGCTGCTGTGCCCAGCCTGGGACAGGTTACACTGACAGCCACAGAGAGCACGGAGGGACAGGACAAGGGGGAATGGATTCCAGCTAAAAGACACTGTGGGGTTAGAGCAGATACCAGGAAAAAATTCTTCCCTGGGAGGGTGGGGAGGCTGCCCAGAGAAGCTGTGGCTGCTCCATCCCTGGAAGAGTCCAAGGCCAGGCTGGATGGAGCTTGGAGCAAGCTGGGATAGTGGGAAGTGTCCCTGCCCATGGAAGATGATTTTAAGGTCCCTTCTAACCCATCTCATGTGGGAGACAAAGGTGCTAATCCCTAAATCACCCTGCCACCCCCATCCTCATGGAGGAAAATGGCTTTAAGGTCCCTTCTGACCCATTCTGTGTGGGAGACAAAGGTGCTAATCCCTAAATGGCAAGGTACACTGACATGTTAGATGCCTGCTCTTCCTCTGACTTCACACCCCTGCAAGCCAGAGGGGCGGTAAACACTTCTCCAGGTTGGAAACTGCTCTTTTAAGGACATGGAAAGAGGCTAATTGTACAGTCCAAGCTGCTGGGTATCAGCAGGGATTACAGTGGGAGAGGGGAAGGGCTCATACATCCCTGTCCAGAGAGTTGAACCCTGCAGACACACTTGGAGCAGCGAGCTCAGCCTTCCCCAGGGTTAAACTGGCTCTTCCAGTTCCTAATCACAAATCCACTTGAGCTGTGAGCAGTTCCTTTAAACAGGGATTTGGTGTGTTTAGGCTGACTGTCCTCCTTAGGAGCAGATGGTTTCTGTTACTGGATAATATTTCAAAGGAAAGGGGTTTTCTCCTTTTTTTTCTGTAATGCCCCCTCTGGAGCTGGTTTATCGAGCTGGGAGATGCTGGAGTCTGCCCTTCCCCAGGCTGGAGCTGCCTGGATTCATCAGTCAGGGTGATGGATATGGAGGCTCAGCACTCCCAATTCCTATTTTGGGGGCTTGTTAAAAACTATTACAACCCTTGTGGTGGAGCAGCCAAATCACTTCCTTTGCCTGTGAGTGATAACATCCACCTCAGGGATGGCAGGCAGGCTGCTGCTGCTGCAGCCTCTCTGTTCCTCACTCTGCCTTTTCCAAGCTTTTCCATCTCTTTATTTTTTTTCCTGGTTTGTTTTTTGGCAGCCCAATGACCCGGTGACAAACATCTGCCAGGCTGCAGACAAACAGCTCTTCACCCTGGTGGAGTGGGCCAAGAGGATCCCCCACTTCTCCGAGCTGCCCCTGGATGACCAGGTCATCTTGCTCAGAGCAGGTGAGTGTCATCTGTCCCCACCTGGGGACTGCTGGATGGCCCCTGGGACAGGTTCTACCCTCAGATTTAGGTCCTTGAAAACCTCCGATCGTTAGTTTTTTAAACGGGATTTTAGAAACCTTCCGTGTGGTGTTGAATTGGATCCAAACTGTGGCCAAGCAGCTGAAAAACGGCCCAGCTTCATCTGTGATCCATGAGAAACTCAGAGATGGGTGACTTTAAACCAAAGGAGTTAAACTCTGCCTTCCTCCCAAACTGAGGCTTGAAAGACTCAGGCCCCCGTGAAATTTCATCGAACCGAAATGTTTGATCATAATTAAAACCAGAAAGGAGAGAAAAGTACATCTCACTTCTTCTCCCACCCACCAAGATGAAAATAGAACTCTCAGGGCTTATTTTAAATTTCCTTGTGCAGCAGGGGGGCTGCAGGAGCAGGGTTTGGGAGGTGGAAAGCAGTTGGCTGTAGGAAGGGTCTTCCCCTCTTGAGTGAATTCGGGCTCCTGCTGCTGCACAAAGCTCGTGGAGGGCAAGAAATCAGGAGCAGAGCTCGGGGAGGGTGTGTTTGAGGCATGAAGCTCTTTGTAAGCCAGGGGCTTTGAAGTCCTTGGTACTTGTAAAGTTCCTTTTATTTCCCCCCAATTCACTTTTGTGAGGGTGCTGCACCCTCCTGCCGCCCTGGGTTGAAGGTGCTCCATGGATTTTGCCAGAGCTGGCTCTGAGCCCTTTGGAACACCCAAAGTGTGGATTTGAAGAGGATTTCTAGAGCCTCTTGTGAGGGTGGATGAGCAGGGAGTGGTCTGTGTAGGGCTGATCTGTGCAGGGATCTTTGAGGGCTTTCTGCAAAGAGCTGGATTCAGACAAAGCTCTGCCTTTTCCTTTTGGGAAGTGGAACCCAAACCGTGGCAGCTCCAGGTTTTCCTCTCTCTTTAGCAGGCAGCTGATTAAACCTGGAACTGCAGAATTCCTGACCTGTGTTCTCTGTTTGTGACTCTCTTCCACACCTCATGGGCAGCAGGAGAGGGGCTGCAAACCCCATCACATCCCAAATTTCCTGGTGGCTCCAACCCTGAGGCCGCTGAACACCTGGAGCAGCTCCCTGGAGCTCCCTGCTCCAAGCGTCTCTGCCAGAGCCTCAGATAACCTTCCCCAAGTCTTCTACCCGATGTATTATTGAGTGGCCTGCTGAGAACAGCTGCCCATGAAATATTGAAGCTTTAAAATCCAGCTAAGAGCCTCAGTCAGGCATCCTGGGAGGCAAAACAAGTGGAGCACGCAGCTCTGGAGGAGCAGTGCTGGATGGGCTGGCAGCAGCTTTCCTCAGACCCGTTTAAAAATACTGAGCTGTTTGGGAGGGAAGGAAACCTGACTTTTTCAGCGTGTTTTCCGCCAGTTTCCAAGCTGAGACAGGAATAACCTGATGTTTGCTCAGCCTGGCAAAGGATGCTGAGCGTTACCTCCCTGCAGCTGCTTTTGGAGGGGAAAGCTGGCAGGGAGCTGGGTTGACACGATGGCCACTGCTCTGCCAAAGTGCCTTCCCTATCCCAGGGGAGCCAGAGCATCCTGGGGGCTGCAGCCACCCTGTTTGGTGAGTCACAGGAGTCACAGAACTCTCGGGGCAGGCTTGGTTGGTCTCCAATTCAAGTTTGCTGCCTGTGGTTGTAGTGAATTTTCCCTGCTTGCCTCTGTCTTGGCAGCCCTTTGGGGATGTTCTGGTGAAAGGCAAGGTAGGAAAACCTTCCCCATTTCAGCTGAACCATCCATGGCAATAATCCAGATGAGGGATGCTGCTGAAGCCAGTGCTCCTGCACTGGAATAAGCCCAGCTTGGGCTGGGTGGGGAGAGGCAGCTCTGCTTTCTGCTGGTTGGAGCTGTGTGTGGAGGTGCTGTGGGGCTGTGTGGGACAAATTCCCCTGGATCTGGCTCTGGGAGCTCCTCTTCCTCCCGGGAACAGGGTTTCTGCAGGCTCCTTCTCCTCCATCCTCCTTGGGTTTCACAGTGTTGCAATCCCTGTGGAAGTGCCAGGCCTCAGCCAGTAAATAGCCAAAGAAATGTTCCCGTGGCTGGGGTGGAAACATCCTGTGGCCACTTAGGAAAGAGTGAACTTTATTCCTTGTCAACATTTCTGATGGCACCACCCGGGGCTGCAGCAGAAGGTAAATACAGACACATGGGCCTTGTGTTTATCCCAGGCTGTGAGATGTGGTGTTGTGGCAGGAGAGGTGAAGGATATTGTGATGCTTTTCCAGCCTGGGGAAAAAAAAACCTAAATCTAAATATCCTGGTGTTTCTGGACCAGAACTCCAGAACATGTTCAGTCCAGGGGAGTTGCAGAAGACCCCATCTTGTCTTACTGAAGATGTTGCTCCTGGCTGAAAGCCACCCAGATTTCCACCCTTCATGCTTGGCAGCATTTCCCCTCATTGGGGCTTTGTCTGAGGAATTCTTGAGCTCAGCCTGTGGTGGATTTAGGAATTGAAGAGGTGTTGGGTTGGGAAGGGGAGCTGGAAGACGTGGAGGTCACATCTCCCTTCCCTTCCCAGCAGGTCTGGGCTCAGAGGATGTTCTTCCTATATCCCAAAGCAGCCTGGCCAATTAATAAGACTAAAATCTGTTTCCCAGGTCACAGACACGGGGCTGTGCAGAGAACAGCCCCAACCCCTCCCAGTGTTTTCATGGCAGAAACAACAAGCCCCCAGATAAAAAGTCCTTTGGCAGGGCTCAGGGCTGGTGAATGAACTTTGGTGGCCTGAGGAGGAGCCTGAGGAGCTGATGGCAAACCCCTGATAAGGGCTGGAGCTGCTGGGGAGACAGGGGCTGAGGGCAGAGGGGAGCTCAGGGCTCCCCACCCACGGGCAGCGTCAGGCAGAGCTGTTTGCCTGGTGTCTGCACGGTTTATAGAGGAAACTGCTCCCTTTATTGGCTTTGTTCGTAGTGACTTGGCTTCTCGATGGGTTTTTTCCCTCCCCTGACATCCAAGAAGAAGCTGGCTCCCCCTTCCTTCCCCACGTCCAGCCACAGAGGCGCTTTCCTCCTCCTCCTCCTCCTCCTCTTCCTCCTCCTCCTCCTTTTAGAGAGATCTCATCACCGATTCCCAAACTTCCCGAGGGGATGGATCCCCACGGATCCCCACGGCTCTTAACCGCAGCCTGGGTGGGTTTTTTTTGTCTCCTCCCCAGGGTGGAACGAGCTGCTCATCGCCTCCTTCTCGCACCGCTCCATCGCGGTCAAGGACGGGATCCTGCTGGCCACGGGGCTGCACGTGCACCGCAACAGCGCCCACAGCGCCGGCGTCGGGGCCATCTTCGACAGGTGGGCAGCCTGCAGGGATGCAGGGATACAGGGATGTAGCTGTGCAGGGATGCAGGGCGTGTAGGGACACAGGGATACAGGGATGCACGGCTGCAGGGATGTAGCGATGCACCGATGTAGGGATACAGGGACACAGCGATGGAGAGATATAGGGAATGCAGGGATGTGGCAATGCAGGGACACAGGATGCAGGGAATGCAGGGATACAGGGGTTGTTGGGAATCCAGGGAATGCAGGGGATACAGGGATGCAGGGACACAGGGATACAGGGGATGTAGGGAATGCAGGGATGCAGGGGATGCAAGGCTGCAGGAATGCAGGGATACGGGGACGCTGGGATCCAGGAGTACAGGGGATGCAGCTATCCAGGGATGCAGTAATGCAAGGCTGCAGGGATACAGGGACACAGGATGCAGAGATGCAAGGCTGCAGGGATGCAGGGACACAGCAATGCAGTGATGGGATTGCACCTCAAACCACTTCACCTCCACATCCCCATGCCTATCTCCATCCCAAACCACCTCCAGTCCTGCTCGAGGGCTCGCAGGAGTCCAGGATGAATGAGTCCATCCCATGAAAACACCGCAGCAAACCCTTCCTCTAGAAGCTGCAAAAAAACCCCCCAAACCAGAAAAAACCCCTCCCAAACAGGGTGGAGGGTGCCCAGTGCAAATCAAAGCCCCTTTCATGGAGTCCAGATGCCTTCTAATGTTAGGAGGAGGCCACTCCTTGGCTCCTTTTCATCTTTAATTGGAGCAAGACGTGATTTTATTTGCACAATGAGACGGCCCCAGCCGTACTCAGCAGGTTGCACAGGCGTGTCCCCAGGGCTCTTTAATCTCAGCCTTTGGGAAAGTGTTTTAAAGCCCGGCTTGCAGGGTGTTTGACCCCCAGCGTGACTCCAGACGCTGCTGAAATGCTGATTTCTCTCCCTGAGACTCATCTTGAGTCGAGCCCGAATCACCTTTGCTGCTCTGCTCCGTGAGGAAATTGTTGCTCGGACCTGGGTGACATCATTTCTTCCTGTGAGGTCATAAGTGCAAGATCGTGGCTCTGCTGCAGGATCTCACATGAAAAACTGGGCAATCAGTGGAAAATATTTCAAGACCGACACCTGCAGTAAGAGCGAAGGGAGCAATAAAAATTACCGGCAGAGGAAATTACTTTTAGGTACCTGTTGGGGTGGGTTTTTATTGTTATTTTTTATTTTTAGGCGGTTTTCTCAGGTGCCAGAGCCTGGTGGTGAATGGATGAAGGCGGTTTTTATGGTCCCTGTCGTATCTCACAGGAACTATTGATGTTCCTAATGAGCTGTTTTTTGATGGAGGAGGAAAACGAGGCCACATCCTCAGCTGGCACGGGCCAGCGCCATCCCCAACTTCATTAAATGTGACCGGAGCTTCTCACTCCGCCTCTGACCCCGGGGGCTCTTCATCCCCTTTCTCCTTTTCGTGCTGACTCTGTGCTTTCTCTGTCCTTTTGCAGAGTACTGACAGAACTGGTGTCCAAAATGAGGGACATGCTGATGGACAAGACAGAGCTGGGCTGCCTGCGAGCCATTGTCCTCTTCAACCCCGGTACGAGCCTGCCTCTGCTCTCCTGGCCCCTTTTGGCTGCTCTTTGTCCTTTTAGGTCCTTTTCTTCCCCAAAAAAGCCCTGTTGGAAATAGCAGAGGGCACCCAGGTGCTGAGGGTAGGGCAGGAAGGGAGGCAGGGGTGGAAATTGGTTTGGTTTGGAGAGGATTTTAAAACTCGTTTCGTTCCAAACCTCCTCCTGTGAGCAGAGACACCTTCCACTATCCCAGGTTGTTCCAAGCCCTGTCCAGCCTGGCCTTGGAGACTTCCAGGGATCCAGGGGCAGCCACAGCTCCTCTGGGCACTTGTGCCAGGACCTCTCCACACTCACAGGGAGAAATTTCTTCCCCAAATCCAATCTAAGCGTGCTCTTTTGCAGTTTACAGCCATTCCCCCTTGTCCTGTCAGCTCTCTCCCTTTTTAGAGTGGCTGTGAAAAGAAAGTTCAGGTGTTTGAGGGAGTTGTCCCTGACTTGGAACAAAGTGAAATCTGGATGTTGTTGAAGAGAAAAATATGGATTAGAGCAACACCAGAGCGTGGAGATGATTGTCTGTGCTTCCCAACCTCATCATCCAAGGGCTTTTATTACCTGCATTTCTGGAAAAACCCTTTGCAGACCTGGAGAGGCTGCGAGACAGTGAAATGTGCTCATAAAACACACAGAACCTTCAATTTTTGACCACAGTTTCACAGACTTCTCTGCTCCCTTTTCCCCCTCAGCCCCAGCTGTCCAAGAGAAGAAAAAGGTTCAGTGCCAGGGTTTTTCCTCCAGCATTCCAGGGAGCAAATCCCTGTGCAGCAGGAGCCAGGCTGCACATACCTGCACAGCTCTCTGGATTTCAGAGTGGGTCTGCCCAGAGCAAAACCAGATGGCAGCCAAGGACAAACCTCACCAGCCCTTCCCTGCCCTCACAGAGCACAGTTTGTGCCCAGGCACAGCTCCTTGCCTGGATTTTCCCACCACAGCCAGTCCAGGCTGTTCCAGCAGGGTTTATTACAGTTTCTTGGGTTTGTTTTGCTTCTTGCCCAGAATTTTTTTTTGGGTTGGTTTTTTTTTTTTTTTTTTTAGTCCCCCCTCCCCCTTGTAATCAGCAGTAATTTATTGCCTGTAATTTGGGATTAGCCATATATGGTCAAAGAAGGGGAATCTGGAGAGGTTCCCGTGGCACATGTGCTTGGGGATATCGATTTCTGCACTGTCCCTTTCACCCTGCTAAAAACAGAACCTCGCTCTGTCCTGTCCTGGGGGCTGTGCCAGAGCAGGGGCTTCTCCTGCAGCCCCACCACAGTGCCCAGGGCTGGAGGGGGAATTAAACCCTTCAAAACGAAGGTCTGGGACCACTGCAGTGAACCAAAACATTTGGGGGTTGAGGTATGAGGTGAGGAAAAATCTCACCTGTCTCTGCGTAGTCGCAGGGTAAACCTCTGAGTGCTCCCCAAAAATCCCTGGAGCTCAGAGCCTGAATCCACACTTTGGTGGGGCTGGAAGAGATGGAGGGAGTGCCCAGAGGGGCTCCTGGAGGAGCTTGGCTGATGGGTTTTGGTGTTGCCTTTTAGACTCCAAGGGCCTCTCGAACCCGGCGGAGGTGGAGGCGCTGCGGGAGAAGGTGTACGCGTCACTAGAGGCTTACTGCAAACACAAATACCCCGACCAGCCCGGCAGGTGAGCTCCCTGTGCTCCTCCTCCTGCAGCCCCCACCCCTGCAAACCCCCTGCAATGAGTGCTGCAGCTCCCTTGGGTCCCTTCTATTCCAGGCTCTCCGTTCCCAGCGATTCCCTACGGATAAACCGCTCGTTTTTACCCTCTCCAGCTGTGAGCATCCCTTTAAAAAACCCTAAAAAACCTTCCCCTGTGCAGGATTCTTTATTCTTTATTCCCTCCCAGGAAATCCAGCCAGGTGGGCAGACCTGAGGAGCCCCAGCTCCCCCAGCCCCAGCCGTGGGATGAGCACACGTGGGAAGGGGAGGGTATCATTTCCCTTTCGGAAACCGCGGCGAGCGAAACCGCGGCAAAAAATAGGACTCACATGGAGTTAATTTTCGGTGGCAGATGAGCATCATTGCTGGGAAGTGAAAGCCTCAATTGATGCTCTTTTTCTCCCCTCCCTGCCTCCCCCAATCCAGCTGGGAATGGGAGGGGGAATTAGGAATGTGTTCCTGGACTGCTCGGCAGCTGAGTGGGCGCGTTTTCCCAGTTACAGCCGGGAGCTGGCAACTGCCAGTTAAGTTTCCTGACAGCTCCTTGAGAAACCAAGCAAAGCGCTGGAAGCTGCACGAAATGTTGGGAAAAAAAGCAGCCCAGGCAGCTGGGATTTGCACCTCACCTGCATTCCTGGCCGTGTGTGGATGGGTAAATAGAAAGGATGCTTTCACAGCAGTGAGCGCAGCGGGCGGAAGGTGCCCTCGGAAGGGATGGTGGATTTGGTTTTTTTTCTTCCAGTTTGGGTCCCTGAGTGCTGGCAGATGAAGAAAGGTGTGTTGTGAAGGGGTTTCTGGGATGTTCCTGGTTGGTTTGAGGCAGGCAGAGTGAGGAGGAGGGTGCCATGGGGCGGGTTTGGTCTGTGGTGAGCAGCGGGATTGAGGGATGAGCACAGGGCACGGAGCAGGGCTGTCACCTCTCCTCTCCCAGGGCCTTTGTGTGCACTCAAGCTGCCTCCTCTCCCAGAAATTGCATTTCTGGAGCAAATCCAGAGCCAGACCCTGGACTTTGGCTGTTGTGTTGCTGTGGCAGGGCTGTTCTGGCCCAGGGAGAGCTGCTTTGGCAATCACGGCCAGCGGCTCTCCTGGATGATTCCCGTGCTGGGTGGGCTCTTGCTTTGCCCTTTGTGCAGGATCTGCAGCCCTGGCACACACAGGGGGTGGCACAGGGACAGCCCTGCTCCCCAAACCCTCCTGAAGCCACCACCCAGCACAGACACTGAGCCACCAGCCCACACCAGTTCCCCAGGGCTCTGCTCAACGCTCAGTGCTGTTTGAGGGAGTGTTTTAAGTCCAAAAGCTGCACCGACGGGCTCTGGAATTGAATCTCTCACTGCCTTTGAGTGACCTTGGGCTGGGAACCTTCTTGTGGGATGCTCACACCCATCCTTGGTGACCTGAGAGGTTCTGCAGGCTCAGGGGTGTCCTGAGGGCTGTGTCTGGGATGTCCTGGCATCCCTCAGTGGTGCAGGGCAGTGGTGGCACCATCCCAGGTGCCTCAGGAGGGTGAAACCCTGGTTTGGGAGGCCGGGGTTCCACAGGAACTCCCCAAAACTCTCTGCATCCTCCTGACCCCATGGCACAACGTGATCGCCAGCTGGGGCTGCAGACAGGTTCTCCCTGTGGCTGAGCCAGGACTGGAGCCTTCCCCTGCTCCACGCTGTGGGATTTGTGGAATTCTCACCTTTCCAGGTGCCTTCAGGTGTGGGGCTTCCTCCAAATCCCCACCCAGCAGCAGCTTGGGAGCACCCTGTGAACACCAAAAGGGAATTTTCCTGCACAGAGAGAGAGGAGTTCCCAGGAGGAACCCAGCCCTGCTCCCCAGGGAGGGCTGGGTGCCTACGTGACACCCAGCAGCCGCAGGGAATCAGGAATCAGGGAATCTTTTCTCCCCTCCCAGCCCCTGGCACGTTGTGCTCTGAGCTGGTTATCTCACAGTTAAAACATATCCCAGGGCTGGAGCCATCATCTGGTTTGGTTTAAAGTGAAACTTCCTGAATGGGATGGTAGAACTGATTTGTTTTTCCTGGCTCTGCTCCCACCGTTCTCGCCAGCTCAGCAGAAAAAAAAAATATTTGAAAAAAAAATTAAAAAAAAAAAAAAATAGGGAGAGGGAGTTGTGCATGCATGTAGAAGGTCTGTGTGCTTGTGCATGACTGTGTGTGTGTTTTCTGCACAGGTCCCATTCTCCCTGGCCCTTTGCTGCTGTTCAGGTCCTGATTTTACAGCAGGAAAAGCAGATAACCCTGCTGTGGCCATCAAAGGGTGGTTTTTTTTCACCTGGGTTGGCAGCACTCACACCAGGAGGTGACATCCAGTGGCACCTGGGACATCCAAAGCACTCTGGCAGGAGCTGGTGGCTTTCTCCTGGCTCCAGAGATTCCTGTCACCCTCTGAGCCCAGCACCCAGCAGCTTTTCCCTGGCGTGGATGGCTCATTCCCATCCTGGCTGGGTCCTGCAGAGCTGCCAGCTCTCCCCAGCCCTCCTGCCTGTCCTCCTGCCTTGTGTGACCTGAAACCCTCTGCTCCAGGGTGTGGACAAAGGGGTTTTCTTTGCCCTGCTCAGAGCTGTGGGTGCAGGGAAGGGGAGCTCCCCTTTCCCAGCTGGTTTGCAGCTCTCCCTCCAACTTGTGTGTCACGGCCCTTGGCTTCACCCCGGGTTCCTGCCTGGCCAGCAGCCCCAGGGCTCAGCTGGGCACGGCCAGAACCCCAGGGAGGGCTGTGGAGCTGCTCAGGAGGTGCCCAGGGGAAGGGGCATCACCCGGCTGAGTGCCAGCTCACCCCACTGGGCATCTCCTGCAGCCCCTTCCCAGCTGTTTGCCCTTTCCCCAGACCAAAAGGTGAGCAGCTGAGGCTGTTTGCAGCACTGGCAGTGCCAAGGCTGATCCCCTGGTGCTTCCTCTCAAAGGCTGCACCCTGTGAGCATCTCGGGGTGTCCCTCAGCCCAGGGCTGACCTTTCATTCCTTGTTTCACTCTTCCAGCTCAGTTCCCAGCACGGGTTTGTTGTGAATCTCCCCTTCTGCTGCCTCATCTCCAAGGCTGGGTCATAATTCATGATTTCCCTGCTGTCCTGGGATGCCTTTGTGATGCTTGTATCCCCAATTCTCTGTTCTGTTCGTGCTGTGTATTAAATTCTACACTTTTAAGGCTGCTTCAGAGAGCAAAGGAGGGAAAAGAAGAAGCGCAGGGTTTGTTTTGGGTTTGCTTTCCAGAAGGACTCAATTCAAAGGTTTTCTCCCAAATTTCCCCTAAACCAGAGGACACCACAGAGCTCTGGGTGTAGCCCCACGATTGGGTAGCAAGAGGCTGACTCCAAATTTCAAGGTCTGGGGCTGGGAGTGTTGTCTGACCGTGTCTGTCGTTCCCACAGGTTCGCCAAGCTCCTGCTCCGTCTCCCAGCTCTTCGATCCATCGGCCTGAAATGCCTGGAGCACCTCTTCTTCTTCAAGCTAATAGGCGACACGCCCATCGACACCTTCTTGATGGAAATGCTGGAAGCGCCGCACCAAATGACTTAAAGAGAGAGAAAAAGAGAGAGAGAAAGAGAGAGAGAGAGAGAGAACTCTGCTGGGTCAGTCCCTCGCCCGGCCGGGCTCCTTCGGGGCTCTTTCCTCCGCTTTCCTCCGCCCCAGCCCGTCCCTCCCTGCTGTCCCCCAGCCGCCGGAGGCACCGTCTGATCCGGGGGACCCCCGGGCCTGTCACCTCCTCGTCGCCTGCCCTTCCCTTTGTCCGTTCCGCTGTCACTGCTGCATCTCCAGACCTGCTCGCTGGTTTCCTTGTGCTACTTGTAGAGAGGAGTGGGAAGCGGAGAGAGAGAGAGAGAGAGAAAGAAAAAGAGAGAAAGAGCTTTGCCAAGCCCTGGATGAGCTGGTGTCACCTCCCAGCCTTCCCCTGGTTGGGGACAAAGAACGGTGCCAGCCCTCGGGGGCAGCGGGGTTTGGACGAGCCCAGGGGAGTGGTTGGACTCTGCCGGATTTGCAGCTGGGCTATTTTCAGAAGATGGAGTTGTTTTTTTGGTTTTTTTGGGGTTTTTTTTCTTCTTTTGGAAAAAAAAAAAAAAAGAGAAGAAGAAGAAGACAAAAAAAAAAAAAAAAAGGAAAAAATATTCTATTTTTGGTTTCTAACTATTCTTAGTAGTCTCGGTAGTTACTTTGCGGAGGGAGAGGCCGTGGCCCGTGAATGAGTCACTGGTGGCTGCACTGAGCCTTCTCCTTCCGCTCCAGAGCAGAGGATTTGGGATTGAGCTGAATCCACCGCTGGTCAGTGGCACGGGAAATTCCCTTTGGCCACTCCAGAGGGCGGCTGGACATCGCTGCCCACCCCAGAGGTGCCCGTGTGGAGCCAGCTGCAGCACTTGCTTTAAGGCTGCCAGGGACTCCCCGTGGCCTTTCCCCAGCTGCTGGGGGCTTGCTGGGCCCCCTGCCCTCAGCATGGCATCCCAGTATATCCCAGTATATCCCAGTGTACCCCAGTGCTGCCCCACTCCGGGCTTTCGGCTCACCCATGATGCTGCTCCTGTTGTTTCAGCCCTGCCAAACGCTGCGAGGCAGCAATTAGTGTGAGTGCTGGGCCAGGCTGGTTAATTGCAGTTGTTAATTAGTGGTGAAGCAAGAAGAGGGCTGTCCCCCTGCCCTGGCTGTCCCCCGTGGGGGCTGGGTGTGGGATGTGGCAGCACCGTCCCTGTCCTCTCCGAGAGCACCGAAAGCACCTTGGCTTTTGCACAACCCTTTCCTTGAGTCTTGGTGTGACAGCGGGGAGCTGGACAGGGATTTGGGGATCAGGGACACGGCCCCAGCAATGTGCCCACGCTTCTGTGGGATGGGATTCCCCCTGGAATGTGTGACCAGAGATCAATGAGGGAGCAATCCCCCTTCACCTCCCCGGTCCGCCCTCACCAGTGTCTCCAGTGCCCCACCAGAAACACGGATTGGAGAAAAAAACCAAGCAGAGGGAATGATGAGGTGCTGGGAAGGTTTTCCCCCCTTGGCAGGATGGACACTGTGCTGGGAGCTGAGGAGGTGCCTGTGGCCAAGGGCTTCCCCAGCACTTCCGTGTGCCCTGTGCTTTAAAAAGCAAAGGATGAGGTCCCTGAGATGCTCTTCCTGCTCCCCATGGATGAGGTCCTCAAAATCCTTTTCCTGCTCCCCATGGATGAGGTCCCCAAGATCCTTTTCCTGCTCGCCACAGATGAGGTCCTCAAAATCCTTTTCCTGCTCCTCATGGATGAAGTCCCCAAAAATCCTTTTCCTGCTCCCCGTGGATGAGGTCCCCAGGATCCTTTTCCTGCTCCCCATGGTTTGCAGCTGGTTGCAAACTCCTCCTTCGTTCCTGGAGGAGGATGGAGCAGCACCCACCACCTCACTCCCACCTCTCTTTCAGAGGGGACACCGTTGCCACATGCCTGTTGTCACCCCCAGCTGGCAGCTGGAGTGCCCAGCTCTGTCCCCTGCAGCCCCAAAATCAAAAACTCACTCAGGATTTCAGGTGGTGGCTCCCCCTCGGGCTGGCCCGAAGTGGCGAATCGGCAGAGGCAGGCAGAGCTCCTTGGCTCTGTTTCCCCAGCAGCCTGCAAGCCTCCGAAAATATTATTAAACAGCTTCACCCTGCAAGAATTTGCCAAGAAAACGAGGCAGGAGAAATGAAATCTGGCGAGGGTGCCAGGAAACGCGAGCAGGCTGTTCCCTGCCAGCGGGAGGCTGGCACAGCCCCAGGGGGCTGCAGGGAGGTGGCAGAGCCCAAAACCCCGAGCCCACCCGGCCCCCAGGACAGCCCCAGGCCCCAGCCCGCCTCTGCCAGCAGAATGCAGCCTGGGGCTTGCTGGCCACGGAGGGAGAGCTTTGGGGAAGTTGGTGGATGTTGCACTAGGATAAACCCGCTGGTCTCTGGTGGGTGGAGCCACTTTTTACCTGGTGGATGGCTGAGGAGGGGCTCCTGGGGGCTGTGGTGGCTGCAGGGTGGCACAGTGGGAGCCATCTGGTCCCATCCCACCCCATCCCATCCCATCCTGTCCTTTTCCAATCTTATTTCATCCCATCCCATTCCATCCTGACACGTTCCATCATCTTCCATCCCCTTTTTCCCCATCTATCCCCATCCCATCCTGTCCCATTTCATCGCATCCCACCTCCTATCACCCAGTCTCCATGCAATCCCATTATCCCATTATCCCATCCCATTATCCCATGATCCCATCCCATTAGCATCTGACCTCTGCAGGCCCCGGGCTCCCTGTCAGGATCATCCCCGTGCCTCAGTTTCCCTGCTGCAGCAGCACAGCCTCAATCCATGCCCGTGCTGGAGGGGATTTTGGGAAAGGCTGAGCCTTGTCCTGAGGATTTCCCTTTCCAGCTGGTGAAAGGGCGTTGGGATTTCTCTGAGCCCCCAAAGCCCAGCCCCTCCATCCTCATCCCAGCCCTTCCCATGGCAACAGCCAGAGCAGCCTTAAAGCAACGAGCTTTGCATGAGTGTGAGTCTTTCCTTTGAATTCTTTTCACTTTGGGCTTTTTTTGTTTTTTGTCGTTGTCGTTGTCCTCATCACGGTAAGGCTGAGTGTGGAGAGGTGAGCCGTGGCTGAAGGGAAACAAAAGGCACATTATTCCCTAGAGAGGTAGGATTTAACCAGCAAAAATCTGCCCTGTTGGTCAGGATTGATTCCTTTCTGTTGGTGGGACAATCTTTAATTTTCTAAAGATAGCACAAACATCGTCAGCCTTCCACAGCCACCCCCTGACCCACCCCAGCACATCCCAAACCCTTCCCCACGGGAATGCCGAGCTTCCCTTGGCACTGCCATTGCCCAGGGGTGGCCTCGGGGACCTCGGGGACCTTGGGGACAGGTGGATGTGACAAACCTTGGCCTTGCTGATCCCTCCACTGCAGCGGGGAGAGCCTTGGGCTGGGCTCCTGATCCCAAAAATGGGCTGGGCTGGTGTCCCCAAATCCAGGCTGGTGTCCCCAAATCCATGCTGGTGTCCCCAAATCCGGGCTGGTGACCCCAAATCCGGGCTGGTGACCCCAAGTCCAGGCTGGTGTCCCCAAATCCAGAATGGTGTCCCCAAATCCGGGCTGGTGTCCCCAAATCCAGGCTGGTGACCCCAAATCCAGGCTGGTGACCCCAAATCCGGGCTGATGACCCCAAATCCAGGCTGGTGACCCCAAATCCAGGCTGGGTTGGTGTCCCCAAATCCAGGCCGGTGTCCCCAAATCCAGGCTGGTGACCCCAGATCCAGGCTGGTGACCCCAAATCCGGGCTGGGAGCTGTGCTGTCCCCGCTGGCTGGGTGGGACGTGTGTGAGTGTCCTGTATGTACTGTAGATATCAGCACTGTATAATACCCCACTCACATATACATGTAGAGAACTGTAGCAATTACAGGCTTTTCCTGGCTTTTTGTGGTTTAAGTCGATTTTTTTCCTGGTTTTTTTTTTTTTTTCTTTTTTTTTCCCCTCATTGCTTTTTTTTTTTTCCTTGTTTTGCTTGCATTATACCCGAATCCCTTTCCAAATTGGCAGATGCCAAATCTGGATTTTTATTCCTCGAGACAAAGGAACTGCATCTATTTTAAGATGCCTTTTTTTTTTTTTCTTTCTGTTTCGTTTTTCTTCTTTTATTTTGTGTAATTTTTTTCTTTCTTTGAAGCAGGTGGTTTGGAGTAAAAGAATAGCTTTAGCAATTCCCAATACTTAGTGATGGATGCCTTGGCTATGGGATACATAGACAAAAAAAAAAAAAAAAAAAAAAAAGACATTAAAATTTAGAATGACAAAAAAAAAATAAGGAAAAAAATATCTAAAGCATCAATAAAGTTAAAATCTATTTTTGTACAAATGTAATTTTATCCCTTACCGTATCCTTGGATATTTTCTTTCCTGGATTGTTTTGTTTCTTCTACAGAGATTGTTATAAACTCTCTCTATTTTTTTTCTCTCTTTCTCTCTGTAAGTGTTTCAGCCACAGGGATGTGGAGAAGAGGGAGAAACTTCTGACCGTGTTTTAAAGGCTTTATATGAAATCTCTTTTGAAAAAAAAATTTTTTTTGAATGAACTTTTTATTTGTTTGTTTGTTTGTTTTTTTTCTTTTTTTTTTTTTTTTTTGTCCCCCCACTTCCAAAATCTTTTTTGGGGATGGGAGAGGGGTGGGAGGGAGGGGGAGGGCTGGTCTGGGGGTGTCTTTTTGTCACGTATCTCTGGCGTTCCCGCAGGTCTGTTTTACTGTGAAATCACTACCGTATATTATTATTATTATTCACTTGGAAAACAACAACAAAAAAAGGTTAAAAAAAAAAAAAAGGAAATTTAGGGAAAAAAAAAAGAGAAAGAACTGCTGCTGGAAACGCCAGTATTTTGAGAACAATTGTATTAGAATTGTGGAAAAAAAAAAAAAAAAAAAAAAGGAAAAAAAAAAGAGAAAAAGAAAAAAGGAGAGAAAAAAAAAAAAGAAAATATATGAGCATTTTAAAATATAACCCAGTCCAAGTCCTCGTTTGTTCTCTTTGGTGTGTTGGGTTATCCACTGAGGAATGTCCCATCAGCGTCCCCATTCCCGGGCACTGCGAGCCCAAGGAAACTCCAGCTGGCTGCAGGGAAGGAACAGCCGAACCCCAACTCTCCCCAAGACTTTTCCCTTTTCCTCGGCTCTTTTCCTGGGAGTTTTCCCAATCCTTTATCACTCTGCCCAGCGGTGACACTCCTGTCCCTTGCCTGGGTGGCACCGAGGTCACCAGGCTGCGGGTGGGGACTGTCCCCGCTCCAGGGCTCAGTTTTGGGGTCCCCGGGGGCTGTAGGGGCTGAGGGTGAAGTTTTCCAACCCAAATCCCTCCTGAAGCAACCCCTCTGGGAAAACGTGGTGTTTTTTTTTTTTAATAGCCCGAGCTTCAACCCGGATTTGTTGCCAGGTACCAACTCGCTCCAACTCGCTCTGGGGATAAATCCTCCCCCGGCGGCTGCGGGTGGAGATGGAAAATCGAGAGGCTCAATTCGCTTTAGCGCCGATCCGTGTTGGTTTTTTTTTTTTTTTCTCATTTAGGGGAAAAATAACAATAATAAAAGAGTGTTTTTATTGAGGAAAGGACGCTTGTGGATGGCAGGGGAAGAAACACGGGGAGTTTGGTGGTTTTTTACCCGCTGTTTCCCGCTCGGTGGCCGCCTTGGGGATGCGGCAGGGAGCTCCGTGTGCCGGTGGCGGCTGTCCGCTGAGCTCCGGGCAGCGCTGCTGGGGCAGAGTCGGTAATTCCCGATCTCCCGAGGGGTTCGGTCCCGGTTCTCCCCGGAGGATGCGCGGGGATGAGCCCTGGGCTGCTCCGGTCACGGCCGGGAAACCGCGAGGGGCTTCGAAAGGCGGCTTGGCTTCTGGTTTTAAGGATGTTAAGAGCAGAAAGGAAAGCAAAGCCGAGCTGGTCACTGATTTTTAATAACTTTTTTTTAATGGTCTTTGTGCTTTTATTTGTATTTTTTAGTATTTTTTTATTTTTTTATTTTTTATTTTTATTTTTTTATGTTTTATGCGTTAATATTTTATCTTTTTTCTTTTTTCTTTTTAATTAATTTTGTATTTTGTATTTTACATTTTGTATTTTGTATTTTTTATATTTAATATTTTATTTTTTTATTTTATTTTTGTCTTCTTTTTTTCTTTTTTCTTTTTCCTTTTTTCTTTTTTCTTTTTTCTTTTTCCTTTTTCCTTTTTCCTTTTTTCTTTTTTCTTTTTCCTTTTTTCTTTTTTCTTCTTTCTTTTTTTCTTTTTTCTTTTTTCTTTTTTTTTTTCTTTTTCATTTTGCATTTTGTATTTTGTATTTTTTTGTGGGTTTTTTGTTGTTGTTGGGGATTTTTTGGGGGGGTATTTTTTATTTTTTTTATTTTAATCATGTGTTTGGTTCCTGCTGTATTTCCTACTAGAGAAGGGCACTCCCAAACCTGGAGAAAAGCTCTGCTCTCCCTCCTCTGCTGCCAGCGAGCGAGGAGGAGGAGGAGGAGTAATTTTGCACCTTGGCCAAGTCGTCGCTGTTTTTCCAGCTTCTGCAGGGATCAAAGTGCCTGTTTTGACTCCTCCCGATTCCTTGATACCGGCAGATGATTGTAATGCGATTAAAGCCGTCCCCCGTGCCCTGCTCAGGGCTTTGTTGTGTCTCCGGGCTCAGCCCTGCCCTGGGAGCAGCGCCGAGACTCCGGAGACACACATTTATCAGGAACACCGCAATTCCTTAAATCCTTCCATGAGAAAGGACTGCTGCTGGAAAAACCGGAGTGTTCTGAGAACAGCTGCATTAAAATTGTGGGGGGAAAAATAAGAAAAATAAAAAAGAAAAAGAAAAAAAAAGGAGGACAAAAAAAAAGGGGGAGAGGGAGTCCATCCTCTCCTGGAAAAAGCCAAATCCCTGTGCTGTGGGTGCTGGAGGGGATGGCGAGGGGGAGATGCTGAGCTGGGGGTGCTCGCTCTGGGCTGGATTCCGGAGCATTCCCGGGGCTGACAGAGATGGAGCGAGGTGTCAGCGGGGCGTTTGGAAATCCTTAGGAGAGGGGCCGCGATCCCGGCCCTGGCCCGAGCCTCAGCCCTGCGGAGAGCAGGGGACCTCCAAACAAACCCAGCCAGATGAGCTCCTCCGCCGCTCATTTGTCACTTCGTAATTGCCGAAGAAAAGCAGGTTGGGGCTTTTTTTTTTTTTTTTTTTTTTTTTTTTTTTTTTTTTTTTGTGGGTTTCTGCTTGTTTGTTTGTTCGTTTTTTGGTGTTTTGGGTGGTTTTTCTGTGTGTGTGTGTTTGGGTTTTTGTTTTGGCTTGGTTTTTTGTTTTTTGGTTTTTTTTTTTTTTTTTTTTGTTTTTTTTTTTTTGTTTGCATTTTTTTTTTTTTTGTTGGTTTTTTTTTTTTTTTTTTTTTTTTTTTTTTTTTTTTTTTTTTTTTTTTTTTTTTTGTTGTTGTTTCTGTTTTGTTTTGTTTTGTTTTGTTTTGGTTTTGTTTTTTTTTTCTCCTCCTGACCTCTCTCAAGCAGCTTTTCCACCCAGAGCCGGGGTCCCGCCATGGGTCTCGGGGTGGGTTCCCTTGTCCCGGTGACATTCCCAGGGATGTCCCCTCGGCAGGACAGACACACACCCACCCGGGCACGGAGCGGGGCTTTGGGTGGGCACGGCAGCTCCGAGGAGCCGACTTTCAGCTCCAGCCTCTGCTTCAAATAAAACTCCGGAGTTCAGCTGATCCTCTGTCCCAGCGCTTCCCACTCCATCCTCCGCTCGCCAGGGCGCGCTGGGAATTGCGCTCCCGGCGTTTCCAGGTGGGATTTGGGTTGGGAAGTGCTGGGCGGTTGTTATTTTGGGAGAGAGTGGTGATGAGCGCGGCTGAGCAGGGCCGGGAGGCTCCCGGAGCCGGGCGGCTCCCATCGGGATTGGGACAGCGCCTGGGGAGCCCCCGGGGACCGGCCGGGCAAAGAGCAAAGTGCTGCTGCCATCTCCCGACCGCAGCGAGCCCTGCCCGGGGCGGCCTTCCCCGGCCGGGACCCCAATCCTCTGACCGGGATCCAAACCTCTGACCGGGACCCAAACCTCTGACCCGGACCCCAAACCTCTGACCGGGATCCAAACCTCTGACCGGGACCCCAAACCTCTGACCGGGATCCAAACCTCTGACCGGGATCCCAAACCTCTGACCGGGACCCAAACCTCTGACCCGGACCCCAAACCTCTGACCGGGACCCCAAACCTCTGACCGGGATCCAAACCTCTGACCGGGATCCCAAACCTCTGACCGGGACCCAAACCTCTGACCCGGACCCCAAACCTCTGACCGGGATCCCAAACCTCTGACCGGGATCCCAAACCTCTGACTGGGATCTGAAACCTCTGACCGGGACCCAAACCTCTGACCGGGATCTGAAACCTCTGACCGGGATCTGAAACCTCTGACCGGGATCCCAAACCTCTGACCGGGATCTGAAACCTCTGACCGGGATCTGAAACCTCTGACCGGGACCCCAAACCTCTGACCGGGACCCAAACCTCTGACCCGGACCCCAAACCTCTGACCGGGACCCCAAACCTCTGACCGGGATCCAAACCTCTGACCGGGACCCAAACCTCTGACCGGGATCTGTAACCTCTGACCGGGATCCCAAACCTCTGACCAGGATCCTACTGCCTTGTCCAGGATCCTGTTCCCCTTCCCAGATCCCACTCCTTTCCCCGAGATCCCACTCCTTTTCCCGGGATCCCACTCCCCTGCCCAATTCCCTCTCCCCCTTCCCAGTTCCCATTCCCCTGCCCGGAGCAGCCCTGGGGCTGGAATGAAACACTCTGCAGAAAAAAAGAAATTATAAAAATAAATTGTGGGGTTTGTTTTGGGGGGTTTAAGTTTTATTTTTGTTTGGTTTTTTTTCTTTTATTCTCACCCTGCGAGGCTGTGAAGATGAGGGAGTGAAGCTCTGCCTCTCTCACTCCACAGTGCCCCAAATCAGGTCCTTCTGAGCCGTTTCCTGCCCCTAAAAGATGCTTTGCTCTCAATCACTTCCATCTCCTTCCCTCCTCCTTGCTCCGGCTCTGGAATTCCTGTCCTGACCCTAAAATTCCTGTCCTGACTCTGAAATTTCCTGCTGAGGCGAGTCACACAGACCAACAGCCCAAACATTGAATTTTAATGCATTTTAACCCATTTCCCCCTCACGGCATTCCCGTGCCTGCTCTTCCCTCGCAGCCTGACCAAGGGTTAACCAAATCTCGGTGAAATCACCGCCTAAACCGAGCCTCCTTCATTTCCAGGGAGCCCCAGATCCCAAGGCACGGGCGAGAAAGATCAGCCACAAAAACTTTTACGTCTCTCTGCCTTACAACACTGGCAGTGAAACCTTGTTTGGCTTTGGAGGCAAAGATTTTCCATCCCGGGCTCCAGCTCTGCTCAATTGCTCCGAGCCCACATCTTGTTTTCCTCCTGACAGAGCGAGGTATGATTCTTGGCTCGCCGAGCCTCTGCTGAATGAAAAGATGCTTTTAAAGCTCATTCACTCAACACTCACCCCCCAAACCCGAGGGGAGGGTCGGATGGAAATTCGCTGGAGTTATCAGCCAGGCTTTCTGCTGGATTGCTTTTGTGCTGGGTGTCAGGCTGAGGAGCATTAAATGAAGGCACGGGTGTTTGCTGGGGTGCTGGGATAAAGGTAGAAAAGCCTGATGATTCCAGCAGCCAGGGCATCGGATTTATTTCCTGGTGAAAAGCTGGTCCTTGACTCACTGTGATCCCTGAGGACTCACCTCTGGGGGTTCATTTTGTCTGGATCTTTTCGTTTATAACATAGACAAGCCTCCTGCTTGTAAGAGGAGCAGCCCCATCCTGGTGTGAGTTCACTGGAGAGCAGAGGGATGGAGTGGGAATTTCCTGGCTCAAGGCTGGCCCCTGAGTCAGGAGCAGACTGGGAAAGGTTGGACTCGATGATCTCCAAGTTCTTTTCCAGCCTGGGTGATTCTGTGGCTCCCTGAGGTGGGCTTGGCAGGTTGGGGGCTCCTCCTGAGCCCCCAGCTCCTTCCTGCCCACTCAGGGAGCGGCTTCCCACTCCTGATTGTGGTGGGAGAGGGATTGGCATTCCTGCCCCATCCCGAGCCACTTTTCCCATCCTTATTCCTCTATCAGAGCATGTTCTGACAGCCAGAGGTTTCCAGAGGTGGAGGAGGATGAGGATTGCTGAGAGGGGAGGGGAATCAGCACTGGGCAGGCACAGGGCTCTCCTTCCTAATGAGAGTGTCTTTTTTCTTGATTGTTTTCTGTATTTTCTGAATTAAAAATGGGATTTTTCACCTCTGTGAAATGTTCTTGACTATTCAAAGTTCCCTGCTTGCCAGGGAGGGTGGTGTGGCCCTCAGGGCTCTGTGTCACCAGGAGGGGCTGGAGGAGCTGCAGCTTCATCCCCAAGGCAGGGAAGTGCTTCCAGAGTCCTGGAGGAGCCTAGGAAGGGGTCACAGCACACTGCAGGCAGAGGAAAACTTTGTCCCTGCAGTGTCCCACCAGCCCAGAGTGAAGGAAAAGCCTTTCCTCAGCCCTGGGCTGGAAGTGAAGTGAATTCTGATCCCAAAATGCCACAGGATGAGCAGCGAGGCATTGTCCTGCTGTCCCAGGTGTCCATCAGCCACCAGCCAGAGTCCTTCATCCCTGTTCCAGCCCTGTCCCATCCTCATCCCATCCCTGCTCCACCCTGCTTCGTCCTTGTCCCAGTCCTGCTCCAGCACTGCCTGATCCCTCTCCTACCCCATCCCTGTCACATCCCGTCCCTGTCCTGTCCCTGTCCCTGTCCTGTCCCTGTCCTGTCCCTGTCCCAACTCTTCTCCAGCTCTGCCCCAACCCTGTCCCATCCCTGCCCTATCCCAATCCCAAACCCAATCCCAATCCCATACTTGCCCCAACTATTCTCCATCCCTGTCCTGTCCCTGCCCCATCCCAATTCCACCCCTGACCATCCCTGTTGGGTCCCACGAGCTCCAGGTGACAGAGAGGTGCCCAGGCAAGGTGGCAGGGTGACAGGGTGGCAGGGTGGCAGAGCAGGGTGACAGGGCCGGGTGACAGGGTGGCAGGGCAGGGTGACAGGGCAGGGTGACAGGGTGGCAGAGTGGCAGGGCAGGGTGACAGGGCTGCTCCTTCCCCCTGTGTCCCCTCCCCGCCGCTGCCGGAGACGTTCCTGTGTTCCCGGGCGCTCCCGGGACGTTGCCTAACGCTGAAACTGGATCCTCCTCTCGGGCTCCGGTCGGGTGAGAAAAGCTTGCTCTGGCCTGTCTGTTCCTGCTCCGGGATTGTTCCCCTCCTGATGGCAAAGCACAGAATTTCCTGCTGTCTGCAGGGTGGCTCCCCAAAGCCCCCCGGGTTAACCCCTGCCGGGAAGGTTCTGGTCTTTACCTGCTGATAAATTTCCTTCTTTCTCTTTAGTGACCCCCTGCCCGTGCTGCCTTCCTCTGCTGGAAATCCTCACCTCTTCTCTGCCTTCCTCTGCTTGGCCTCTTTGGAAGAAAATCATTGACAAGAGATTCCTTCCTGGCCCAAAAAAGTGCTCCCCACGAGTTTCAAAGCCCACAAGAGCTCAGCCAGTTTGAACTCGGACCTGACACAGCCCCAGGTCTCCCGGCACAAATCAGACTGTTCTGGGGACAGCAGAGACACTTTGGGGGCCAATTCATGGCAGTGAAAGGATCAGTCTTGGAATAATTGGAATATTCTCCAATTCCAGAGCCATTTGTACATCCAGCCAGCTGTGGATTCCCTATGGGATGTGACATGGGATGCTCCCAGAGAAGAAAAATCTGCAGTGGGGTAAGTGAGGGGCTGATTTAGGGCCAGCTGCCCATGGCTGGGATTTAGGATTTCCCCCTGGACTGCCTGGTGCTGCTGGATCCTGGAGCCCATCCCAACATCCTTGCGGGATTCTGGAGCCCCTCAGCCTGCAGAGAAGGCTGCCAGCACACACAATTTGTGCCTGGGCTATTTGCCGTTGTCACTCCGGCCGTTCCAACCCGACTGAGGCAATAAAGATGAAAGCCCATAATAAGCAGCCAGCCATCGTTCGAAGGGGTGGGAGGAGAAGGCTGTAATTTACTGTGCCAGGGCTGCAGGGAGTCCATCTGAGGCTGGGTTATTGACAGCAAGTCTATATGGGTTTGTTTCTCACGGCACTTACGTGTGCTCCGAGCACTCGAGGGTGACATTTTTAAAATCTAAAAATATAGAGCCGGGAGCAAACTTGCAGCAGCACGGGAGAGAGGAGAAGGATTTATGCCCAGAGCATCGTGAGCTTTAAGGGAAGTGTGTTTGTGGAGAAGGTTTTGAAGGGGTTGAAGGAGAGGGGCGAGCTGCAGGCTCTCGGGGTGTCACTGGAGGTGCTGGGGTTTGCTGAGGGATTTTATCCAGGGAAAACACTCCAATCTTCCCAGGGATGTAAATCAGGAATGCTGCTGGAGCCAGGGGAGTTACAGGTGGGTCAGGCAAAGGAACCAGGTGGTTTTGTGCTGCTCTGGGTTGTCACCACTGCACCAGGAGAGCCCTGGGTGGGGTCTGTGCTCCCAGAGGATCATTCCCAGGCGGATGTGAGCTGATCCTGGGCTGGTCCTGCTCCATGGGTTTTATTCTGGAGTATTTCTGGAGCAGGCCAGCCCAAGGCTGAGAGTAAACCCGGCTGTGGTGAGAGCTGTGACCCCTCTGATGTGTTCCAGAGCTCAGAGCTACCCCACAGCTCCGTGTAAATAAGGGATTCAACCTCAAAGAAAGAGGACTTGGATTCTTATTTCTTTTTTTTTCTACCCAAAACAAGCTGTAAAGCATCACTTTCCCTGGGACAACAAGGACTTGATCCTACAAATCTGGGGACCCTAGTGATGAGGAGATGTCATCGACTCCTTCCCCAGGAGATCCAATCCATCCTTCTCTCCCAGCCCTCGTCCTGTGGGGGAGGGACGAGGTGGATTCAGGAAACACAAGGAATGAGTAATCTCTCTCCTGCCTCTGCCAAGGGCCCAGAACCAGCCCCACGAGCACCCCTGCTGCCTGCCAGAGCTCTGGGGTGTCAGCAGGGTTATGATTTATGGCAATCAATCTGTCAGCTTTATTTATAGCAGCAGCTCCCCGTGGGATTTCGCACATGAAGATTGGCTTGTTCTGTGGCCTCCCCTGCTGCCAAAACCATCCCCGGGCCTCCCAACCTTCCTGCAGCCTTTTGTTTTGTCTCTGCCCTGCCCTGGCGTTCCTGCCCCATCCCAAGCCACTTTTCCCATCCTTATTCCTCTGTCAGGGCATGTTCTGACAGCCAGGAGGTTTCCAGAGGTGGAGGAGGATGAGGATTGCTGAGATGAGAGGGGAGTCAGCACTGGGCAGGCACAGGGCTCTCCTTCCTAATGAGAATGTGATTTTTCTGTATTTTCTTGATTAAAACTGAGATTTTTCACCTCTGTGAAATGTTCTTCTTGACTATTCAGAATATTTTCCTGCTTGCCAACCGTTGTTGTCAGGACCCTTTCCCATCCTGCTTTGTCCTGCTGCTCAGGTGTCCTCTGCTCCATCCAGCATGTGCCTTGGGGACATTCCAAGAAACACCTGGGAAACTCTGTTTTCCTCTGGGGGCTTTGAAAACTCCAGATCAGACACAACCCTGAAATTTCAAAAATAAAAAAAAACCGACCACAAAATAAAAGGAATGAGCAGATGGGAATAAACCCCTGATCCTGTGACAGGAGAAACGAGTGGGGGATCTCAGGGATTGTAATTAAGTTTTCCCTCTGATTAACCGGGAACGGGCACCTTGGAAACCCCTCCTGCCTGTCCCCTCAGCGGTGGCACTGAGGGAAAGCGTAGCCGGCTCTGTTTAAACCTGAACCTGCTGCTGCTTCTGGGGTCAGCCCCGTGATGGATGGAGCCCAGGGCCCCGCCGCCTGCGAGAGCCAAATCACTTACCTTGGAAATGCAAACCTTATGGAAAGGGAATCAATAATTCCCGGAGCCCTGCTCGAGCTGACACGCGGCCCCAGCCCGTGGGGAAGGAACCCTTTGTTAATCTTCCTCCAGAGGCACACGCAGCTCCTATAAAAAGCTCCCGAAGTCAGTAACTAATTACAGCCTGCACGAGGCTCCAGTCTGTCACCCCCGACAGCTCAGGGGGAGCAGGGGCTGCTCTGCTGCTCTGCTGCTGCCCGGGATGATGGACGAGCCCGCACCAGCTCCTGGCTTGGCTCTGAAAGAGGAAGAATTAATGGGCAAATAAATTACAAATCAATTATTAAACCTTAGCGGCGTGCGGGGCCCTGGTATCAAATATACATTTCTAATTAACTCAACAACTCTTGGCTAATGGGCACTGGATGCTGCCTGCTGCTGGAAATAGGGATTTTTGGCACGAGCTCTAAATGGAGTGTTTTATGTCTCCCTTCATGCCCCGTGACACAGCGAGGCCACGAGCCTGTAAGGACCTTTTTTTATTCACTGACAGCACTGAGAGACCCCAAAGCTCCGTGCTGGGGCTCAGGACAGCTCTGAGCGAGCTGCAACACGGTGCAGAACAAATCCAACACGTCCTGAGCCCTCCGTGTGCTGAGGGATCCTCTTGGCTCCGGCTGAGCCCCAAATCCCCGGTGCAGGGGGAACCCAGGGTGTTTCCTCCCCTCGCTGCCTGCCTGGGACGGTCTGTCAGCACTGGGAGCTCTTGCCATGAGAATCCCCACGGCCTGGGACCTGCCTGCAGTGTCTAGACAGATCCCAGGCCAGGAGTTCTTCCTGGAGCAGGGAGAAAATTCAAATTGACAGATGGACGGCTGCACTCACGCCCAGCCCTGCTGTCCTCGCCTGCATCGCGTCCTCCAGCTCTCAGGACGTTTCCAGAGTCACTGAAAAGGTGGGACAGGGCTCAGAAGCCCCTCAGAGGATTCGGCTGCCTGCAGGATGAGGATGGAGGGTGATTTTCATGCCAGGCCCCTCAGAGCAGCAGAACCTCGGGGGGATTCGGTGTCTGCACCGCGGCAATATTTCTGCAGCTCACTAATCAATTATGATTCTTTAGACGAGCTCCCATATGGTGCCTTTATAAATCACTCTCTCCACTTATCAAGCCTGTCTTGTTTGCCTGACATGAGCTGTAAGGAGGGTGGTTTTCAGGCTAATGTTAACTCAAGCACGCAGAATGGGGGTTTATTTATAGAGTTTTTAGAGAAGTGGTTTTTGAAGAGCCAAAATCCGGGTCCTAAGGAGATAACCAAGAGGCTGGGGACTCCTTCTGCCTGAGCATCAGCACGGCAAGGCCTGGGCTGGGAATGGATGAGCACTGGAGGGGTTCTGCATCCCCGGGGGACCCTGGGGACAGGCAGGACACCTGAGGATGAGGGCTTGGAGGGGCTGAGAGGGAACAGAGCAGAGAGAGGAGCTTTTCACCTCCCTGTGTGAGCAGAACACAGCACAAGGGCTTTGGAGGCCGGAGCTGAGCACAGGGGACAGTGCCAGGGGTGTGACACGGCCAATGTCCCTTGTCACCGAGCAAAGGCCAGCCCGGCGCTGGGTTTGTCACACACCTGGGCTGCTCCCGGCTCCTGCCCTCGCTGCGGCTCTCTTGCTCCCCCCAGTGCGCTCACCCGGCTCCCGGAGCATCCTCTGCTCTTCCCCTCCTCTCCCTTTCCGACTCCTCAGGATGTTTCCTCCAGCCGTGAGGAAATGCCTCTTTTCCCAGACCCCACTCCTACTCTCCAAACCCAAATCTTCAGCTTGAGAATGATTTTTTTTTCTGGTTTCATTTGTTTCCAGAAATGTAAATCCCCATTTTTTCCCTGCTCTGAACCATCCACGCTGCAGGACCACAGTGTGTGAGCAGCCTCCTAATCCACGGCTCTGTCTCTTGGCTCTTTTTTAGTTGCATCACTCGGGATATTCCACTTTAATTTATCAATATACTCACTCCCCCCTGCAGATTGGAACTGCTTGAGAGCTCCAAAATTTGCCATTTCTCTCCCGTTAATGCCCACCCGGTTCTTTCCCACCGGTGAGATTTCCCAATTCCAGCTGTGGATTTTTTGCCTAGAACAGCTCTGAACTGCCCAAACTCTGCTCAGCTGAGAGATTTCATTTGGGTGCCTGCTGCTGCGGAGAGTCGCTCTCCCACACTTTTAGTTCCAGCATCCTTGATGCCACGATTGTGTGCAGGGGTTCTCTGTTGAATAAAAATAATTTTCCTTTTTTTTCTCATGGGAAAAACCCAACCTGAAAGGAAAATCCAGCACATCAACTCGGGAACCTCCCTGGGCCCTGCTGCATTCCGGGATTTGCATGATCTAAAAGGGATAAGCTTATGGAAAGCAGCGTTAGGAAGCAGGATGAGGAGGCAGAAGGCTGGACAGGTTTCTTGGGAAGCCTCGGGAAGTTCCCAATGACCCTCTTCATTTCCTAGGGCCGGCAAGTCCCGGCTCGCCCCTATTCAAGCGGGTTTGGGGCAAGGCTGTGGCTTGTCACGCTGCCATCAGGATCACGGCAGGAAGGGAGGTTTCAAACCGGCTCTGCAGATTCCCTCTGCCTTCAGCAAGGTCAAGGAGAGGAAAGAATTCCCTCTGCTCCTGCACCGGCTGGGGAAGCGGCCGCCGTGAGCCCCCAGCCTGCAAACGGCGGGATTTTGTGGGAATTTGTGATTTTGTGGGATCCCTCGGCCCGGGGTTCCATTGATCCATCCCCGGGTGGTTCGGGATTTTGGGGGCTGCGATGTCGCCGCGTTCCCACCGGGTGGCGCCCGAACCCCGCGCATCCCCAGCGTCTCCATGGCAACGGCCGGCCCTGGGTACCGCCCCTGCATCCTCCATCCTCACCCTCTATCCCTTGATTCCTACATTCCCCATCCTGCATCCCAAATTCCCCATCCCATTATCCGCAGCCTAAATCCTGCATCCCACATCCCAAATCCTACATCCCATATCCTATATCCCGCATCTTGCATCCCACACCCCTCATCCCACATCCCATTACCTGCATCCTGTATCCCACATCCCAAATCCTTCATCCCAAATCCTGCATCCCACATCCCGCAGGGTTGGAGAAGTCCCTCCTGGCTCTGGGATTTCCCAGCTGTGGAGTCTGGCTGTGCCCAGGGCGTGTGTTGGTGCTCACACACCTCACCCAGCTCCTGTCTGGGCCACGGAGAGGCTGGGGCAGCTCCCAGTGGGATTGGGGTGGGATTAGGGTAGGATTGGGGTGGGATTGGGATGGGATTCAGAGTGTCCAGCCACACCCCCGTGCCCCAGAAGCCCCTCCCAGCAGTCCCCTCCCTTGGCTGGGAGCTCCCACTGCCACGTGGCCTTTTCCACTCCAGCATCCTGCTCCAGGCCTCGCTCTGCCTCTCCTTCTCCTTTTTTTCCTCAGGAAACATCTGGAAGCTGAGTGAGAAACATTAAAAGGGGGGGAAGAAAAGGAAAGAAAAGGGAAAAAAAACCGAAGGGGAGGGGATCTTGGGAGCACCATATGATTTCACTTTCCTAAGACAACTGCAATTATGCCTCTGAGGCTTTACCAGTCACTGTAGATTCAAACCATGCTGGATGATGTCAGTGGGAAAATATGAAGGCCCTACTGGCTGCTTAAAAAAAATAAAAATAGAGAAAAAGCTCCTTTTCTGGCATTTTATTTCTCATTCTGAATCAGAAGAAGGGTGTTGTCCAGATGGGCTTTTTCTTTATTGCTCTCCTGGGCTTGGTTGGGCCTTGCTGATCCCTTGGGAGAGGGGAAATTCCTCCTGGATCCCTCCAAATGATCTCCTCCTCTGTCCTGCTGCCTCTGCCTCTGCCACGAGTCCCAAAATCCTCACGGACAGTGCTGGGAGTGGAGTTCTCCCAGCTCAGACACAGCCCAGGCTGGGCTCTTCTTGCTCATGCTGAGCAGGAACCACTCATGTCGCTCATTTTTGGAAGCTGGTGAATGGGATGAGCAGGAGATGTCAATCCCAGCTCAGCAACCACGAGAATTCCTGTGTTCAGGCAACTTCCATCTAACCTGTCTGGCTGGCACTGCACAGTTTGGGGAGTTTGGGATGTGGTGAATCCCTGGGGAGCCTGGCATGGCAGAGCCAGAGCCAGCCCAGCTCCAGCACAGGAGGGGTTTGCCAGGAGCTGGTTTCCAAAACTGGTTTCCTCTGGGAGAGAGGGATGTGAGGAGCACCCTTGGGATGGGGACCCAAGGAGCAAGAACTCCTCCAGAGGAGAAGGAAGAGCCCAGCAGCTGGGTGGGGTCATGGTGGAACCTCAGACTCACCTGGCAGAGCCCTCAGAAGCAGGAGGGGAGCTCAGCTCAGCAGGTGCCAGGACATGATTCATCCCTGGAGCACAACAATCCCACCCTGTGCCTTGGAGCTCCTTGAATTCTGCCAGTCTGTGACCATTCCCTGGGGATCCAGGGAATTCAGAGAGGCTTTCCCCATCCTCCAGCTGGGGCAAGGCAGGAGAGGAAAGGTTTGGATTTATCCAATATTTGTCAGGACAGACGTGGTTCGGTGTGGGCCTGAGAGATTTCAGCCTGCTGGCAGCTGCTGACTTTTTCCCAAGGAAAAAATTCTCCAGAAAGCTTCTTCTCAAAGCAATCTTGGCAAATAACTCCTCTTCCTCAAAACTATCCTTCTCCAGGTGAATTTTGCTGTTTCTCTGGTTTAACCAAAGGGATCAGAGAGGTGTCATTCCTATTCACCAACCATGTTTGGTCTGTATGGGAACACCTTATAAAAGGCAGTAAGAATTTAGACAATAAAGCCTTTTTTCTGTGCTCTTTGCCTTGGTTTAGATAGACAGGTGTCTCCCAGCGAAAACTGGAGTCCCCTTGGAAAGCAAAACCTCCTTCTCCCATTTTCCAAATTATTATAAATTTCCAATTAAAAGGCTGTCAGGCAAAGATTTTGGGAATAGGTGTAGCAGTTCTTTACTAGGGATATAAAAAATACAAATGTTGTAGTACAGAAGAATAAGCAAGCAAACACACAAATAAGAAATCCTAGAAAAAACCCTGACACAGTCAAAGATACAACCTGACTCCCTGTTGGTCAGGGGGTTGGGAACAGTCCTGAGGCCTCCCGGAGAGGCAGATGTGGTCCTGTTGGGAGCAGGGATGGTCCTGTGGAGCCAAAGGTCCAGAGATGAGTCTGGTCTTCCTTTGGGAGTCCCGTGGGAACACTGGATGTCTGGTGACACCTGTGGCTCCTTTTTATCTGGGTGGAGATTGTTTGGCTCCTCCTCCTTGGGTGGAGCATCTTCTAATGGGATGATGTAATGTGTCATGTGATTGGTGAGCCTTGATGGCCCATTAACAGGAGATAAGGAACACTGGGATGATGTAACGTGTGATGTCATTGGTGAGATTTAATGGCCCATTAACAGGAGATATCCCCGTGGAGTAGTGGAAGACTGAACAGAGATAAGAGACATTGCCCCACCCAGTTTTTAACAGCTGGCTTGTTATCAGATAGGCAGCCACCCCCTCCCTCCTGGAGTTATAACAGATAAAGAAAAATCTCCCCAACAAGTGTTCAAGAGATGGAATAAGATGGAATAACATAATTTTTTTTTTTTTTTTTTTTTTTTTTTTTTTTTGGTTACAAAACCCAAGACACCTTCTAAAGTATTTGGAGCCTTTCGTGTCCTATAGCGACAACTCAGTGTGTCACTGGGATCAGATTTCTCAGATCTTGTGGCTCCTGTCCCTGTGGAGGTGCCCTGTGAGCTCCCAGCTCTGCATTCCATGCACGCAGTCCCTCCCAGCCCAGCTGCCCTGGGAATGTGTGTTTTCCCTGCCCTGACCTCTCCAAGCTGTTTACACTGCTCAGGAGTGACGTCCTGAACCTGCCACGAGACCTTTTTCAGTGCTGACAGCAAAGAGCATCCCCTGACATGTCTGTGGAGCTGCAGGTCGAGCCTTTGGGCAAAGCGCCCCAAGCACCCTGCCCAGGCTGCTCTCAGCATCCTGAAAGGCTTTGCTGGTTCTCAGAGTCCCAAAAGGCTTTGCTGAAATGCAAATGAGGATTCAGATGTTCTCCAGCCCCTCCTTGCAAGGGATTCTCCTGTCCAAGCATCCTTTGTGTCACACAGACAGCCCTGGAAAGGTGTTTAAGGCCCTGAGTCCCGGCAGTTTCCATCAGCCGGGTGTTGAACAGGAGACACCCAGCCCCTCAAACCCTCTCCGAACCCCCACCTTTGCTTCCTGAGTCACCATATGACGAAAATGTCATTCCAAATGATGATAAATTGTGGATGGATGATTTATCCAGCTGGGAGCTGGAGGTGCCCATCAGTCACAGCCCAAGTGCAGCTTCTGTGCCTCCTCCTCACCCACTCCCTCCTGAATCTCCTCCCTTGGGGCTCAGCCCCAGCGCAGCACCCATGGGTGCCCGGTACCTCAAGGTTTTTGTCTCCAAAAGTGCTTTAAAGCACCAAATTCCCCTCTGCAAGCCAATTAAAATGTTCTCCAGGACTCGGATTACAGCAATTAACTCATTTCCATGCCCTCAGGCACATCTTGCTCACTCGCTCAGGCAAATTTAGGAGAAAGCATTTGGGTTTCTGTCTCACCCCTCATCCCCAGCTCCGCATTTGGTGGCTGGGAACTGAGCCTAGACATGAAATAAATGAACTCAAACCCGTCCATGCATTGACCAAAGAAAACAAGCTGTCAGCTAGAAATATCCCCTCTCTTTTCCAGGCACACCAAATCTCCTTTCCCATCTGTAGGTGCGGGAGTAACTCAGCATGAAATTGTCAGCGACAGCGTGTGAGGCTGTTTGGAGAGCATAAATCAGTCTAGGAAATGAAAAGCCCTATCTCCTCTCTCTTTCCCCCAGGTTTGCTCAGCGTTTTATCCCTCTGCAGGGATGTTAGGAAGGAGATTTTTCTTGGCAGCTTAAACCCAAGTCCAACATTTGTCGTTAGGGCCTTAATTATGTTCAGTCTTCTCGGTGCTGTTTGCATTAGGCTGTAATATCTCCCTCTGCTGAGCTCCAGTGACTCCACTTGAGCATGAAAATGCTGCTGGAGAGGTGGAAACTCTCCAGGTTTTTCAGCTCAGTCTGGAGAGTGACAGAAGCTGGGAAACTTCGCCTCCTTTTCCCCACCACAGAATCAGCGATAATGTCACAAACTGGGCAGAGATTTCTGGGTGTTGACAACTGAATGAAGGTTTGGGAAGGGGCAGGTTTGGGGCAGAGGGTCCCTGGAAATGCCAGGGCTTGGTGCGGGAGGAGCAGAGCTCAGACTGAGCTGCAGCATTTACAGCCTGGAGGGGTTGAGACTCACTGAGAAACAGAGAGAAACCTTGGAAATGCCTTTTAATCCTGTTCAAAGATGATCTGGGACATGAAACCCCATGCTGAGCGCTCCTCTAGGCTAAATCAGAGAGTCAGAGCATCATGGAATATCCTGAGCTGGAAGGGACACCCCAACAATCCCACCCTGAGCCTCAGAGCTCCTTAAATTCTGCCAGTCTGTGCCCATTCCCTGGGGATCCTGGGAATTCACAGAGGCTGTCTCCATCCTCCAGCTGGGGCAAGGCAGGAGAGGAAAGGTTTGGATTTGTCCAATATTTGCCAGAAGAGACAAATAACAGTTCCAAGTGTCACTGGGGTCAAATCTTCCCACTGAGAGGCACCTGGATGGTGATGGCACCGTTGGGTCACCACAGGCTCTTCTACCTCCTGGCGCCATTTCATTACCACTTTTAGGGTTCCACTCACCCCCCTCAGCCTCTTTTCCCTCCCCAAACCCAAACCAGACCTGATCCCCTCGTTCCTGGGAGCTCTGCCTGCTCCAGGAGCTGCTCAGAGCCGAGGCTGTGAATTCTCCAGCAAAGCAACAATTAGGACCAATTCTCCCAGGCAGCTGCTCCCATCTGCTCCGGGGGTTGTTTGTGTTTGTGTTGTGCAGGGGAGTGGATTTATTTTTTTTTTTTTTGTTGCTGAACTCACATGGTTCTTGCAGTTGAGTTTGTCAGAGTGAGATGAGCCATTTAATTTAAGCAAATCATTTATTCTTCTTCTTCTTCTTTTTTTTTTTTTTTTAATTTATTTTATTTATTTTATTTGTGCCAAGAGCCTCCGTGAGAGTTTGGGCTTTGTCTGGGTGATGCTGCTGCAGCCACCAGCGGTGGCTGTCCCATCCCTGGACATGTTCAAGCCCAGCTGGACGGGGTTTGGAACAACCTGCTTTAGTGGAAGGTGGTGTTGCACCTTCCTGAGGAGCAGAATGAACCAAAATAATCAGTGGAGAGGCTTCAAATAGAAATATTTCCCAAATTCCAGCTTTTCTGCCCAGTGAAGAATTATCCTGCCCCAGCAGCCCCACAAGGCTGGACTCTCCCATCATCTGGGATCATGTGGGATCAGCCTTGCATCTCTGAGCCCTCAGGTCATGGCCCAGAAGGCTGGAGGGGGTGATGGGATGGGTGGGGAGGGCCAGGAGGAGGAGGAGAATCCCACCAAACCTGCTGGCTCCTGCAGGGAATTCTAACGAGGACTGAAGTGTGAACTGGAAATAATAATTATATAATCTAATTTTCATAAAACATCGATCCTTTCCAGGACCAGGTAGCTCCAAGCCCATCCATGTCCTGGTTCACCTTTGTTTGGTGACACTGAGGTGGCTGCTGTGACACTTCTGTCCCCACCCAGTGCAGCTCCTGAGCCCATGGAGGGATCCCACATCATTCCAGGGTGGGCAGCACAGGCAAAGCGTCCCATCCCAACAGATCTGTGCCAGAGCCTCTGCCCACACCGACCCTGCTGAGGGGAGGTCTGGAAGGGAACGAGCAGGGAATGAATGGAGCTTCTGTTCGGTGGGAAAGGCTTGGATTTCAGTGCTGGGAGGGAGAGAAAGAGGGAAAGAGGGAAGGAAAGAGGGAAAGAGGGAAAGAGGGAAAGAGGGAAAGAGAGAGGGAGGATGTGCTGGAGCAGTGCCAGGAGGGGCCCTGGTTTACAAACCAAACCAACCACTGTGGTTCCTGAGCACGAGCAATCCGGCATTCGACAGGGGCTGGGGATAATTCACCAACTGATGTCCAGCTCGTCTTGGTTTGGTGAGCGAATTGAAGGAAAGGAAGCTCAGGGATGGGCAGGGCTCTTTGCCCAGAGCTGTTGGGTTTTGTAGCCCTCTCAGGCCGGGCTGGTGAAGCCCAGATGGGGCCAGAACTCATCCCTGAGACCAGGCAGAACATTTGGTGTCACCTCTGTGCATTCCATGTGCCAGGCGTGCTGCTGACCCCTCTGCCCAGCACCTCCTTCCTCCAGCAGGACACGGGGGATGCATCCCAAGATGTCACCTGCAGCTGCTTTGGGGCCAAACCCTGCAATTCTCCAAGGGGGAATGAACATCCCTGTTGTCTTTGGCAGCTCCATCTGCTCCATCCCTGTTTATGTGACACCATCCCAGCTCAGAGCCAACCTTTTTGTGTTTGCACTGGTTCCATCTCTCCAGTTTTTTAATGGCTGGTTTTTTTATAAACACTTTTAAAGCTTTGGATGCTCAGTTTCCTCAGAACGTGGCACTAACCCAGCAGAGCTAAAATCCAATCTGGACAATCCCATAACCTCGATGGCTGAAAATTCCTGGTGCTGGGAGCCAGCAGCCCCCTCCTGCCCTGCTGCTCTCAGGGTCCTGTTGGAACTGCAGCCAAACCCAGCTCCGGGCTGCTTTTCCCTGGCTCTGGCAGCACAGGATCCATGTGGAAAACACTAGATGGCAGCTTGAGGCCACGTGTGAGCGTCCCCGAGCCCAGCCCCGGAGCAGGGCAGTGTGTGTGGCACGGCTGGGGGCTCTGCTGGCACTGCCACGCTGCTCTCAGGATGCTCCCGGCTTTCTCCAGCTGCACCTTTGCCTGGATTTTCTCCCAAACCCTTCCCCTGGGGCCTTTGGGACTCAGCCAGTTTTGGAAGGGCTTGGCAAGGAGGTTTGGGAGGAGATTTGGCAGCTCTGCAGGCAAGGGGCAGTCCTGGCACTGGGCTGGCAGAAATTCCTGGGTGGCCTGGACACGGCAGGTTGAGGGAATTTGGGAGGGGATGTTTGTAACCCCTGTGCCCTTTGTCACTTCTGAGCTGCTCAGCACCACCTGGAAAGGACCCCGGGGACCAGAGCAGGTCCCACACCCCCAGAGCAGAGGGAATTGCGTCCCAAAACGCAGCCAGGCGTTTTGGGATGCAAAAATGCAGCTTAAGGGTTTAGTTTTTTCCAGTTTTTTGCTGCCACACACCAGCTTAATGCTGCTTCTTCTGCATATACTGCTGATTTCTTCCTTCAGGAGCCCTGGCCTAGGAGCTCAGGCTTTTTCCTCACTTGGTGGGCACCACATGTGGGAATTTTGGGCTTTTTTCTTGCTCTAAGCTCAGGGCAAATAAGACTCAGGAGAGCTTTTTTGGTTTTTTTTTTTGAAGTCTCACTCTGAAATTTACCATCCTTATCTCTTACAAACTCACGAGATGTGAGTTCTGCCTAAACGGGGTCTGTTTCAGGTTATTTAAGTCCTAATTATCTAATGCACAGTTGACCCCCATGAGCAGTGTCAGGGCCCGGTGATCACCCCCTCGGTGATTCCTGCCCCACAAACCAGGACAAACCTTCGGGGGATTTCTGTCCCACAAAGGGCGGCTTTTGAGGAATGGGTTTTCCCTTCCTCCTTTTATGACATCTGTGCAAGCTGGAATGCCAGATTTCCTACTCTCCAGGGATCCAGGAGGCACATGAGGGGCTGATTAGAGACATTCCAGGGCTTTTTAAGGACAGGGACAAGAGGTAAAGGCGCAGCACAAGCCGTCACCAGGGGTTTGCACTTTTCACCATGCACTTTGGAGCTGCTCTGTGTCTCCAAAGGCTGCCAGCAGCTGTGGAAAACGGGGGAGCAGAGCAGGGAAGTGGGATGCAGAGGCCTGGCCTTCAGGGCAGTGTGTGATAGCAAATATCCTTGCAGCTCTTTGAGTTTCGGGGCAAAACACCACAAAAACGGAGGAGGTGGGAGCCGTGGTCTCAGCTCGGAGCTGAGTTCAGTGCAAACCCTCCTGAAGAGGGGTTGGATACAAGGGGGGTTTTTTAAATCAGTTTTTATCTGCTCTTGGGATTTGGACTTTCAAGAGCAGCCAGGGGTTGGGACGTGGCTTTTCCAGGCTGATTTTGCAGCTTGGAGCTGTTTCACAGCCGTGCAGCCGTGGCTGAACTCCTGAACTTCTCCAGGCTTCCAGAGCTGCAGCCCAGCCCTGGGCTGGCCCTGCCTCCTGTCCTTGGGGACACTGGGGACGTGGCTCCTCAGGGGTGGCTTCTTCACTCGTGCAAGGGCTTGCACCTCACAATTTTAGGCACCAAAAGCTGGGGGAGGTGACCAACAACGGGATGTTATCCAAATAACCAACAGTGATGGTAAAACCTGGGTTCAGCCTGGGCACACAGAGCAGCTGAGCCAGGGAGGTTCAGGCAAGATTTAGTGCAAGATCCCCGAGGAAAAAGGGAAATCCACTGGAGCTGCAAAGGTTTTTTGAGCACTGGAAAAGGGGCTGTGATGAGATCTTGCAGCTGTGGCGGATTTGGGTCAGAAAGGACCTTAAAGATCTTGTTCTAACGGGCAGGGACATCTTCCACTAGACCAGGTTGCTCAAAATCCCATCTCCAAGGTGGCTCTGAACACTTCCAGGGATGGGACAATCCCTCCAGGGCTCTTCCTCACAGATTTGGGAGCTCTGCAGGTGCTCAGGCCCCCGTGGGGCTCCGGGCTGTCTGTCAGGAGCTGCCGTGGCCGTGTGTCAGCAGAAGGGAATGTTCCTCTGCAGCATTTTCGAGGCAGCCCCAGCGCCAGGATCCAGCTCTCATGAGTCACCTCCCCTGCACATGTGGGCTCCATCCATCCCTCCATCCATCCATCCCCCGGTGCCAACAGCAACACGGCGTCTCCTAGCAATGGGAGCAGCCCCAGCACAATAAACCAGTGGGACCAGTGCCCTGACAGCAAAGCTGAGCCACTCAGCCTGCCCGAGGAGGATTTTCCAGCTGCATCCTGCAGGGAGAGCAGAGGGAATCCATTTGTCTGAGGCAGCCTCGAGGTCAGGGCTGCGTCTGCCCGTGGCTCTCACACCTCCTCCTTCCTAATTGTCTTCCCCTGTTCTCTCCCCCCGTTTATTTTTTCCATCAAAGTTTTTTTTGTTGTTGGTTTTTTGTTTTATTTGGGGTATTTTTTAGGGTTTTTTTTCCTAATGGTCAGGGTGGGTGCATCCCACAAGCAAAACTCCTCCTTGAGAAACTGGAATAAATGGATATCCTTGATCCCCTCCTGCAGCACAGGATGGATCCTCTGCCACAGCCAGGGCAGCTACTCTGCCCTCAGGAAAATATTTCATCTGCACTAAGGTGACTGTCCCACCTCTGGTCACTTCTGCTGTCGTTCAGCTTAAAAAAAAACGCTGGCAATTTCTGAAGAATTAATGTCTCCACCTGCCTTTAATGGGCCTATTCTCACAGCTATTGCTGTAGGTAAAGACTTAAAATCAGCCAGTAATTACTCCCACGAAAGAAACGCTGTTTTCTTGTCATGTTCCATTAAACTGCTCACAGCAGGAGCCAAAGAATTAACGGCCTTATTATCTGGCCTGCAAAATAAATCATATTGGAGAGGAGAGGAGCACACAAGACACCAGTGCTGGACGTGTTTTAAGGGAGGAGGGTGGCTTTGGGAAAGGAAAGGATCAGGGGAAGAGGCTGGGCAGGGACATCCCCTCTCTGCTGGGATTTGTTGGGGTTTATTTTCCAGGCCCGCCTGGGGTGGGTGTGTTGTGGGAGGTATTTTTTGCTGTGGGAGGTATTTTTTGCTGTGGGAGGTATTCCTGGGCTGGAATCCACCTGTTTTTCCCCGGGAAGTGGATGTGTGGCAGCAGGAACCCGAGGCTGGTTTGTTGTTGTTGTTGTTGCTTCCCCTTGAGCTGGAGAACCTGGCAGCCTGAGGATGGCTTGGAAGAACATCAAATCCTCCAAGGAGGAGAGACAGAGCTCCAGCCCTCCCTCAGCACTTCGGGGCTGGTGCTGGAGAGGGTTTGGAGCAGTTCCTCTCCCAGACACCTGCAGACACGCTCAAGCTTGAGCACAGTGATGGGGCTGAGCTCCTCCTGCTCACAGGGCTGGTGTTCACCTCCCTGGGGCTGAGCTCTTCTGGGTCACAGGGCTGGTGTTCACCTCCCTGGGGCTGAGCTCTTCTGGGTCACAGGGCTGGTGTTCACCTCCCTGGGGCTGAGCTCTTCTGGGTCACAGGGCTGGTGTTCACCTTCCTGAGCTCCTCCTGCTCACGGGACTGGTGTTCCACCTTCCTGGAGCTGATGTTCCACCGTCCTGGTGCTGAGCTCCTCAGGGTCACAGGGCTGATGTTCCACCATCCTGGAGCTGAGCTCTTCTGGGTCACAGGGCTGTTGTTCACCTTCCTGAGCTCCTCCAGTTCACGGGGCTGGTGTTGCACCTCCCTGGGGCTGAGGAGGAGGAGGTTTGCCCAGTGGAAGAAGGCTCAGCCCCCAAGTCTCCCCAGTCCTCGAGGGATTTGGCTCATGTGGGGACACGGGGTCAGGGCTGTGTTTGTCACCACGAGGCAGATCCAGGCCAGCTCTGCCTTGGATTTGGTGCCACACTTCCCTGGGACACTGTGAGCTGGGAAAGCAAAGCCAGGGCTGGCTCCATCTGCATTTCCCTGCTGGCCTGCGAAGTTTCTCTCTGGCCCACACATCTCCCTGGGCTCCCAAATATGTCAGGAGAACACGGAACAAAAAGGGAATCAATCTTCCTTGAATTGCTTCAAGATTTGAATTTTTTTATTTATTTTTTTTCCAGGTCCTTGCCGGCCAAACGTTCTCCCTGCTTTGTGCATGCACAGAGCAGCTGCGACATTTTGAACAGCACCTTTCTGTTCTAACCCCCAGCCTGGCAGGTTCACCCTCACACACCTTGGGCTGCATTGATTTCTTCACCTGTTTCAGGGCTGACATCGCTGAAAAACTTCAGCTTGGAAAGCCAAGGGCCTCTGCTGGCTCCTCTGCAGCTGCAGCCTGATGGCTTCCAGCTGCTTTGAACGATTTTTTAATTAAGGGGTAGAAGCCTAATGGCACTTCAGGGTTGAAAAATGTCCCTTCACACTTGTAGGGCACTCCTGGTGCTGGTCCTATAAATGTCACTTCACTGGAGGAATGACCTCGGCTAAGGACAGGGGGACACTTTGGAGTGACACCAGACCAGCCTGAGCGCTGCTGATGTAAGGCTAGGAAACATCTCCGTGAAATCCAGGCTCAGCAGGAATCCTGGATCCCAGCAACTTCCCCCAAACCTGTTTCCTTTACCGTTTCCAAGAGTTTATTTAAAATTTATTCCATTTCTTTTCGTGTCCATTCAATTCCTGCGGGCACTGGGAATGTCGTGGCTTGGGTTTGGTTGTGGGGTTTGTTCTGTTATTTTCAAAATGTTCTGCATTTCCCCACTCCGTGCCTTTCCTCTTATTCCACAGAAGCAACAAAAAGCCAAATTGCAGGAATGAAAAGGAAGCCAAGGTGCCTGATTAAGGCTTTAAAATTCGCTAAATATTCCCACAGTCCTACCTGGGCACTGGGAAATGGAGTAGGATGGAGGAAACGTCTTGGATTTCTTTGGATAGGGGAAAAAAATACAAATCTAATGCCCTCTTGTGGCCCCTGACAGTGTGGCTGCTGAGTGGTGGCAGGGCTGGCTCATCTTCGGGTTGTTTTGGGGCAGGAAAGGTAATTTTTGGGGTAGGAAAAGGTAATTTAAGGAATTTGGGGCTCCTAAAATTGCTGAAAAAATCAGAAATCAACCCAGTGGTCCCCATTACTCAACATTCCACCCCAAGCAGTGACCTCTCACTGCCCGGGGGAAGTTCTCATCTGTCAGAGAAAGTGTCCTAAAATCAGAGGACCACAGCTCCTCCCTGCTTTTGTTTTTGGAAGGAGAAAAAAAAATAAAAATCTCTCATTCCAAATGAGCCCTGAGCTGATGGAGCCCTGGGAGGCTGCTGTGGTGCTGCAGGATCAGCATCACTGCTGGGGTGGCTCTTCCACATCGATTTCTATTCCAAGAGAAAGTTTTCTGTCAAGATGATGAGTCTGGGATTTCTGTAGAGATATTTTTTGGTTTCAAGTTTTTCTCTGAATGCCAAAAAAACCCAACCAAACAAACAAAACCAAACCCAAAAAAACCAAAAACAAACCCAAAAAAACCCAACAACCAAACAAAAAAGAAAAAAAGTGAAAAATTTTAACTTTAAAACATGAGAGGACTTTTTTTTTTTTAATTTTTAGCTTTTTGAGAGGGAGCCAAACTTATTTTTCTTAAAGAAAAGCGTGAGCTGAGAGAGGGCAGAGTTCCTTTGGTGATCACTTCACACCCCAGGAGGAGGAGGCTGACAAAAACAACACACAAAAGCGTTGAGATTGCAGACGTGGGCTCGGCTCTGCAAACATCCCCCAGGGAGAACATCCACAGGGATGCTCCCTGCTTGGATCAGCCTTTCCTGCCTCTTTCCCTCTCCTTTTTGGCCACTAGGAATGGGATTTATATGGGCACAGCACAGGATCCCAGACTGGTTTGGGTCTTCAAAGCTCATCCCATTCCATGGGCAAGGTCATCTTCCATTATCCCAGCTTGCTCCAAGCCCTGTCCAGCCTGACCTTGGCCACTTCTCCCTTTGCAGCAGAAAAAAAGCAGAAAATGTGACCTCACGCCCCGAGGAGCCCCTGGAAGTTTTTTTTTTTTTTCCTCAAGCAGGGGAAGGAGCGAGCAGGGATTTTGGCAGGGAGGCCCCACACATCTGCAGCCCCAGCACTCTCTCTGCTCATTCTCACTTTTTCCTCTCGCAGTGTCCACTTCAGGCAGCGAAATGGCTGAGAAAAGAAGAACCAGCAGCTTTTTTGGCCTCAGGCCTGGAGAGGATCTGCCTGGTGGCTGTGGGTGCTGTGGGGGATGTCCCCAAGCTCTCTCTTATCCCAGCTGGTGTTTGGGAATGGGGTGGGATGGGATGGGATGGGATATGATGGGATGGGATAGGATGGGATGGGATATGATGGGATAGGATAGGATGGGATGGGATATGATGGGATGGGATATGATGGGATGGGATATGATGGGATGGGATGGGATATGATGGGATGGGATATGATGGGATGGGATGGGATACGATGGGATACGATGGGATGGGATACGATGGGATGGGATGGGATGGGATATGATGGGATATGATGGGATACGATGGGAGGCATGGCCAGCAGTGCCTGACAGCTGCTGGTGGCACCCAGGGCTCAGATGCCGTGACAAGGGAAGGGCTGCAGAGGGGAATTGGCAGCTTCTTCTCCTGTTTTTTTGGGAGGATTCCCCTCCTTTTTTCCAGGCTCTGCTCAAACCAGGGTGCTGCTTTCTGCCTTGAGAGCAGAGGCTCCTTACAGCGGCTTTTCTTCCTCCCAACCAAACGCAGATCTCCACAAAATCACTGCTCTGCTCCGTGCCAAGAGCTCCATTTCCTCCAAGATTTCAGAAACTCCATTTCCTGGGAATCTTTTTCCAAGAGCCTTGTGCTGATCCTTCCTCCCTTGGCTCTGGGTGTCCAAGCTGTGCCTCCACACGCTGCTCCCTCCAGGCCCTGCCACTTTTCCTGAGGTCAAACAAAACCTGGAGAGGACTGGGAGTGTTCTCCCCTGGGTGTTTCCCACTGGGATGTGCACATCCAGCTCCAGCTTCCATAGCCACGGAGCAGGTGAGTGTCAGGACACAGCGGGAGCATCACCTGGTCCAACATCTGGCCAGGCTGAGGCAGTTCTGGGGGGTGTTATCACACTTTGCACCTCTCAGGGCTCCCAGAGAGAGGGACAGGGAGGTGCTGCAGGCAGGGAATGGGAATTTTTTGCCTGTTGCTGCTGCTCACACCATAAAAAAACCCAGAAAAACCTCAGTCCTCAGGCTTTTTTTTTGTGGCCTAGACAATGTGAGTTGTGCTGAGTGCTTGGAGGCTGCTGCCCCCACTGGCACTTTGGCTGCCTCTTCACCCACCCCAACGTGCTCCTGCCGAGCATTCCAGGTGGGAACGCAGAGGGACACGTAGGAGAGGATGGCAGGACAGGGCAGTGGAGGGACAAGAAGAGAGCTGGGAGCAGCGCTGGCATGTGGCAGAGAGCTCCGAGCAGCAGCGTTCCCAAGCCCTGGGATCAGCAGTGGGACAGAGGAGTAAATTCAACACATATTTTCCATCCTCAGCTCTCTGCACTGCCCCTAACCTGATCCCAGTTAGAGACACACAGCAGGCAGCTGCCAAGGAACTTTTATGACTCACTGGAAAGGGAGCCTGCGGCAGGATCCAGCTGCCTCCTCTCTGCTCTTGTTTAGGGAGGACATTTGTGCTTGCTGAGCTCACCTAGGAAAGGGCCAGAGGGCCTCTGGATACAGGGAAAACTGGTCCTCAGCCCAGCCTGGGAACGCTCTGTGTATTCCTTAGGAAAAAAGGGAGAGATGGGGCCGGGCTGGTGGAGCACAGCTCAGGGGTTGGGGTGTGGGGGATCCTCCCTGGCACATTCCCCTCACCCTCTGAGGTTTGAACAGAGCCACTCCCCGGCCCCACTGTCCCCAAACCACCCGGGGAGTGGAAATCCCTGGGTTTGGAGCTGTCCTTTCGAAGCCTCTCACAGAGGGAGAAGCTGAGGGCATCAGATGCACCCTAAAAACGGGCTGGGGCTGAGTGACACAGCCAAACCTTGCCCAGGAAATCCGGGTTAAACGGGACCTTAAACCCATCCGTGTCTCTGGGTTCAGATTCTGTTTCTGGGTGTGCTTGCCCCTGCTGAGTCTCATCCCAGTCTTTAGGAACAACAGATCCAGCTAAACCCTGAAGAGTGAGCCTGAAAATCCCTTCCCAAATGCCTCCTGCTGTTTTAACTCCAGTGATCCGTGTCACAGCCACGATCCCCAAATTGCCTGCCTGTCCCCTGGTGTGCTTCAGGTATGTGGGACAAGGTGTGTGCCATGTCCTCAGCTGGAATTGGGGAAAAAACCCAGAATATTTTGTGTTGGGAGTTCAGAGCCTGTCAAACGAGGCTTTGTTAGCAAAATGCATCATTTCTGATTCCAGGCTGGTACCAGAAAGCGAGAGGTTTATCTTTAAATCCATGACTTTAGAACAAAATAAACCAGCAGCCCTGTTCCTCAGGGGAGAAAAGCAGGTTTTTTTGGTGTCTCTGCATTGCTCAAAATGTGGTTCTACAAAACTGGGCCTGGAGGAGCCCCAGGAATAGAATTCCCTGTCCCAGGCAGGGTGGATTTTTTTAGGCAAACCCCTGACTTGTAAAAATTCTACTTTCAATATGTGACAGGCCACATTTGCCCTCAGTACCCTGAAAGTTTTCATGGAGTGGAACTGTGCTTTCCCCACCCATCCCTAAAATTCAATATCTGCAGCACAGCTTGCACTTGGCTTTTCCAGTTCCTGAACCCTGCCACTCTCCCAGCTCATACTTTCACAAGATTCAAACGAATACTCTTTAAAAAAGAGCTTAAAAAAGTATATTTCAGTGATGGTGGAAAATCATTCAGAAAAGTAGCTGTGACACCAAGACCCTTCCTAGAAAGTGCCATCATGTCCCCTGAGGCCAAGCAGGATCCTGCTGCCATCTGCCCCCTCTGCACCTCCAGGGCAGGGATTCCCAGCATCCTGAAGGGTTCCCCATCCTCTGCTCCAAAAAGGAGCCCTGGGTGAGTTCCTGGGAAGGGCTGTGCCAGAGGCTGAAGTGAAGCAGTGGGAAGGTGATGGGTGAAGAGCTGCAGTGCTTGGGATGATCTGGAGGGCTTGGACCATCCAGGATCTACCCAGGGACAGGATTCCCGGATTTCCCTGGTGCTAGCACTCCTCTCATCCCTCCCTGGGGGTGGACTGCTCCTCACAGGCAGAGAGGTACCTAACCCAAATATCCAGTATAAACAGAGAGCTGGGGAAACGAGAATCACAAAGTCACCCCAGGACACCAACCCACCACGGGACCCAAACACAGCTCAGGGGTACAAAACCAGCCCTGCACCGATGCCTTGGGAAGGCTGAGCTGGAACAGAGACTGGACAGAGCTGGAGAATAAAATAGAGATTTATTAAAAGGCCTTTAGGACACACCTCGGGCAGGACAAGAGCCTGGCCAGGGCTACACCCAAGGTGCACCCAAAATGGGCACAAAATGGACCCAGAATGGTCACAAAATGGACAAATGGTCACGAGGTCTCACACTTTTGTAAGTTTTGGTCCATTTGCACATTGGGGTTGAATTGTCCCATTCCAGCTCCAGGCTGTGAGGTCCCATCCTTGTCCCTCCCTCCAGCCCACCCTTGGTTGTGCTTTGGGCTGAAAGTTGTCCTTGGTGTGCAGCAGGAGAAGGATTTGTTTTGTGTCCCTGCTGTGTGCAGAGCTGAGTGACACTGACTGTGAGCTCAGAGCTGCACCCCTGGGCACCACAGAACAGGAAAATACAAAAGATAAAACTCGAGGCATCAGCACAGCCTGGTTCGTGTGGGGTTTTTAGGGCCACTGGAGGTCCCCATGGAGGGGACAGCCCCGGCCCCGCCACCAGCATCACTAGATGGTGCTCACGGCTGCCTTTTCCCGAGCTCCAGCCCAGCCGCGCCCGGGGATGCTCAGGGGGCTGCTGGGTGTCACCGCAGCCTTGGGAGCCGTAACCATTGATGACAAGGATAAGGAAGACGTTTCCCATCTCTGCGCTTGTCCCCAGGCTGTCAGGGGATGCAGGATGTGTCCCTGGGGCTGGCAGGGCCGTGAGTCAGGGCACGCAGCCCTGCAGCACATCCTGCGGGACAGACCCGCGCTCTCACAAGGAATTGCTCCCCCATGACTAAACATCGACGGACAGATCAAACAAAAAAAAGAATGAATCATGACTGCAAATTGAATGGAAACCCTCCAGCCCAGAGGAAAGGCTGGTGTGGGTGCCGTGGTGTGAGGCAGATGCAGGGACAGGGGCTGTGTTGGTGAGGGATGCTCCAAAGCAGCTCCTCTCCAAGAGCTCCCCGTGTCCAGCTGATGACCTGGGTGGCAGGGAGCTCGCTGGGGTGGCCTCTGCTGGGACAGCTCCTTGGCTTTAGTTTTATAAATAATGAGCTGTTCCTCAGCAGCTCGTTGGGGCACGAGGGCGAGGAGCAGCTGGGATTGCACTGACACGCAGAACTGGTGGGGAAGCTCCAAACCCTCTTTGGCTCCCTGCAAGTCCCCTTCCCTGGTCAGGCTGGGCACAGCAGAGCGCCAGTGGCTGCCAGCCCACGGGCTGCAACTAATTAAACATCCACTCCAGCCTGCAACTGGGACCCTCATTTTGCTTTACCGTCCCCTTTCTCCTTGGCTCTGAGGTTAGAAAAGTGCCAGCACCACGCAAGATCCAGAGTTTTGTTGGGCAAGGCTGGGTGTCAGCCGCCTTTGGGATTTTCATGGGTGAACTGAGGAGCAAATGAAGTCATTGTAGGTGAAATTGTCACTGCTCGGTCCCGTCGTGGTTAGGAAAAAATCCAGGCTACATCACCAGCAAATTTCCTGCTGTGGGATCTGATTGGGAGTGTTTTCAATCCCTCAATAAAAACGTCTGGGCAAAGCAAACTGCAGGGCAGAAGGAGAAGGAGTGGGAAGGGCAGAGAGCTGGCCATGGGGACACGCTGGCTCAGAGCGAGCTGGGAGGGGAAGGACAAAAATCCAGGAGAAATCTGAGGGAAAGCCTAAGGAGGCAGAAGGGATGAGCCAAGATGAGTTTTGTGCTTTCCCCAGGACTGGAGCAGATCTGCACCAATCGCAGGAGGATTTGGGATGGTTTTGGGGAGTGCAGTGCCCATGGGATGTGCTATCCCAGAGTGTCCCTGTGCTCCGTGGGCACTGGGAGCTGCCTGACCTCCTGCTCTGCCCCGGGAAAACGGGAGAGAGGGAAAAGGAGCCGGAGCAACACGAGTGAACCCAAATGTGTTTCCACTTAGCTGCTCCTCCGAGGCCAAATGATGTAACTCCCGTGAAGCCCTGCAAGATGTTGGCAGGAGGAGCCCAGTGACAACTCCAACTGTAAGTTCCTGAGCTAATGAGCACAAAAGTTGAATAAAAATAATTATAAAAAAGGGCTTTTTTTTTTTTTTTTTTTTTCTCTCTTTTTGGCATAACACAGCGATCCTCCCCGGGACTGTTTTCTGAGCAGAGAACGTGCAGTGAAGGAAAAAAAATCCAACCCCAAAGACTCCTCTCCTCTGGGTCTAATGGGGCAAAGCCAAGGGGTCACCACCCATCAGGGCAAGCTTCTCAACCCAATGCAGTTGGGTTTTCCTCATCCTGACGAGATGCTGAGGCACATTCCTGCTCCAGAGAAACCTCCCTGCCATGCCCTTCTCCAGCCTCGATGGAGTTAACCCCAATCATTGCTCCTGAGGCTGGGTTTTTCTGTCTGTCTGTCTGTCTGTCTGTCTGTGTGTGTGTTACCAGCGAGGAATGTTTTACTACAGCTCTCCACACAGCCACCAGCCTCCAAATGGACCATGTTACAGGAGAGCTAAATATTGTGTCAGGGACCATGTGTTTCTTGTAAGGCGGGCTCGAGCCACAACTGTGTAGGAAATTGTTTATCTCTCTGCCCTTCTCCCTCTCCCTGCCTTCATCCTCCCACGGATTGCGTGGATGGCCGGGGCACTGCCGATGGGAACTTTCCCGGGGATGCTGGCGGGGTTTTTTCACAGCTGGGGACTGGAGGGAGGACAACTGCAAGCCATGAAATGTCCCTTTCTGCTGGTGGCATGTCCCTTTCTACTGGTGGCAAGTCCCTTTCTGCCCAGTGATGTCCCTTTCTCTTTGTGACATGCCCCTTTCTGCTGGTGGCATGTCCCTTTCTACTGGTGGCTTGTCCCTTTCTGCTGATGACATGTCTCTTTCTGCTGGTGGCATGTCCCTTTCTGCTGGTGGCATGTCCCTTTCTGCCCAGTGACACACCAGTCCTGCTCCCAAGGGCCACGAGTGGCTCTGTCCCTAAGTTTGGGTGCCACGAGGGACACTGGGCATGGCCAGCACCCTGATGGGGTCTAGCTCAGTGCCACAACTGCCTGGGGACCCTCTGTCGGGGCGTTTGGATGGAGCTGCTCCAGGTGTGCACAGGGAAGTTTGGCCACAGGAAAACGTGGAGATGAACCTTCTGTGCTCTGCTGGAGGTGTCAGTGGCTGAGGGCGGGTTATAGAGCCAGAGGGCTGGTGCAGAACTGGAGCAGAGTGTCTGCAGGTTGATTTATTGCTGCTGCAGCCAACAGGGTGCAGAGCAGGGGCTGCTGCCCGTGACACGGGTGGGACAGGGGTGTCACCGTGGGCAGGGGGAGGGCTGGGCTTGCTCTTCCACTCCTGGCTCGAAACTCAACAGAGGCACCACAGCAAAACCCCTTTTGCCTTCCCTGAGGCAGAGTCAGCAGATTTGGGGTTGGTTTGCTCCCTGCACTGCTCTGCCAGAGGGATGTGAGGGAAACCCGAGCCCCTGGTGCCTTCTCTCCCTGTCCTTATCCGTCCATCTCGACGCCGTCCCCAAATGGAAAAAGGCACTTTTCCTTTTTACTGCCTCTGCTCTCTCCTGGCCACGGCTCTGTACAAAAGCATAATTGTACATAAACATCTGATTTCTTTTACTTTGCCTCAGTAATAGCTTGTAGCAACCCTTTCCAACATCTATTAGTGCCGTGTTGTGTGTTAGATCCAGACTGCAGAGCCCCAAATGTGACTGTCTTCCAATAACGGGGGGAAAAGGCTGAACCCAGATCAAACATTTGCTCCCTGCTCAGTTTTAGATGCAGTAAAATCTGCATCTCTATATATTTAGCAAAGGATCTTGCTTTTAAACACCTTAGACTTTTCTCTTGATGAGTATTGGAGGTGAGGAGGAAGGAGACTGATGAGCCCTAAATTTCAGTATGCCGAGTTTCAGGCAGCTGAACCAAAGGCAGAGCTCAGAAAAGGGGCAGTGCTTCCATTGGGAATTTGTTCTTTCTCTGCCCAACCCCAAAAATCCACCCGGGTGCTAATGACATAAAGGCATGGTACCCTCACTGCATCTCTGGGAATGGGAAAACCAGCCAGGGGTCAAAATTCCAGCTGGTTATAAACCCTGGGAAATGCCCTCTGCCCTTCCTTGTTAGGACACCATCAGGGTATCGCCCCAGATATTTAAAGTATCAGGCTTTTTTTGCATAAATAAACCATAAATCTGCATTCTCAGCTCTGTTTTCTTCCCTTGGAGCATGACAGCGTCACTGGCAGTGGCTGGTGTGAGATGACAGTGACGGCTCTGGACATCCCACTGCTCCCTCAGAGTGATCCAGCAGATGATCCTTAATGAGAAAATGACACTGAAGAGTTTGGCTGGGAGAGGAAATCAGTCTGGGAAGATCTGCCGGGGCTGTCTCGAGGTGTTCAGGCTTTGTAGGGCTGCTAAAAGCCATCAAATTGTTTTTCCTCTCCAGCAGAAGCGGCAATTTGAGGATTTCCTTGGCTCTGCTTTGCTTCTTGCTGCTGTCACTGGTCTGAATTGGGCTGGGTGAAGGAAAATTACTCCTGGTGCCATTCCTGAAAAGCCTGACCTGAGCCACGAGCTGGACCAGCCCTTCAGATGCCAACCTGCTTTCCCACCGGCCAAATTTACTGGGCTGCAGCTGGGAATCTTCCCCTTTTGATCCACCTTTGCTGTTAAACAGCTTCAGATAAAAACATAAAAACCAAGGAGCTCATTTCTAGGAAAGGAGAGAGAACAACCCGAATCTTGGAGCTGAGCAGCAGCGGGGAGCCCATCTTCAAACTGCATCTCCTCAGCAGCTTCAGAAGAAGGAGCAGCTCGTTTTTTAACACCCTGCACGGCTCTTCAGCAATGATTAAAGCCCCTTAAACGTGCACCTTTTTCATCACAAGCCTCGCTGCTGACAGGGCGCCAAGTACAACAAACCCCATCAAAAGCGCCCTCCCCGTGATGGATTTAATTGTCCTTCTCTTGTTTTTCCGAGAGAGGAGAGCTGAAGGAGGAAAAAAAAAAAACAGGAGAAAAATGTCCATCCTCATGCAGGAAAAACCTCCTAAAAGGCCACCGAGGAGCAAAAAGGAGTGGAGGGAAATAATGCCCCTAAAATCCTTCTGAGCCCAGTCATCACCGTGGCTGCAGTGATCATCTCAGCAATAAATTCCTTTATCAGCTGATTGGAATCATTCCATGGCCTGTTATTCCAGGGGCAGATGGGCTGGGATGGTGGGCAATTGGAAGGAAAGATCTTTGGTTCTAGCAAAGATTGATACCATCGGAGGAGTTGCACCATGAGAGAGGGGGATTAGAGAAATCTGTTCCCCACAAGGGGTTTATTCATCCTGAATAAACGTGTTCACTTCCCAGAGCCTTCCCCTCACACCCTGATCCCCCTTCCGTGGCATCTGAACATCAGAACTAACACAGGGTTGTTTTCTTTTTCCCAGTCAGGAAAAGAAGCTGCTGTCTGTGCACAGCTGTCTGTAAAAATGATTAAAACCTTCTCATCAAACTCCCATTAATTTCTGCATTTATTTCTAAGTTGTCTCAGCAAAGACAGCTCTAATTTCTTAATCATTCACATTACTCCCAGTGCTTGTGCAGACACCTCTGCTCTGCAAAAATTTTTCCGCAGCCAAACGGCGCCTGATTCAGGTTTTGTTTCTGTTTCTCTGCTGGAGAGACAAGGTTGGTTTATTAACATTTTTCTTTGCACCTGCAGGTCAACTTCCAGCCTGCTGTACCCAAATAATGGAGCCCAGGTTTGCCAGGAGAGCCTGCAGCCTAAACCAAAAATAGGACAAACTGGAGCTCTCTGGAGAGTGTTGGGGCAGAGCCAGCAGCAAATCCAGAGGTAAGATCCTGGCTTTGCTGCAGCAAACAATCCCTGTGCCCTCACTCGATGGGTCTCTGCCTCTCTCAAAGGTCTCTGCTGCTTTTTCCTTTCACTTCCCAGCTCACAGGAGACAAAATGTAATTTTTTTCTTTTGGGTGAGCATTCCTGCTTTTTAAATGAGCTCCCCGGAGGGTTGTCCAGAACAAAGCTGCAAGGCAGGGCCGCAGGAGGGCTGAGGCTGCTGCAGGAGCAGCAGCACAGATTCCTAATAAACCATCTGCATTCCTTGCACAGCTCTGGCTGCAACTCCCCAGCGTGTCCTTCACCTTTCTGGGAAGGCAGAAAACTGGGGAGGGTGGTGGGAAAATTGCTTCACTGGAGCCAAAGGGGGTTTTGCAATCAGTTTTAGTGGAGCCAGGGCTGCTTTTAACCCTGTGCCTTCCCATCTCTCTGGACCACCCCGTGGGCTGCCAGCATTGATGAGTGATGAAGGAAAAGGAAATTATTCCTTTTCCATACAGATTCTCCCTGGGTGGTAAGGATGGCCCCCAAAGCCTCTCTCTTCAGGAGCCTGGCTTTCTCTGCAAGGCTCCTGTTGAAAATTCACCTTCCAGGTTGTCCTGGAACGTGCCAGGCCGGGTGTGAGTGCAGGATGATCATCCTTGGCTGGGAAGAATCTGCTTCCTGCCCGTGGCATCACCACAGGGTGCCAGGATTTGGGGACAAAACCCAGGGCAGCCAAACCCTTCCAAAAAATTACCCAGGGAGAAACATCTGGCTGGAGCTTTTCTATAAAACAGAGGTTTGACATGGGGCTGGGAGCAGGCACGGAGCGTCAGACCCTGAAACACGGAGCAGAGCTTGGAGGGACAGATGGAAAAATTGAGCTCTGCATGAGGAGCATCTGAGACAGGAGGCTGGAAGAGCTGCCCCGGCGCTGAACTGTCCCCTGCGATGGCTTTTCCAGCGGCTGGGACACGATTCCCACATCCCCCGGTGCCGGCAGAGGGAGGGGAAGGCGCAGGTGAGGAGCTGTGGACGCGCCTCTCCTGCAGGGCTGGAACCTGGAGCTTGGATCCCTTCCCTCCAGCCGTGGAAAAGCTGTTCCCTGCCCCGCCAGGAACGGAGCCTGCTCATCTCTGCTCTGCTCTGCTTTTTATGGAAGGCTTTCCATGCAGGAAAAAACCCCAAAGCATCCCCAGAATGAATGAAACGCCGTCGTGGTGGCCACGTTCCCACATGCTCCTGGTGCTCTTCACTTGACTCACTGAGGAGGAGGAGGCCAAGATGTGTTTGTGGAGGGTGTTTTGAAAACATTTTATTTGATTTAATTCATAGCCAGAGCCCTTGCTGGACTTGTCCCCAGGGTGGTGTCCAATCCCTGGTAGCCTCGGGGCCGCGGAGATTGTGTCTTGTCCCCTCTTGGCTGCAGCCCCGTGCCTGGGGACTGGGTCTGTTCTGCTGGGCTTTGAGGCCATCCCAAGAATGAAAACATCAGTCCCGTTTTCTCCTGGCCTCGTTGAAAGGCACCTTGATCACCGCAGACAAACCCGGGGTGAACACACCCACGGAGAGCCCAGAGAGTCCATAAATTAATCCTGGAATAATTGCAATATCCCTGCAAGAAGGGTTTCCTTATCTTGATTTTCCCCTTTTTTTTCCCTCTCTCTCTCTCCCCTCCTCCACTTTGGATTAATCACTCCCAAACCAGGAACCTTCAAACAGATTTGTTTGGAGATTTGGCTGGAGCTCGTGGTGGCTGAAGCTTTCTTGCTTTCCCTACAAAAAGCAGAGCCCATTTGGAGAGGAGGGAGAGCACCAGCACTAAAATCTGAAACCCAAACAAAAAACAAGATGAGAAGCAGAAAATTCCCTAAAACCATCCCTGGCTCCTATACATCTCCAACAGATCCTCTTCCCAGAGGCAAGAGTGGTGGAAATTGGGGATTTAATGTCTTTTAATGGAAATTTTATTGGAAAATGACCCCCAAAAAAGAGCAGAGTCCCATCCCAAGATGCTGTCCCACTAAACAGGGGCAGGGATGATGCCTGGGCAGGAAAATATCTCAGGTTTTTGATTGTTTGAGTCATCCTGGCTGTGAACATCACACGAGTGTCGGCTCACATGTACATCAGGACACAGAGAAAAGTTAAACCTAAACCCTCCTAAACCCTCCTCTCCACCTCTATCCCAACCTGCAAACACTCCAAGGGGGATGAGGCAGCAAAAGAAATGTTTCAGCTAAAAAAAAAAACACCACCAGAGAAATGAGATTTATATATGTTTTCTGGGAAAAATATCAAGTTTTCCCTGTTAAAAAATGAAAGTGTTGGAAGGCAGGTTGTAAAAGAGATTTGCCATGGGTCTGTCACCTGCACTGGCTGTTCAGGAGAACTCCTCAACCTTCTGTCCCAAAGGGAAAATTGCTGTGGATATTGGATTGAGGGATTTGTGCAGGAGCAAATCCTGGTCAGGGCAGTAACTGGAGCCTTCCCTGAATCCAGCAGTGGGAGAGGAAACTTTGTGGAATGCAGAATTACCCTCAGCTTGTTCCCCAGCAGCCTGGGAGTACGGTGATAAATGAATTTCAGGAAGCCTGGGGGTCCAGCCTGGCTGAGGGAAAAGCTGCTGGTGTCCGTCCCAACCTTGAGAAGGCGATTTTCCACTCGCACACCCGACCATAAATCTGCTGTAAATGTCCTTCTGCTGACTTGCCAAGCTTTCCCTGGGATGTCGTTCCACAGGCACACGCTCCTTGGACCGCAGGTGATGTGGTTTGATGGAGGAACCTCCAAGAGGGGAGCTCTGGTGGGTGTCAGTGGGAGATCTGCTGGATTAGACACCTCAAATGGATGCCAGCAGAGATTCTGGCCCAGCCAGTGGGAATCCTCTGCCTCCAAAGCTCCTTGAGTCAAGAAAAACCACGTTGGAAATCTCTTAAGAGGTTTTTGATTAATGCAAATTGATTTTATTTTTTTTTCAGCAAAATAAATCTTTGGTTTCTATTCACCTCCCCTCGAGGCTTGTTGAGTCTGAGGTTCCTTTGCTGAAACAAGCACAGCTTTTCTTTTAGAAGCACAAAAAAAAAAAAGCATCCCGTTCCTGTATTCCCAAAGAATTCCAGTCACCAAAACACAACCAAAGACGTGAGAACAAGTCAGGCACTCCAGGCTCCTGTGGGCGGCAGGAAAGGAGAAACTGGAGCAAAAGTTGAACCAGGATTTAATTTTATCTGGATTGATTCATCTGTCCCTAATTAGTGACAGCTTCCCAGGGCATGACGTAAGAATATGCAGAGGTTTTTAAGGAATAACTCTGGGCTAAGATAAAGTGTAGCTGCTCTCAGAGAGTTCTGTTTTAGGCCAGCAGAGATTTGGGCAGTCAAAGACGAAAAATAGATGAGATTCCACAATCACACGTGTTGGAGACTGAAATCTTTTAGAGTACAGATCCTGCCTTTTTGCCAGTTTATGGTGGAAAACGCAGTAATTTTTCCGTATCCTCTGGTTTAATATCTGTATTCACTTCTGCTCCTAAAACTGCACAGTTCCCAGTGATGTGAAGAGGGCTGGTGTACAAAAACCCTGCATGATTGTTGTGGAAGTTCCAAAACCAGCTGGAAAAAAACGGTGATGTCTAATGGCACTTCAACAAGATAAATGAAGCGGTTAGCTAAAATAAAAATCTCTGTTTTCTGGCTTTTCATGGCAACAAAGTGAGACTAGGCCAGAGGCTGACCTCGCTCACTTTGTGCTGCACCTTCCCTCTTCCCAGTCACCCCTGCAAGTCCAATTCCAGGTATTCCACCTCAGTTCTCTGTGTTTACAGCTTTGCAATCCTTCCAGGATGCTTTTCTGCCCACTCCTCAAGCCAAGCTGGAGACCCAAGCCCTAATTCCCTCTATAAACTGATCCCTCTGGGTGCCCCAACCACGTCCTGCTGTTTCCACGAGCTGTGCAATCTGGGAGCTCCTCCTCCTCTTTCTGACACCCCTAAAACCGCCAGAATCTTTCCCCAGAGGAGAGGGAAAACGAGGATTTGGGGACACTCAGGGATGCTGTGCACAGCCGTCACCCAGTGGCTCGTGACCAGGCTGGGACATGTTGAGCAGATGGTGGCTCTGGCCTGCAGCTGAGGCCCGAATTACTGTGCTCAAATCCCATCTTTGATACACTTCCAGCTTTTATCAGCTGGTTCCACTCAAGGTTTGGCACGGCTGATGCGAGGGAGAGCGCTCAAACAGCGAGAGCAGCTGAAGAGCCCAGCACGGGGGAAGAGCCCTGTCCCCAAGGTGCTGTCACCACACCGAAGGGGGGACTTCCCTCACTGCTCCAGAACTTCAATATTTACCCCTCTGTGCAAAAAAAAATCCCATCCCAAAACTCCAGCTCTGCAGTGCTTACACTGCCTCTGCTCCCTGCTGCCACATCACACTGCAAGCAGCCTGCCCAGGAGACGTAAATCAAAGATTTTTTGGGGAGGGTTGAGAGCATGTGAGCCTTTTCTGGGAGTTAAAAGCCTTTCTTGCCTGGGTTTTTGGCTTTGCATGACCTCTGCTCCTAATGCACTCCTCACTTCATTCACCCCTGCCAGTGCCAGTGCTCTTATTTATGACTTCAGTAATGGCTTTCTATCAACAGGCCCTGGAAAGCTGCTCCTTCCACAGGACATTCCTGAAGTCGGTCCTGCCCCGGCAGTATTCCCAGCCCGAGCTGGGTCCTCTGCTCAGGGCAGAGGAGAGGACTTTCAAAGGACTCCTACTGGGTTCAGCTGGCTCAGAGCCCGAAAGAACACACATCCACACCCACAAAACTCCAATAAAGGGCTCATGGAAGCTCACCAGGAGGAATCCAAAGTCTTCAGGAGGCTCCGTGGTTGTTTCACACGTGGACCACAGGGTTTTACCTCTCAGGAGGGATCTCCACAAAGCTGACAGAAAATCCTTCCGCAACACTGAGCCTGGGCTCTGTTTTTCTGCCTCGACTTAAAAAGCCAGAAAAATATCGAGAAATGCCTGTGCAGGAGAATCAATCACACACAGAGGAACCTTCTGGGTCCCGTGAAACAGCCTCTGCTTTCAGCCTTGGCAGTTTGTTCTTCCTCCTTTTGGGAGGCAGCACAGACATGTTTTCCATTTGGAATATCCCAGGGGTCCTGCAGCTCATGCTGAGCCCTCAGAAGTAAACGAGGCACTTTTCCCAGCAGCAATCCCAGCTACAATTGAGAAATGTTGGTTGTTTTTTTTTTTTTTTTTTTTCACCATACCCAGACTTGACACTTGGTCCAAGCCACAGGGAAGCAGAGACACGGGGTCCACCCCAGAGCAGGCCAGACAAATCCATAAATCAGAATATCTTTAGCTCAGTTCTGCTCCATCTCCCTCAGCTGTTCCACAGGCCAAGCACAACCTTTCACTGGTGTCATTTACTCAGTTGTCCAGAGGGGGTTTTATCCTAAATCTCAGCAGTGGGGAAACAGGAACCTGCCATGAACTTGCCTCAGACTGAAACAGATATTTCAGGACAATAAACTCCTGGCTGGACTGAATAAACAGGGCAGGTACTGAAGGAATGTGCAGTTGACATAAGATCTGGTGGGTGAGTTCAAGGAATGGAGACTTGGTGCTGGAGTCACAGATCTTCTGGGCTGGAAAAGGGACAGAGATGAGCTTTGGAGAGAGGTTTGGTGTCCCCAGGGGCAGGGAAGGTTTTCCCCACCACAGCTCCTGGGGAATGTGGATTTTCTCCATCTTCTGCATCTCAGGGAAACCTCTGGCAGAGCATCCTGTGAGCTCCTGGAGTTCCTGAGCCCTGATTCCCAAAAATCCTGAAGAACAAAGCCCCAAAGCCTTTGGGCCAACAAGATTTGTCCCAGCTGAGAGAGCCCAGCTGCTGCTGGGGGCCAAGGCAGGGATGAGACCCAGAGGAGCTGCTGCAGCTCTCGGTGTGTTTGGAAACCACATTGTCCTCGTGTGACCCTGACTCTGCTCTCCTTTCCCTCTGACAGGCAAGGCTGGAGGAAGGGTGGATCCAGCTCCTGGCTCCTGATCTCCTGCAGCAGCCTGGATGATCTGGAGGACAAGTCGGAGCCGGTTGGCTCTGGGCGGCAGCTGCTGGAGGTGTGAATTCCCCCTGGCTGGGCTGGGCATGGGGCACCCAACAATTTCCTGTCCCCTCCCAGGCCACAGTGGAGGTGCTGATAGCCCCAGGGAATCTCCAGCTCTGTGCTGAGCACAGCCAAACCTTCCCCAGCACTGAAATCCCATCTGATTCCATAGGGGAGAGGGATTGTCAGGATAGGCTGCACTAACATGAAGATTTTTGTCACTGAATAAAGACAAAAAAAAATAAAATTGGTTTGGTTATTTTTTAAAGAAAATTAATTAAAGCCTGATTAAAGCCAGGCTTCCAGGAAAGTGGGTGTCACTGGAGGCCTTGACACCATCCAAGCTGGGATGGGTGGCCTGGGATGGCAGGAACTTGTGATGGAAGTGTCTCTGCTCCTGGTGGAGATTTGGAACAAGAGGAGCTTTAAAGTCCCTTCCAACCCAAACCAATCACAGAATCACAGGATTTTTTTAGGTTGGAAGAGACCTTCAAGATCATCAAGTCCAGCCCCAACACCTCAATTAGATCATGGCACCGAGTGCCACATCCAATCTCTTTTTAAACACATCCAAGGATGGTGACTCCACCACCTCCCCGGGCAGACCATTCCAGTATTTAATCACTCTTTCAGTGAAAAACCTCTTCCTAATATCCAACCTGTATTTCCCTTGGCACAGCTTGAGGCTGTGTCCTCTCCTTCTGTCAGTGCTGCCTGGAGAAAGAGCCAACCCCAGCTGAGCACAGCCACTCTTCAGGGGGTTGTAGAGAGTGATAAAGTCACCTCTGAGTCTCCTTTTCTCCAGGATAAACCCCAGCTCCCTCAGCAGCTCCTCACAGGGCTTGTTTTCCAAGCCCTTCCCCAGCTTTGTTCCCTCCTCTGGACATGTTCAGGAGTCTCAATGTCCTTCCCAAACTGAGATCCCAGAACTGGACACAGCACTCGAGGTGTGGCCTGAGCAGTGCTGAGTCCAGGGGAAGATTGACCTCCCTGCTCCTGCTGGCCACACCATTCCTGATCCATTGGTGCCACTGGCCCTCTTGGCCACCTGGGCACACTCCTGGATCACATCCAGCTGCTGCCACCAGAACCCCCAGGTCCCTTTCCCCCTGGGCACGGCCCAGCCACACCGTCCCCAGCCCAGAGCACTGCAGGGGTTATTGTGGCCAAGGGCAGGACTGGGCACTTGGACTCAGTGAACTTCACCTTGTTAGACCCCGACCCTGCCACTCGTGGGCTTTGCTCTGGCAGCTGAGAGCCTGGGGAAGGTTTGGACACGATTTCCTCCACCCGCAGCCCCCGTGGCTCGGGAGGGCAGATCCCAATCCCTGGGAAGGGGCTGATCCCAGCCAAATTCTCCCCAGGGACCTGCAGGGTGGACAGAGCCACGGGGTGAGAGCTGGGCTAAAGCCTCCCAGATGTTTCATATCCCTGCTCCAAGGAAAGGCAGAGGGGAGCTGCACGGAGCACAGCAATATTTTTTTTCAATCCATTCCATATGTTTCCTCCATAAGTCAAGATTAAGCAGCGGTGCTGGTCGGAATAGGAATCAGCCAGAGGCTGCTCGGGGGCTCTGGAGGCACAACAAGCCCAGCACAGGCCCTGACCTGACTCCAGAACCCATTTCCATGGGGACAAGTGGAATTGTCACCTCTCCTGCTGCTGCTGCTGCCTCTGCAGGAAAGGCTGGTCAGGCCTGGCCTCACCTGTGCGGTGGGAAATCCTGAATTTTGGCTCAGCCGCTGGGAGGATTTGTGTTGTACTCATGCCTGAGGTGGCATTCCCAGGAAAAACTCGATGTTCTTCAGATCCCTCAGCCCCAGCCAGGTGTGTGAGCATGAAGGTGGCAAAAAGCTCCCAGGTCTGCTGCCTTGAGCTTTCAATTACCACCACTCCCAGCAGCACACACAAAATGTGTTCAACTTAAATCAAAAATTAAAAACACCATATTTCTTTCTGATTTTTTCCTGATTTTTTTCTGATTTTTTAATGATTTTTTTCCGATTTTTTTTTCTGATTTTTTTACTGATTTTTTTCTAATTTTTTCCGATTTTTTCTGTTCTGTTTTTTTGTTTGTTTGTTTGTTTGTTTTGTTTTTTTGTTTTTTTGTTTTTTTTTTAACACACATTTCAGCCATCCCCGCTCAACTCCAGGCACTGCAAAAGCCATCACTGAGGATGGAAGTTCGTCAAGGGAACTTCAAACCCAGCAAACCAGGAGGAGAAGGAATTTGCTCCCTCCTGAAGGACACACTCAGGAGACTCGTGCCAGCCGAGTGTACCCAGCAGCCCCCATGGAAATCACTCCACATTTGGGGGATCTTTTAGAGTCTAATTACAGCTACTTAATGTTTGATTTTGGTCCTGTTTCTGTAGCCAGTAAAAGAACTGTCAAAATGTCTCTGCTAAAAACCTTTATTCTTTTTATTTTTTTCCCCTCTTTTTCTTAAATCATCCTGGAAAAAAGAAACAAAAAAACAACAAAACCAAACGGGATCGTGTTGCAACACTTCGAGTCCATGAATGGCCATTAGCTCTCCAATGATCCTGCAACAAAGAGCCATGGGAAGCCCGATGTTTTCCCAGTGCTGGCAGCTGACAGCCTTGAATTCTGCAGAACTGAGGAGAATTCTGCTGGTTTTAGTGAAACCCTTCTGGGCCAGAGGGTTCTCAATTCCTGGGAGGAGATGGGAGCTGTGCAGGGGTTTGCAAACAGGAGGGAAGGTGCTTTGGTTTGGGGAGAGAAATCAATGATATTTCTGTGTGTGTTCCTCAGGGTACAAAAATAGCCCTGCTTTTGGAGTTTCTATTATTTTCCTTTCCCTGATCCACGTTCATTTTATATTTTGCCCATCTCACAGAACCAGCAGAGAGAGAACTCTGCCAGGGCACTGGTGTGTCCAGGAATGCACTGGGAGCTTCCCAGGATCATCCTTAATTATTTTTCTCAGCCCCGTTTTTTAGCACAGCTCTCACAGGAGAGAATGAAACATCCCGTGTGCTCCAAACCTGGCGAGTTCTCAGGTTCTCATGGCCTGCAGTGAGGCCAAACCCTTCCCTTATCAGTTCCTCAAAATCTGCACTCACCTCCGAGCCATCCCTCCCAAATGGCTTTTCCAGGGTCGATTTTTCTATGGGAAAGTTGACTTTATGTTAAGGTGTTGAGTAGGTTTGGGAGAAGAAGGAGGAAAGAGTTTCCTGTCCTGGGGGATTCCTCCATCCCCCTGTTTCATTTGGAAAAATGAAAAGTTGGAGCTGGGATTGATGCTGAAAGGTGAAAATAATTTTTTCACTGCGTCCATGGAAATGCTTCGGGTTTGTTCAGCATCTGGTAGATAAAAATCACCAAAAAGAAAAATCACACGCACAAAAAAAAATCATTAAAAGAAAATGTTTCTTTCTGGGCTTTACTATTTCAGCATCATGTTCCCAAAAGCTTCCCCCTTCCCATGGGAATTTTTGGGGGCTGGAGCATTTGGAAGAAGCTCATGGATATGAAGTAGGTGAAAAAAACAGTGGAAGGACTGGAAAGGGGCTTTTTTGGCTTCTTTAAACAACCCTGGATGAGATGCCAGGGGAGATTCCCAGGTTTTCCCACCTCACCCAACACAGAATGGAGCAGGAGAGGCCTCCAGGAGCTGCAAAATTCCCATTCCTGAGTTTTGTGTCCTCCAGAGGGGACCAGGGCCACATGAAAAGTGTCCTGAGTGTGGTGAGCCACAAAGGGAAAACTCCGAGCAGGGAGTGATCCCAGAAAACACAGGACTGCAATGCCAAAGGGGCTGGGTGGAAAGAGGAGCTGCTGCCATCCCAGCCCTTGGAAAACAGAGAGCTTCTTTGCTCTGTATATTTTTCCTTTTTTTTTTTTTTTTTTTTTTTTTTTTTTTTTTTTTTTTTTTTTTTTCTTTTCCCTTTTTCTCTTTGGCTTCTTCCTGTGCTCCCAGAAGCCAAATGAGCTCATGGTCTGAGCTGAACACCAGCAGAAGGAAGATGGCATTGGCTGGGAAGAGGAGCAGGAATGGAGCTGTTTGACTTCTCCTTCCCTCTGGCACTGGGAAGGGAGCAGGAAACAAGCTCAGGGCATGGACACGCACACAACAGCCCCCAGAATCACCTCTGGATTTGTGGATTCACGGAGTGGTTTGGATTGGGAAGAACCTTAAAGCTCATCCTGTTCCACCCCCTGTCCTGGGCAGAGACACCTTCCATTATCCCAGGTGGCTCCAACCTGGCCTTGGACAATTCCAGGGATCCAGGAGCAGCCACAAATTCTCTGGGCAATGTTTTCCACGGGGCTGCTGCTCTTTCCCACTCCAAAAACACATCACCTCCATCACCTGGGATGTCCCACCCCGTCCAGTGGACTTTGAGATGATTGGTCAGACCAGAAGATGGGAGCCCAAATCTCCACCAGGAATTCACAGCAGAGATTGAAAACCACAAGATTCCAGCTGATTGCTTATCCCAAATTAAAATCCCTTTGAGCTGGTGGCTGCTGCCCCTCTGGCCACTGAAGCCTGCATGGACACATGGGATATTTTTATCCAGGATCTTTGGAGCAGGATAATGATATGGTGGTGCCTCCTCCCTGCAATTCTGTGAGGTCTCTGTGTTTGGAAGATGATTCCAGCCATGGCACTTCCGTGCTAAATAGCAGAAGGAGCTCTTGATTAAAATCTGTCTAGACAGCGACAGCCTCATCTATTTTTGGGTCTCAATTTACAGGACCAAGGTATGGAGGGATTGGCATCACTTCCCAAAATTCTGATCAGTCCATTCTGATGGATGGAGCTCTCCTCAATGGCCACTCCTCAATTTATCAGCAGTTTTGGGATATTTTGGTGCTTTCATGGTGGCCCCCAGTGGCTCTCAGAGCAAATGGGACCTGTAGAGGTGGAATTTAATCATGGAATCACAGAAGAGTTGGAGCTGGGAGCTGGAAGCTTTTTAAGGTGGGACAACACTGACATTAAATGGGATGTTTTGAGCCATCTCATGACTTTTGAAGGCTGGGAATTGCTGTTCCCACAGACAAAACCCTGCTTACTCTCAGACCATTTGTGTAGCTTAAAACTCCCCGAGTTTTCCCCAGAACTTCCACCTGCCTGTGGAATTTCTCCTTCCCCAAGGGGAAACTGCCTTTCTCTTGCAGCTCAGCTTGTCCCAGTCCCAGCCATCCCAAGGATAAACCCAGTTTGCAGCCTGGCCTTGAACTGCTGCTGGCAGGTCACGTTTTTTCGACTCAGCCTAAGAAAAAATCATTCTGCCTGTGGAAAAGCATCAGGATCCCAATCAGCTGTGCTCCAAGTGGGCTGTGACAGCACAAAACCCCTGATTTTGGGGACACATCCCCAGTGCAATTCTGGCTGGTGCTCACAGTGATTGGGAAATCAAGTCACTCAGTTGCCCCATTATTTAAAGCCGTTGAGCAGAGCCCGAGCTGAGGCTGGATTTTCCATCCCCTGCCAATCCTGGTGAGTGGTTCTGCAGCTCTCAGCCCTGGGTTTGCTGACAGACTCCACAATTATTGGCCTCTCCAGGGGTAATCTGGCTGAAACTCTTTGGGCTCCACGAAGAACAAGCAGTGGTGTGTGTGAGAGGAGGTGTAGAGAAAAGCAGGGTCTGGAGTGTCTGGGTACAAAATTGCTTCTGCCACAATCGATTTCTCCTGCAGAAGAGCCTGATTCAGCCAGGCAGGGGCTGCTCAGCACTGCAAAAAAAGCAGGTTTTTTACATGGTGACTCTCTGATCTGGTGAACTAAACAAAGGGAAATAAAGTGAGACATTAATTGAGGTGTAATTAAATTTATATTAATTCCTAAATGGGTTAGAAGTAGAAAATCTGAGATTTTTGGTCCCGTTAGAAGACCTGATTTGCAATTGCTCTCCTGACCAGTGGCATTAAAAAAAATGACAGGAAAAAAAAGAGGAAAAATGAGGAATTCTGTGCTTTTTTTTTTTTTTTTTTTTTAATTCCTCTGTTCAGTTGGCCTTTGTGGCTTTTTCTTTTTGAGAAATGCTCCATCCCCTGAGTGTGGGAGCAGCCCCAGGAAGAGGCTGGCACCGCACATCTGGAATAAAGCTCCCAGAACTCTGTGGAGGTGGTGGGTCTGCAGGGCCTTAACGAGAATCCCAAGCTTCCCAAAAGTGGCTGGGAAAGAGGGGTAGGGGAGACAGCAAAGTGGTTTTCATCCAGAGTTTGGGAACATGGAATGAGTCAGTGTGTGCTGACTTTTGTGCCTGAGATGTCTTCAAGCCCTTAATGATTCCTCCATCCACGGGCATGCAGAAGGGTTTAGTGTGCTTTAGATGTGAGTCACAACCCCAGCCCTACCAAGGCAAAAAAAAACCAAACCAAAAAACTCAGGGAAAAAGAAGGAAAAAAGAAGCAATGGATCTTTATTCTGCCTGGGGATGAGTAACCCCAGGCACCCTCTAACTTTCATCCCAAGGGTATCATTCAAAGGCAGCCTGGGGACCCTCCCAGAGCCACACCAGGCTGGTGCCAGCGTTATTTTGGGAGCTGTGTGTGCCTTTCCAAGGCCATGATCCCTCTTTCCTTTCCCTGTCAGCATCCCAGGCTTCTCCCAGCCTGGGACCATCCCAGTCCCTGGGATGACAACTCATTTCAAAGGCAGACAAGGCTTCCCACAGCTATTGTCCTGTGGCTGTCTGCATATTTGAGCCCTTCCCTGTTCCTGCTCCCATTGGAAGCTCTGAACTTCAGCTGAAGGCACACAAATTAAACTTTGAACTAAATAAAAGACACCCCATTCCCCCCTCCCCGTCCAACCTTGACTGAAATGCTCTTTAAAAAACAAATCCTGATATATTCTAAACTCAAAACCATCTGGGTTTCCAAGCTTCAGGAAATTACAACTCCCGTTCTGGAAATAAACTGCATGTTTGTCCATAGATTGTATTAATTAAACCCTATAATATAGAGAGAGGCCAGGGAAATGCTTTCCTGCTGGTTGGCAGATTTGCATAGCAATTCATTATCTTATCAATTGTTATTAATATTATTATTATCACTATAATTATCATCATCTTTTCCCTTCGTGTCTGCTGTGATAGACAAAGTGTTCTGTGCTGATCAAGAGGGAGAAGTAACTAGTTTCGAAGTTATCCAATTATTTTGTGTCTGCCCTGTTTCCTACTGGGGAATCCCAAATTCTTGGAGATGTGCTGGCTGATTGATTGTGGGGTGGGAGCTTAGCAAGGAAAAGGTTTAGGATTGAGTGATGAGCCTGGTAATTTATATAAAAAAAATTTAAAAATTAGTAAAAAATTAGTAAACAATTATAAAAAACAAGCAGTGGCTGCCTGAAGGTGAGAGATGTGCCCTCCAGGGCTGTGCGTGTCCTGTCCCATGGATAATTTCCCATCTGGGGAGCACTGGATGGGGAATTCCCTCATGGATAGAGCCTGTCCAGTGCCACCATCCCTGCTCCTGAGCTGTGCTCCTGCAGCTCCTAGCCCAACAGCATGAAATGCCACATCAGACACATTCCAGCCACTGGGCAAAATGCTCTGGGGATTGGGAAAAGTGCAGACCTCAGTTGTTCTTGGTGGGGTTTGCATTTTTTCCTGGTGAGGTGAAGGGCACGGAAAAAAAAAAAAAAACACCTCTGTGCTCTCTGTGGTCAGAGTCATTCCCAAAAACCAGAGCAGTTTTCTGGTTGTTAAATCACTCTGAGCTCCTCCAGCAACAATCCAACACCCAGAGGGCACAGGAGCTGCTGGAGCTGCCCTTCCCCAGGCACTGACCCTTCCTCAGAGGAAAGGAGCCCGAGCAGCCTCGGCTACAGGAATAATTTACAAAGACAAATCTTGAACTTGTGGCTCTCAGGCCAAATTGTCTCACACTTCAATCCATGCCTTCATTCCCCACTTGTGTCAGCCCATCCTAAGTTGGAGAAGTCGCTGCCAAAAGAAATCTGGACACAGATTTTGGATCCCAAACCCTGGAGTTGGCAATAGTTGTATCAAGAACTACGAAAAAAATGTAGGGAAGGTTTTTCACAGCCAATTTTTTTCTGCTCGTGGCGTTCAGGTGCTCCAACACCAACACTGGTTTTGTGAGTTACTTTAATGGCATTTCGCTGTGCCTGTGCCATGGGGAAAGGGGAATTATTTCAAGGGGAATTATTTACTCAGGAACAATCTGTAGGAAGAGCACGTAGCAAACCCAACTTCTCCTCCTCATCTGAGGAGCATCAAAACAACGTTTGGAGCAGGAGCAGCTGCGAGCTGGATGTGGAGTGGGCCCATCCCGGTGTTTTTAGGGCCAGGAGGGTTTCGGGAGGCGGCCAAGAAACGTGGCAGTCTGCAGCTGTCACCGCCCTGCCACGGGAGCAGCCCCAGCTGGCCACAGTGTGCTCAGTGCCCGGGAATTGCCATGGGATGGGAACGTGGCTGGACTCCCAGCCCAGCTCCCTGTCCTCCCCACACCTCAGCCTGGCTTCACCCAGCCTTCCCCTCCTTCAGCAGCATCCCCTCCCTGCAATTAGCAGCCCAAGGGCTGAGTATTCCATCTGGGAATCTGGTGACAGCTCCCTCCTCTCCCCGAGCAGAGAGAGAGAGAGAGAGACAAAACATCTCAGCCCCTCTGGTCCCTTGTTCAAATAAATGTCAGCTCCTCTGATCAGCCTCTGTGTACAAGCACGCAGCCAGCAGGAGAAAATCAAACATCAAAAGGAAGGAAAAGCCCCGAACAGGATATTGCCATCAATAGGAGTTCTGGGGATGGAGATGAAATGGAAAATTGAGGCTCAATCCGGCTGAGAGAAGTTAAAGGCTCCCTTAACCCTTGAGCTGACATGAAAGGCAGGAGAGCTGGGAAAAGCTCGGGGTTACTCCTCCTTCCAAAGGCACCTGGGCCGTGCTTTTCTCAGGGATTTGAGGGAATTTGGCACTTAAATTCCTTGGAAAGCAATGCCACAGGTGCCTTGGGAATTGCCACTTTAATTGCTGCCACAGATCCAGCATGACACTGGGAACAAACCCAATTTCCTTCATTTTTCTCTCGACAGAATTTTTCCGTAGTTCTTTTCCTGGTGGAAGGAGCTCTTTGTTGCAGTGATGAGGGGGAAAGAAAAGGATGATAAAGGTGAAAAGACAAAATTTTTCTGCCAGAATTTTTAGTTTGGGTGGAGAAATAAAGGAAGAACTAAAAGAAATCCCCGACGGAGAATTCCTGGCAGCTTGAATGTCACAACCTCTGACCTTCGGCCACGTCAGCCAAAAGGCTCCTGCAGACAGCCCAGCTCTGTGCTCCGGGCACTGGGTCAGGATTAATCCACCCTTGATTGGGAAATCAGAGCCCAAATCCAGTCCTGGGGCTCAGCATTCCCATCCCTACCCCAATTCCCACCCCAAGAAAAGGCTGTGCTCCAAAGGGCCACGACCCCCAGCTGCCATCTGAAACGCACGTGAGGTTTGGATTTATCCTTAGAAAACTCCATTTATTTCTCTGACATCTCTTTTTTGTTTATTTTAAGGGATAATCAACCATCGAGTTTGTATTAAGGACTGTCTCTTCTGGCACATTTTTATCTGACAGAACAAAGGGATTTATTTCTGCAGTGAAGAAACAGAAAAATAACTCGTGAAGGCGACTGTAATTCCATCTATTTGAAGTTGTTTCGAGCTCTGCAGCAGCCCCAGATAACTCCAGGAGCTGTAAGTGTGGAAGGGACTTTTATCTCTCTGCCTGGATAAGCATCTCCTTGACTTTATCCGGGATTTCTCAACATGAGGCTCTTGTTTAATAACAGGAAGCGACATCATAGAATTATTAACGTTGAAAAAGATATCTGAGATCATAAAGTCCAAATCCCCAGGTCCAAATTCTCAGGATTTGGGATGAAAACCTGGCTGGCTGGTGGGGGACCCCTCTCCCCAGAACAGATCCATCCCATGGGATGGATTTGAGAGAGACACAAACCCTTTTCATTTTATTTTTTGCTGGCTCTGGACATTTCCAACACTCCAGGGAACCTCAGCACGGAGAAAGAGTAATAAAAGAAGAGAAGAAAGAGGAATAACTCCCCGCTGAGGCTCCCTGGAGCAGGGCAGGGTGAGCAGGTGCCATCCTGACCCAGACAGACACATTCCCACCAGGAATGGGGTCTGGCTGTCCCTCACTCCGGCCGCTCGGACGGTGCCAGTTCTTAACCAGCACCACTTGCCTGGCCTGAGCTGACCCCGCCAGTACCTGGAAACAATGAAACAGAGCAGCCACGGAGGCACAGGGGTTATTTAACAGCTTTGACCAGCAGGGAAAAGGGAATTTGGATCCTCAGTGCGAGATTCCCGAGGTGCCGGGGCTGGAGGAACACAGCCCTGTCGCTGTGCTGCATCCAGAGCTCCCTGCAGCCATGGGGTTCCTTAATTCCAGGTGTTCCACTGCCATTGCTTCCCCATTTTGGTTGGGACAGCCTGAATTATTCCCCGTTGCAGCAGGATTAGGACAGAGTTGGTTAAATGCAGATTTTCCTCAGGCATGAATTCCCACCCTCACTGGAGTCCTGGGCATTAACGGGCGCAGCAGTTGGGATTGCACGGGGAATTTTGGGATAAAACAGCCCAGAGGGGGCTCAGGATGAGCTGTGGGTGCACTCCCAGCCTTTCTCTGCCTTTTGGGATGCTGGCCACGCATCCCAAAGGCGGTGACAGGGGACATATGGAGCTCGGGGTTCCGACACACATTTCCCAAAAGCTGTTTGAGGCATTCCTGTGCTGCGAGTAATGTGCTGGAGAGGAGCCAGGCTCGGGGAATGTTTCTCTAAACACGTCACCCCTCGCTGCTCTCCCACCTCTGAAGGATGTGGTGTTTCCCTCTCCTGCTGTGGAAAGCTTGGATGTCACTTTGGGTTTCACCGAGCCGTTAAAGCCCGATTTTTCATTTTTATCCAACCTTCAGGTTCAGCACAACCCACGTCAGAAAACCTCTGGAGCTTTTTCTTTTTTTTTTTTTTTTTTTTTTTTTTTATATCTATCTATCTATCGCTGGTGCCTTGAGGAGATGATTTCCTAGAAAAAGCCTTGGATTTCTCCAGCTATGCAAACATTCCCGGGACATCCTGTGTGTGGATGTGATTAAACACAGCACACACACACCCTCACTGCACTGGGGGTTCTGCTTTCATTTCTTGGGATTGTCACTCGGCAGAGGTGACATTTCCTCCTTCTGACCTGGTTCCAAAAGAGCTGAGTGCCTTAAAAATGGCCATTGAACCCCTAATTCCATCCTTTAGGAAAAAAAAAATATAAAATAAGCACACAAAGTTGTTTAGGAATAGCAAATTGTTGGGAACAAACTCTAGATTTATATTTCTATAGAAGCAGCAAATAAGTAAATATGGTAATTGAAAAGACTGGATCTATTAGGTTGGGGGTTTTTAGTGAAAAAAAAAAGGACCAATATTAAAGCTTGAGCTCAAATCTTTGTCCAAACCAGATGTGTTCCAGCTGAGGAGGAATATTCCAAGCAAAGTTTGGTTGTTTTCCCAGCCATTTCTAAAGCCAAATCCACATTGGTTGGTAAAACTTGATATTTAAATCCAAACATTAATTGAGACTGAAGCTACAAGAGTGGTTTATTTCCTACAGCGTTTAAATTTAAAGTAGGAGGTGGTTTGGAAAAGATTCCTTGACTGTGACAGGCAGGAATCAACCTCTGTCCCCAACAGCTCAGGGATACCCAGAGTGTCCTGAGGACTGCTGAAATTAGGGATTCAGCAGTGAAACTGATTGAAAATTACCTTTTTGGTTGTTTTTTTTTTCATGTCTAAAATGAAAATATTTCAAAGAAAATATTATTTGAATATATATATATATATCCCCTCAAAATATTTATATATATATATTTCCAAAAATATAAAAATTGATAAACATATGGATATATTTCCAATAAAGAAACATACAGATATATTTCCAATAAATATAATTTTTTTTGGGGGGAAAAAAAAAGCTATTTATTGGAAATAAACCTTTAGGGGTGATGTGTTGGCTCCTCAGTGCAGGGAAGAATAAGGACTGGGAATGGGAATCAGCCCAGAACACAAACTGGAGGAATAGGACAGAGCCTGACCCAATAATTCCCCTCCAGGAGAACTCCCAGGCTCCATCCACGGCATTTTCTGCTGCTGATTTTCCCAGCTTGGTGCAGGGAGAGACAACTGGAGTGGATCAAAGGCCCTGGGCTGAGTCACCCACTCAGCCCTGCTCTCTCTCAATAAAAAGCTGGACTGGGAGCAGATCCAGCCCCTGCTCTCTCTCCCAAAAAAAACGGAGCCGTGGCTGTGACCTCGCCACTGCTGCAGCTCCTCCTCTCCCACCAGCCCAGCTCAAGTCTCCCCATGGCCAGGAAATCTTTCTCACAGCCCTTCACTCCCAGTTTTGGTCACCATTTCCGAGCTTGTCCCGAGTTATTGGAACTTCCCTCTCTGTTCCTGGCTCTGTCCCAGCCCATCCTATCTGGGAAGACTCAGCAAGGCCCCACTTTGCCTGGTTTTGAGTTGAGGTTCTTGTTCTTGGGGACAAATCTCTTAAAATCAAGCCAAGTACTGGAGTTAATTGGGAGTTGCAGCGTTTTCCATGCACACAGAAATATCCAATGCCAAATTATCCCGAGGGAGCAGCTCCTGTCTGTGCTGCACCTTTGCCTTCCTCTGCAAGGAGCAGAAAGGGAGACCCCAATTAAGGCTTTCTAATTAACACAAAACCTCCAGAATCCATGGAGATAAACTTCCCTGAGGATTTGTGGATGCTGCCCTAAGGGAGGGGATAAATGAGGACATGGACAGAGGGGTTGGGATGGGGATGTGCTCTGCTGGAAGGTGTGGCAGCTCTAATCCCCATTTCCCTGCCCTGCAGCATCCACAGCTTCCTCAGGTGCCTCCTTCTCCCCAAACCATGAGGGACCAGAGGGGACAGAGTCATTTTCTAGGTAGCCCAACAAGCAAAGGACTACACAAACCCTGCTCATTGCTTATTAGGATGTGTTTAATTAGAGTCACAAGGCAATAATTTAGGAGCGTGTTTGTATTTTTTTCCTAAAATATCATTAAAGTCTTTACATCCAAGCTGAGAGCAGCAGCTTCTGATGTGTTTTTCTCTCCTGTTGCAAGCACGAAACTTCCCTTTTGATAGATGTTTTCTCTCAGAAATCCAGAGTGAACCGATGCAATTAGGGCAGGGCTCACGTGTCTGCCTTCAGAAAGGAATATCATTAAATCCAGTTTGCATTCAGGGCAGGCTGGAGTTAAATCTAGGGCTGGAGCCAGAGATCTCCAATTTTATTCCAAATGCTAATTCCAGTCTGGGGCTTCTTTGATTGAGCGAACAAGATTAAAAAAAACAAAACCAAACAACAACCCAAAGTGCAGTTTCCACAGACAAGGAGAATCGTCCTCCCAGTTTAATTTGTTGTGAGAATCCCTCTCTGCACAATCCCCAGCTCTTCTAAACAGAGCTGGAGCGTCCTTCCCTGTGCTCTGGTGGGAAGCAGCTGTAAATCCACCCTGCTCCTGGGGATGACATGATTGCAAAACTTCCATGAAACCTGACTCACGGTCTAAAAACGCGCCCGTGGAATGGGGGTTGCATCACGTAGGTGCTGCAAAGGCCACCAGAAACTCAGGGAACTTCTCTCCTCGTCCACACTCCTTCCTGCCACGCCATCTCCTCCTCCTCCAAGGGGATGGGGAGCACTGGGAGAGCATCTCCAGGGATCTCTGCTCAAGGATCTGGGGTCCGAGGGCTCAGCTCCAGCTCTTGAGCTTATCCCTGCAGTGGAGGAGAGTGTGGGAGAAGGGAAAGGAGAGGAGAAACATCTGGAGGTTGGTTGGTGCCAGCTCAGCCCTCATTTCCAGGGAGCAGCCCCTGGAGAGGGAAAAGTGCCCTGTGGAAAACTGATAGGAGTGTTTGCTCAGCCAGGGGTGTGAAGGGGGGATTCCTGAGTGCCAAGGAAAATACAGGGGGGGAAAAAAGATAATAATAAAAAAAATTAAATAAAGTGGATTCTTGCAAGAAATAATATCCAGGGGAGAAAGGCAGGCAGCTGCTTTCCAGGGATGGGCAGCCTGGGTGGGGATGGCCTGGAATTCTGGCATCCTGCATTCCATCCCTGGGCTCCACGCTGCCCCTGGGAATGTGGGCATGGCATGAGCTGCAACTGCTCACATTTTGTCTGATTTTGGAGCCATCTCGCTGCATCTCCCAGCTCCTTTTATGACGTGGAACTAATAGTGAGGGGGAATAAAAGGGGAAAAAAGAGAAAGAAGGAAAAAAAAAAGGCCAAACAACATCATTTTCTGTGACTTCCCTCTGGCTTCTGCCTTCAAAAGAATCCATCCATCATCTTGGAGTGAGTGACACTTGAATTTGGGTCGTGTTAAAGCAGCATGTTTTCCATGGACAGCACAGAAAGGGTCCCAACGTGTCCCCCAGATGCCACCAGGACGTCTGTGACAGGCAGGCCAGGGCACTGAGACGGGCTCAGCTAATCAAAACCATCCTTTGATGACAACCAAATGTCCCACGTCTTGTGCATCTCCTCGAGATGGCAACGCAGACTGAGGGGAAAAAAAAAACAAAAAAAAAAACAACAAAAAAGAGAAATAATAATAATAAAGCTCTGTCTGAGATCAAAGCAGCTCCTGGAAAGAAGAGTCCACTTGTCCCTTGAGTGCATCTGGACTGCAGACAGCCTCTGGAAAAGCTTTTCCCTTCATCCCCGAGGCTGAGGAATGCTGTCTGGGTGCCTGGAAAGTGCAGGGGCTGCTCAGAGGGGGCTCTGTGCGAGGGGACCTGAGGCACCTCAGCGTGGCTTTTGTCACCAGGTCCCCTCACCTGCCATTGCAGTGGGGTCCTCTGCTCTGGGGTTTTCAGCAGGACACAGAGCTGGAGCTGTGGTGCTTGGAATGCTGATGGGCCTGGGATGGGATAAAATGGATAACTGGGGAGTGGGATATAAGGGACAACTTGGGAATGGGATATATGGAAGATTAGAGAGTAGGATATAAGGGACAATTGGGGAGTGGGATAAAATGGATAATTGGGGAATGGGATAAAATGGATAATTGAGCAGGGGGGATATAATTAATAATTTGGGAATGGGATAAAATGGATGATTGGTCAGGGAGATATAATTAATAATTTGGAATGGGATAAAATGGATGATTGGTCAGGGGGATATAAGTGACTGCTGGGGACAGGGAGATCCAGCTGTGGGAAACCACAGCTCCCTGTCACTCCTGGGATACTCCCAGGTGAGCAGCCTCCTCCAAACAAATCCCTGCTGAGACAATGCACTCCTTGAAAGCTTCTGGGCAGGAACATTCCTTCATCCATGTCCTGGGAGGCAGCTCTGCCCACACCTGCTCCCAGCCTGGATCTGTTCCAGCAGCTCTGGGTGCAGCCAGCCTTTCCCTGCGGAGCAGGAGGTGCTGTCCACACGGATCAGGATCATCCCAGCCCTGCTCAGGGCAGATGTTCCTCTCGGGATGGCCCTGACACGTTCCTGTGCAGAACATCTGCTCCTGCTGCTGGAGCCACGCTCACCTTCCTGCTCCCAAGGGCTCCAAGTGTCCTGGAGCCACTCAAAAAATCACTTTGCCTCTTCAAAAGGGAAATATTTCCCTTTGTTTTTAAGCTGTCACTGCTCTGCAGGAAGGGAAATGGCAGGGCCTGAGGAGCAGGGGGTCTAAAGGAACTCTTAAAAGGCTTTAAACTGGCAGAGATTTGGGTTAGGTGGGGCGCTGGGGAGAAATCCTGCCCTGGGAGGGTGGCAGGCCCTGGCACAGGGCGTCCAGAGAAGCTGTGGCTGCCCCTGGATCCCTGGAAGTGTCCAAGGCCAGGTTAAACAGGGCTTGGAGCACCTGGGAAGGTGTCCTTGCCTATGGAACTGATTGGAACTGGACCATCTTTAAAGGTCCATCCCAACCCAAACCATTCCGGGATTCCTTTTGCTGTGCCCAAAGGGGATTGACTTGATTTCTCCCCCAAGAAAGCAAAAAGCCACCAATGTGCCCTAAAACACAGCCCAGGCCGAGCCCTCACTGCCTGAGGGAAAGGACCAGCCCTTTTCCTCATGACAGGCTGAGCCCCGACACTGCAGAAATTAAAAATAACCTGTACATGATTAGTGGAAATTAGAAACAGAATATGGAGGGGAAAGGAGAGACTTGTTCCTCCAAATGTGTGCTTGATTTGGCCCTGCTCTGGCAGCCTCCAAGGATGCCTCTGTCCCTTGCTCATGAAGATATTTCTGAGGAAAATGGCAAGGCTTGGATGATGTTGGAAGGCGTCTGATTGCACCAGATGGTAAATATATATTTTTTCAGTCTCCTGGGTGGCTGCCCTGTGAATCACCTATCAGGGGTTTATTGCTTTCTCCTGCATCCCCTGGCACATTTCTGAGTGCAAAAACTCGGTTTTGTTTGCATTTATAACGAGGCTTTTTGGAAACATCTGCCAACAGCTCGGCTTCTCAACCAGACAGAAACCTCGCTTTCCTTTATTAATTCAAACAACAATTAACATGGCAGAGCATCCTCTCCTCCTTCCACGAGCAGAAATTGGGGAAAATTTGGGAATCTGGAGTAACTGGAAGCAGAGCCTGCTCCTGTGCAAGCATTGCTGTGAATACAGAACATAACAAAAAAATAAACCCAAAAAAACCCAAAACCCAACCCTTTATTAAACGTGGAGTGGAGACTTCAGCAAAACGTTTATGAGCTATTGGGAAATTCAAGTCCAGCCCTGGAGTTTCATCAGCTGCAGCTCGAGATGGACAGGACCCAGATGGCAACCTCAGCTCTGGAATTTGTGTCCCTGCTGCTCCAAAGGGAAGGGAAGGGGACGCAGGGCTGGCTCGGAGGGAGGACGGTGCCACATGGACACTGCTCCTCATCTGCATGTGACCGAGCCACCACCTGAGCCCTGGTGACGTGGACAGGGTGCTGGCAGTGCCATGGACCGCGGGGAGCATCCCAGGGACACCCTGTGGGGTGTTTGATGCCCTGATGGGATGGGGAATGACACAAATGGAGGCGTCACCAGACCCAGCTGTGCTTTGAGGATGGAGTTTGAAGAGGGAGAAAGCTCTGGGATGAGCCCTTCCCTAAAATCAGGCACTTTTTCTTTCAGCAGGATGTTAAAGGGGACGAAGCAGCTTCAGCTTAGGGGTCAGCAGCTGGGTTCTGTCTCCTTCCCAGCGTGCAGGAATCAAGGCCTCCGTGGTGCCTTCCACATTCCCACGACAGATTCCCTTGGAGGTGCCAAGCTTGGGGTGAGTAACGTTCCCTGAGTGTGCATCACTTTTATCACATCCTGCTGAGCCAGGAGAGCCAGCCTGGGAGGAGGAGGAGGAAGAGGAGAGCTCTAAACTCATTCCTAATTCCTAGCTTTTCATCCTCAAGCCTGCTGGGTCTGGTTTGGCACTCAGTGGCAATTTGGGGACAAGGCTGCACAGAGGGACACCTTTAATGAGCCCCTCAGATCAGAGGCAGGATTTGGGGATGACAAGATGCAAGTGCCAGGAAAGAGAAGCACTAAAAGCTGTGGGAGAAGCCACAAGAGGAGGAACAAACAGATTTCACCAGATTTTACAACCTTTTATCCCGGGTGCAGCTCGTGGCAAACTCCTGGAGGTTTTCCCACGGGGCTCACCCACAGGGAAAGGCGAGTGCAGCTCAGCTGGGTGGGCTCCATCCCACCCTGCCCTGCCATTCCCAGCTCCTTTCCCTGAGCAGGGACCTTCAGAGAGCCCCGTGCAGCTCTTGTGTTCCGCAGACATATGTTTTTAAAGGGAGCAGATGTTGAGAATGCTGGTCTGCCAATTCTCTCTGGTTTAACCACTGCTCTGGGAGCTTTCCCTTTATTTATTACCTTGGAAAAGCTGGAGCGTGGTATCAGCCTCCTTGGAGATGCATTTTATTGGGGCCACTTTTTTCTTCCTCCCTTTGCACCACACAAGAGTTTCTCCTTCCCCAAGGCCTTGGCATCACCGTGGGCACTCAGATCTGGGCGCTGAGGGAAGAGCTGCATCCTTCCCCTCCCATTCCCCCCTCTCCTGCTCCCCCATCCCACATTTTGGCAGGGCTCTGAGGAGGAAGGAGAGAGGCATTTTTATTGCACACACGCAGCTCTGTGTATGCTTTCCTTAGCATTTGTTTTTCCTAGATATACATGTGTTTATCCCCGGCCCTTTTCTGCAGGCAGAGATGTCAATTTGGCGTCCTACGTGGAAAGTCTGAGGCATCTGATCAGGATCAGCACAAGCTTCTGGGAGCTGCTTGCCAGCTGAAGGAGAAGGAAAAGGCCAATATTAAAAAGAAGCCTTTCCTTAATCAACATAAGCACTGCAAACACAAACATTTAAAAACGCTCTTAACGGCATTTCCAGAGTCGTGGTGAATCAATAAAGCGTGGAGGTGAAAGAGTCAAGCAGAGGCAATGAAACACAAACTCTGTGTTGTTTCCTTCGAGTGCCCTGACACATCCAAGCTTTAAAAATCCCTGTCCCACCCTCCACGGCTGATTTGCTTCGTGCAGCTTCCAGTGTTTGCTTTGGGCAGGACGCAGAGTCCCTCAGAACCCTGGGGCTGGGCTGCAGTGGGGTTTTCCCCCAGCACTGGGTGCTGCAGGAGCTGCATTGCTCTGCGCTGAGGGAAGGGATGTCTCCAGTCACCCATGGAGTGCCACCAGCTGCTCCTCAACAATTCCTGTCCAGGACAGAGCTGGAATCCTCTGAGCCAGCCCTCCCTACACCCCTTCTTTAGGTTTATCCTGAACCAGTTGGGCCAAATGTGGTCTGGTTTAAATTGGGTATGGGGAAGGAATTCTTCCCTGGAAGTGTCCAAAGCCAGGTTAGACAGGGCTGGGAGCAACCAGGGATAGTGGAAGGTGTCCCTGCCCATGGCAAGGGGTGAAATGGGGTAAATGTTAAGGTCTCTCCCATCCCAAAGCAGTCTGGGATCCCGTGATCCCACTCCACCCTCTCTCCCAGTGGTTTTAGAAGCCATGGAGGCAGAATCTCTGGATGCAGAAACTCTGGGTTCAGGCAGCTCACCCTCCTGCTAAGGAGAGCCTGGGGACTCTGTGAGCTTTTCCTTTTTCAATCTGGATTTTTTTCCCCTCACAAACTCAGGTTTGGCACGTCCAGAGCTGCAGGTGCAAAGTGCAGAGGAAACCTGGCTGGGAAAAGACCATGATCTTTACAGAGGGGATTGGACTGTCTCAAGGAGAACTTTCCTGATCATCCAAAAAGCAAATCCTCCCCAAACCCTCAGCAAACGCTCCAGGGATATCCAGAACCCTCCTGGCTGCTGCCATCCCGGAGCAGATGCTGCCTGTCCCAGCTCACCCCCAGCTCGGTGCCCTCCCTGCAGGGCAGGTGTCAAAAAGACACCTTCATTTTCCTGACGTGCTTTTCCTGCTCCCAGGGCTGAATTAACACCAAATGAGGCCCCGATTCCTCTGTAATTAAGAGTCTCTGTTCCACATGGGGCTGTCCTTGAAGAACCTCCTGGTGCTTCTCCTTCTCCTGCTCCAGCCTCACCATCCCAAATTCCTCTTTCCCTTCACATCTCCTTGTCCAATTCCCGTGGGATCCAGCCCCGTGTCCCCACTGTGCTGTCAGCAGTGGTGGGAGCTCACAGAGGTCCGATGGGTTTCTCCCACCACTTCCCCTGCTCCCTGAACCGAGGAGGGAGCACATGTTTTTCATGAATGAGAGAGCAATTGGAAACCGCGCAAACAAAAATAGCAGCACCAACCGAATCTAACAGGACAAATCATGCCTGGGAAGGGGCAGGAAATCCTGGTCTTCTCTTTTCCCGTGCAAGCTTCGTTTCTTTCCTCTCTTCCCATTTCCCAGCTTTGGGGAATCTCACATAAAGGGTCAGCCCGTGGTGGCCTGACGAGAAGAGAAGAGAACAACCCCTGCAAAGAGCTCATTTTGTGAGGATGTGCTTTTACATCCATGCGACTTTGCAGGTTGTGCTGGGATTAGGGCTTGTCTCCTCCACTTAAGCTCCAGCACATGTTCCTGGCTCCCTGGGAGGCACCACTGGACAGCCCATGGCAGAGAGAGCTCCAGAAACTTGACCTGCTGCTGAACCTCGGGGCTATTTTCTGCCGTGAGCCCAGCTCCGTGCAGGCAGCGCTGGCTGGTGGATGCTGGCCCTTTTGGATGGAAAATGTGTCAGCCTGCAGGGGCTTTGGCCAGCTGTGTCCCCGACAGCTCTGCCCAGCCTCCTCCTGCTGCTCCCTGCCTGCACCAGTGGCCCTTTGGGAGCCCTGAGGGATCATCCTTTGGGATCTGGCCCGTGCCCAGCCTCCCCACTGAGGCCACCAGGACTCTCCTCAACATGGCACAACTTCACAGAAGAAGAAAAAGAACTTTTCTTTTTTATCCTTTTCTTTTTTTCTTTTCGTTTCTTTTTTTCCTTTTCTTTTATTTCTTTTCAATTTTTTACTTTCTTTTTTTTTTTCTCCTTTTCTTTTTTTTTTTTTACTTTTTTTTTTTACCTTTTTTTTTTTTTTTTTTCCTTTTCTTCCCCTCTGCCAAAGCGCCGGATGTTTCAGCAGTATTTTTACCCATCTCCCTGATTTTTAGCCCAAGGTTTGGGTGATCCTGGTCCCTCCCCTGGCAGCAGCTGGGGTTGGATTGCTGGAGATGGACCCAGCAACATTCCCAAGCTCAAACCCCTGTGATCCACCCCAACTGAAGCACTTGGTGCTGATATTTCAAATCCCAGCACCGAGGGCCTGCACCAAGCTGGGATTGAATTTCACAGCGGCCTCAGCGTTGTTCTTGGGGTCCCCAGCACCCCCAGGGGGTCCCAGACCTCACCAGGCAAACCCCACCACGGAATCCCTCCCTGGAAGGTCAGGGACAACCTCAGTACTCCCAGGCCACTTCCCTGTTTGTTCTGCCTCAGAGGGAGGAGGGAGATCTCTGCCTAAAGTGGTTCTTGCACTAACCTCATTAATGAGCCTTTTAATTAGTGTCCTTTTTTTTTTTCCTTTTTTTTTTTTTTTTTTTTTTTTTTTTTGCTAAGTAATTGCTGCAGCATGAGATCCACTTGGGATTTGCAAATGAGCTGGAAGGAGGAGGAGGATGCTGCCAGGCAGCGGAGGAGCTGAGTGCTGCTGTTAATGCCTTCAGACAGCCTTGGGAGGAGCAGGACAGGCAGGAACCTGCTGGATATGGAGAGTTTTCCTTCCCCACACCTGCCCCTGGTGCCAGCAGGGCCTTGGGCAGCTGCCACCCCCCTGCCAAGGGCCACCGGTGCTGCAAACACGTCACAGTTTGGGTGCAAAGAAGGGGTTTGAGCTGTAAAATTAACTCTGCGGAGAATCCGGGGTCTGGGACAGTGAGAGGTCTCTGGGCAGAAGCTGGAATCACTGGGTTGAGCATCCTGGTGTTGTTAAAACCTGCTGAAATTCCCAAGGAAAAGGAGGAAGACCATTCTGGAACCCCACTGTGGGGCTGGTGATGCTGCCACAGGTACAAATGTCTTTGGGACATTCCCAGCTTGGCCGAGCTCTGCTGGTGCACAATAAATTAGTGCTGAGCAAAGCTCCCAGCGCCAGGAGCAGCTTTTCCTCTCCCAATCCAGAGGGTTTTCCATGAATTCACCTCCTCTCCTGGAGGCTGCACCCACCTGTGCCTCAGCCCTGCTGCTGCCTTTTCTCCTCTGCATCCCTGAGCAGAGGGACAACCTCAACCCTCACAAGTGATGCTTTGTGCCAGAGCTGGAAAAACACGAAAGCCTCGTGCTCTGCCACACAAAAGGGAACACCTCACCTCTCCTCCCGTGTTTTCCCTGGAGGTGGCAGTGCCTTCAGTGCAGATTAATTTCCAATCCAATCATTGGGATCATTTCTCCCCCTCCGTTTGCCTTGGCCCTGGCAGCTCACGTGCAGCCAACACAAACCTGTGTGTGCACCTCAGGAATTGGGGGCACAGCCCCTGCCACGGGCTCAGGGTGGGGAAGGACTCCCAAAATCCAGGGGCTGGCTCTGCTCTGTGGGTCTGAGAGGAGCCCACTGCTCAATCCTGCCCCATCCAAAGGCTGGGAGTATCCACTCCTTGAGGAAACCTCTCAGCTGTGGCATCAGGGATGGGGAAATCAGGAATGGAGCCTGGATTTGTGGGATAATTTTCCAGGAAGCAGCCAAGGCTGAGGAGCACGTCAGGGATGTTCAGGAGAGGAGTGAGTGGGATGATCCAGCCCCCAGCAAATCCACCTCCTGTTCCCCTCTGCCTGCCACCGGTGCTGCTGCTTCAATTATTTCATTGTCTTTTCCCCTCTGTGCAGCTCAGGGCACAGTCTGGGATATCCAGAGCCAGGAATTCCCTCGGGATGGCACTTGGGAGTGAAGGATCCACGGGGAGATCCCTGGTGCTGATGCTGCGGAGGAGAAGGAGCAGCCAGTGCCCATTTTGGCACCAGAATTGAACTGGTCTCCACGTGGAAGGTGTGAGAGGGATGCTCGTGGTGAATTCCTGATGGGACATGGGAAGAGGCATTTCATGCCTGAAACTGGGATGTAGAGGCAGATCCTTTGCCAAGCCCTGGAAAACCTCCTGTCCTGGGCAAGGTGGGTGTGGGACCACGAATCCAGGTTATGAAGTAAATGTTTATCTTTATATTCAATGAAATGAATAAATAAATATTTATTGAATTGCTGGGCTGTAGGTACAGCCCCCTCACAGATTGAGCAGGTATGGCTTCAATAATTGGCTAATATTTTTAAGAAATCTATAAAACCTCTGCTATGAAATCCAGCCCTTGGTTTATTAGGAGACATTCATAAAGCAGATGTATTTAATGCCTGAAGAAAAAAAAAATCTGTGAGGGATCTCTTCCTGGACTTGAATCTGTGAATGTCTTAAATCATAATGACAATTATTTTCTGTCATCAAACACACAGTAATGAGACAGAGAAACCATCATTTGTGACTTTCTAACACCCACCGTTCAGAAATGAAGACAAATCAGGGAATTTCCCTGGGAGCACGTTGAGCTCCCACCAGACAAACGTGTTTTAGGTGTTTGTGCATCTTTGGGGAGATTTACAGACCAACTGGTGGGCTTCTCAAGGAACTGTGCAGTTGTGGGAGTCAGCCTCACTCCTGATTCCTGGTGATCAAATTCCTAAAATTGGGCAAGCCCCTTGCTGCGGTCACAGCCTGGATTGGTGCAGAAATCCATCCCCTGGCTGATTTATTTATTTACAGAGACACCAACACCACCTTTTCTCCCCGCCGGGAAATCATTGTCCAAATCCCTGCTGGAGGAGAACCACGGGATTCTCAGATGAGTTTTTTTGTCCGAGAATGCAATCAGCCCTGCTCCCAGAGACCTGAGCAGAGCTCCCCGATATTCCTCAGGGAGTTATTTTCCAATCAAAGGGAAGAAATCAGCCCTGGCCCTGTGCATGTTCCTAATGATCCTCCCAGCACCTGATCCAGCTCCTCCAGCTCCCTCCAAAACACATCCACAGGAAATAAAAAGGGAAAACAGGCCAGGCTCACCTTGCAGGGAGGGCAATTCAGCTCTGGAAGTGATTCCCCAGGGATAAAAACACCCACAGCTCCAGGAGAACTGAAATCCAGGCGGGAGGAGCTGCTTTGCTCCGAGCAGCTCTGCCCTACAGGGAATCTGCACGGGGTCTGGGGGCTCTGAACCTGCTCACAGTGGGTTTGGACAGCAAGAGACTCAGTCTGCCCCAGCTGAGCTCCCAGTGATCTCAGTGCAGCTCCCAGTGATCCCAGTGCAGCTTCTAATGATCCCAGTGCAGCTCCCAGTGATCCCAGTGCAGCTCCCAGTGATCCCAGTGCAGCTCCCAGTGGTCCCAGTTCAGCCCCCAATGTGACACCTTCTGTCACAGGGCCATTCCAGTGCGGTTTGCCCAGGAATGCAGGTAACCAAACCCACTTGCAGCTTTTCCTGACGTGTTTCATGTCACCTGTGTGGCATTGGGAATCACCTGGGGCCAGCCCAGGTTCCTCTCCAGCAGCACAGGGGGTGTTGGGGGCACAGCAGTGGGTATATTTTTTAATCTTTGAGGTGAACAAAATCATCTCAAATCCCCTCAGAACAGCATCAGCAGCCACCCCCTGGTCTTCCCTGCTTCCAATTCCACCAGCCCTCAGAATTCCCGAGCCCCTGGATGTCACAGAGCTCCACAGAGGCTCTGTCCACAGCAATTTTACTTTCTTGTTTTGCTCCTAGGTTGGTGCTGGAGCTTTTTTGGCTCGCAGGCAGATTTTCCCTTCCAAGATTTCCATGTCAGAGTGCTGTTTCCCTAATCCCCAATAGTTGCAGATTATCTCCAGCCAACTATTAATCAAAATCAGAATCTAGCACTGCCTGCTTGCGCCGGTGCACTTGAGCACATAAAAAAAGAACTCTTTTTTTTTCCTCTGAAGAAGCACAGTTGTAGGGTTTTTTGGGGTTTTTTTAATCTGTCCCTGATTCCTTCAGCAGCCCCTCGGCCCCAGAGCAGCCACATTTCTCCTTCAAAGCTGAATATTGCACCAAGATGCCACCTGGACCGAGGGGGGCTCTAAAAACAAGCAAACACCAATCCAGGAAAAGCTTCAAATAAGCCAGAAAAAACAACAAAGAAACTTTCTTCTGTTTTCTCCTTCCACAGGCAGCTCCTGGGAGTGCAGGAGAAGGAATTGCCCCATAAAACCCTGGCATATTGATGGGCAATTAACTGCTGCACTGACAGGGGTTATAGAGCAGGAGATGGATTTTTACAGCCCTTTTCCACATGCCAGGGCTCCAAAAGCCTTCCCAGAGAAGGGAATTAGATGCCACTGATTTTATATTTTATTTTTTAGGGTGGCTGGTTGGAACAGCCCCTTCTGCTCCAATCGTGTTTCAAGGTTGGTTGGCACAGAAGAGGAATCCCAGAGGAACAAGAATTCCACTTAAAGGAGAGCAAATTGCAAGCCCAGGGTTTGTCCTGGGGTAGGGATTGCTCAGATTTCCTTTCCTCTGGTCATTAAATCCATTCTGGACACTCCTGGTCACACACTGGCACTCAGGGGCCTGACACTGGGGAGCCCCCCCTAAAAACCCCTTATTTTGGGGTGCACAAAATGCCAGGAGGAGCTCTCTGGATGCTGCATCATTCCAAGGCAATCCAAATTGCTAAAGGGAACAAGAATCCTTTTTTCTCATGCATCTCCCTGGGACTGATGGACACCTGGAAATGCTCCATGATCCCAGGTTGGACTCCACCAATCTCAAATCCTCAGGCAGGAATTCCTGCTCTGGGGGTGACCCAGCTGCATCCAACCTTTTCCTACCGCTGCAGACCCTGTGCAGGGGTTTATTTCCCAGCCCCACAATTTTCTGGTGAGACTCTCAGCAGCCCAAGCTGCTTCTCTATTTCCCACCTCTCCAGGCTAAAAAGAAAACCCTTCTCCATCACCCCAAACTGGAGGAATTTGTGCTGCTTTGTCAGATCGAATCCCTTCTCCTCCAGCTGCTCGTGAACAAGTGAGGATAAAGCAGCACAAAAATCGTTTCCAAAACGATTCTGCCGTGTTGAATCCTGATCCAGCCCTGCCTGGGGTGGGATTTGCACTTTCCCTGCTCACCCTGGGAGCTGTCACAGGGAAGGTGCTGGGTATCTGTGAGCAATCCACGTTGTCACTGCTGTCCCCTCCCAGCCTGGGGGCTGTGCAGAGCTGCCAGATCCCTCCAAAAAAAGCCAAGCCTGGGCCCAAAGCCGTGCTGTGAGCTTTATTCCTTGAGGACTGGATGCTCCTGTGGCTGTGCCAGCCGGGATGGGGCAGTTACATCCTCCTCCCAAAGCAAGGGCTGACCCAGGGCTCAGCAAAGCCAAAGGAGCATCCTGGAAACTGGGAATTTTGTTGGAATCCTGGAAACTGGGAATTTGGGGTTTTAGTGACAGTTACACATGTGAGTCGAGATGAAGGGCTTTGAGGGTGGTCTTTGTCCTTCTTCTTCTCTTTCTTCTTCCTTCTTTTTCATGGGTTTGGGTGGTTTTCTGTGACTGGGTGAAAAATGTCCACATTGCAGGCCTTGGGTGGTCAAAAATATAAATAATATGGGTGTCCCCTCGTTATTGGGTAATTATCACTTAAATTACCTTGGGAAGAGTTAGGAGCTCTCCATTTTACCTCTGTTCTTGACCTTGCTAGTTAGTGCTCACGGCTTGTGAGCCTGTAAATAAATGTAAATAAAAATGCAGATAAAATACAATAAACATTCCAAATCCGAACTCGAGCTCGGCCTTTCCTGAGTGTTATTCATCCTGACCTCGGCAGAGAGGAAAAGAAGCCAAAACCTTTCCAACTGTCACCTGAGGGTGCTGCTCAGGCTCTGTGTCCCTGTCCCTGCAGCTCCTGGCAGGAATTTCACACCTTTGAAGTCAAGGTGTGTTTGGATCTCCTCCCGGGGAGGTTTTACCTAGATTTTACATAAAACCTGGCTGAAAATTGGAAGTTCCCATAAAAACCATCATCTAATAACCATGAAGGGCTCAATTTGTCTGCTGGAAGTGCTCTGCCTCCTCTCTTTACCAGCCAGCAATTATCCTCACTCGAGTTACTTCTTATTTAGCTGCTCCCAAATTGGAATGAGCAGGAATGGCATTTCCTTGCTGAAGCATGGGATGGAAATCCTGCCTTTGCTGAGGAAGCACCAGACAAGCCCCAGCAGTGACCTGCCCTGGGCACAGCCTGCAGACAGGGAGATGATTTTAGGGAATTTTGTTGGGTTTTTTTTTGTTTTTATTTTATTTTTTTGTTGTTGTTGTTGTTGTGGGTTTTTTTTTTTTTTTTTTTTTTTTTTTTTGGTTTGTTTTGTTTTTTTTTTTTTTTGTCACGAAAATCCTGTTGGGCTGAAGGAAGTTGAGGGCAAATCTTCACCTTCTTTTTCACCTTTTTCTTCTTTGTGGGTCTGGGTGTTGTTTTGGAATTGGAGAGAAAAATCCGCATTTTGGGGTTGGTTATTGGGCTCAAAGTAAAAATAATCGAGGTGTCATTTCTTAATTGGACAGTTTATCCTTAAAAGGCCTTGTAAAGACAGAGGGATAAGGCTCCATTTTTAGTTTGTGCCTGAACCCCAGCCCCACCCTCACCCCTCACCTACCTTAGGATTACCTCATGTCCATCCCTCCAGGAATTCCCAGCTGGAGCAGCCAAGCCTTTGCACCGCTAAATTGAAGTTTCTACCTCCCTCTCCCTTCTGACTTATTTCCCCTTCTCTCTTATTTTTTTGTTTTAATTAATAAATTACTAATAACGCACTGTGCTGCAGAGACCCGGTGGGTTTGGCTCTGAGCAAAACGAGCACAAACATCAGCTCAGGAGCAGAGCTGGGCACCAAAATGCAAATCCTGCCCTCGGCACTTGCCAGAGCCACTGGAAGGGCTGAGGGATGGTTTTATGGGAGAGAATCCTCCTCCTTTGTGCCCACAGTGACTCCAGCCAGGCTCTGGCCTCTCCTAAAACTGGGATTTCCTTAGGAAACTCTTCTGGAGAGTGAATCCCTCAGTCTGGGGGTGTTTGGGAAATTCTGGGATCCTCCTCATCCAGAGGATGCTGCAGCAGTCTGGGGAGGGCTCCCAGCCTGAGGATGAAGGCAAAAGTCTCATTTTCTTCCTGAAAGCTCCCCAAAATCATTTCCTGCCCTGTGCCAGCCCCGTGCTGCAAGGCAGGAGGCACACAGACCTCCCAGCTTCGGAAACGAAGGAAAAACCCATCAGCAGAGTTTGAAAACTCATTTTAATCCCCATCCCAGGCTGCAAATGTGTCACCTTGAAGAGTTCAGCCAAGAGAGGCCCGAGAGACCTCTGTTCCCTCCGTGTCAGCTCTTTCCAGCCTGTGGGGTTGGATTTTTGGGATGTGTGTCCTGCCTGGAAGAACGAATCCATCTGTGCCGCGCTGCCTGCTGAACGTTCCTGCTCTGCGAGACACTGACTTACACTTTCCAGCAAGCTGGGACAGTCTCCTGGCCTCCAAACGCTCCAGAAGAATGAAAAGGTCTATTTTCAGTAGCAAAAACTCCGTCTGTTACCTCCCGGGATGGATTTCCTGCCCTGGCGTTTCCCAGCAGGCTGCTTTGTGTCTCACACTCAGTGTCAGGGCAGCTCCTTGCTGATGCCAGGTATTCAGGTTTTTTTTTTGGTTTTTTTTTTTTTTGCACCATGACCATAGAGGTTTGTTTCTCCAGGGTTTGTTTGGAGGGGGAAGGCCTTGGGAAGATGTGCTGCATCCCAAACACGGCGGCTTTTCCCATTGTGGGACTGATTTCGCTCGTGGATTTGCAACCTCTGAGCTGGAATTGGGCTTGGAGCTGCAGCTTTGACCCCCAGAGCTCCAGGCTTGTGGTGCTGGAGGCAGTGTAGGGAAATAAAAAACCCAGAAGAAATGCAAATCCCAGCTGTGCAGTGCGGTGGGAAGGTGGGAGTGGGAAATTCCAGGTCACAGCCGGGATGTCACCTCTGTCTCAGGGATGTCACCTCTGTCTCGTGGTGCCACTCGTGGAACATCAACCCCTGAAGGGTTCAGGGTTTTTTTCTTACAGCTCACAGACCCCTGGAAAAGACAAATTTTCCCTTCCTGAGATCCCTCTGGATCCCTGAACGATCCCTGAGGCTGAGCAGCTCATAAATTTCCCATTTCATTGAACGGGTCTCTCTTGTTCACAACCCACACAACATCCCAGCTGTTCCCTGTGTCCACACCAGCTCTAACAAGGGGAAAAAAGCAGCTTTGTCCAAGAGCCTGGAGGGCTGGAGCTTTTTCCATAGGATATCTCAGAGGGCTGCTGGATCCATTACGGTGCCTTGGAGCTGCAGGATGAGTTTGGCAAGGCAAAAATTCCCATTTTTTTCCCCGTCAAAAGCTGTGAGAAATGCAAATATCTTGGATTGCGTTGGGAGGCAGGGAAAGAGGACGGGGTGGATTCCACAGGGTGGGATTGAGCCTTGCCTTGGCTCTTCCCCTTGTGTGCTGTCAGCTGGAGCTGCTCTGGTGTCAAGCCTCTGGAAGGATCAGTGATGGAAATGGCAGAGCCAGGAGTAATTCAGCTCTTGGAGGAGGTTGATGTGCTGTGCTGTTTTTTCCTTGGACAAAAACACTTTAATTAAACCTTCCTAAATATCTCGAAAATGCTCATGTTTGGCTCTTCCACGGATGTAAAGCAGAAATATTTGCATTTTTTTTTTTAAATCCATATTCATGCTGCCTGCTCTCCAGAAGTTCCAAGTTTTCAGGCAGGATTTGAACAAGCTCCAGAGAAAAACATTTTTTGTGGCACACTCCTCGTCTTTCCACCTTTGCCTGAAGTGTGGCAGGAGCCTCGTCTCTCACCTCTGAATCTGGGGATTTTTCCAGACTAAATCCAGGGAAGAGACACTTCCAGAGCACTGGGAAGGGACTGTGGCAGTGCCATGACATGGTGACAAATGTGATTTATTTTAGGAGCTGTAGCAGCAAGGGTTGTGCTGCTGCTTTTGCCCTGGCACAGATGTGTTTCTGGATTTCTGCTTGGCCCCAAAAGCTGCTGCAGTCACTGCGACAGCTGGGAAAAGGGGGAGAAATTCCTGGTTTTTTTTGGGGAACAAACAAGTGCTGAGTGCCCAGGGAAGGAGTTTTTATGGCACTGCTGTGCAGAGAAGCTCATGGAATCATCAAAATGAAGTTTTCAACCCCTCCTGTCGCTAACAAAGGGCACAGATTATCTCCTGCTCATATTCCTCGGCTTTAATGGGAGTGATGCTACGGAGAGCAGCCCTTCTCCTCCTCCCCAGGGCTTTGGTGCCAGCAGAGCATTTGGGGAACAACAGAGCTGCTGTTGGAAGTAATAATATTAACAGCCTGGCGTGGCGGGGGCTGCCAGGGCTGAACTCACCCTGGTAATTGCCATTTGGCTTCAGCACAGCGCTGGAAATGCTCTGCCTGGTTTTTGGGGACCTTTTCTGGGCAGGAGGAGTGGGGCTGGCAGTGCTGGGGCTGTAATGGAGGGCTGGAGCCTTGGGAGGGAAGAGAATTAAAGTTTTATCTTTTGTATTTTCCTGTTCTGTGGTGCCCAGGGCTCAGCTCTGAGCTCACAGTCAGTGTCACTCAGCTCTGCACACAGCACGGACACAAAACAAATCCTTCTCCTGCTGCACACCAAGGACAACTTTCAGCCCAAAGCACAACCAAGGGTGGGCTGGAGGGAGGGACAAGGATGGGACCTCACAGCCTGGAGCTGGAATGGGACAATTCAACCCCAATGTGCAAATGGACCAAAACTTATAAAAGTGTGAGACCTCGTGACCAAACAACCATCTTGTGACCATTTGTGTCCGTTTTTGACCATTTTGTGTCCATTTTTTGACCTTTCTCAAACCATTTTGTGACCATTTTGTGACCATTTTGGGTCCATTTTGGGCCCATTTTGAATCCACCTTGGGTGTAGCCCTGGCCAGGCTCTTGTCCTGCCAGACACAGACAGTTCCACATCCCTGTGGAATCCCTGGAGACATCTGTGGGGTGCTGGGCTCATCCTTCTTTTCCTCACAACTTCTCCACACTTCTCCAGGGATAAATCCTGGGAATAATCAGCCCCAGGGGTTTTGTGCAAATGGCTCAACCTTCACCCCACATTTTCTCTCGATTATTGTGCTGGATTCTGGATGGATTTTTTATCCCTGGTGCTGATTCTGCTCTGCTGGTTGCATAATTGCCAGCAAAGTTTCGTTTTGGGCATGAATTTCCTCACTCTTTGTGAGGATCTGCAGATGAGGCAACTTTAGTCCCACTGAATGGATATTTTGAACAGCAAATGTTGCTCTCAACCCTGCTATTAAAACCAAAATTGTGCCGTGAACTGAAGCACCCTGTGACTATTTATATCTTTATATTAATATTTGTACTAATAGTTATAGTTTTAATTATATATTTATTTATATATTAATATTTACATCGTTAAATATACAATTATTTATATCTATATCTATATTTATATTTATGTCCCTTTTTATTTTTATTTTTGTTTTTGTTTTTATTTTTACATTGCTAATGATGCAATTATTTATATCTTTTTATGCATCTAGCTAATGATATATTTATATTTAGATCGTTAACCATGTAGTTATCAATACATTTCTATCTATATAATGATGCTTATATAGTTCTACTTATTTATATTTCGATGTTTAAGCTTTGTATTTATTTCTATTTATATATTTAATATTTATTTATGATTTAATTTGTTAGAAAACATTATCCTGCTGCATTCCTGGGATCTCAGTGAGTGGAAACGACGAGGAAAACACGGATATGGCTTATCAGATGCTGGCAGCAGATCAAACAGCCCCAGCCACGTCTCTGTCCTGTCCCAGGAGGTGATGGCGGGTTCCAAAACGAATCCCAGGGAAAAACGAGCAAATGGAATCACTGCTGGGATTTTCTGGGGGAGCTGCTTTGGCATTCCAGAGGGGAATCCTTGATTTGATCGGGATTCATCATGATTTTACAGGGGACCACGGGCTGAGGTTTTGGTGGGTTGGTTTCCAGCCTGGGTGAGGAATTTACTCAGGTCGTGTTTGAGGAGCACAAAGATTCAGAGGTTTTTCAGTTGTTCACTGAGGGATGCAAAAAACGCAGGTGCTGGTGAGGCCCAGAGTGTTGGGAAAGGGTTGGACCAGCACATCTGGGATGTTCCTGACCCTAAAACACAACTCAGCTACCACAAAACGCGCCCCAAATCCCTAAATTTTCTATGATTGGACTGAGAAATTTCAACTCAGCGCAGCCCAGCCCAAATTAGCACTGAAATAAAGCTCTCCATGAAAAAAAGGAAAAAAAAGAGCCATTTCTGAGTTTTTCCCCTTCGTGCTGCCTGGGATTGGGTCGAGGGAAAAGCCACAGGTGGAGGAACTGCAGGATATTTTTCAGAGCTGTCGGAGAACGATTTTGACATGTTTGCTTCCTTTGGGGTTGGCAAGCTCTGCTTCCCTGGGACTGAACCTTGTGGAAACTTCTCATTTCTCCTGGCTGGCTGAGGAGGAGGAGGCCAGGTGTAAATCTGTGCTCTGAGTCACTTCTGCAGCTCAAAATACCCAAATTTTTTTTGCGTTTTCTCAACACGACTTCTGCGGCCCGCGCAGGAATTGCTGCTCAGCTCCAGGGATTGACCCACAGGGGGTCAGTGGAGGAGCTGGGAACTATTTTCACTTTGTTCCCCATGTCAGTGACTCGGTGAGATGCTTTTTGCCCGGGTTTCCATGGGCAGCTCCCACTCCGGGCAGGAATTCCGCACGTCTCGTCGCTGGAAGCTCTCATCCCAGTCCCCGCTGCTGTCTCCCAGGCTAGACTGCATCCTGCTGCATGGAGACAGAGAACCAGAGGCTCTGGGATCTGGCTGCTGGCTTGGAGTTCCTCCTCCTGCTCCAGAGGGGTTTTTTTTTTTTTGGGGATAAACCCCCCGGGATGCAGCAGGACAGGTGCTGCTCCTGTAGGCTCCGAGCTTCCTCTCCTTGTCTCCTGCAAACCCGATTTCCTCCCCTCTCACATCTGCTTTCCACATTTGCTGCCTCCTGCTCCATCCTGGGGTCTTTCAGAGGAGACTTGAAGGGGGTTTTGGGGTTTTTTTTTTTGAGGTTTAAAGGGTTTGTTTTAAGCTCAGTCTGCTTTGGAATCCCAATTTCCCAAGGGGTGGCTCCGGTGTGTCAGTTCAAGGCAGTTCCTGGAGAGCTCAGAGGGGAAGAAGCAGCAAATTCCCCGTGGAGCCACTCTGTGGACTTTGCAATTTCTAAAAAAATGTATTAAAAAAAAAAATCAGATTAATAAAAGAGTGAGGGGTTTTTTGGGGGATGCTAAACCCAGCAGCAGCCCTCCAGCAGGTCACTCAGTGCTGAACGGAGAAAGAGTCCTGACGAAAAGTGAAATTATTTGGAAGTGGAGGGAGCCCTTGCAGTGGGAGCAGCTGAGAAAATGGTTTGTTTTGATCATTTTTTCCTGGGGAATCGAGCATCATTTCGAAGCATAAAGAGGCTGTTGATGTGCAGCAGTGAGGAATTCGGGAGGAAAAGCTGTTTTACTGCAGTGATGCAGCGCTGGGTGTAACAAACACAGGGATGGGCACAGCCCAAAGGCTTTCCTGAGTTATTGGTGCTGGAAGCACGGCCAGGAAAAAAAAAAGGAAAAAAAAAAAAAAAAAAAAAAAAAAAAAAAAAAAAAAAAAAAAAGGGAAAATGTGGCATCTGGGTCTCTGCAGCCAGAGAATCAATCCCTACTTGTCGATTTGTTAAAATCTGGGATCACCTGCAGGAATTCTGTGTGAGGCCATTTATTCCAAGGAGATTGTGCCCTAAAATCAGTGGGACACAGGAGGATTTAAAGACAGATTAACTTTTGTGTTTCCAATAGTGTGGAGCCTAAACTGGGATCAGTCTCCTACCAGCATCTTTAAATGTCAAAGATGTCATCTGTAAATGTCAAAGGAAAGGCTTCTGCTCCCTTTGGAGGGGAAAATGCCATCGCAGAGGTGTGAGAGAGGCGAGGAGAATCAGGAGGCTCCTGTGCCATAACTCCTGTGACGGGATTTGCCAGGCCCTGGTGGTGCCAGCAGCTCTGTCCCCGGGGAAGGGAACGCTGTCACCCTCTTCCCACACCCCCAAACCCTCCTGCAGCTGATCCTCGTGGAACAAACCCTTCCACCAGGAGAGACAACACAAGGGACCTCTTGGATTGCCCCCAAATTGCATTTCAGGGTCTGTGCAGATTTTCTGCACGAGTTCAGCAGTTTTGGTCTCTGGCTTCCTCTTCTTGCTGACCCCCAAATACCCCCAAATAGGCACAGGGGTAGGGAAAATAGGGACTATCCCCTGGGAATAGGGCCTGGCTCTGTGCAGGGCAGCCCTGCTAACTCAGCTTGGGGAGCAATCCAGCACTCTGAATTATTTCTAATTTTTTTTTTTTAAGCTGGCAGGATGCCACCAAACCTTCCCCTAATCCCTCTCCTTGCAAGGATGGGAATAACATCTGGCCAGGCTGACAGCAGTCAGGCTTTGGAGGAGCTGAGAGCCCTGAAAACTGAACCTCCTCGAGCCTGGTGTGCATTTATCTTCCTCTGCAGGACATTAGCAGGCAGAGTTTGTTTTCAGTGAGTTATTTAGCAGAGAGAGGGATTAGACCTCGGGCTAGCATTGATTAACCCCTGCATGTTGAGTTGTTTAACAGCATAATGGATTAGTCATGTTTGCTGCTGACCTTTGTCAATCGCATCCTACAGCTGGAGCTCCTCGTCTGGCTTTTTTTATTTTTTAAACACACAGCTCCTTATTAAAATAATAATAATAATAATAATAATAATAATAATAATAATAATAATAATAATAATGTGGGAATTGCGCTAAAATTGTGCTAAAATATCCCTGGAGTGAAGAGCTGGGGCAAAGAGTCCCAGAATTCCTGCTCTTGGGTTGGACATGAGCCCCATTTATGGAGCTCCCATAAAGTGAAGGCTCTGCAGGAGCTGGGGATGGATGGAATGGAAAAGCACTGCTGGAAAGGCACTGGATTTTTTGTGGGTCTTGGAGGCTGTGGAGTGAAAGCTCAGTTAGCAGGAGGATTTATGGTCACCCTGGCAGTGAAATCTGTCCTGTTTGGTGATTAAGAGTTGGCTTTTTAAAGGAAGGGATGGGGCAGAGGCGCTGTGAGAAACGGGTGAAGCCTCACAGCCTCTGGTGGAACCAAATTAAACCAGTTTGAGCATCCTAGCTGGTTAAAACATAATAAAAACTGCTCGTATAACTCTGCTGCTGAGGCCAGGGACCCAAAGGAGAGGAAAAACTGCTCAGTGGGACCAAGCATGACACCAAGAAAAGCATCTTAAAGTGCAAAATGGCAATTTAGGGGCTGCCAGGGTTGTATAAAGAGCCCTCACAGGGATCAGATTTGGACCCAGGAGAATGTCTGAGCTGAGGGTGTCTCCTCAGACCTTCCATTCCCTTAGCAGTGCCTCAAGAAGCCGTTTCACTTGCCTTTTTTATTTAACAGAATACCTTCCTGCTGCAGCCAGGAGCTCTTTTCTGGGCTCCTTCTGCCGCAGTCCAAGTCAGGTCAAGGAGTTTGTTTGGTTTACTAAAAACGATCCTCCAGTTCAAACAACACTTAATTCATGGAAGCCCCGTGGCCTCTGTGAAACACAAACCCCTCTGGCCTCCTGATTTATGAACAGAGCCTGGCCAAGGGGAGAAGAAGAGCTGGGGCACAGGTAAAGGAAAGGCAGGGAAAGGGAGAAAAGCCCCCAGAAATGGGGGATCTCAGGGATGGGAGGTGGGATGGGCTGGCAAAGGCTCTGCTGACCCACAGGGGCTTGGCTTTTGGGCAAAGGGGGATTCTGGAGTTATCAGAGTGGTCAGGACAGGTCTAAGGTAAGCCCAGGCTTTGGATTAGTCCCTGAGTGTGGATGGGATTGGAAGGGGAGGAAAGTTCCAGCAGAGTTTTGAGGGGGTTTGGGGTGTGCAGAGGTGGGGGACACTCAGCAGAAACTCCTTTCCTTTGGCTTTGGAGGGCACTGGGAGGGAAATTCCTCCAGTTTGGGGCCTGAGGAAGGAGCAAGACCCAGCTGGGTGTCCCAGCCTCTGTCATATCCAAAATGGATATATGGTGCTGAAGCCTGGAATTCCAGCTGAAATAATGGATTTGTGGTTGCTGGATCACAAAATCCCAGGTGGAATAATGGATTTTTGGTGCTGGAGCCTGGAATTCCAACTGACGTGATGGATATGGGGGTGTTGGATAATGAAATCCCTGCTGAAATGATGGATTTTTGGGTCCTGGATGACGAAATTCCAGCTGGAATAGGAGGCTGAGCTGCCAGGGGTGACCTGAGGAGCAGTTTCGGGTCACTGTGGGTGGATGAGCTTTGTGTGGAGAGGGAAAAATGTCCCTGACTTGGGGACCTGGTTCTGGCTCTTCCCAGAGCTCCCCAGACTGGGAAACTCGGCGGGGACAGGAGGGGATTTATGGAAAGGTGACGGTGCCTGACTGGAAACACCAGAGAAATGAAAATGAGTCAGGGCAGAGCCCACTCGGAGCTGGACAGGATTCCTCGAGTGATTCATCCCCAAAAATGACGGATTTTTTTTCCTTTCTGTATTCAGGGAGCAGCTCAACCTCGGGAAGGGACTGTGGCCTCTTGTCTGGAGTGCTGGGTGGTGCACACAGCTCCCTGAATTCTCCTCCTTTCTCCTCATCCCTGCTCCAGCCAGAGGAGGGAAAAGCCGACAAATGGAAGGGTTTGTCACTGCAGGAGGATGGAATGGACCTGTAATGTTGGGAAATCAGTGGGCAACCCACACAATGGGCCTTTTTTTTTTCTGCTTCTTTTGGTTTCACCACAAAATTTAGGAATGGAAAGAGTTGCCTGGAAGTTCTGTGCCGTGGTTAATTGACAGGGATGTTAGAGACAGGGAAATGGGGATGAAAATGGTTTGCTGAAAGGGAAAACTGTAGCATTAAGCTGATTTTTAAAAATATATATATATTGTTTTGTTTTGTTTTTTTTTGAAGGGCAACTTAGAGGATGATGCAACCAAAATGCCTTGGGATGCTTTAATCCATTCCTAGACCTGGGAATAATCCCAAAATGATGGTGATTCTGGGTGTGCTTGGATGAACATTTTCCTTCATTTTTCTTTGGTTATTGACGTATTTGAAGAAGCCCTTTTTTGCTGTTCTTGACCAGATTTAACTGCCTTCCCTTATCTCATTTTTCTTATCCTGACAACACCTCTCACCAATCAAAATGAACACCTCAGGGGCAGAAAATTTCCAGGCAGCGGAAAATTTGGGGATCAGGCACCCAAACTGAACCTCCGAGTGATTTCAGCTCTGTAGATTTGCCACCTTTAATCTTTGGTCACCATTTGTGATGGACAAACCGGAGCTGGAAAACGAACTTTGGGATGTTGAGGGGGAATTTAGGAACTTCTTCAACGCTTGGAGATGGGAGTGGAGTGCCTGCTCCCCACTGCTGGGCAGCTCCTGGTCCCACCCACGGCTCTGTGTATCCCCAGGGATTATCTCCTGGAGTCCAGACAGATTATCCGGGTTTAGCCTGAGCCGCTGCCTGCGGGTCAGAGGGAGAAGGGGAATTCAAGCCCGGGATGTGAGCAGGGAACGGCAGCTCCTCGCTGTCCCCCAGGCTGGCACTGGAGCAGGGGAAGGGCAGCTGAGTTCAGCCTCCTCCCCAGGAGGAATTCATCCCGAATTTCACGCCTTGAACACATCCAAAGCTTGGCCTCGTCACCGCCGAGCTGGAGAGGAGGCGACAAGGCTGGAAAAAGAGGAGGAGTGGAAAGTCTGGTCCCTTTCTGAAGCTATTTCCTTTCTTAAACAGAGCCCTGAAACATCTCGACATGCACCAAAAAAACAAACCCCACCTTTTCCAGGGATGGGGCTGCTCCTGGTTCCACCTCATGGCAAAAAATCCCATTGGAATTCCCGCTGGGGCAGCCGGGATTCGGGACAATTGGCTGCCCAGCTCCTGGGTTTGGGGGTTTTTTTTGGCCCAAACAGGTGCTCAGCCTTCAGGAGGGTGGGACTTTGGATTTCTGTGTGTTGTGGTTTGTCTTTTTTGGGGGGGAAATTTAACTCTTGAAAGAGTTTTACTTGTTTGGGGGTTTTTTGTTGTTGTTGTTGGTTGGTTGGTTGGTTTGGGGGTGGGTTTTTTTTTGGGGGGGTGGGGTTTTTTGGGGTTTGTTTATGGGGTTGTTTGGATTTTGGGGGTTTTTTGGGATTTTTTGGGGGGGTTTTATGGTTTTCATGGCGATTTGTTTTGGGGGTTGTTTGGGATTTTTGGGGGCTTTTTTGGGGGGCTTTTTTGGAATTTTTTGGGGGGATTTTTTTTGGTTGTGGGAGTATTTTTTGTTTTTGGGGTGTTTTTTTGTTTGTTTGTTTGTTTTTGTTTGTTTGTTTGTTTGTTTTTTCCATTTGCGAGGTACCTGTTGAATATCTTCATCATGCCTGCATTCTAATTAGAGCATTAATTATCTGTTCTACCTGAAAAATTGGAGTATCCTGCTATCAGTAATGACGGGCTGCCCATCACCATCCCCTAAAAATGCAGATTTGGGGTCCAAACCAGCGCTTTCAGGAAGGTTTTCTGGGGAGAAAATGCTGCCGCTCTGCAGGGCGGGAACGGGTGTGAACAGTCCTGGGTAATGCTCTGAACTCCTTGTTCCAATTAAAGACCACCCAGAGCTCCCAGTCTGGGGCACGCTGAGCTCTGGGATTCCAGATGTGAAGCTCCTTCTGTGGATAAATGGAGAGTTTTCGTTTGCCAAGCCTCTCCAGCCAAAATGTCTCTTTAGGGCTAAATCCTCCTTTTTTTTTTTTTTTTTTTTTTTTAAAGCTGAATTTAGGAGCGATCCTTTCCAGGCCAGCAGGTGAGATCATAGACAAGGATTGGGATTTGGGGTCTCATTTAGCACAGAACAATTGATAAAAATTGAATCAATGGCAGAGATGCAATTGTGTTTATAAATTCGCAAGGAGTTAAAGGCTGGCATGAAAATGGTGGAGGGAAAAGTGTGCATTTTGTGTATTTTATAGATGTGTTCTCCTTATAAATGGTATTGAAAATAATTCCTGAGAGCAGCTGCCTGTCCTAATTATTTATACAACAGCTCAGGTCATTTTAATTCCTCATTTTAGCCTTTTCCCCTCAGCTGGCCATGGGCTGTAACTGGTTATCAATAATCCTTTCAAACTTCTCCCAATTCTTTCAAACTCCCCAACCACGGCCTTTTGGCCGAATGCTGGTGATGATTTGATAACACAGAAATGATTTTTTTTTTGCATTACCTATATCCCTTCAGCCTTTTCCTTTCTTTGGGAAGCTCACAAACGTGTTCTCCATCCTATAAACAACAGCCAGCTGGGCTTGAGATGCATTTAGGCACGAAAACCCTTCCATAAACTGCTGTTCCTTGAAGAAATTTGGCCCCCAGCCACTGCTGTGCTCCTCTGGCTGCTCAGATGTGACCCTGGCCGGCTGCTGGAGGGATTTGGGGTCACCATCAGCCCGTCCTCAGCTCGTGTGACCCCTCCTGGAGCTCCCACCAGACGATCTGGTCCTCCCCAAAGAGCCAAACTTTGGGTTGGTTCCCAAAAACTGGGCACGTGGCTGCTGGAATTTTCCAGTTTTGCCACCAGCAGGAGCCGAGTTGTGTGTTTCTGTTGCTGTTGGGGAGGGACAGGCAGGTCTGTGCAAGCTCCCAAATCACCTGGGGGAGCAACGAGGAGCTCAGACTTCCTGCTCAGCAAAAAAAAGCTTCCCCTGGGCCAGGTTTTTCACTTTGCATCTGATCCTGGTCCAGGTTGGGATGATCTGGTGTGGGTCTGGAGCAGGGGAAAAACAGGGAGGTGTGGGAGTTGAGTGCTCTGAGCTGCTTTAATTTCCTTGCCTGCTGCTTTTGGTGCTTTATAACCCCTCTTCCCAGGGCTGAGGAGGGCAGGAATGGCTGGGGTTGGTGTGCAGGGGTTTGGGATTTTCTCTCACCGCTGGAGGAGACAATCCAGGAGCTCATTCCCAAACTCTGAGCTGGTCGTGAGGCCAGAAATCTGGGAGGGGAGGATGCAGGATCCTGGCATTTGGGGCAGAAATGGGAGCCCACAGCTGGCAGGGCGAGCAGACACCCCAGGAAATCCTGAATCGAGTGATTACTTCAGTGCCACAATCAGGGGTTATTTGGAATCACAGGATTAGGGAATGGTTTGGGCAGAAAGGGACCTTAAAGATCATCAAATTCCAAGCTCAAGGGACAAGGGGGGGGATTTGCATCCCACAGGCTCCGCTGGGGCTTTCACCACCCTGCTTCCAAGTCCAAATTCTTGGGATACTTCACGGTCTGAACACGTGGAGGGGAGAGAGAAAGGACCTTCACGGGGGTGTGGAACAGCTTCTGCTCCACAGGGGCAGCTGGGAGCCTGGGGGAAAGCCCAGCTGGAATATTGGGAGATTTGGGAGCAGGAGGGAGGCTGGACACTGTCAGTCCTGGGATATTTTGGAGCAGGAGAGAGGATGGACAGTGTCAGTCCCAGGATACTGGGATATTTTAGAGCAGGACGGTGTCGATATTGGGATATTTTGGAGCAGGAGGGAGCATGGACAGTGTCAACCCGGGATATTTTGGAGCAGGAGAGAGTATGAACACTGTCAATTCCAGAATATTTTGGAGCAGGAGGAAGGCTGGACAGTGTCAGTCCCAGGATATTGGGATATTTTGGAGCAGTAGGAAGGCTGGGCAGTGTCAATCCCGGGATATTTTGGAGCAGGAGAGAGGATGAACACTGTCAATTCCAGGATATTTTGGAGCAGGAGGAAGGCTGGGCAGTGTCAATCCCGGGATAGTGGGATATTTTGGAGCAGGAGGAAGGCTGGACAGTGTCAATACCAGGATAGTGGGATATTTTGGAGCAGGAGGAAGGCTGGGCAGTGTCAATCCCGGGATATTTTGGAGCAGGAGAGAGGATGGATAGTGTCAGTCCCAGGATACTGGGATATTTTAGAGCAGGATAGTGTCAATATTGGGATATTTTGGAGCAGGAGGAAGGCTGGGCAGTGTCAATCCCAGGATATTTTGGAGCAGGAGGAAGGCTGGGCAGTGTCAATCCCGGGATATTTTGGAGCAGGAGAGCTCTGTAGGGCTCCTCAGGTGTTGCCCTGAAAGATTTCTCCTCCAGGCTCCTCCTGGAGCAGGAGCACGGCCTCCAGTCACCAGGTTACCCACGAAAGGCTGGCCTGGAAGGGGTTTTCATCCCGGGAATCTGCCCGGGAGTGCCGCTGGCACCGTCCCCAGGCGTGCCTCTCACCTCACCACTGACAGGCTCTGTCAGCACGGCGAGCCTCCTGCCCTGTGCCTCGGGCTTTGCCAGCTCCACCGCCAGCCAGGAGCTGCCGGAAGGTCTCTCAGCAGGTTCACAGGGAGATGGAGGGATTTCCTGCAGCTCTTCCCAAATGGATCCTTTGGGAACGTTCCCTGAGTGTGTTGGGAGCATCTCTTGCCCGTTGCTTGATCTGGAGGGGTTTGGCCGCCTGTCCTTTGAGGTTTTGATGTGTTTGGTGTGGATTATCCAAGTAACTCTCATCTCACCAGGCCAAAGATTCAAGGCCAAAACTCATCGTGGTGCCAGGTTCTCCCATCAGACAGCCAAAATCAGGGGCTGTTGGGATGAGAGAGCCCAAAACTGGGATAAGAAATCCCAAATTTGGGGTAAGAGATCCCAAAACTGGGATGAGAAATCCCAAAGTTGGGATGAGAAATCCCAAAATTGTGATGAGAAATCTCAAACTTGGGATGAGTGATCCCAAAACTGGGATGAGAGAGCTCAAATCTGGGATGAGAGATCCCAAACTCCTTCACTATTTCACTATCCTTGTGTGGGACCTGGCTGCCCAGGGCCTCGAGTGCTGGGTGACCAAACCCACAAAGAAATTGGAATTTCAGGCAGAGGGTGGGAATTCAGGTGGTGGAAATGGGTTTTTTCCCCAGTGGAGAGGGCTGGGACACTGGTGTGGGCCAGGGTGTGGGGCTGGAGGTGACACCACTGCTCTGGGAAAAATGAGCACCAAAGGAGCAGGGAGTGTCCCCTGGATGTGACATCTGTGGTGCCAGCAGCGACGTTCAGGCCTTTGATGGCACTGAGAAAGTGTCGATGCCAGCAAGCGTCTTCAAGAGATGGATTTTGTTGTTTTTCCTTCTCTGGTCTCCATTTAATCTGATTTTGGTTTTGTGGAGGGGTCTGCAGCATTGTGGGCCACCTGGTTCTGGAGTGTGATCTGTCCTCTCCTGGGACCTGAGGGATGGGGAAGGAAAGGAACTGGAGATTTTTTTTTTTTTTTTTTTTTTTTTTACAGAATCAGGCTTGGGTGGGAAGGGACCTTAAAGATGGTCCAGTTCCAGCCCTGTGCTGGTGTTGCTGCCCCACGGTGCCAGAACATTTAAACCTTTCACCAGAGTGATTTATCAGTGCTCACTGCTGTGGGAAGGGGGCACTGAGCAAAACAGGGAGCCCCAGGAGCTGGAGCTGGGCTCAGGACCAGTTGGGTGTGCAGAGCAGGACCAGCAGCTCTCCATCTCTCCCATCCATTGCATCCTTCCATCCCTTCCATCCTTCCCATCCCTTCATCCCTCCAATCCCTTCCATCCTTCCAACCCTTCAACCCTTCCATCCCTTCCATCCCATCCAATCCCTTCATCCCTTCCATCCCATCCAATCCCTCCAATCCCTTCATCCCTCCCATCCCTTCCATCCTTCCCATCCCTCCCATCCCATACAATCCCTCCAATCCCTCCCATCCCTCCCATCTCTTCATCCCTCCCATCCCTTCCATCCTTCCCATCCCTCCCATCCCTTCCCTGCCACAGCTGGATTTTTCCTGCCCAGTTCCCACCTCTCCAGGAAGGGAAGCACCTTCCCTTTCCACTCCTTGTTGGCACTTTCACCCTTCTCATGTGCTCTTCTTCCTTTTCCCAAACCCTCGCGTTCCCCACGCCTCCAGGAGCCCCACCTGATGGAATCACAGAACATCCCACGAGGATGGAGCTCAGCCCTGACCCAGGAATCCCACCCCGTGCAGGACCCATTGGGGCTCCCTGGGGACCCCGGCCACCTTCTGGGTGTCACCTCCCACCCCAACCTCCTGTCACAGCTCCAGCCCTCCCCTGTCACCAGCCAGCACAGGGGGACACCAGCTCTGCCCTTCCTCTTCCCCAGCCCGAAAAACTCCGCGAACTCCGCGATGGGATGGGGGGGGAAAGAGAAAGAAAAACTCCGTCTGCTGCTATTCCAGCGGGAGGTGAAAAAAACGAGGAAAAAAAATCAAATCCCTCTTTCGGGGGCCGGGACATCCCTCTGGAAGCAGCGGCAGGGGCGGGGGCTGGCCCTGCCCGGGTTGGGGCTGGGGGAGCCGCTCCTCCCGGCCCTGATTTGCTGCTCCGCTCCCAGACTGACAAACTCCTGCCTCGAGTTGGTTTTTTTTTTTTTTTTTTGGTAAAGAAAAGGAAAAAAAAAAAAAAAAAAAAAAAAAAAAAAGGCGTGGAGGAGAGAGAGAGAAGGGAAAAACTTTTTTTTTTTTTTTTCCAGCAGCCCGGGAGCAAGGCAGGGCCGGAGCTGAGCGCGGCGGAGCCCCCGCACCCTCCGCCCGCCCCATGGCTTTATAAAGGGCTGCTCCCCAGGGGGGGCTGCCGGGGGGGTGCTGAGCGCCTGCTCTGCGCTTCTACACACCACAGCTTGGATTGGGGGCTTTGATCATCTTTGATTTTGATTTTTTTATTATTTTTTTCGAGCTGTCCCGAGCCGCTACTCCGATTTTTTTTTTTTTTTTTTTTTGGGAAGGGAGCATGGATACGCACACGAGGTGGAAAAGGCGCAGTTGGATACGGAGCTGCTGGGTGCCCGCTGCGCTGCTGCTGTTGGGTGCCCTGTCCCTCGGCCGGGCAGGTAAGGAGGGTCCCTAAACCCACCCTCCCAAAAAAAAACATGTGGGAGATGCTTTGGGGTCGTGGGGTTGGAGTTGCTGAAGTGGGGGGCTTTGGTGCGGGGCAAAAATATACCAAACCAATCCCAAAAAACTCTTGGTTTTCCTTCCGTGAATTCCAGTGAAAAAAAAAAGAAAAAGGAAAAGCAAAAAGGAAAAAAAAAAACCCTCACTCAACAAAACCCACCCAACCTCCTTTAGCTGCCCGAGTCTCTGAATGCCATTTGTCAGGGGGGCCCGTAAAAGGGGTAAAAACTTAAAACAATTCTTTATTCGCCTTTCTCGCAGCAAGAGCTGCCTCTTTGCCGGGCTGTGCTTTTTTTCTTTTTTTTTAATTTTTTTTTTTTCCTGGAGGAAAAGTCGGGGATGAGTTTCTGGAGACCCTGGTTCTTTCAATCTGGCTGTGGATATATATGTGAATGTATATTTAGTCCCCTGGAAACCTCTGGGCTTGCGTAGTTCCTCCTCCTTGAGGAGCAGAAAGTTTTGTTGGGTTTTTTTGTGTTTTTTTTTTTTGTCCCGCAGGAATCTGCTCTCCCCGAGCACATCAAAGCTCGGGACACAAAAGCTGCTCTTTAGGGGACCCCAAAGCTCTTTGCCCCTTTCCCAACCCAAATCCCGCAGAGTTTCTCCCTAAAACCGGAGCTGAGTGCAGCAGCAGGAAGCTCCGAACTTCCAGATGTGCAGCAGCACCGAAAACCACTGGAATGTCACTTTTTTTTTCTCCCCTTAATCGCACAGAAGAGGGACTAAACACATTTCTACTTCCCTTTTTGGGGTCTTGCTGTTTGTTCCCGGAGCTCTGGGAGTAAGAATTCCCAAAATTCCTGCTTTCCCCGGGTGGGCTGGGAATTGCCCGAGCGGAGGGGGGAGTTTTGTGGGGCTGCTGGGGAAGTTTTCCGGGTGTTTGCGGAGCCTTTTCCCGGTTTGCAGCGGATACTTGGAGGCTCCGGCACAGCCGAGCTCTGTTTGTGTTGGATTTCAGGCAGCTGAGACAAGTTTTGAAATCCAAAAAGTTAAGCTCCAGTTCTTCAGGGTAACTCGAGAAGTGCCCTGAAGAGCTGAGCTTGTCTGGGATTCAACTTCCCGACCCAAATTTTGTATTTTTGGGGTGTTTCTTTTTGCCCTGGCAGTGGAGTGTGTGGGGTTTGAGTGTTACCAGTGCAAACATCACTGGGGTTCCCTGTGAAAAACCAGCAGGGTTGCGAATTATTTTCATTTCTGGGTTCTCTCTCTCTGTGTAAAAGCAGCAGAGTTGTGAATTATTTTCATTTCTGGCCTCTCCAAATGACCTTAAGGGAGAAGAGGTGGGCGTTGGAGGAATGCTTCCATTAAGGCTTTGCTTGTGGAAGGCCGAGCAGGGTGGGAAACCTCAATGAATAAAAATGTCTTGATCATCCCTGCAAGGGAATGGGAGATCCCAGAGTCTGTCCTGCGGAGGAATTGGGATGTTGGAGCCGTTTTCCAGCTGGCAGAGCGCTGGAATGACACCAGCTCCTCTTGTACTTTGTCTCAGCTGAAAATTGAATTATCACCAGACCGCTCTGTTTCAAAGAAAGAAAAAAAACCCAACATTTTTTTGTTTTTTTCTTTCCCTTCTGCTCGTGCTGACGCTTCCAGAGCATCCTCAGGCACTTCCCTGTGTGTATTTATCCCTCAGAGAACTCCCCAAACACTTTTTAAAGTGACTGGGTGACTTTGGGAGCAGCTTTTTGGGGGCGGCTGTGGGAGCAGGGGATGGCTGGGAGCTTTTGTGGGGCCAGGAGCAGCTCTGAGGAATGACTCTTGTGGTGAAAGGCTTTGAGTTTTCCTAATGAGCCGCCTAATAGGACATCAAATCATTTGGATGAGGGAGGAGCCAGACTGGGGCTGCTGATGGCATTGACTAATGGGCTCGGTGGCTTTTTTTATTTTTTTTTAAATTTTTTTTTCCACGTTGTCTTTGGTTTTATGTTTTATTGCGGCTCGGAGAGGGTTTCAGTTTTTAGGGTGGGTGGTTTCTCTGTGTGGAGAGGTAGAAAGTCCCCTGTGATCTGTGGGGTGGCACCTGGCACGGCGGATTTCCAGCAAATGACAGGGGAACTAACAATGTCAAATAACAGGGGAATAATGATGGCAAATAACAGGGGAATAACAATGTCAAAGCTGCCTCCCACCCAGCTCAGATTTTCCCATTTTTTTGCACCAGATGATGTCACACCAAAATCGAACCCGCAGACAAAGCTGGAGCCCGGCTCTGCTCTTACAAATCCCTGTAAAAAACCGAATCGGGTTTCTGGGTGAAACTTTTTTGGACGCAGCAGTTTCCTTTAGTGGCAAAGAGTAATGAGGAGCTGAACTAAAATAAAAACGCTGGAAATTATGCAGTATCCTGTTACCAGCTGTTGCTTCTCTCCTTGGCTCTTCCCCAGTCACCTAAAAAAAAAAAAAATTCTTTATCCAGCCAGTTAAAAGTGAGTTGTGTTTTTTTTTTTAAATACTTTGCCAATCAAAAGTGCTGATATTGTTTTTTTTACAAGAAGAAATCTGACTTTAGAAGTCTGGAATGGATGGATGGCAGTTCTGATTTCCCCTGTAAAATGAAGCTGGATTTTGCTGTCAGTGCAGTGCCAGGCTGCAGTGGGAATTTGGAATTAGAAGCGCCCAGCTGTGGGACATGGCCTGGCCAGGGGACAGCAGAGCTCTGCTCTTGTTCAGCCAGGGACCAGGAGGAAAAAACTCCGTGCTGAGCTTTCCCTGACCTCAGGGGATTTCAAAATTGCAAATCCCATTTCCTATTTCATCCCTTTGGGGTAACTCGAAGGCAGAACTTGCTCTGGGGAGTCGCTGATTTTTGGTGTCCTCACAGGGCCAGCAGTGAGGTCTCACTTAGCTCTGGCCAAAACATGCTTTTCATGGCAAATTTAAGTAAAAAAGCTGCCTTGGTGCTGTTTCTAGTGCTTATTGCATGCCCCAGGAGAAATCAGGAGGGGCTGGAGAGGGGTTATAAATCCTTATTTTAAATGGGAGCTGTCCCTGTCCTTTAGGATTTGGGATTGGAGATGGATTTTTCAGGTTGGTTCCTTTTAGAACCAGAGAGTTGATCTGAGCTGTCTGTGGTGAGCTGAGGGCAGGGCGTGTGCTGAGAATTTGGGGGGACTCAAACCTCTCTCTTCCACCTCTGGGTGCTGCAGGTGTGCAGGTGGGACACCCCTGACCGACCTGGGGACTTCATTTGTGTCCCTTTTCCCTGTGTGTGGCTGCAGCCAGTGCTCAGCACAGAGCCCCTGAGGCTGGGAATCCCCCAGGATCACTGAGCTCAGCCTCTGAACACCCCCTGTCAGTGAAACCCCTAAAAGCTTTCCTTCTGATGGAGGTTTTGCATTTTTCTCAGGCTGTCCCAGAGGCCCTGAGTGGCACAGGGATGTCCCCACAGAGATGTGGCACAGAGATGTGTCCCCACAGAGTGGCACACAGATGTCCCCTGGCAGTGCCTGGCTGCTTTTCCTCTGCCCTGGGGCTGTGCTCAGCTCCTGCTGCCGTCTGTCCATCCCCGTCCCCCTGTCCCCAGCCCAGGATCTGCACTCTCACACCTGCTTTGGGTCAGATTTGATTTCTAAAATGCTGAATTTGATTTCTGAGGTGAGACAGGAGGAGTTGCTGTGGACCGTGCCCAGTGTGAAATGCCACTTAGAGATGTTTAAATGCCATTTCGAGATGTTTAAATGCCATTTCGAGATGTTTAAATGCCATTTCGAGACGTTTTTGAGTTTTGTCTGGACTTCAGGAAAAAAAATCTGGGAGTGCTTTCCAGGAAACTGCTCTTCACTCCAAAGGGTTTATCTGCTGGGGAGTTAAAATTGGCCTTTACTTCCCTCATTAATCATTCTTTGTCTGCTGTGCTGATCCCTGGAGCTGCTGGATCTCGGTGCTGGGGGTGTCATTCCTCAGGGTGGAGGGTGGAGGGCAGGTGGAAAGGTGGAAATCTGCACTTGGGAAAAGTGCAGGGAGCAAAAAGCTTTCACAGAAATGTTGCAAAGGAAATTTTGTACAGAAATTTTGCACGGAAATTTTGCAGGGAGCAAAGAGTTTTCACAGAATTTTTGGGGTTTTCTGGCCCCGTCCAGCCTGGCCTTGAACACTTCCAGGAATTTTCCCAGCCAAAATCCTTCCCAAAATCCACTCTAAACCTACTTTGTGTCAGTTGAAAACCATTCCCCCTCATCCAAAGCCACTCACAAATTTTGTTGTCGAGCCTTGAAGGGGCTCTGAGGCCACTCCAGGAGCTTTGGGAAGAGCAGCTCCATCCAGAGCTGGTGCTCTACTGTCACAGGAATTCGCTTGAACAGCCCCTGGGACAGGGGAAATCAGGACACCAGGATCAATTTGGGATTTCTTCCCCTCTGTCCACGCTCCCCCACCTCTCCCTTTGCCTGCTGTGCTTAGCTGGGCTTTGGATGCTCAGGCTGGAGCCTTTGGTGTAGAAAACGGAGCATTTGGCAGAGAAAGGTGTAAAATATTACCTGTGGAACACGTGGTTGTCATATTGTGACACCCAGACCTTGGTAAATGGTTAAAGGGAGGAGAATCCTCTGGGAAATAAACCAGGAATAAATCCCCAAACACACCTTGAGGCGTTTTTCATCTGGGGGAAGAATTCTTCCCTTCTGCTTTTATCCACCACGGATTTCCCAGCAGTTCTTTAGGACTCTGCTGTGGGTCTCTGGTGTTGTTGCTGCTCTCCAGGATATTTTTGGGAATGTTGAGGCCTTGAGCTGGTGGAATTGGGTCAGGTTTGATCTGCAGGATTGGTCCCACAGAAAAATCAGTGTCAGGGGGTCGTGCACACGTGAGCTTCTGAAGTTCAGGGTGATCTTCCCGTGTGAACTCCTGGATTTCAGCCTCTGGCTTGGCTGGGAAGTGTCCATTCTCCTGGATATATGGCAAGGCTGGCTGGTGAAAGCAGCACTGGTGTGGTGTGGGAGGTGCTGTTCCCAAAAAAAGGGGGATTCCCCTTGGATCAGCAGCCTGAGGGGGACTGATACCATCAAAGGCATCTCCTTTTCCCTTTTTCCCTCTTTCCCCTTTTCCCCCTTTTCCCTTTTTCCCTTTTTCCCTCTTTCCCCCTTTTCCCCTTTTCCCCTTTTCCATTCCCCTTTTTCCCCTTTTCCCCTTTTCCCTTTTCCCCTTTTCCCCATTTCCATTTTCCCTTTTCCCTTTCCCCTTTCCCTTTTCCCCCCTTTTTTCCCTTTTTCCCCTTTTTCCCTTTTTCCCATTTTCTCCTTTCCCTTCTCCCTTTTCTCCTTTTCCCTTTTCCCTCCCCTTTCCACAGAAATTCCCTTTCCTTTTCCCTCCTCTCTTCCTTCTTCAGGGTAGCTCCTTCCCTTCCAGCCCGTCCTCTCTTTATATCGAATATTTCACTCTTCCCGCTAAACCTGATGTGACAGGGACTGAGTTTTCAGGCCTTAAAAACACAATAAAACCTTTGTGTGAAACAAAGCGACACCGAGGACGGGAAGAATGAGCAAAACCAGGGGAACAAAAATAATAATAATATTAAAAATAATAAAAAAAAAAAGGTTGAGACATGAAAGAATGGAAACATTTTGTTAAAATCTAATGTTATATGGAAAAAATTGGGTTGGCAATGTGGTCTAATTAACCACTGGTTGCTGTTGGCAAGTCCCAAGGCTCTTGAAATTCAGCCTAGCACTGACTGAAGCATCCAAATGATGTCGTGGTTTCTCTGTGGACGTGTCTGGAAAAATCTGTGGAACTAAAATAAATAAATGAAGGAACTACACAAAAGGCATTTTTGAGGTCGGTTGCTCCAAGTCTGGGCTCTTTTTTTTTTTTTTTTCCTCTCTTTCCAGAAGCCAAGAGGATTCTTAACATCATCTGGAAGCTTTCACAATGATGAGATGTCATTTTTTTTTTTTTTAAAGGAGGAAAGTTGTATTAATGTATTTACAACAAAGTTTTTCTTCCAGTCTCTGTAATGAGCCTGAGAGAAAAAAAAAGGAGAGTTTAGGGATTGAGTGAGTGGAAAAGCTGCATCAGGGCTCGTTCCTGAGCTCTGCTGTGGGTTTTCTCCCAGCCCTCAGGCAAATCCTTGGGTTTCCCATGTCCTGGGGCTGCTCCTGCTCCTGTGCAGAACCTGAGGGGCTGCTTGAACATGATTTTATTGCTGATGTGCCAATAAAATCCCTGTTCTCAAGCAGCTCCAGGAGCCTCTGTCCATCCCTCAGGTCGTGTTGGTGTTTGATTCTTTCTACTTTAGGATGCTTTTCCTCCCTGGGGTATTTTTATTCCTGTTGGGCATCCCCAGTGCTCCTCACTGGGCAAATCTGGGCGATTATTTGGATTTTTTTTTCTTTAAGATTTGGGTTTTTGCAGATTATACCAAGACCACTGTGCTGCTCTCAGAATTCTTTGAATTAGATCTAGGAAGGGAATTTGGAGCTGAGGATCCTCTGGGCAGCCACCAAAATCCTTCAGTTTACTGGGAAAAAAACCCTCTTTTTGGGGTGCAGATGGAAGTGGGATGTGCTGATGGTGATGAACTGGAGTTAATCTTTAATAATTTTATTTATACTTTAAAATGCTTTTCTTCCTTGGGATATTTTTATTCCTGTTGGGCATCACCAGTGCCCCTCACCCAGTAAATCCAGGAGGTTATTTGGATTTTTTCTTTAGATTTGGGGCAGGTTTTTTGCAGATTATACCAAGACCACTGTGCTGTTCTTTTGGCTGCTCTCAGAATCCTTTAAATTAGATCTGTAAAGGGAATTTGGAGCTGTTTTCCTAAAGAGGGATGGGATGGATGTTTAGGGGGCTCTTGTCCTCCCTCAGCTCGAAGAAAACTGAAATTATCTTACCTTAGATTTACATTATACACATTTAATATTACATTTATTTATTATACACGTTATCAATACATATTTATGATGTAAATAATAAAAATCTCCCTGTCAGCTGACCCCGTGTGCCATCCCTGCCCAGATCCAGATGTGCATCTGCAGCCAGGGAATTCTTTCCGAATAAATAAATCCAAAAGTGTTTCCTGGGCTCAGCTTTTCACCAAACTGCTCCAAGACTTTTTTTTTTTTTTTTTTTTTTTTTTTCTTTTTTTTCCTTCCCTTTCTGCTCCAGCTTGCCAAGGAGGGCAGTTTGCAGCGCTCGGGGAGGAGCTGACTGGGGAAGGAGAGGTCACTCAGGGGTCTGCTGGAGTTCCCACTCGTCACTGTCACATTTAGGGAGCAGATTTTGTGCTTCTTGCTCCTGTCAGCTGGAGCTGCTGGTTCCCAGGGAGGAAATTCGGGAAGGAGCCACGCTCTGCCTCTGCTTTTCCTCCCTCCACCCCTTTCTTTTTTTTCTTTTTGTTTTTTTTTTTTTTTTTTTTTTTTTTTTTTTTTTTTGTTTTTTTTTTTTTTTTTTTGTTTCCAAGACAATGCTGGAGTAAGAATTCGCTGCAACCGAATTCCTGGAGATGACACTGCCAGTTTCCCAGGATTTCTCATCCTCCTGCAGCGTTTGACACTCGGATTTTTTTTTTTTTTAGATTTTTTTTTGGTGCAGCTCATTCAACTCTCAAACACCAATCAAGCAGCGAGTCTGTGAGGTTTTATTTTATTTTATTTTATTTTATTTTTGGGTTTTTTTTACCACGAGGAATGAGATACCTACTACTCTGTGCGCTCTTCTGTGCTGCAGTTCAGCAGCTGAATAATGCCAGCATTGTTTGGGTGCCCTTATTTCCAGCTTGCACCATTAAAAGTGAATAGAAAGGTCAAGGAGATGAGTCACAGCGAACACAAGTGTCATTCTGCTCAGGAGAAATGGGGGAAAAAGAAAAAAAAAAAAAAAAGCAGCTCCCAAGGGAGGTGTTTGAGCTGGAGCCTCGCAAGGAGCTCCGAGAGGGAATTTGGCTGGGATCTGCTGGAGTTTTCAGCACCCAAAAAAACAGCAGCCAGGGCCTTGGGCAGCTGCTGTGGGATCTGCTGGGAAAATCCGAGGGATGCTCTGGAGAGTTTGGGCTCCGTGCTGCTGCGCTGGGAAGCAAAGAGCTGCAGTGGGGAGTGTTAGCAGCTCCTGTGCAGCCACTGGCACCCAGAGGGAAACAATCCCTCCAAATCCAGGTGGAAACTCCTCATGCTCAGCCAGAATCACCTTTAGCTTTCAGAGGCAGGGTGGGTGAAGGTGCTCTTGGAGAGGGACAAGGACACGGGGAAAGGATGAGGGGAAGGGTTTTAAACTTCCAGAGGGCAGGACTGCATGGGATAATGGGAAGGAATTGTTCCCTGGGAGGATGCTGAGGCTCTGCCACAGGTGCCCAGAGAAGCTGTGGCTGTTCCTGGATCCCTGGAGTGTCCCAGGCCAGGCTGGAGTGACCTGGGATAGTGGAGGGTGCCCCTGGATGAGCGTTAAGGTCCCTCCCAACACAAACCGTGTGTGATTCCACGATTACCCCTGGAATTCTGGTGGGATTTGGGATGCTGGGGTGTCCTTCTCTCCCTGCAGCAGAAACATAGAATCAGCAGGTTGGAAGAACCCTCCAAAATCATCCAATCCAACCCACCCCTAACCCCTCAACTAAACCCTGGCACTGAGGGCCACATCCAGTCTTTGTTTAAACACACCCAGGGACGGTGACTCCATCATCTCCCTGGGCAGATCATTCCAATACTTTATTATCCTTTCTGTAAAAACCTTTTTCCTGAGATCCAACCTACATTCCCCTTGAGCACAGCCACCCTTCAGGGAGTTGTGGAGAGTGATAAGGTCACCTCTGAGTCTCCTTTTCCCCAGGATAAACAACATCACCGCAGGGAAAGGCTGGAGCTCTGACTCCCTGGATCTGAGGGCACTGCAGCTCCCTGCCCTGCCCTTTGCAAATGCCCGTTTGTCAAGGAAGCTTTTGGGATTTCCTGCCCAAATCCTGACCCCAGAAGCCTCAGGCAGAGCCCTGGGAAGGGGAATGTGGCTGGTGGGCTGCAGGTGTGGAAAGGTGAGGGGCTGGAGGAGCTGTGCCAAAGGGATGGGCTGGGGTCCTGGCCAGAGCTTTTTCCCTTTCGTTGCTTTAAATTAATTTATTTCATTGATTATTTTAAAATAAGAATTAATAATAACATAAAATAAAATAATTAATTTAAATATAAATTCCCTTGAATTGCTGCTGGAACCGCCCTGGAACAGCAGCAGTGGCCAGGGCACAGAAGGATTTAAGAGCTTTTTAATTTTATTTTTTTTTTAAATAGGGTGGAGTTTAAATCCTGGGCTCCTGTACCTGTGGGTTTCCTTTTTTTACACCCTCCTCTGGGTTTATCAGTTTGGCTGATGTTTTTCCCTGTCCTGGCGAGGAAACAGCCCCAGTGCATTTGGGATCGTGGTGTGCTGCCACAGACTCCCCTGCACATTGTCCAGAGCTCCTTTGGGCTTTTGGCAGCGTTTGAGCCATGAAAGTCCAGAGGAATATTGAAATTTTTGATTCCTAGCCATCGGATTTTTCAGTTCTGAAGTCACTCAGCCGGTGTAAAATAGATATTTGTCTGAAAAAGAGCGAAAAGCTTCAGAATCCTGATTTATTCTGCACATTCCCCTTCAGCAGGGACCCAGAGCCAACCTTTTCCTCTGTGTCCCTCCAGTGGGGGTTAATTCCCATAAACGACTTTGCAAATGGATTTGCCACTTCGCCTTTGATCCGAGGTGGCCAAAAAAAAAAAAAAATTCCAGCGGCTGTGGAATTCCTGGGAGCTGAGGCTGGTTTGGTGGTGATGCAACAGAGTCGTGGAGTGGTTTGGGCTGGGAGGGGCGTGGTGCTCACCGAGGGCTGGAGCTGATTTTTGGGACGTTGTGAGGTGAAATATTGGGATTGTGACCTTTGTGATCATATTCCATGGAAATGTGGGGATTCTGCAGAGGGATGAGATGGTGGGAGCAGAGCTGGGTGAGGCCTGGAGCTGATTTTGGCGGTCTGAGCCTGGTTTTGGGGTGAAACACTGGGATTCTAACCTTTTCTGCTGGTATTCCACGGAAATTTGGGATTTCTGCAGAGGGATGAGATGGAGGGAGCAGAGATGAGTGAGGCCTGGAGCTGATTTTGGGCATCTCAGCCTGGTTTTGGGGCAGAATATTGGGAATATTCTAACCTTTGTGCTGGTATTCCATGGAAATCTGGGATTTCTGCAGAGGGATGAGATGGCTGGGCTGTGATTCCGTGGCAAAAGCCTCGAATCAGGGCACAAACCTCCCTGGAAATGCCCCTTGGAGGGTTTTCCCTGATAAACACCGAGCTGTCCATGCCTCAAAGGTGGGATCTGCTGCCTGCAGGGCAAAGCTGGGGGTTCCTTGGAGGATCAGCTCTGCTCTCCCCGCATCCCAAACCCTCATCCTGATGTTTTCCTCATCCCCTCTGCGTGTCCTGGCAGGAGTGACAGGTCCCTGGGTGTCCCCCCGTGGTGTCTGTGTTCTTATAGAGCCACAAGGGCTGGAGAAGGACGCGGATTTATCCCTCTGGAGCTCGGGATGCGATCGGAAAACTTCGAGGAATGTTCTCTCAGCAGGGCTGGCCGGCAGCGGGAGAGGCACATTATCACGTCCTGTGCACTCGGGCTGGGGAGAAAGTCTCTCTTTCTGCCTCCCTCGAATGTTTAAATTAAAACAATCTGCCTTTTCTGCAGCTCTTGGATCCCAGCCCTGCTGACCTCAGAAGTTGGGATGGCAGGAGGAGCTGACAGACCCAGAACCGGCTCTGGATTTTGGGGGGTTTTTTTGATTTTTTTTTTCTTCCCTTCGAGTCGTGAATCCCTGCAGGATGCAGAAGGGGGAAACAACGAGGGTTGTATCTGCTCTGCAAACATCCATTTCCCCCAGCGCTCTGTAATTAAGGAGCTATATCGGGAGGCTGCAGGGAGCAGCTTTTCCAGCCACAGACATTCCCAAGGCTGGGCAGGATCAGCCTCTCACCCCGAAAATGGGACAGCAGAGCCAAAATGCCCCAGGAGCCTTTAACAGCCATCCCTAAGGGCGCTGGATGTGACCCTTCATCCCTAAATTCCAAAGGCAGCCGTCTTCTCTGTGCTGGGAATTCTGCCGGGATTGAGGTTTTCCCAGATTGAGTGACTCTGAAAGTCATCCCAGGGTTCTGCTCTGACCCTCTGATGTTTTATCCTGCCCCAGGGCCCCGTGGCTGGGGCAGAAATGGGATTTTTTGGCTCCCTGGCTGTGCCTCAGGATCTCTCAGCACTGCTCTGGTCTGTGTGGAGCTGGATCCAGGGCTGGAGCAGCCTCTGTCGACTTTAGGAATTTGGGCACGGGAGGAGCAGGGCAGCATCACTCCTGGATTACAGAACTTCCCTTCATCCCTTCCTGCTGCTGCTCTTCGCTGCCCAAAGGAGTTTTTGGGGAGCTTTCCCAGCATTTTACAGTCCTGGGTGGGATTCAGGGCAGGAAAATGCAGTGGGATCTCTTATGGCAATGGGGATAGAACAGATTTTTCCTGTGAAACAGGAGCCAGAGCGAAGTCCAGAGCTTGGTTTGGGTCCATAAAAATACTTTGGGTCCCTCAGCTGAAGGGGCTTCAAAATCCCCACCAATAACCCCTGGGATGCTCTGAGCCAGAGTCAGAGCACGAGTTAAAGATGTTCTGCAGGGCATCATCACTCCTGGATTACAGAACTTCCCTTCATCCCTTCCTGCTGCTGCTCTTTGCTGCCCAAGGGAGATTTTGGGGAGTCTTCCCAGCATTTTACAGTCCTGGGTGGGATTTCTTATGGCAACAGGGGTAACACCAAACTGATCCAGATTTTTGCTGTGAAACAGGAACCAGAGCCAAGCCCAGAGCTTGGTTTGGGTCCATAAAGAACTTTGGGTTCTTTGACTGAAGAGACTTCAAAATCCCCACCAATAAACCCTGGGATGCTCTGAGCCAGAGTCAGAGCACGAATTAAAGATGTTCTGCAGGGCATCATCACTCCTGGATTACAGAACTTCCCTTCATCCCTTCCTGCTGCTGCTCTTTGCTGCCCCAGGGAGTTTTCCCAGCATTTTACAGTCCTGGGTGGGATTCAGGGCAGGAAAACGCTGTGGGATTCCTTATGGCAACAGGGATAACACCAAACTGATCCAGATTTTTGCTGTGAAACAGGAGCCAGAGCCAAACCCAGAGCTTGGTTTGGGTGTGGAAATCCCCATTAAAAAAATCAACTTTGGGTCCCTCAGTTGAAGGGGCTTCAAACTCCCCACCAGTAAACCCCGGGATGCTCTGAAACAGCCAGAGCACAGGGTTCAGGATGTTCTGAGGGGCACTGAGAGCCCAGCAGGCTTTCCCTGCCTGCAGCTCCCTCCTCCCAAGCCTTGGCCAGACAAACCGGGGCCCTCCTTGCTCTGGGGACGCCGATCCCAAATCCTGAACAGCCGTGCTGCTAAAAGCAGCCCCATCCCTGCCAGCCTGCAAATAGCTGAGCCTCTGCTGCTGCTCCAGAGCTGCCCTGGTTTTTTGGGGCCTGGGATGAAGCTTTTTATGGCTTAAGTTGAAACATCTGCTTTTGGAGGAGTGAAATCTGTCCCCCCGTCTTCGTTTCAGGATCCCAGGGTGGGATTTGGGGCTTTGGTGGGGTCAGGATGATGGTTTTTCTGATGGTGGCAAAATGCCCAAATTCAATTTTAGTCAATGAGAAGTCTAAAAATAGAGATGGGGGGATGAGAGGGAACTCCTGTGAAACCGAACTTGGTTCTCTGATGCTGAGTGCCCCAAGAAAATGATTTGGGGGGAATTTCCACCCTTTCCTTCCAATTTTATGGAGCCAGGGAGGACAGTGCAGGGAGTGCTGGTGCAGACAGGTTGTGTTTATGACACTGCCCCAGGCCTGGGCAGTGTCAACAGGAAAATGTGGAAAATGTCAACATCCAACAGGAAAATGTGGAAAATTCTCCCAAGAAGTCAAGTTTGGTCAGGAAATAATCATTGGAATAATCATTCCCTGGTTGGGAATAATCCATTTCACTGGAGGTGAAATAACCTGTAAAGGTTCCCAAAGTGGAGGGAAGTGATTGGAATGAGGCAGGAGCTGAGTTGGACCTGTAAAATCCTGGAGTTTTTATTAAATTCTTCAATTTTTGTGCAGGGGCTTCCAGCTGGATCTTTCCTGCAGCCGTGTCCTGGTGGGTTTGGGCAGGAGGAAGCAGGAAAAGGGCAAAGTCCTTCCCAAACTGTGACATTTAGGAGCTGCTGTTGGGATTTCTGGGATGATTTCTGCCTTCTCCTCGCTCTGGCATCATCTCTCAGCGTGAAGGGATCACTCTGAGCGAGCTCTTGGTGTTGTAATGACAACGTTTCTTTTCCTGGAGCTCTTCTTTCTTGGGTTAGAAATGAGGGCACAGAAAAATGTCCTGAGGTCACCTTGAACCTCAGCACCGAGCTGTTTATACACTGCTTCATCAGTGATGAGGAGGGCATCAAAATGCTCCGTGTAGGAACCTAAAATCCAGGATAAAATATATATTGATAACTCAGTCTTCCTAAAATCCAGGATAAAATATGCTTATAACTCAATCTTACTAAAATACACTGATAATTCAATTTTCTTAAAATCCAGGATAAAATACACTGATAACTCAATTTTCCTAAAATCCAAGATAAATGATACTGATAATTCAATCTACATAAAATCCAGGATAAAATACACTGATAACTCAAACTTCCTAAAATACGGGGGAAATATATTAATAACTCAATCTGTATAAAATACAAGATAAAATATACTGATAAATCAATCTTCCTAAAATCCAGGATAAAATATACTGATAACTCAATCTTTCTAAAACACAGGGTAAAATATACTGATAATTCAATTTATATAAAGTATGGGATAAAATATACTGATAACCTTCCTAAAATCCAGGATAAAATACACTGATAATTCATTTTTCCTAAAATCCAAGATAAATGATACTGATAATTCAATCTATATAAAATCCAGCATAAAATATACTGATAACTCAAACTTCCTAAAATACGGGGGAAAATATGTTAAAAACTCAATCTGTATAAAATACAAGATAAAATATACTGATAAATCAATCTTCCTAAAATCCAGGATAAAATATACTGATAACTCAATCTATGTAAATTACAGGATAAAATATATTGATAACTCAGTCTTTCTAAAACACATGGTAAAATACACTGATAATTCAATTTATATAAAGTATGGGATAAAATATACTGATAACCTTCCTAAAATCCAGGATAAAATACACTGATAACTCAAACTTCCTAAAATACAGGGAAAAATATATTAATAACTCAATCTATATAAAATACAAGATAAAATATACTGATAACTCAATCTATATAAAATATACTGATAACCTTCCTAAAATCCAGGATAAAATATATTGATAACTCAAACGTCCTAAAATACAGGGGGAAAAAATGCTAATTTTAGATAAAATATGATGATAACTCAGCATCTGCCTTGTCTCCAGGTTCCTAAACATTTCCTCCCCTCATTTCTCTCACAGTGCCTTTAACTCCTCACTGTGCTGGGCTGTCCTTGGCTGCTGGGATTGGTGTAAAAAACAAAAATTTATACAAATTTCCCTGTTTTCAAACTGTTTGGATTGTCATCCTGTGCTTTCCCAGGTGCTGGAATTGTGCTCCTCCCCTCCTTTATCCCAAATATCAAACGCTGTGGGATGAATGGCTCCCAGAGCTGAAGTCACAGAGGGATTCTTGTCTTGGTTTCACCCAGAGCAGGAGCTGAAAGGCAAACCCCAAAAGTGTGACCCCAAAAATGGGGATTTGCAGCAGCTGTCAATGGGGAGAAATAGGATTGGGCTCCCATATTTCCCGGTTTTGGGTAGGGAAGGATGGATTGAGGAGCCAAAGGTGGGTTTTATCTTGAGTTTCTGCCCAGCTGTGCAGGGCAGGGACGCAGCAGCTCCCCTGGGAAGGGCCTTGAAGTTATCCCTGACATCCCACTGCTCCCCAGGGAATTCTGCATCCCCCCCCAATCCTTTGCCCTTCCCAAATGATGTTGTAGGGCTTTTTACTCATCCTGATGTCCTGATAAATCCTCAGGCTCGTTGGGGATAGGAATCACCCAAAAACCCCGCTTGGATCTGATGACCCTCGAATCTGATATTCCATAATCCTGTGATGGTAATTCTGTGATTGCAGAAGTCAGGCAGGGCTGTAGGGAAGCTGCTCTGGTCGGAAACTGGCAAAACTCCAGGGATAAAGGCTGGATTTGAGTGCCCAGGTCGGGGCAGGGAAGGAAGGACTGAGTTTTCTGAAGGAAAGCTCTGAGTTCTCGGCACACCTGGAATTCAGGTACCTGAGTCTCACTGGAAGCAGCCCCAGTGAATTCCTGCTTGCTGCTTGTTTTTCTCCTGTTGTTGGGAATTCTGCAGAGCTCCAGGGAGTTTTCTGGCATTTTGTGCAGCCTCTGGAGGAGAGGCAGAGCTGAGAGGATCCTCAGGAGCAAAACTCCTGCCTGTGCTTTAATGTGTTTATTTTGCACCTTGCCTTTTGCCTCATTCCATGTCCTTGGAAGGATTTTCCTGGATAATTCCTCCCAATGATCCCTGCCATTTCTCAGGCACACTCATCCCTTTTTTCTGCTGACACCTTGCAGCATTATTTAATAATTGCATCATAATGTAATAAAGATTGCAGCGTAATTTAATAATAATTCTTGCAGCATCACTGAGGGGGAGATCCCTCAGTGTTTGTCACTCGAGGAAACACCAGCAGAGAATTTGTGCTTCATTTAGGATTCCCCATTCTTAACCTCACTAATCCCCAACATTTCGTGGGCTGATCCTTCTCCTTCCTCAGTTTTTCATTATCCCAACATTATCCCGGCCCTGCCTTGCTTTAGGATCCCCACGAACAGAACCAGCCCCATCTCCTTCGGCCCTCTATTGTTCCTCCCTTTTGTGCCAAGTACAGTAAAGCCTCAGAGGCACCCCAGGGCTCCCTGCTTCCCATCCCTCTCACAAAGAGCCTCTTTTCTCCTGCCTCTGGGGCCTTTGGGGCTCTTTGCTCCAGAGAAAAAGAGCCCCTCTGCCTTTTTGTAGCTGTCACTTTTCCCCACTCCTTTAATTAGACTTGATCCCCATCGTCTTGTTTGGTTTCCCTTTGACCCTGCTCCTTTTCCTGCAGGGAGGGAAGTCTTGGAGGAGTTGGGCAGCTCCTTTCCTACCTGGTTCTGACAAGGCTTCTCCTTCTTGGGTCAGGCTGGGAGGAACTTCAGATCCAAGGCTCCAAACTCTCCAGAATATTTCCTGTTCGTGCATTGGACACTTTGAGTTCACGTTGGGAAGAGCTTTAATTCCATGGCTACAAACTCTCCCAAAATTTCCTTTTTTTTTTTTTTTTTTTTTGGTGCTGCACATTTGGACTTCAGGTTGGGAGAAACTCCAATTCCGAGGTTCCAAACTCTTCCAAATATTTCCTGTTTGTGGTGTTGCACACTTGGAATTCAGGTTGGGAAGGGCTTTATTGCCAGGCTTCAAACTCTCTCAATATTTCCTTTTATTTTTGGTGCTGCACACTTGGAGTCCAGATTGGGAGGAACTTCAATTCCAAGGCTCCAAACTCTCCCAAATATTTCCTGTTTGTGGCACTGCACACTTGGAGTTCAGGTTAGGAGGAGCTTTAATTCCAAGGCTCCAAACTCTCCCAATATTTCCTTTTTTCTGCCGTTGCACACTCGGAGTCCAGGTTGTCTTTCCAGCTCTCTGAGTGGCTCCCCCAGATTTTTGTGTCCCTGGCTGTGTTGATGCTGCTGTCCCCATTAAAAGTAAAATATCCATAAATATTCCTGCTGCTGGCGCCTCCCCTCCTCCTGGCTGGCTGTTTTTCCAGACACAGGACCTGACATCTCCTCGTGCCTCCCCTGCCATGTCTGAGCCCTTTCTCCAGGTGAGGGATCCCTCCCTGTGACGATTTTTGGGGGGATTCCCAGGGAGTGATGATTTACCCCCATTGGATCTGCTCTGTGGTACAGCTGAGCTCTTTTCCCACCTCACCAATACCTCACAGCCCCAAATCCCCCTGCTCAGAGCCCTGGCGCTCTGCCAGGCACAGATTTGGGTGGGAAAAGTCTGTTTTCAGTGTCCAGGCTGGGGCAGCAGCCCTCAGCCCCCTTTACCCTCCGTTCCACTCCATGCTGGTCCTGTCAGCCACATTCTCTGGGAAAACTCTGCACATCCAACTTCAACCCCTGCCAGAACTGAATCTTCTCCTCCCTCTGCCTCTGCTGCTGCCTGGGACACTCCTGGGGTGGTTTTGGGGCTGGCTGGATTTCCAAAATCATCTTGGATCAATGTGGAGCCAGCTGCCATAGGACAGAACTATTTAGGCTGGAAAAAGCTCCCAATCCCTAAACCACATCCCAAAGGGTTCTGTCCTTCCAGAGCATCCCTGTCAGCGCTGGGGAGGGTTTTCTGCTCCTGGTTCCTTTCCCTGGGGGATGTTTTGTTTGAGCCCAGGCTGTGCAGGGCAAAGCAGTGTCCGTGTCCTGTTGGACCCCGGTGTTTTCCAAAGCCAAACCCCGCCCTGAGGTGCTGAAGGAGAAATCCTGGAGGTGAGTTTGGCACCGCCAGCTCTGGCCAGGGCAGGGATGGAGGTGGAAACAGCTTGGGGGGATTTTTGGGGCAGGTTCCTGTGCCTTGTGAGCTCCACAAACTTGGGGTGGTGGCAAAAACTGTCCCAGGGCTGTGGGGACATCGGTGGCCACCCCCAGGGAGGGACAGAGTCGTTGCTGCAGCCTGGGGAGCTGAGACAGGTTCTGGTGCTTGGGGGAAGAGTGTCGATGCTTCGGGGGTGAGAAAACTTCCAGTTTCAGCTTTTTTATTTCTTTTCGATTTAGTTATAAATTAATATGTAATTTGTCAATATATTAATAAATTTATATATTTCTAAATATAGGCATACAATATATAAAATTATTTTTATCATATAAAATAGATTTTATATCATATAAAATATATTGAGTTATAAATTAATTCATTTAGGTGGGTTTTTTTTAAATTCAAGGGGTTTTTTTTTATAAAGCACATGTTTAATTAGGACTCAATGACGAAGGTGGGTGATTAAGGAGAGCTTTACTGGTGGCCCAGGTCAGCAGGGCTGATGTTCAGAGCTGCTCAGGAACTCTCTCTTCACTCTCCCTGACTCCTGTCACCCTGCTCGAGGTCTCTGTGCCACCAGAACGGGGGAAAATCAATCCAGCAGGAAATCTGGGGAGCCTTTGAAGCAATTAAAGGGATAATGCCAAGGTAAATGCCCTGTGCTGTGCAGGCAGAGGTCGAACAAGTGGTTGATGTGTCAGGTATCGATTCCTTTGCTGCTTTTTACTCATCTGTTTTCAACCTGCTGCTTTTTTTATTTTTTTTTTCTCCCATGGGAAGGGGGAGAATGAAGTTCTGTAGTCAAGAATGGGCAGAGAACAAATCAACCCCAATCCCAAAACCAGAAAAGTCATTTTCAGCCCTCTGAATCTCAGAATCTGTGTCTGTTGTGGTGTAAAACAGCATCACCAGTGAGCATTTCTGACATTTCTGACCCTTTGCCCATCAATTTTGCATTCCCCAGAGAGGGCTGAACCATCCCTGCCCCATCCCCTTGCCCCAATCCCGGGGGACTTTTCCAGGGGAGCAGCAGGGCTGGGACATCACTGCAGCCCCATTTCTCCCAGCAGCACTGACAAGGAGAGCTCAGAGTGATTTTTATAACTGTCATTGGCCCCTAATTAGATGTTTGATGCCAAAGTAATGATCATAAAAGGCTCTTTATTTCAAACAAACCCATGTGAATAATTATGTAAATATTTGTCTGGCCCAGCCTTGGGCTGAGTCCTGGGAAAGCTTTTTGGATGAGGATCTTGGATATTTCTTGTTGGCTTTTATAGGAGCATATTTCAATTTTTTAGATGCTATCTTTGGGTTCGAGTCCTCCTGCGTGGAGGATGGAAGACCTGAAATGACATCTCAGCTCTTAAATGCAGCAGATATTTCCAATGTCACCTTGTAACCCGTTTAATAGGGAATATCTGAGAGCAGGGAAGGGAAAGAACACGCAGCTGTGACCCAAATTCCCGAAAATCTCCCCTTGGGAACCCCATTGTGGCAGCTGTGGGCTCCAGGCAGATAAAGGCAGGATTTTATAGGGGTGGTGGTGAGGGAAGATCCATCAGCTCTTGGAATGGTGCAGAGGGATGACGTTTGGGGTGGCTTTGCGGCCTGGGAGGGGTTTGGATCTCATGGAGGAGGTTTGATCCCCATGGAGAGGTTTGGATCCTATAAAGGGTTTGGATCCCCATGGAGGAGGTTTGGGTCCCCATAGAGGGTTTGGATCCATTCAGGGGTTTTTATCCGTGGAGGGCATCAATCCAAGGAGAAGTTTGGATCCCCATGGAAGGGTTTGGATCTCCTGGAAGAGTTTGGATCCCCATGGAGGGGTTTTTATTCCCACGGAGGGGATTGATCCATGGAGTGGTTTGGATCCCTGTTTTGGGGGTTTGTATTCCCATGTAGATGTTTCTATCCCCATGGAGAAATTTTTATTCCCATGGAGAGCTTTGGATCCCCATGGAGAGGTCTGGATCCCTGTTCTGGGGTTTATATACCCATGGAGATGTTTGGATCCCCATGGAGAGGTTTGGATCCCTTTTTGGGGTTTATATCCCTATGGAGAGGTTTGGATCCCTGTTTTGGGGTTTATATCCCCATGGAGAGGTCTGTATCCTGTTTTGGGGTTGTGTATCCCACGCAGAGGTTTCTATCCCTATGGAGAGGTTCCTATCCCACGGCAGGTGGGATGGGGAGGGAGGAGCCGGCTAATTAGCTCAATAATTAGCTGTGATGAGGCTCCTGGGGGCTGCTTGTGATGTAGACGCAGCTGGGGGCGGTCAGAGGGTTGCCTTTCTCCCCTAATGACCGAGGAGCAGAGATCACAAAGCTCTGTCAGGGCTGAGCTGGAGTTTCCCAGCGCTGCCCTAATCCCACTGGATGTGCTCATTTAATGGGAACAAACCCTGAACCCAGGGGAGGAATCCCGGGATTTTAATGAAAAAAACCCCACAAAAAACCAAAACAAAACCCCAAACACACACACACACACAAACAACCAAAAAAACCCAAACCAAAAACCAAAACACAACACCAAAACCGCAAAAACCCAACAAAACCAAACAAAAAAACCCCAAAAACAAAACAAAAAACAAACAAAAAAAACCCCAAACCCCACCCAACCCTCTCCAAAAAAAAACACCTTCCCCCCCCAAAAAAAACCCCAAAGAACACCAATAAAAACAAACAAAACACCCACCCCAAAAACCAAAAAAACCCAAACAAGAGAACCCCAAACACTGCCATTTCTGAGCTTGGGCAGCGAGGAAATCCACCCCATAGCCACGATTTATTTAAAATGGGAATCGAGAAAGGGCTGGGGGCTGGATGTTGTGCTTGGATGAGCCTCTGCTGCATGTTTGGAATCATCAGATTCTATATTCTCATAAAAAAAAAAAACCTCTTCTGGCCCAGAGTGAAACAACATTCCCGGGCGATGTTCACCAGGAAATCCATCTGAACACCTAATTGGGAGCAAGACCCGCAGGAGAAATGTTGGATTAGAAATGAGAAAATCACTGGGAGCGCGGGATTTAAGTGGTGGATTTCTCTCTGCTCTCAAAGATGTCCCTTGAGACCATCTCAGCTCCTCGGGGGGCTGAGGAGGGATGAAATTCTGTTAATTTTGGGCTTTTTTTTTTTCTCTTTTTTTTTCCCTCCTGCTCTTCTTGTGAAAGCAGCACCTGAGTGGTGCAGCGTGGGTTATATAAACTCCAGGAATTAATACTCCAGGGAAAACTTTGGGAAACAAGCTTCAGGAACACTTCTCCTGAAGTCAAGCAGGTATTAATTTAAAATTTGCCTGCTGGCTGTATTTTTTTTTTTTTTCTTGAGGAGAATCAGATATGAACTAAATGCTCAGAGTTGGTCGCTTTAAACATCTGAGGGAAATAATTGGTTTTACATTTTTTCTCCCCGTGTCGAAATAGTGGAGTGAAGAGAAGGGCTGGAAATAATTCAGTGTTGGACTCGATTTAATTTTATTATTTTTTTTTTAAAAAGATAAATCAGCCGATGAAATATTTAAAAACCAAATTACTTCTGCCCGCTCCCATTAACTTTGCAGACGACTGAAAAAACCCGCAGTGCATGAAAATGAACCTTCAGCTGGTGAATTCCTGTATTTTGGGGGTTTACCTGGGCGTGGGGCAGTGCCCGGGGACGATTCGCTGCCTTTGAAGTGGTGATGGATGTGATGAGCCAGGCTCAGCCCCAGCCCGGGTTTAGCCGCCTGGAAGTGATGTTAATTCTGCAGGTGCTCGTGTTAATGTGCTTAATTCAGCTCAGCGAAAGGCTGGGCAGGGCTCTGGGAAGGCTGCAGAGATTATATTATGATTTATTCTGGGATAGCTCCTGTTCCCCTCTAATTTGTCCGTTTTGGGTGCTTTTCCCCAAGATTTTTTTTTATTTAGGGGAAAAAAGATGCTCCTTGTCCTTCGTGTCTGCTGTGTGCTCCCAGCACTCATCCAACTCCCTCAGCATCTCCCACCTTCCCTGGGTGCTGCTGGGAGGTGCTCAGAGGGAACAGAATCCATTCCCGGGCACAAAATTCCCTTTGAAATTGGCTTTATGACCCTTTTCCATACCGCTGAAGGGTCCAGGGATGTGTTTTAGGTCATCCTATAAGGCTGCGTGTGTCCTGCTGTGCTTCCACTGGCTCAGGAATGGGGAAAAAAAAACCTAAATTATTGCTCACTCTGTTCCCAAAGGGCCCTGACACCCACGGAGGCTGCTGGCTGCATAAATCCCATAGAAATCCCATAGAAATCCTATATAAATCCCATAGAAATGCCACAGAAATCCCACTGGCACGGGCTGGGGTTTCCTGGGTGGAGGACACCGCTCTGAGTGTGTGGGATGGCTCCATCCTGGTGCAATAATTCCCATTCCAGGGACACCATCGCCTCCAGAAAATGACCCAGAGGGCTGCAGGGAATGGATTCCACAGGGAAAAATCCCAGTTTAGCTGTGGGATTGTGCTCCTTTTGGGGGATTTTGGGAGAGGCCGTGAGGAGGAGGCTGCTGCTGGCTCTCTGGCAAAGCTCTTAGGCCGGGTCTCCTTTATTCCTTCCCCTTTTCCAGGTGATCCTGCCACCTTTGGGTGCTTCCTTGCAGGAACAACTGCTCTGCACCCCGTTAAATCTGGCTGCAGAGCTTCTCCTTGATTTTAACGTGCTGCAAACTCGGGGCCTCAATTAAGCCTTGCAGGGCTTGAAGTGGTTGATTATTACAAATTGCTTTGAAAACGTAGCTGCTGTCCCAGTGCCAGATTGTCTGGGAACTCCGGGACTTTTCAGAGCAAAGATAAAAGGTTGGAATTTCCTTTTCCACCTTCGAGTGCACCTGAAGATTGAGAGGTGCAGGAGGTCCTGGGAATGGGAATGAGTCCCATGGCAGTGGGGAGGAACTGGGAAAGGCTTCACCACGCTCCCAGGGATTAATTAATTCCTAATATCCCACCTAAACCTGCCCTCTGTGTGTTCTCAGCCATTCCCCTTTGTCGGAAATCTTGGAAAACCTCAATGCTCCCCTTTCAAAGGTTTCCTTGGGAAGCAGGAATCACATCCTTGGATGTGATTTCCATCATCTCCTGGCGTTCCCTGAGGGCTGAGCCAATCCAGGAGTCTTGCCATGATTTTCAAATGGGATTTTGTGGGAAAAAAAAAAAAAAAAATCCAGAGCCTGGGGGATTTGTCCCCCCCCAAAGGGGGACAAAACTTGCATCCCTTTAGGGCTGGTTTTAAGGAGCTGCTCCTAAACTTGGTTCGTGTAAGAGCTCTGAGTGACCCATTCCAAACTTGGGGTCCTGCCCCATCAGCTTTTTCATCCGTGGATCTGCTGAGGGCGTGAGTTTGGAGCTTCCCCAGCTCCCCAAATCCCGGCCCTCCATTCACCCTGAGTGGTTCAAAGGGCAAATCTCCTGCCAGGAACACAACTTGGGCTGGAGCACTTCCCAAAAATGTCACAGTGACCCAGAAATTCCTGCTCGGCGTGGAGGGGGGAGCTGGGGGAGCTCTCCTGGGTTGGGATGGGACAGGAGCAGCCCCGTGGGCAGGGTGGGATGTGAGACAGCCCCTGGAGCTGCTGATTCACCTCATTCCTCTGATCCCACCGTCATGACCAGCTCCTAAAAATTCCCTGGAGTCCAGTCAGTGATGTGGGTCAGAGCTCAGGCTCTCCCTAAAAGGCTTTGTGGGTTTTTTTTTGCTCCGTGGATGGGATTTTTTTCCCTTCAGCCAGGGAGAATTTGTCCCCTGGAGCTGCCTTGGGGACGGCCAGGGAGAATCCCACTGATGACAAAGGGATCGGTGTGCCCTTTTTAGAGACCCCAGCACCCCCTTTCCCTGTTCCCTGGGGGGTTTCCCATCTCTTTTTCCCAGGATTTGTGGTGATGAGGAGGGAGGGGAACAGAAGAGGTGAAATCCTCGGTGTGGGTGCTGCTGTTCCCAAAGGTCCAGGATGGATTTGTTCCTTGGCTGTGCAGGCTGGTGTGGGACAGGGATTGTCCTGGAAAAGTCCATCCTCCTCCTCTTCATCCTCCTCCTCTTCATCCTCCTCCTCTGAGCCATCCCATTGCTGCTGGATTCTTCTTCCCCCCTCCCAAAGGGAGAATCCCAAATCCTCAGCCCTTAAAACGAACAGGAATTTTGCTGCTCTCGGATTTTGCAGTCCAGGGCTGGGATTTCCCCTCAAATCCTCCACATTCACCTGACTTCTGGTGAAATTCTGGGAGTTTTGCACGGAATCTGCAGCAGATTGTTTAATTATGTTCCATGATGGAAAACTTTGCTCTTTGCTCACTGTAAAGCCGTGGCTTTGTTACAAATTCAAATGATCGATTATTTTAGGGAAAAAAAAAAGGATTTCTGCTCAAATGAACAGAAATGGATTATTTTTCAATCAAATGGATTATTTGATTCTTGGAATTTCATGGAGTCTCTGAGCTGCTCCAGTGTCACTCCTGGGTTTCTTTTCCTTTTGGGATTAGACGTAGGATCCTTCCAGTCTGACCCTTCATAATGGTTTCCTTTGTTCCCAGTTGGGACTATTTGGGCTTTTTTAAAAGAGGAAAAAAATAAATAAGGAGATGTCATGAGTCATTGGTGAAATATTCTGCAATCTGGAGCAGTGTGAATTGACACAGCTCTGTGGCAGCTCTTGGGAGGAGCAGATGAGTTCTGACCCCTTCCACAGCTGCCTTTTTTTTAAATTTTTAATTATTATTCCCTCAATTTTACCTCTTCCTAAGGAACAACCTTTAATATCTTCAATCCTGCAGCTCGCATTCCTCGATTCTCCTCCTCAAAATGCCTTTTTCTCTTTGCCCAAATAAATAATTGTGTTTTATTGGGCTGCTGGGATGCTGAAGAATTTAAGAGGCTCTGTCAAGCCCATCCAAAGGATGCTGGAGCAAGAGCAGCTGGGGTTTAATATCCTTATTTCAGGCCCTGTTTTATTTTAGTCCCTGCCACCCTGTTTGAGTCAGTTATCCCAGGGCTGCAGCCGGGTCAGCTGCGGTGAAAAGTGTTTAGATAAGGAGTCAGAATGGTTGAAATCCCAGAAGGCTGAAAAGGAGACTCCCAGCTCTATTTAAAAAAAAAAAAAAAAAAAAAAAAAAAAGTATCGCTGAGGGGAAGCAACTTCCAGTCCTGAGTTGCTTTTATTTCTCCTGGATCTGACACAGGAACTCGAGGAATAATAAAATATCCCTAAATTAGGATATCACACGTAAATCCCTCTCGGTTTTAATTCCAAATCGAAGCCCAAAGATGTTCAAGGGGAGTGAGAAACTCCAGGGCTCTGCCCTGCCTGGGCTGGGCCCTCCAAAGGCAATAATTGAGTGTTTATTTAGGGCTAAGAATATCTTGGAAAAGGACTCAAAGGCTGGTAAAGCTGCAAGGGAGGGGAAGGGATTCTTTGGAGCAAAGAGGAGCTTCATTCCCTCTGCCAGGGGGATTCTCTGCTTCCTCCTGGAGGGACCCCAACCTCAGATGGGTTTTGGGATTGAAGCTTTGGGGTCACCAATGGCTCCCCCTGTCCATCCTCAGCTGCTCTGACCCCTCGAGGTTTGGGGTTCTGCTGGAAAACATATTTTTTCCCTTTCTATGTGAGATTGGAGAGGCCCTGGCTTGGGTTATCCAGAGAAATTGTGGATTCTTCATCCCTGGAAGTGTCCAAGGCCAGGCTGGACAGGACTTGGAGCAACCTGGGACAGTGAAAAACATCCTGAAATTCTTTTCAAGGAGATGCTGCCCCCGAAAGAAATGATCCTTATTGGCTTTGTTTGCTGGGGGGATAAATGACCATTTTCTGCTGTTGTTCATACAGGAAATAAATCCTCAAATAATTCCAGCAAATCTGCACCCCTGCAGCTGGGAGGCAAATCCCCAGCCTGTGGGGATGGTGGTGAAGGATGGGGAAGCTGCAGAGGGCACTCCCCAAAAAGCTGGGGAGGCTTTTTGGCTCTTCACCTCAAAGCAGAGCACACAAACCCCAGCTAAGGGCTGCGCCATAAAGTCCTGAGGGTCTCTGGGATGTCCTTTCCCATTCCAAATCCACACACGGAGGGAAATTCTCCTGCTGCAGGCTGCCCACCCCTCCTGCAGAGCCCCAAATGTCCCACCCAAGGTAAAACAACCACAGGGGCGGCTGTGCACAGGGAATTTGTGTCTCCTGCTGGATTTTTGTTCCACTTTGAAGGCTGGTGGAAGGCAAAAGAGTTTTAGAAATGTTGCAGGAAACCCCCTGAATTTTGTCACAGAATCCCAGGATGGTTTGGGTTGGGAGAGACCTAAAAAATTTCTCTCACCCTACCCGTGCCATGGGCAGGGAACCTTCCTTAGACCAGCCTTGGCAGAGCTCAGCTTTAGAATTCCCTGCAATTCAGAACGTGCTTTTATTTTCTTTTTAAGCCTGCTTTTCTTTTTTTTTTTTTTTTTTTTTTTTTTTTTTTGTTAAAAGCCTGCCCAGTTCCCTGCACTGGGAGAACTGGGAGAACACAGGGAATGCCACTTCCCAGCACTGGGGATCCTCAGCAGCTCGGTGACAAGTTTAAACACCGTGCCTTCTCTCGGGGGAATCAGGATTTAATTAAAGACCTTGAAAAATGAGATTTGTTTTGAGGTCTGCCGCTTGCAATTTGTAATTTTTCAGGCGCTGGGAACACGGAGCTGCACAAGGAACACATAAGTGACTTATGGGAGTGCTTTGGGGTTGTTCAAGGTGTTAAAAATTATTATTACAGGCATAAATATGGCTTAGATTAATGGCTTCTGGCTGAGGCTGGGATTTGCAGCGTGCTCTGCAGGAGCTGCAGCACTGAATTTCCAGAGCAACATTTCCATTGGGTTCTTGGGGTTTTCTGTAGGGTTTTTCTTTGTTTGTTTGGGTTTTTTTTTAATTATTATTATTATTATTTATTAATTTTTTTATTATGGTTTGTTTGGGAGTTGTTTGGTTTGGTTTGCTGTTGTTTCATTGGTTTTTGTTTTTGTTTTGAGGGGAGAATAATATTGAATTATTTTCCCTCTTTTCCCTTGGCCAGGGAAGATGGATTTGGGAGGGGAAATCAAAAATTAGGATGAGGGAAATGAAATTTGGGATGATTGAGTGGAGATAAGCGTTTCCCTGACCTGCAGTGGCTGAAGCAGAGCTGCTGGTGCTGAGCCCTGTGACTGACAGGTGTAATAATGGATTGAAATAAAACCCCTGTTTGTTATTGCACAGATCCTGAGGGATCAGCAGGGTTTAAGGCGTCTCTTCCTCTAAAAAAATTTGCCTTAGAGAACAGTCATGGGAAGGGGAGTTGGGAATGGGGTTTGGCCCCGGGCAGGGGGGGTTTGGTGGGCTCAGATGTTCACTGGGGGATGTTAATGATGGCAAAATTCCGGTTTTCTTTGGAGTTCTGGGGGGATTTTGGAGCCTGGCTGAGTCCCAGGGGGTGGTTTTGGTGGTGCCAGGTGGATGCCCAGCCCAAAGCCAAGGTTTTGTTTTGTTTTTCCCAAAGAATCCTTCTTGGTTTGCTCTAATATTCAAATGGGAGAAAGAAAAAAAGATAAAATCTCTGTTGGCCACTGCTGGGTGAGGGCAGAGGTTTAAACTCAACAGCAGCAGCCTCTGATCCAGGTTTTAACAGGTGTTCAAAGAATCAGGAGTCACATTATCCCAGCAAGGGGGTGGTTAATTGTGGTGAAGGAGGAATTGGGGATTTAATCCCTCTTTTTTGCCGCTGTTGGGTCAGGGAGTCGTTCACAGGATGAACCATGGAGAGGTGAAGGTCCCATGGGCAGGGACATCTTCCAGCAGCTCCAGGGTGCTCCAAACCCTGGCCTTGGACACTCCCAGGGATGGGACAATCCTTTTGTTCCACTTATCCCTGGAAATGAAAAAACAAAACAAAAAGCCAGACTTTTGGCACTAATTTTTACTCCTCTGTCCCTTCCTGTGCTGCTCTGTTATTTCTCCTCTGGGCACTGCAGAGCACGTTCAGGCCCTGCCACCTCTGCTGAGCTAAAATGAGAAGCCACGCTCCTTTTTTTTGGCTTCATCCCAAGGCTCTGCAGGTTTTTGGCGCAGCCTCTGGCCCGATTTTGGGGTTTTTGGGGTTTGTCTCTCTGTGGGCTGGGCGTGTTGGGGCAGCAGGGGCTGAGCTGGTCCCTTTGGGGAGCCCTGTGCAGAGAGCAGAGAAAGCTGCTGTGTGCGATGCTGCACAGGGCTGTTATTCATCACCCCCAGAGTGAAAAGGAAGCTTTCATCCAGCCCCAGCTCGTTCAGCTCTCAGCTGGAGGCCAAGCCCAGAGCAAACCTGTGAGAAATCCCCTGGAATTCTCTCAGCCAGGTCTCTGTCCTCCTGTGCACGGCGCCCGCAGGAGATTGCTGAGCTGGGATTTGGCTGGAAAAGCCCCAGGAAATATCTGGGCAGGGATGAGAGCTGCTCCTGTGTGCTGCTCATCCCTGAGGGCACAGCCGGGCTTGTCCCTGCTCAAAGGATGCTCCCAGTGAGGCCGAGGGGCTCCAGCTGCCTCCTCTCTGACTTCCTGGGGACAGAGTGGGACTCTGGGGACAGAGGTGGGACACTGGGGACAGAGGTGGAACCTTAGGGACAGAGGTGGGACAGTGGGGACAGTGGTGGGACTTTGGGGACAGAAGTGGGCTCTTGGGGACAGAGATGGGACACTGGGGACAGAGGTGGGACAGTGGGGACAGAGGTGGAACCTTAGGGACAGAGGTGGGACAGTGGGGACAGAGATGGGACACTGGGGACAGAGATGGGACACTGGGCACAGAGCTGCTTCCCCCTCCTGCCTGGTTTGCAGTCGGTTTGTGCAGCACCAGACTGGTTTCTTACTGGAACATTTCGCTGAATTAATCCCGGCTCTGGAGGCCCAGAGGATGCTCCTGGGGAATGGAGATGAACTGCAGTGCTTGGATCACCCTTTAGGGACAGAAGTGTCCCACCAGGGCACTGGGGATGGGCTGGGGCTGCTCAGAGGGCTCCAAACCTGTGCCTGGTGTGTCCTGGAGCGGATCCACCTTTAACAAAGGGGGTGTCTAATTAATAGGAGGCAGGACGGAGCAGTCGACACATCCAGCCAGTGTGGTTATGGTGTCGCTCTCCCTTTATTGTTTACAGCATGACTTTTATACACTTTTATACTTTTTATACACTTGGTTGACATTACAGGTCACGCAAAGTATGTAAACAATCTTGGACTTAAGGTGGTTAAAGTATCAGAGCTACAACTCTGCACATCAAACCTCATTATTGCCCGGAACACCTCAATGTCAGAAGGGAATTTTTACTGCCCCACAACTGGGGAATTTTTCCCCACAGGCCTTAGGGCTCAGTCTGGAATTGCTCACCATCTTCACTCCTGCAACATCCATCAGCTCCCAGTGAGCACTGCAGAGACACCTCTGTGTGTCCCACGGGTGGATCCCTGCGGATGGGATCCCCTGCAGATGTTCCAGCACATCTGGCTGGCTGCTGAGCACACGGAGCTGTGACACCCCACACCTGGCACGGGGACCCTGCTGATGTCAGGGGGCTGGAATTCACCTCCCTTCCTTTCCCTTTTCTTCCCCTCTCCCCCCTCGATAAATGCTGGAGGCAGCTCAGGAGCTGGCTGCTCCTGGGGCACAGGGATGGGACTGGGAGCAGGGATGAGGTCTGCCTCCATCTGGGCTGCTCAAACACAGCTCGGGCTGCAGACGTGCAGATATCCTGTGAGGAATACAACGTGGCTGAAGGCAGGGGGAAGGATCCAGTGGAAGGAGAGCTGAGACAAACGTGTCACCCCTGCAGGGCCTGAGGAGGACGAGGGATGAGGAAATATTGCAGCTGTTTGCTGCTCAGGCCAGGCTCCCTCTGCTCACTCATTATCTGCTCTTCCCTGGCCTTTGCCATATGTTTGTAATCTCTATTTGAGGGCCCCAGTTATTTTTTTTTTTTTTTAGGGTTGTGGAAACTTTTAAGAGCTGCCTAACAATGGACATCGATTTTTCCACGCAAATATTGGGCTGAGCTTCTTTGGTAACCAAAAATTCGGATATTATCAAAGGAATTGTCCTTGCTCTTTCTTCCCATTCCCATCTTGCTCTTCCTTCCCATTTCTTCCCGTTCCCATTCAAGAATTCATTCAAGGGTTTAAAGTCAGGTCAGACTGTCCCACTTCTGCAGCCTCCACCTCTGTGAGCAAGAGCAGATTAGGAAGTTAATGAGATGCAGATTAAGAAATTAATGAGATGCAGATTAGGAAGTTAATGAGTTGCATCACTTGCATGACTTAATTGCTGTCCCGGAGTCCTGAACATCTGGAGGTGAAGCTGCCCTGTGCTGGTGTGGGATGTCAGGCAAGGTCTCCTCATTAATTAGAGCCTCAGGATCGGAGCCTGATGGGATGTGAGGGAGGAAAGGAGCCTTCTGCTGAGTGCCATTGATCAAAATTCAGATTTTTTCCCCCTTTTTTCTGTGAAGAACAGGTGGGGTTTTGGCCGTTCAGGTGCACGTTTGGGTGCAGTGCTGATGGTGCAGAATATCCTGGAATAGCTGGGGAATGATTTGGTGGGAATTGCCTGGACTCGAGGTGCCTGAGGAGGGTTTGTGCGGCAGCTTTGCCTCCTCACCTTGCTTGATACCCCAAAACATCCCCTGTGGGTTTTCCTGTCATCCCACCCTCTGTGTGTGTGATTGTTTTGGTCTCTGTCCCTCAGGGAATCTTCCTTAGCTGTTTGCTTCCAAAAAAACCCCTTTTTGCCTCGACCAAGGTTTGCATTGACGTGGTAGGAAATTCCTGATTTAAAGCGATTTAAATTCCTGCTGAATGCTTCATCTGCAGGGTGTGCTCGAGTGATGGGCGCTGGGTGAAGACACGCAGGGAAACCCATCTCCTGGGCCAAACAGGGCGGTGCAGCCTCTGCTGCTCCTCAGTCAGTGCCTTTGAGCATGTCCCAGCCCTGCAGCTGCCGTGAGCCTTGGGCTGAAAGCAGATTTCAGCTGGCTTTGAGTCTGTGATGATGGGTTTGTGCATTGCAAGGCCAATTTAGAGCCCAGGAGTGCCCCTCCTGTCACCTCCTAATTCTCCTTTCTCCTTTTCTCTTCACAGCCGAGCCTGCAGACCTCTTGAAGGTGTTAGATTTTCATAATTTACCCGACGGTATCACAAAAACCACGGGGTTTTGCACAAGCAGAAGGTCTTCAAAAGAAGCAGATGTCGCTTACAGAGTCACAAAAGATGCTCAGCTCAGTGCCCCGACAAAGCAGCTGTACCCTGGTGAGTCCAGATTTTTATTTGTCCCTTGGAACAGTCTGATTCCGTCATTTCCCCAGCGTGTTTCCAGTGGTTCTGGTCTTTCAGGGGGCTGCAGATTTCCAGCCATCAAATAATGTCCTTTTTTCCCCTGTGTTTGCACGAGGTGGTGGCTGTCTCTGCAGAAGAGGCGGCCAGTAGCATCAATCTGCTCCTTGCTAAATTGGAAAATTCCTCCTCCCTGGCTGTCCCAGCTGGGGACAGGAGGCAGGACGGGGCAGAGGAGGCCAGGCTGTGTTTTGTTCCCTGCCCTGGGGAGTGCCCAGCACAGTGGGGTCTGGTCCTGGGGCTGTGGTGGCTCTGCTAACACAAATAATCACCAGATAAAAACAACAGGCTGGCCCCCAGGAGCAGCTGTCCCGGGAAAAGCTGTTTGCAGGGATGAGAGGCTCCTTAGAGGAAGGCACAAAGCCCTTGAGGAGCACCGACCATTTTACTGATTGAATTTTTCAGGCCAAGGCATAATCAGTACAGAGTCAAACGTGTTGGTAAGAAGGATTATGGACCCAAACTCCTCCTTGCCTGGGAGTCACCTGCAGAATTCCTCCTTCCCAAAGCATCCCGGTGTCCCTGGGGGATGCTGGAATCAGGCAAGGCAGGACTTTAAGGAGAAAAGTGCTTTTGCTGGGGCAGCTTTGGCATGAGGAATGTGCCTGGTGAGGGAGGCAGGAGGGGATTGAGGCAGAGCAGGCACACACATCCTCCCTCAGAGCTCGGGAGGGGATGAATGGATTGGCTGAATCAGAGCTAATGGGCTGTGCCACCATCACTGCTGCTTAATTAACCAGGGCACCCCTCAGCCCCAGCCTGGCACAGGCACAAGTGAAGACTTGGAGGCTGGGGATGTGCTTCCAACCCTCCCCTCCTGTTCTTCCCTCGTTGGTGAGGTTATTTCCAGCCTTCATCATTGTCTTGCTGTGACAATAATTCTGTTGGATCCGTGTCTCACCTGAAAACTGAGCCTGGTGTGAGGACAGAGGAGAACACATGACAGGCTGGGCATCGCTGCATGGGCAAGCCTTAGCAAAGGAGCTGCTCAGTCCAGCCTAAAGCTGGGTTTAAATGTCTGCAGAAGGGCAAACCAGACCCTGAATTTGTCTTTATTGCTGCTCAGGGCAGGGAAGTTCCTCCTGATCACAAATAAAGTCACCGTGTGCCCAAATGCACAGGTTGGGCCTTCCTGTCCCTTCACGTCGTGTTCCTGAAATGACTTGGAAGTTTTAGGCCTGGTGTCTACGAGCTCAAAACTGCTCAAAGGAAATATTCCAGTTTGGAATATCCAGCTGGAGGGGATTTGAGGGCTTGTCAGTGGTTTCTGTAGCCACTGTGGAGTCTTGCCTGGTTCACTTTTATGTAACAGGAACCAGCAAATGGGGGTGAACTGAAGGGGATAAAACAAGGCTGGGACATTCTGGCTGATTATTGAACAAGGGATCACAGCACTTCTGACATAGGGAACACAAGCACGGAGAACAGAGCCCTGGCCCCTGGGGAGAAGTGAGTCCTGGTCCCTGGAGGAAACTGAATCCTTGTCCCTGGAGAAAAATGAATCCTTGTCCCTGGAGAAAACTGAATTCTGGTCCCAGCAGAGAACTGAATCCTTGTCCCTGGAGAAAACTCAATGTTTTAGAAGATTTCCTTGGTTGTCTCTTTCATGCCTTATTACTTTGATATCCTCCCCCTCACCGAGTTCTTGGTTTGTGTCCTCCTTGGGTGAGAAGATCTGGATGAAGTTCTGGAGCAACTTTTCCATTGTTTCATCACCTGGACAACCACGGGGGGTTTGAAGCAGCTCAGTCCCACTTTGAAAACTTCCAAAGCCCTCGAGGCTTCTCTGCTGTTTGCTCAGGAAACAGGGAGGAGCCAAGTGAAGAATTCCTGGTGTTTTCCAGCAGATCCACGGACGTTTCCCCATCTCTCTAACGAGATGTGACTTCAGCTCCCACCCTCCAAATGAGAGAGGGGATAAAGATAACAAAGTAATTGCAGGGCAGTGTCCCAGGGGAATGTGGTTTTGGGGCTTTTGTGCCACCAGGAGGGTGGGTTGGAGCAGAGCTCTCCCTCTCTGCTCCACAGCACCCTTGGCAAACGTGCTCTGTGCAGAATATTTCGTGCTAATTAGAAGCTGGTGCTTTTCTAAGATGTAATTTCATGGGCTTTGCATTCTGCTGCCACAGCCAGCAAAGCAAGATGTATATGTGTGTGTGTATATATATATATATAAATCTTATATTTTCATGTTCAAAAGAGTGAAAAAAAATCGCTGAGATGCTTTTTGTCCTGGCTCCCTGAAGAAGTCCTCCTTCCCAACACAATCTGTGCTTTCCCAGAAAGAAAAGCAAGAGAAAAGGAAGCAATAAAGGCCAGGGTTTCAGTGGCAGCCAGCAAAATGTCACTCGTGTGCTTCCATCAAACTTGCAATTGTCATTTTCCTGCTCAGAAATCTCTGTTAGAGCTTGAACAGTCAGCCCTGAGAGAACGAGTCATGGCCCAGCTGAGAGCCTCCTCAGATGAAGGGAAAGGCCAGGAGCTGGTGACGCCATTGGAAAACAGCTTTGCTTTGAAGAGGAAAGGTGCAGAGGCTCAGGAAATGGCACCTCACTTCGTGTCTGTGCCAGGAACGGGAGCAGCTCTCTGCTTTTCTGATTTTTGCTGTTCAGCAGCTCAAGCTCTCCCACCCTTCCCAGATCAGCAGCAGGATCTGTCTTAGGCTGTGTTTGGGTACACCTGGATTAGGAAGAAGCTCCAAACTCGTCCTGCTTTGAAGACCACGAGGTTGTACAGCAGCCTTTAACCACGAGAAAGGCTCAGCCTGACTCTGGAGCATCCCATGGATTCAGCCATATCCACCTGGAGCTCCTTCAGCAGGATTGGGGACTTCCCCCAGTGCTGTGGGGGGTCCCACAGGGCGAGTTTGAGGGGCTTTGGCCACAGGGTGGTGATGCCTTACGTTTGAGCTTTTGTGTATTTCGGGTTCTGTGCTGCCCAGGGGTGCGGCTCTGAGCCCCAAATTAGGTGTGAGTGAGGTAGGGAGCCAAAACAAATCCTTTTCCTGCTGGACACCAAGGACAAGGAGCGCAAGTTTCTGGCCCAAAAACACAAACAAGGGCTGAAGAGAGAAAACAAGAAGGATGGGGCTTAATAACTTGGAGCTGGAATTGGACAATTCAACCCCAATATGCAAATGGAACCAAAACTTACAAAAGTGTGAAACCTCGTGACCGGGCACCCATTTTGGAACTATTTTGGGACCATTTTGGGACCATTTTGTGACCATTTTGTGTCCATTTTTTCACCATTTTGTGACCATTTTGGGTCCATTTTGTGACCATCTTGGATCCATCTTGTGACTATTTCAGGTCCATTTTTGTGACCATTTTATGACCATTTTGTGACCATTTTGGATCCATTTTGGATCCATTTCGGGTCTATTTTGTGTCCATTTTGGGTCCCTTTTGTGACCATTTTGGGTCCATTTTGTGACCATTTTTTTGTGACCTTGGGTATAGCCCTGGCGACGCTCTTGTCCTGCCCAAGGTGTGCCCTTTAAGGCTCCTCTTTGAGACCCTTCCCAGTCCCTGTCCCAGCTGAGCTGGAGCATTGGATGCCTCATTCCCAAGGCCTCAGCGGGAGCAGGATGCGGAACCAGAGGCGCCGATGGATGTGCAGCATCTCCCAGCGTGAGCTCGTTTGAGGAGTGAATCAAAGACGAGGGCTCCATCCCCAAAGCCTTTGTTGGAGGGGTGTCTCCATTGTTTTGGAGGGATTTGGGTCAATTTCTCCGTGCTTGGTGTGTTTATGTCGATGTATTTATCGGTATTGGTGTGTGTGGGGATGTGTTTTCATCCCTCGTTCAGCAGCCCGGGTCACTTCTGCCTCTGACAGTGCAGGCATTGTTATTTTGCCAGGACAGCAGAGCAGTAACAGAGTAATGTCAGCTATAATTCATCCATTATGATTATTTGGGTTGAGAAACTCGCATCACCATGGAGACATTTTGATAATCGTGAAAAAAAAAATTAAAAGCAGCTTTTTAATGAGTTGGCAGCTTGTCCAAGTTGAAAGGTACTGTATTGTGGGCTCATAATGAAATTTTGGACATGAACTATTTTACATAAAAGGCCCAAATCTGTAGGCTGTAATTGGAGCCAGGAAGGCGTATGGTCCTGACTCAGTCCTGCAGGAGGGTTTGTGCACAGGGCAGGGAGATAAAGCTCAAAATCAAAGCTCAGCACCAAAATCGGGAGCTGCTTGTCCCAAATATCTGGGGCTGAGTCCTGGGATAAATCGGGCTAGAATGGCATTTAATTCCTGACTGGGAGGCCTCTCTGCTGCTTCCCAGATGTTATTTACCCAAGGTGAGGGGGATTAACTTGGTACAAAGCATTTCTCCATCCTCAGATATGCCCCTCGGAATTCTCTCTGTGCTCTGCAGCAATCCCAAGTTTGATGCAGCTCCTGCCTCATCCCCTTCCCTGCTGCAGGCACATAAATACATTAAAAACACTGTGGGCCTAAAAATTAAAACACCTCCCAGTCAGAAGAGGAAGAGGATGAGCTGAGGGCTTCTGTGTTTGAACTCCAAACTTTGCTGTGGTGCCAAGAACTCCCCACTGCCACGTTCCTCATCCCCTCCCTGGGTCCAAACCCCCTGGGATTCCATCTAGGAAAAACCTAAAGCAGTGAAGACAATCTATTTGAAGCTTCTGGGCGCTGAGCTTGATGTTTTTCTGTGGTTTATTTGGCTGCACATCTGCAGTTTGAGCAGGATCCCAGTGTTCCCTGGGTGCCACCAGTGCCACACGTGTCACAAACCCCACTTTGCTGTGGTTGAGGATTTCCCCCGGGGTACAAAGCAATCCTTGGTTTGGAAAGCCTGGACCTCCAAAGGGAGATTCCCTGCAAGCCCCACGCTCTGAAATGCAGCATCAGGGGAGGGTTCTGGGTATAATCTCATCAGGAAATCTCCTTTCTGAATGCTCCTGGTGGGTTTCAAGCTGCCCTGTTTGGGATGTGCAGCCAGGATTTTTTAGTTTGGGCTCTTTTTTTTTTTTTTTTTTCAGTCTGAAGGGCAGGGAAACCCAAAGAGGGGAGGAGGAGTTTGGGTTTCTACAAAAGGGTGATGCCCAGATCGAAACTTTCAATGTGTTTGCCTGGCCTTGCAGATTGACCCTGTACTGACAGACTTTAAAGGCTTTAATCCTCCAAACCCTGCAGAAATAAAGACAAAAACCACCTGTGATCAGACACAGCTCTTTCCTGAGAGGAGAAAAAGCCAGGAAATGAGATGCTGTTAAATAAGCAGACAAATTAGCATTTTCTATTGATTGCCAGATTTATTTCCCTTTTCAGATTTTTTTTTTTAAATTTATTTTGTGTGTGTATTTGTGTCTGCAGCAGCCCTGAAAGCCAAACCCACGAAATCCTCTGTTCTCATCTGGAATGAACAAATCCTGATGCAATTCTCTGCTCCCTTACATAAAACCCTTCAAGACTGTGCTGATGCCTGATTTCCTCTGTCCCTTTGACAACTAAAATTCATTTGGAGCACCCCACGAAAGCTTTTGCCTCGTGTCCTAAAAAGCTTCAAGGGAGCTTCTTTTGGAAGGAGCTGGGTGCAAATAATGCAAATTTAAGCCGAAACCTTTTGTAGAACTTTCAGAACTTTTGTGGAACTTTGTTTCCCCAGCACAGGGGTTTCACCCCAGAGCAACTGGGAAAAAAACCACGTCTTCACCTGGCCCTAAATAAACTTTGAGGGTTGCTGATGTGCCCACATCTGGAGACAAACGGGGGTCCTCAGACAACGGGACTGTGTGTGTAGGGATTATTTCCGAGGAAACCTCACTAACCTCTTTGCTTTTCCACTCCAGCTTCCCCCTTCCCAGAGGACTTCTCCATTCTAACCACTGTAAAAGCGAAGAAAGGAGGTCAGTCCTTCTTGATCTCAATTTACAATGAGCAAGGGATCCAGCAAATTGGTGTGGAGTTGGGTAGATCTCCTGTATTCCTGTATGAAGACCATACAGGAAAGCCAGGCCCAGAAGACTATCCTCTCTTTAGAGGCATTAACCTAGCAGATGGCAAGTAAGTGACATTTTGTGCACCAAGGAAAAAAAACAAACCAAAAACCCAAAAACCAATTCATTGTTTGTATCCGTGCCAGCATGTTGTATAAAATCGGAATCGTGCCTGTAGAGGTGTATTTGCACAGCCCTGGCTGCTGACAGGTGCCCCCAGTCTGTCGTTTTGGCCTTTGGGGAATTCATTTGACATCTGTAAGAGTTGTAAATGAGCAGTCAAGTGCCGCTGTCTGGTACTCGTGGGGAGAGGAACGTTGATTTTGCTGTGGGGAAAAAAAAAAAAATAAAAATCAGTTTGTCTCGCAAAATCCACGCTGAGGCTGGTGCAGGGTTTAAAAAGAGGGTGGAAAAGGGGAGTAAATAATGTGGTTTTATCTTGCTGAAGCCAGAGCTGGCCCTCTCCTGCTTGGTTTGGAGGGATGAGAGCTGTCAATCAGCATTTCTCCTGCCAGCCAAGCCTTTAGGCTCTACCCGGGGGAGGATTTCCTTCGCAGAACATCAATTCCCCAAAGTTCTTTTTTTTTTCGGTTTTATTTTTTTAAACACAATCATTGCCTCATCCCTCAAAGCTCAGGGCTGTGCCTGACACGTCTGTGGGCCGTGTTCTCGCAGGTGGCACCGAGTGGCTCTGAGTGTGCAGAAGAAAAACGTCACCTTGGTGCTGGACTGCAAAAAGAAAATCACCAAGTTCCTGGACCGGAGCGAGCATCCCATCATCGACGTCAACGGCATCATCGTCTTCGGCACCAGGATTTTGGATGAGGAGGTCTTTGAGGTGAGCCATGGCAAGGAGCAGCTCTGCAGGTGCTCCGTGGGGAGGATGAGACATTTCCATCTCGTTTTTGAAATCTTTTTGTTGGGTTTCTTTGTGTAATAGAACGCAGCTGTAATAGAATTAGAGATTTTTTGAGTTTTCGTTTCGAAGGTTTTTTGTCGCGATGGTGAAAATTTGGTGGAGTGAGCTCCTCTGGTTTCAAGGTTTTCAGGCCCTGGCTGGGGGGCTCTAGACCATCTCCTCAGTGGGATTTTGTAGCTCTTGGCACACCTAAACTGGGAAGGGCTCACAATTTTTCATTCTAGGGCTGCAGGGGCAGTGAAGGAAGGCTCAGGGAAGCAGCTCAAGGCCCAGTTCACCCTGGGGCTGCAGGAATTTGCTCTTTTTCCACTCATTGGCCACGGATTCTTGGTTCTTTTGCTCCATGACGAGAGGGGGCTCTCCCTGAGAGCTCGCTTGGCTTGGTTGTCACCTCCCACACTCTTTGCCTCCGAAGGCAAAGCGAATTCCTGAGGGGTGGGATGTGTCCGTGAGCTCCTGTGAAGGAAGCAGAGAGGCAGAGCATTATTTATAGACAAGCTACAGATGGGAGAAGCTTTTTTTTCCCCCCCAGAGTTCAGCAGTTTGTTTAATGTCTGCATTTCCCTGGCAAAATCAACTTCTGCAGTGCTCTGCTGCACTTGTGAGGCTTTCCTGGGGATGAGAATCCCCTTCCTGATCTTCCTTGGGAGCTGGAATTGCTCCCTAAAACCAGCACAAGTGCAGTGGGGTGTAAACCAAGCCCTACTGATCCCTCTAGCTCCTTATTTTTACGGAATTTATTTAGAAGAAGAGCTGGATCTCCTGGGCCTCCCCAGCCCAGCAAAGGGATGGGGAATATCTCCCATCCCTGGCTAATTAGAGCCAGAGCAAAGCCAGTTCTTGCCTGCATTTTGCTGTCACTCCGAGGGAAAGTTCCAGTCTGTTTAATATTACCAACATCTGGGAGCTGGTCTGCTGTAAACAGAGCAGGAACGCCTGGGCTGAGCTCATCTGCCAAAATCCCAGTTCCAGAGCAGGGCCTGGGTATCCAAACTGTATTAAATTAACAGACCTTCCCTGGGAAGTGGAACAATTCAAATGGAAAGGAAAAGCTGGGTTTAACGGGCACTGGAGTGTCTTTCACAAGAGCTGGACGTTCTGCCAAATATTTCAGCGCTGGATGGACGCTGTGTTTTGACTTGTCACAGAGGAGTTGTGAGTTCTCCCCCAGCTCAGGTCCAGTGGACCCTCTGGAAGGACGTGGTGTCACATCCAGGTGAAAAACCTGCACTTTTAGTCTGTAAAACACCAGGATTTCCAGAGCTGCCCCTGGGAGCTGGGGCGTTCCCAGGTGGCTTTTAGGGCTCACCTGACTTTGGGACAGCTGATTCCTCTGCCAGAGAGGGAATTTTGAATCTTTGGGACAGCTGATTTTTCTGCCAGAGAGGGAATTTTGAATCCAAAATTCTGGGTTCTCCCTGCTCCTCTTTTAGCCCTTTTCCGTGGCCATGGCTCCCTGGCTGAAAAGACTTCAAACCCCGAGGGGCTGTGGGATTTCCTCGGTTTTGGGGTCCAAGGAGCCTCTTGCCTGTTCTGGATGTGAGCTGCAGATCACAAATCTTGCTGGCACTTCTGAGAAATGGATAATGAGAAAATACTTTTTTTTTTTTTTTTTTTTTTTTTTTTTACACACAGATATTACACAAGACGGATACAAACCCCCTCCAGTTCTGATATTTATCTTTTTGGGGTTTTTCAGTCACCTCCTCACACAGCACTGAAGCCACCAGCAGCTTTAACTGGGGTGGAAGAAGTTGTTGTTTTTTTTTTCTGAAGGCAGTGGACTAGAACCTAATTTCCTTCATATCTCAGCAACTCCATTTCCTTTGGCTCCTCCTTTCTCCTTTCTGCAAGGCTGAGCAGAAACTGTGCAGGCTCAGAACAATGGGCACAGGGTGGAAGCTGCTCCATTCCTGGAAAGTTGAGGATTTCTGGAGGGAAAAAAAAAAAAGCAGGAGATGAAGCTGCTGCTGTCCCAGGGGCTCCCATTCTGCAAAGCCCAGCTAAGGAGGTGTTCTACTTTGGCCTGGCTCTGACGTGTTTGTCACTTTTGGTGGAAATTAAAATCACCCACTGAGGTGGGAGCGGGATTGGAGACAGCTCTGGGGTTGGCTCAGTGTCTGCACAAGAGCAGTGGGAATTCATATCCTCCTTGGCAGGACTAAAATCAAACCGACCCCAAAAGTTGTGGGTTTTTTTTTGTTGTTTTGGGAGTTGTGATTATTGAAAGGTTTGGGGGTTGTGAGGGGAGCAGCTCGAGAACCAAGATGGGAACTTCCTCACTCAAATTCTACTAAAAAAAAAAAAACAAACCCAAATAAACCTCTTTAAAAAAGCCTGGCAGGGAGAAGGTTAGAGGAGTTTCAAAACATTTCTCTAGCAAAACATTTCTTCCAGTGGAAAAACGACTTCCTCTCATTAAAATTCAATTAGCTGGGAGTCTCTGAGGGTCTCTGTAGCAGCACTGGGCAGGGTTGACAAGGGGCCAAGCCCCAGTTCAGGTTGTACAAGTCGAATTTTGTTGTTCAAAACAAGAGTTTAGGAAGGACAGGATGGGTTCTTGGAGGTCTGGGAGGTTTCAAGCTGTGTCTGAGGGGATGAGACTGCAAAAGGGGTTGCTTTTTTTTTTTTGCAGGGAGAGAGGGAAGGACAAAAATCCAGCCCCTGGTTGGGGATAAACTTCCTCTGCTGCAGTCAGAGGTGTTCCTGTGGTGCAGCAGCACTGGCGGAAGTCGAGACATTTGATTGTGTCTCAGTTTTACAGGGGAAAAAACTGCTCCTCTTCATTTGCTTTTCTTTAAATATAAACTAGAACCCAAGTCCTGGTGGTTTGGTGTAGGAATAGACCGAGGGGAAAGCTTGGGAAAGGCTTTTTTAATGGGAAAAAACCCCAAAATCTTCATCCTGAAGCACAGAGAGATTTCCCAAACCATCCTGGTGATGCCCATTTTGTGCCCACGGTCTGTCACAGGAGTCACCTGGATGCCAGCAGGGAACGGGGTGACCCCAAAACCCACAGCTGGGAGATCTTGGTGTGAGGAAATTGCTGCCTAAAGTCTGTGGGGGGAAATATTTCCACCCCTGGGCTGAGTTAAACCCCTCTGTGGGGTGTGCTGAGGCATCTCAGGGAAGAAGTTCAATAGAAATTTGGTTTCTGCAGATCCCAGCCGCGGTTGTTTGCTCTGGGTTACTCCAGTGATGGTAAAATGAGCTTTGTTCAGACCTTGCTGTTTCCTTTTCCTGCTGGATTTCCCATTTTGTCTCCTGATTTGCCCGTCAGGGACTTTTTGTGTGTTCATAAAAGCCTCATACAGCCCCTGGCTCCAGAGCTGGAGTTGGCACCATTAAACTGTGCTGTGGACATGGGTAAAAAAATTGAGTGAGTTTTGGCAAAATCGCTGAGGACAGCTTAGGAACGAGTGGCTGCTTTTGCTGCCAATTATTTTTGGTCCATCTGTGTAAAATTTTGCAGCCTTGTCCCACAAGTGAAGTGGGGTTTTGACCCTCTTGGTTTTGCAGCACTGCCTGGAGTGGCTGAACTGACTTTTCCCACGTGTGGAAAAGCTCAGGGACATGAATATATCTCTTTTTAAAGTCACTTTTGGCTCCTTTTGAAGACCAGAGGAGTTAATTTTGTGCAGCTGAGTGCCATAACCGTGTCTCAGTGGTGTTGTTGGTGCTGTAAAACCCAAATAAAAGTGGATCCCTCTGATCTCAGCACCTGTGGCCAGGAGGGGCTGACAAAAATCCTGCCAAAGCCTGTCCTGGGATGAGACACAGCACCCTGGAGGGTGCTGAAAGATGCTTCTTTTGATTCCCTCTCCTCTTTTGTGATTTTTTTTTATTTTGTTTGTTTTTCTGAAGACCAGAGGTGAAATCAAGCCATCAGAAATGGAGGGAAAAAGCAATTTGGGATGAGCCAGAGAGGCCGGGCAGGGAGCCAGAGGTGCTCTTAGGGCTGCTGAGAGCTCCAAGGCAGCACAGGACAAAGCAGGACAGACACAGCCCAGACACTGGGGCCCTCCAGGTGCTCCCGGGGTTGAAATGTCACCTCTCTTTTCATCTTGGGCCTTGTTTACACTTAAACAAAACAAAAAAACCCCAACAAAACAATTATCCCTGTGCTTGATAATCCCAGATTTCATTTCACTCCCGTCACGGCTTTCTCCTTCTCTCTGCTCTGTGTGTTTTCATCTCTGGGAAAATGCTCTCATTTTCAAAGTCCTGCAGGTTATTTCACTCTCAGCTCATAAGGCTGCATCAAAAGCTTTTGCTTTAGTGGAAGGGGGTAGGAATAAAAGGACGTTTTTGTAGGTGTGTGTGCGTTTTGTGGCGGGTTTTTTTGGCTGGTTTTGGGGATGGAGAAGTTTCAGAGCCTCGTGTTGCAGGCAAACACAGCAAACAGCTCTGTGGTCTCCAGGAGGGGATTTATTCTCTCTCTTCTCTCAGGGCTGATGTGCTGGGCTGCAGTGAACTTGGAGAAATTGGTGGTAATTTAAGTAAGACTTTCTCAGCTCTCAGACAAACGATGCGAGCCTCAAGTCTAAATCCACCTCTAACTCACATTTAGCCCCAAATTTTGCCCCAGCAGCTCTGTCTGGGCTGCTCCTGGTGGCAGGAGGCTCTTGTACAACCATCAGCAGCGGTGCCTGAAGGTGTGGGGGAACATTTTTGATAGAGGGAGAAGTAGAAATTCCCTGATTCAGAAGGAATTTCTTCATGGAAATGAGGGTCAGCCCTGGGGAGGGGCTGCCCAGGGAGGTTTGGAGTCCCCATCCCAAAAAACCACCTGGAAGTGACACTCAGGGTTTGGGACAAGGTGGGGATCAGACACAGCTTAGACTCGATCTTGGAGCCTTTTCCCACCTAAACAATCCTGGGATTTTGTGCTCTTCTAACCAGCAGCATGCCCACAGGGCTGGAGCCAGCACATCCTGCAAGATCTGAGCTCAACCCTGAGCTCAGGAAGGAGCGGGAAAAAGCCCAGATTTACAAACATTTTCTGTCAAACTTGAAAAAAAAACACCCCAAAACCCCATTTTAAAAAAACAGAGTCTTTTTGACTACCCTGGACTTGTCTGTCAGGGTGCACCACGGCTCCAGGTTCCCATTTCTTTCCCCCTGCCTTGGCAGGCTGCTGGAAGCAGGTAATTTACAGAGCTGGCTGCCTGCTCTGCCGGCCCTGCCAAATCTGATTTCACCTCCTTTGCTGCGCGGCCTTTCAGGGGAGCACAAGGAGGGGATGTTTTACACCACCACCATATACCACGGCGTGAGAGGATGGAAAATAAAACCTCCTGAGCCAGCATTTAGGGATCTTTATTGAAGATGTCTGTAGCTTTCCCCAGTCTCCTAATAATTCTCCGTTTGCTCCCTGGTTTTCTCGTCATTCCTTCTGCTTCGCCTCTTTTATTTTTTTTTCTTAATTTTTTTTTTTCCTTTTTTTTTTTTTTTTTCCAAAGGACCCTCTTTCAAATGGTGCACTCGAGACATATGGATTAAATCACAGCTCTGAGCTCTTCCAGGAGAGCAGTGCTGCCTAGAAAATGTCTGCAATTATTGAGGATTATGCCTCTGGATGGGTTTGCAATTAACGGGGAGGTTTTTTTAGTGCCGGAGTCCAAGCAGATGCAGATCTGATCAAAAAAGGTGAAATTCGGCCCCGTTTGGCAACACCTCAGCCCCAGCATCACCTTACACAGGTGCCCAGGGACGTCATCTGGTTTTATCAGGCAGGGAGCAGCAGCACCTGGGCCAAAATAAGAATTGCAAACCAGCTTGTAAAAGTGACTCTGTGCTTTCATTTCCAGCCTGAGCTGGCGCTGCCTCCCCTGACCCCTCCGTGCCAGGTGCCAGCCAGGAAAGCGAGAGCCTGGCTGCAAACATCAGCTGGATTGTTTGCACACACTCTGCTGAAACTCTTGTTTTCCATTTCACTCGCTGGGTAATTGCAGGTTCAGCCATCTGGCCTGCGCTCAGGCTCGGTGACTGGGGCAGCCTCGTTAGTCATGATCACAAAATGCATTTTATTTTTTTATTTTTTTGAGGTTTGGGGATTTTTTTTTTTGTGGTTTTGTTTTGTTCTTTGGTTGGTTTTTCCACAGATCGTTTTTTCTCTTTTTTTCTTTCTTTTTTTTTTTTTTTTTCTCTTTTGGTTTGGTCAGTGGTAAATTCCATTTCACAAACTGTCAAAGCCACTGCCTTGGCATGTGTGGGTAATTAGTGCAGTTTTTGCTGCTATCGAATGCCTGCGGGCCTCTGATAGCTTACAAAGCACTTTATTGTTCAAACAGATCATAAAAGTGCTTTTATTGATGTTTGAAAGCCTCCTGCAGCCCATCATTTATCTTCCCCGAGTGCCAAGTGAAACATCAGCCTGAGGACGCTGCGTGGTCTTAGAGTTTGTCCACGTTCAAGGGTTTTAGGAGGTGCCTCCATCACCACCAGGGGTGGAAAAGATGAATTTTTAAATGAATTCCATAATTTAAATGAGTTTCCGACCCAAACCAGTCTGGAATTCCATAATTTAGGCAGTTCTTGGCTCAGGCTGGCACCATTGAGGGTTTTGTTGGGAAATGCTGAGGAAATGGGGCACTTAAGCCTGAAAATCCAGGATTAATGCCCTCAGGGAATTCCTGGTGGAGGACGTGGATGCTCATCCCTGGAACCACTGATGTCCATGTCCTGCTGCTCCTGGTCACTGTAGCTGGGATGTGCCAGTGGAAAATCAGCCCTTTTTTTTGGATATTATTCCTCAGAGAAGCAGTTTGTAGCCGGGAGGTCGGGTACCAGGGGCTCCCGCAGGGCAGCTGGTTTGGAGGAGCCTTTTCCAAAGGGAAATGCTGAGGGAAAATCGGGATTTGCCATGGTCAGAGGTGCTGTAGGACCCTCCATCCCTGCTGGCAGGAGGGGACAGGCAGCTGCTGTCCCCTTTCCCTGGCCTGGGGCAAAAAAAGAAAAAATCAGAGGAAAACTGAGCAATGTCTGGGAAGCCAAACTCATCCTTCAGAGCAATTTCCATCCCCTCCAGGGACTCTGTGGGATTTGGGGAGCCGTGTCTGGCTGTTCCTGACATCCCCCTGGCAGAATTCTGTGTTTCAGTGCTGGCAGGCAGCAGCCCTGAGCTCGTTTGGGGTGATGGATGCTCAGAGGTGCAGGGTCATTACTCTTCCAGCTCTGGCTCCATTTGGAATTTGTTTCCCCCCTCCTCTTCTCCTCGGATGGGAGGATGAATTTCTTCCATGGAAAGTCTGAGGAGCAGGAGGCTGATGGCTGAGCCCAGACAGGCTGATGTAATGCTGGAAAGCTGCTGCTCTCTGCAGTGACATCATCCTGGTGTGGACACGGGGAGCTGCGATGGAGTTTCGGGGGCAGGAAAAGCACCACGAAGGGATTTGGGAAGGAACAGAGAATGGATGTGTTTGGGAAAGGTGATTTTCCTCAGCTTGAGCAGCGGGGGAAAGCCAAATCCTTGTGCTTTTGGGGGAGAAGTTTCCAGCTGAACGTTTTTGGCAGCATCGCTGAGCAAGATGGAAAAGGGATTTTTGGGAGCAGAACGTGACAGGGAGCCCTGGCCCAAACCAGGGCATGTTCCCCTTCCCTGCTCCCTGAGGAACCTCTTTCTACTTGGGAGGTTATTCACCAATTAGTCCTCTTTGCATAAAAGTTAATTTTTTTTTTCCCAGCAGAAGCCTGTAAATAAGAAAAAAATCCTTTTCTATTGACAAAACTGTGGGTGGGTTTGGATGGATGGATCTGTAAAGGCTCATCTGAGCCAAACCCCAGGAGCTGGAGGAAGAGGAGGATGAGGCTGCTCAGGGTTTGTGTCCCTGTCAACCTGCTGGTGCTCAAGCTGCCACTTCTCTGCAATCCCCATCTTTTATTTGGCTGTTTTCCTGCCTTTTGCCACTTCTCTGAGGGAGGTTTTCCTGCACCAGGACAGAGCAAAAAAACCCTTCCCAACCTAAAATCCTCTGGGTTGACTCCGTGTTCACCCCCTTCCCTCGTCACTCGGGCCCGAACAAATGAAACACATGTTCCTCACACATGCTGAGGTCTTTCTATTCCCCCTTTTTTTTATTCTTTTGGCTTTTTGGAGGCTGTCTGGGCTGCCTGCCAAAACCCAGAGGAAAATCCAAGCCCACTCCAGACATCCCCAGCGTGCAGGTGTAGTCCTCACCCTGACACGGGGCTGAAATGGAAATGTTCCCAATGAACACATTCCCTCCTCCGGGATGGGAGCTGGAAGAGAGGGATTCCTAATGATTTCTGCAGAAGGTTGGATGGGGATTGGGGTGTCAGGGAGTTTTCTATCCCCTGCAAGAACATGGAAAAAATTAAAAAAAGCGCCCCTGACCGTTGTTCTGCACACACAGCCAGCGCTGGCTGGGGTTCAGCAGGTCAGAGCTGCTTGAGCAAACAGAGCTCTGGCCACTGCAGGGGAAAGTGTGGGGGAAATCAGGGCTGGAAGTCACTTTTGGGCGCCGTTCTCCGTGCAGGAATGGCTGCAAATACTTCAGGGTTCTCCTGAGGTTTTGATGTCTCACAGGAGCAAATTTATCTGCAGGTTTTGTTTGGTCTTTTCCCAGTTTGTTGCTCAGAGGGGTGAAATCTGAGGGTGAAATCCAGCTTGGAGATGCTCAGAATGGTAAAATCTGAGCTGGGGATACTCAGAACAGTGAGATTTGAGCTGGGGGTGCTCAGAACAGTGAAATCTGAGGGTGAAATCCAGGTTGGAGATGCTCAGAATGGTAAAATCTGGGCTGGGGGTGCTCAGAATGGTAAAATACAAACTCAGGGAATGCTCAGAATGGTGAAATCTGAGCTCTGGGATTGCTCAGCCTCCACTGCATCCAGTCCTGTTCCTCCACGAGTTTGCTTTGGAGAACTTCATTTCTGGGATGAATTTTCCACCCGATTTCAGGCCCCAGGGTGCACAAACCCAGCTCCCTTCCCTGGGTTGAGAATTTGGGGCAATAATTCATGGAACTGTGCAGGGTTTATACTTTAGAAAAATCACAGAATACCCTGAGCTGGAAAGACCAGCTTTCTCCAAAGATCATCCAACTCCAAGGCAAGGTTTTATTTTATTTTATTTTATTTTAGTGCTGAACTGGAGGTGGCAGACGTTGCACGGAATAAATGAAGCCCAAATCATTTTTTTTTCATGGACAAGTAATAAAAAAACCAACAGAAAGAAAATCCTTTGGGGTGTGAACATGAGCAAAGGGCACATTTTTAGTTTCCTGGAAAAAAGAGAGAGGGAGAGAGGTGTGTGGACGAGAGGTGTCACACTTCTGTTTGCACACCAGCTCAGCTTTCCACTCCCAGCTCTTTCCTGAGCAGCCAAATTTCCAGCAGTGGTGGGAATTAGCGACAGGAACCAGCACAAAGCCTCCTCCTGGGGTGGTCCCAGCAGGTCCCTGTTCCATGGCTGGGTGATTGTCGCCAGCCAGATGCAGGAAAATCCTTTTCCAACCAAAATTCGGTGTTCAGTTCAATTTTCTGAGTGTGTCAGCAGATCTCCCCGAGCCGAGGGGTGTAATCCCACTTCTATCCCCAGATAAATTTGGCAGCCAGCTCTATTTTCCCCCCATTGCCTTTAATCCATAAAAAAACCTGGATTCTGTGTTCACCTCCCAGGACAAAAAAAAACCCGTTCCAAGTGCTGATTAAAAGCCTCTGTGCACACAAAACCCCCTTGATCCTGAGCCACCTCGGTGTGCAGGAAAGCTCAGGGTGGATCTGGGGGGTGGAAATCCCGTCTGTGGGGCCGAGGAAATGGCAGCTCCACTTCCAGATTCATTTGGCTCTGGGGGAAAAACAAAAAAAAAATTACAAAAAGGAGTAAAAGCAAGTTTGGGGTATCTCAGGAGGCTCCAGGTGATGTGGGGTGGGAGCAGGAAGCTCTGATGTGCTCTGGGATCCTTTGGCACTGGGAGTGAGCCCAGGTGGAATTGGGTCATCTTTAAGGTCCCGTCCATCCCAATCCACTCTGAGGTCTCAGGAATTCTTTCCTGACCCTTCCCTTCCTGTCAGCTGCTCTTCCAGCCTCTCCTGTCCCCACCACCTTCCCCAAATCCTCTCCTTCCCTTGGCATCCCCGACCTCTGCTGTGGCCAGAGGTGGGGAACGAAACCCCCTGGATCTCTGGGATCAGCACCTCCCAGGCAGGCTCTGCAATCCATTTTTTTACACTAAAACCCCAGCCAGTGCCTCCACTTTGGCTCAGTGAGCTCTCAAACGAGTAACTCAATCCAAAAGCTTTGCTTCACTCCACATTTTCCACTGTGAGAGACCCCCCTCCTCACAATCCACCGGCTTATCCATCCTCCTGTGGGCAGCAGAATTCCTAATTTTTCCAGAGATGAAAGGGCAATAAATCAACCTGAAACCAGAGCCAGGGGACGGTGCAGAGGAGGGAGAAGACACAAAGGAGCAGCTTTGTGCTGTGCTGGTAACGAGGGGGGAATCTGTTTTTAAACCATCCCTGATGGTTCACACATATGTCATGGAGAAAGAACTCCTCCAGGAGTAAGCCAGGCCTCGGAGCTCGGGGTTATGGGCTGGTTTGGTTTGGTTTGGTTTGGTTTGGATTGGTTTGGATTGGTTTGGTTTGGTTTGGTTTGGTTTGGTTTGGTTTGGTTTGGAGGGAGAGGGGGAATTGGAAGGGTGTGAGCAGGGCCTGGGAGAGGTGGTGACATCAGGAGGGGGTGACATCAGGGAGATGGAGTTGGGAGCAGGAGTTTGGAGAGGAATGGTGAAGGAAATCCGGGATGAGGTCTGCAGGAGCAAAGTGGAGGCTGGGCAGGATTTGGGGTGGCCTGGAGGGGTTGGAGGCTGCGAGGAGAGCTCTGCGTTCTCCATGGAAAACCGGGATAACGGCACTGCCCAGGCTGGGGTGGGGACAGCAGCCAGGCTGGGGGCTGGCTGAGCCCTGCTGAGGGGATGTCACCTTCGTGGGGATGTCACATTTGTGGGGTTGTCACCTTTGTCAGGGATGTCACCATTGAAAGATTGTCACTTTTGTAAGGTCATCACCTTCGTGAGGGATGTCACCTTTGTGAGGGATGTCACATTTGTGAGGTTATCACTTTTATAAGGGAAGTCACTTTTGTAAGACTGCCACCTTTGTAAGGGATGTCACCATTGTGAGGTCGACACCTTTGTGAGGTTGTCACCTTAGTGAGATTGTCACCTAAGTGAGGTGATCACCTTTGTGAGGGATGTCACTTTTTTGAGGTCGTCACCTTTGTAAGGCTGTTACCTCTGTGAGGTTGTCACTTTTGTAAGATTGTCACCATTGCTGAGGATGTCACCTTTGTGACATTGTCACCTTTGTCAGGGATGTGACCTCTGTGAGGCTGTGACCTTTGTGAGGTTATCACCTTTGTGAGGTCATCACCTTTGTCAGAGATGTCACCTTTTTCAGGGATGTCACCTTTGTCAGGGATGTCACCTTTGTCAGGGATGTGACCTTTGTGAGGTCATCACCTTTGTGAGGTCATCACCTGTGTGACATTGTCACCTTTGTGAGGTCGTCACCTTTGTAAGGGATGTGACCTTTGTGACATTGTCACCTTTGTCAGGGACGTGACCTTTGTGAGGGGATCACCTTTGTCAGGGATGTCCCCCTGGACAGCAGGCCGTGCCCAGTGGTGGCACAGCCCGGGCTGGCCTACCTGTCTCTCCGAGAGCAGAGGAGGACACGGGGCCACGGGGCCTTGGGTTCCTTCCAGGGCTCCCTAATGAATGGGACAAGGAAAACAGAGAAAAATCCCTTTTTGAGCCTGGCCTGTGGAGCCTCGTTTGGGATATCCCACATACAAAACCAGGGGACCCTTTCAGGGCTGCTCCTGTCCCCATCCTGTCCCCATCCTGTCCCCATCCCGTCCCCATCCCTGCATTATTCAGTGCCAGTTCCAGGCTGGCACAGCAGGGCACACAATGCCAGCCATTCATTTGGCCCCATTCACTTCACACAGGCCCAGGCTGGGCTTTTGTGGGATTTTTCTTTCCCTTTTCATTTATTATTTTTTTTGAAATGTCCACGCTGGACGCCGAAGGTCAGGCTGACCCTCTGCTCCTTTATGTGAATGGCTCCCACAATGGGCAGGCCTGGTGATTTAATGCAGCTTTCCACAGGGTCTAAATGAGGGTGGTTTTTTTTTTTTGGGATGCTGTCCATGGGATTGAACCTTGCTTGGCACATGGGACACTGGGGGTGGCTCTCAGGGACAGCACCACTGTGTCACCCCGTCCCGTTGCTTTGTCCCTGCATGGAAATTTCTCTCCGTAACTGTCCTGATGAGGCTAAAATTGCAAAAATCCCATTTTTTAGGTGCTCCCTGAGTTATTCTGTGCAAGCAGATCCAGGCAAGCAAACGTTTTGAGCAAGGATAAAGAGATTTTTTTAAATTTTTTTTTTTTGGTGAATAGACTCATTTGCTGCTTCAGAAGCGTAATCTGACTTGATGCTTCAATTAGGGAACAAAACCACCCCGTGTGAATGTACCTGAGCCAAATCAGCTCCTGTTGGAAAATAATGGGAAGGAACTGCTGGAAAAACTGCTGCTGAGGTTTTTTGGGTTTTTTTCACACTGGTGGTTTTGGGAAAGCCCAGGAATAGAGAATAACTTAAAGAAAGGGTGAAAAAAACCTCTCATATTTGAATTCTGGAGAGGTATCTCAGGGATAGATTTAGGGGGTTTTGAGGGATTTCTTGCTATGAAGTCCCTCTCAGGGAGTGGGATTAATATTATAAACAGATGGAGGGCGCCTTGATTAAAAAAAAAAAAAAAACTCTAAAACTCACCTTTGAGCAGCTTTTCAGGGATTCCTTTCAGAGTTATCCTCTGGATTTCCAGTAGGAATTTCTCCTCTGGAGGGGGAGGAGGAGAAACCAGCTGTTGAGGGACCACACCACAAAAGTTTGGATGTCAAAGCAGCGACGGGCACAGCCCACGGTGATTGTGGGGCCTCTATTCCTGGGGCTGTAATTTGCCTGTCCAACGACACAAATGCTGATTTTGGAGGCACCAAATGAAGAGTTGGGAGGCAGAAATCACAGAGTGCCAGGCTGCTGCGTGACCACAGAGGAGAGGAAAAAAGAAAATAACTGCAAGGAGTGTTTGGAGGGGCAGGAAGGATCCCAAGTGTGTCGTGCAGATGGAACAGCCTCTGGAAAAGCTCGTCTGAGGTCACCTGGTGACACCTGGATCTGCTGACAGGAATCCACCAACCCTTGGGATCTGCTCTATCCCATAAAATCCCTCTGCAATCTGGCTGAGACCTGGACACTCTCCTTTCCCTCCTCCATCTGTCTTGGGGCTGGAAAATTGAGGAGAACGGGGGTTTTGGTTTTTTTTTTTTGGTTTTGGATTTTTTTTTCCATGGCTAGTGCAGAAAGGCAAAGAGAACCGCTCATTTTGTGGTGCCTCAGCTCCTCTTTTTCCAGCTGCTGTGGGAATTGGGAAGCTCAGAGATGCTCTGGGATCAGCCAGGCCTAGATTCCTTCTAATTTACGTCTCGTGGTTGCCTCAGCTTCTGGTGGGGACATGAAAGGGGTGGTGGGGACATGAAAGGGATGTTTGGTGCGTGCCTGGATGTGATCAGATGAGAGCTCACCACAGACAACACTCCGGGGTGATTTCTTTTCCTGAGCTGTCTGTTTCCATGACATTTATAGCAGCTGAATTATCCCTTCTGCCTGTCGCCAGGGGTTGAAATCAGCCATCAGATTGGGAGAATTATTGGGACAGATGGACACACCTTCGGCTGCACCCAGGGCTTGATTTTTGGGGGGCAAAAACAGCCCCAAAAATGCAGTGCTGTCCTAATGAATTCATAAAAGGAGAGAGTTTCCTCCTGGCTGGCTTTAATCCTTCAGGTGAAATCACTCCACCAGGTTTGTGAATATTTAAGGGTTGTAAGCACAGAGTGGTGGGTTGTTCCTTTGGGGAAGGTGTCTCCACTCTACCCCAGCTCTACTCCAAGCCTTTCCTCTGAGCAGGATCCTTGCAGGGAGAGATCCCGTCCTGCCTGAGCTCCTTGTGGGGGTTAAAAACGAGCTGGTTGGGACTGGAGGCCCCATCAGGGCCCCAAAGGAGGAGAGGTTTGCTAAAGACCCACCCCAGGTCTGACCCCAAAGTCCCCCATTTCCTGGGATGTGGTGTGGCTGTGCCAGGAGCACTCCAATCCTCCTTTCCTCTCCCAAACCTCCTTTCCTCTCCCAAACCTTTCCTCTCCTAAACCTCCTTTCCTCTCCCAAACCTGTCCTCTCCCAAACCTCCTTTCCTTTCCTAAACCTCCTTTCCTCTCTCAATCCTCCTTTCCTCTCCTTCCATCTCCTCTCAGGACCGAGTTTCCTCTTTCTACTCTGTGAAAAACGAGTTCTGCTCTTTTAGAAAAATTTATAAGCTTAATAAAAATTAAAAGTAGACAATTAGGAGACAGAAGAGCAAAAAATGGGCAGGGAGAGCAGCCAAAGGAAACGGGAGGGGTTTTTGCAGGAAGGGTTTTTACCTTTTTTTGTTGTTTTTTCCCCCTGAAACTGAAGGAACAGCTCACCCAGCAAACGAAGCCAGAGGAGTTATTTCTTCTAGTCAAGCCTGGTTTGTGGTGTGGGTTAATTAGATCCTAATTAGATCCAAATTAGAGCCAGTGCAAGGTTTCCAACCCAGAGAACCCTCTGGTGACTCAGCCCCACCTCCTGTCCTGCAGGAGGGACAGAAATCTTCCCCAATTACCCAGATCTGGGTGGTTTTCCCTCTCTCAGTGGAGGAGCTGGTTGAAGTCAGCACTGCCTGAGGTGTCCCAAGGACAAAAATCCAGCCTTAAAGACTCAGCTCAGGTCAGGGCATCGCTGAGATCCCTCAGGGTTATCAGCAGCTGCACGTGTGGACAGTCAGAAACCACCTCTGAGGAGTGACCCCACCGGGCAGCTGCAGCTTTAGAGAGAAAATATTCACCTCAGCGGGATGAAATTTGAACTAGGGTTTAATAAAACCCCATGCCTCAGGTTCCTGCCTCCTCACACGTGTTTCTGATCTGCTGGGTGGGGGGCTCAGAGCACACAGCTCAAAAAGACAACTTTAAAAACGCTCCTTTTGCAGATAGAAAACCTGACTCGGCTCTCGAGTTTCATTTTCCTATTGTGATGTTCTCTCTTTATTGGGGTGGGACTGTCAGGGGCTTCTTATTCCTTTCTTTGCCCTTTAAAAACCTGAACTGGGCCATTCTTTTTCCCCTCTTTGAAGAAGAGCTGCAGAAACCTCTCCTATTATTTTTTGCCTCTCCTATTATTTTTGCCTCTCTTATTATTTTTTGCCTCTCACATTATTTTCTGCCTCTCAAATGATGATTTTTGCCTGTGCTAGCACGGTGCTTGGCCAGGGTGGAGAGAAGGAGGGAATATAAAGCACCTTTTGTCCCAGCAGCCCCTCTCCCAGTCCACCCACCCTTCCAGACTGGGATTGCAGAAGCCATTCAAGCCCCATCCTGCTTCCCGTGGCCAGAACTGATTGTTTTTCACCCAAAAACAACCCAGGAGATAAACTGCGGTTTGTTCAACGGACATAAATATATAAAAATAGCCAAGCAGAGTGGCTGAGCAGGTTGTTGATTTAAGGATATCTCTGTCTGGGTGTTTTTAGCAGCTTGATTATTATTATTATTTTAAATTTATTAATTTTTTTTAAGGCACCTTGGCTGCCTTTTCCCTTTCCTGCAGTCTCCACTGGCTTGGCTGCTTTCCTCTGGCTGCACCTCCCCATCCCACAGGAGAGTTTGTGGGGTCGGTGAGGACACATGGAGACAAATCCAGCTTTAAGAAGGGCCTGGCTGAGCAGGGAAAGTGGAGTGGAAGTGAAACCCCAAATCTTGCCCATCTCTGCTCCCAAAGGGCTGCAGTGGCAGTGCCACCAGGCTCCCAGGGCTGATGTCAGGCAGGAGGAAAACCAGAAGCCACTGAATCATTTTTCCTCGGGGTGGGTCCTGCTCTCTGATGGAATTCCCTGCAGAAAACCACTAAAAACCCCACTTTTGGGAGCACACAGCCCGTGTCTGATGGGTTGGAGCCCCAGATGTGAGTCAGGGGACACAGCTGGACACGTCCCCTGGCTGGGAGGGACCTGCCTGGCCCAGGATGCAGGGACAGGGCATTCAAACCTCACTCCACTTCTTCCTGCTTGTCTTCCCTACCCAAAATCTCCTCATTTTCCACAGGAAATCCCAGCTATGGCTCTGTCCCCCTGTGCCAGGCTGGAGCAGCACAGCCCTGCTCAGGGATGCTGTGCCCTTCTCTTGCCTTTCCCAGCTTGGAAAACCTAAAAAAAACCCCACAAAACCCCTGGAGAAATGCACTGCTGGGATGGCCTTCAGTCAATATTTGTAGGTCTGCAGCTTTCTGTGCTCCTGCCAACACCCACCCCTGTCCTCTGAGCTGCCTCCAGGGTGCTTCTGCCGCCTGTCCCCAAAGCTCCTTGATCTTAATTCAATGACACCTTGCTAATTTGCCTGAGCTGAGGTTTTTCCCACTCCTTTTGGTAAATTTGGTAAAAAAAAAAGGACCAAGACTCCTTCTCCAAGGTCTGGGCACCGGCAGAGGGCTGGGGAAGGTGGATTGCCCGTGGGAGAAATGCTCCTTCCTGGCTCAGGGTGGGGATAACACAGTGCCCGGGTGTCTGTGTTGTGCAGACGGGCAGGGTCAGGCTGGGGAAGGGCAAATTCAGAGCCTGAAGCAGCCCCAGAGCTTTTGGGGACCTTCAGAGGGACAACTGGATGTTTCTCTGAAAGGATGGAGACATCAGGTGAAATGGCTGTGGAAGGGAAGGGAAGGGAAGGGAAGGGAAGGGAAGGGAAGGGAAGGGAAGGGAAGGGAAGGGAAGGGAAGGGAAGGGAAGGGAAGGGAAGGGAAGGGAAGGGAAGGGAAGGGAAGAAGTCAGGAGTTTGGCCTGGGCTCCTGCCCCACCATTGCCCATTTGAGCTCAGTCAGGATTTTCCACCTTTCCTGTTGTCCCCTGCAGGACACCTCTGCTCCCCACACGAGGAGCTGTGGGGCAGGAGGTGACACTGAGTGAGGGGACAGAGGGGGGACTCTGAGCTCTTAGAGGGGGCTGCAGAGAGCAAAGGGGTTTGGGGCTGTCAGGATTCGGTGAGAATTCCAGGGAAAGTGGCAGGAAAGAGATGAATGGGTTTGACAAACTTGGGGAGGGAAGAAAACCTTTCCCCATGGCAGGTGGGAGGGTGGCTGGGTGCTGCAGAGCCCTCACATGTAAATAACCCGTGCTGTGGGGTGTTGCCTTTGGGAATGAGCTCTGAGCTCACAAAAAAAGGACTCAGGCATCAGCTCTGGCCCCTCAGCTGCTCAGAGGGTGCCGGGGGTTGTGCCTGGCAGAGAGTGTTTGCTTTAGGGCAGGGGTTATTGACTCTGGGGGTTATCTGGGATTGGGAAGTACCCACCTGGAAATGAACCTTGTGTTGGTTGCTGCCTCCTGCCCTGCCACGGAGTCCTTGACTGGTGTTTGGGTGTTGGCAGAGCGACAGCTCCTTCAGGAGAGCTTTCCAGAATTAGCAAAGCCATCTGGCTTTTGTTCTCCTTGTCCTTCCCTTCCAGTGAGGAGTCCTGGCTGAAACTGCTCCACAGTTGGATTTGGGGCAGCACACAGACAGACCTAAAGTGTCCTGTGGGCTCTGCAAGCAGCCCTTTGCTCCAAAAAACCTCTTAATTTTAAGGCACGAGTCTTGATTTAATTTTAAACAACAGCCACGAGGCTGCTGAGCCAAGATCCAGCAGTGATGGGTGGAAAAAACAGGATTTGGTCTGTGTTGGGGCAGGGCTGGGTGTTGGGGACAGCGTGGGGAAGTGCCAGGGTTCAGGGAGGGGACAAGGAGGGGACCACACTTCCCCTGCCCTGTTCCCTCCAACCCAGCAGCCAGGAGGAGCAGCGAGGTCCTGGATCCTCACACGATGGGAAATTGCCTTCCTCCCTGGGACTGTAACACAGAGAGGTTGAGAAATTACCAGAGAGGTTAATCACCACCGAGCCAGAGGGCTGCTTTTCCTCTGGCTGCTGTGGTCAGGGGAAGAGGCTCGTGGGCTGTGAAAATTGCTGTGTTTGTGTTGTGTGTCAGGGATGCTCCTGGCTGATCTGGGGCTGAGGGGTTTCTTGGGCTCCCCACGCAGAGATGTAGTGAAAAAGAGAAAATTTCCCCCAGCCCTCGAGAGGGTTTGGAGCCACGTTTAGCTCTGGTGATGCTTCTCCCCCTACTCTGCTTAATTAAACCTGGTTTTTATCCAAAGAGGGCTGGGCAGAGGCTCCCCTCGGAGCTCCCAAAACAGCAGGAGCTGTTCCTGTGCTAACCCCAGAGCAGAGCAGCCCCGTCCAAGCCTGCAGCCCCTCTGAGCTGAGGGGACACAAACACCAAGCTGGACTCAGCCAAACCACCAGGAATTCATAGCTGAGTCACGGCTGTGTACGAGTCAAGCCTTTTATTTATATATATATATATATATTTAATTTATTATTATTTAGCCAAACTTTCAACAATTTGTCCTCCCAACAGCTCTGAGAGCTCAAAGGAGGCTCTCAGACACCAGCTGCTCTGTCTGGTGGGGTCACTGCTGTCCCTGGCTGGCCAGGGGAGGGCTCAGGACATGGGGACAGGGACAGGGGCGTTGGGGAGGCTTTGTTTGACCCCGTTGCTGCAGGTTTGTTGTTTTTCTGTGTTTAAAGGAGAGACTCTGGGATGCTCTGAGCACCTCCAGCACCTCTGATAAACCCCTCTGGGGTTTTATGTAGCAGAACTGGGGCCGTGGTGGCTCCTGGGCCCCTCTTTGCTGATGTCCCCAACGCCAGGCTGGAGCTGTGTCCCCAGCAGTGAGACTCCACGGGAGGTGCTGGTGACAGGATTTATCAAATGGAACATCTCAGGGCTGCCAGGCTGGCTCCAAGACAGGGATTAGGGGGTTTGGAGGCTGAGCTTCCACTTCATCCCAGAGCTGCACTGAACCCCTGCCCCTCCTCAGCCTCTGACTGGGTTTGGGGCTGTGGAGCCAGGGAGTTTGTCAGGATAAATCTCAGTGATTCCCAAGAATTGTGAAGATTTGATGTGTACCATTGTTCACCCTGGGCCCGTGTTCAGCCAGTTTAAATGCAGCAGTTTCCAAAAGAACACCCAGCAGGGTTTTACTCTTTGAGATGCTGAACCTCAGACTTTTGGGGTGATGCTCTAACCCGAGTCCAGTTAATGATCACTGAAAAAATCCCAGGATTTAGGGAGCTGCTGCCAGTGCCAGATGAAGTCACTCTCATCCTCCTCTCCAGCTGGTTTTTTGTTTTTTATTTTCATTGAACCACAACGACTCCTTCTAGTTCCTGAAGCTGATGTCATTGGAAGTGATGGGACATTTTTTTACACGCATATAGAATAAGTGTTAAAAAATGCTCCAGAAAGAGCTTTTCCAGCCTTGTCTGGGAGCTGGCTGGGGAGTTGAGTTAAACTGGCTTTGATGGAACTTAATCCATAAAGCAAATGAGTCATCAGGCATAAATGGCTTTACCATAAATGTCAGGCAGATCCTTACTGGTCCTGACAGTTAGCACTTCCATCTGTCTGCCGGAGCAGATGAAACCCTCACAGCCCTGCTCAGAAATGTCCTGCCTCTTCCTCTTCACCAGAAGTTTGAGGGATAAAGGCCAAAATGTGATTTATTCCCTTTCTTTAAGCGCTGCCTCTCCTAATGTATGAAATCGTGGTTATTTGCAGGCAAAATACAAGTCGGCTTTTTTTATTCTCTGCTTCAATATTTTTGGTTAAACCAGTAAAATCACAACTGAGCTCAGCCTCTGGTTGCTCCCAGTTGCTGCAGAACTTCTTGAACCTTGTGCCCGACTCGTTGCCAGGCCAAAAAAGAGCTTCACCCACCGTGTGGGTGGCTGGAGGATGCTGCTGGCGACTCCTACAAAGCACCACCAGAATGTTTCTGTCTTGCTCCCTGACTGAAACAACTCCTTAATTGAAAACAAGTCTTGGATTTCCCTGGTCAGGTCTCTAAACCATTCAATTGGTGCGTTTTTAAGTTGTCTCTCTTGGAAAACCCTGTCCCTCACAGCGCGTGTGGATTAACGGGATGGGCGCTGCAAAACCCCAACTGAGAACGGGAATTTTGGGGCGGTTTGTGACCAAAACAGGGAAACAAATGGACACTTGAGGGAGGAATGGGAGCAGGGCTGGCTCCCCTTTTGCCAGCCACGATCCCTGGGCACAATTTATTAGCAACAACACACTCGACAGGACACAAAAGGCTCCCGAACCTCCTAGCGGCGGGGCTTGCTCTATTTAAAGTGGGTTTTTAAATCACAGAAAGGGGCTCTTGACAGCAGAGCTTTGTGCAGCTTTTGTGAGGTGCAGATAGTGGGGCTTTTTTTTTTTTTTTTTTTTTTTTTCCTTTTCACTGCAGGCTAAATTAGCCCATTTTATTGTTTGGCGCTGAGGGATGAAGTCAATTGACTGGGAATCTTGCTAACAAGGTTTTTTGTTTTTTTTTTTTTTACTCCTGTCTGCTTTATTACAAGTGTTTAGCACGGGGGATCCCCCAGCTTGATGGGAATGAAACAAAGATGAATGGGCTGAGCTCTGCTCCTTCCTTCTCCCCTGATCTGCTCAGCCCCTGGCTCTGCGCTGGGGGCTTGGGTGTCCTTGTAGGACACGAAAGAGAGAGGAGAAACTGCAAATATTTCAGAAGGCAAAGAGCATTTATTGTCTTAATTTATTATTTAGAGGAATTTATTGTCTAGTTCTTAGATAAATAAATAAGGAACACCCTTATCTCTTATGAGGTGTTCCCATGCAGATTTTAAATGGTTGGTGAGTAGGAATTGGTGGATTGGAATAGGAATTAAAAGGATTGGGGAATTGGAGCGACACCTCTCTGATCCCTTTGGTTAAACCAGAGGAACAGCAAAATTCACCTGGAGAAAGGCTGTTTTGAGAAAGGGATTATTTCAAAATCGTTTATTATTAATTCAAAATCAATTATTTCAAAATCAATTTTTTTTTTTTTTAAATTTGTTTGCCAAGATGGTTTTGAGAAGAAGCTTTCTGGAGAAATTTTTTTTTTTTCCCTTGGAGAAAAAAGTCAGCAGCTGCCAGGAGGCTAAAATTATTTTTAGATTTCGAAATTTCAGGCCCACACTTGGGTGCTCCCTGGGGCTTTCGCTCGTTCCAAATCGGGGAGTTTTGGTTCTCCTGGATTTTTGCAGGATACAAGACAAGGATGAGCTTTGGGCAGGGTGGTTGATTGGGTTTGAAGAGGAAAGGGCAAACAGGAGCCTGTGGTGATGCTGCTGGAGCGTGGAGAGCTCTGACGGAGCCATCTGATGCTCTTCCCTGGCGCTGCCCTCATCCCAAATTTATTCAGTTACGCACTGATTTCCCCAAGTTCCTGACCCAGAATGAGCAGGAAGCTCCCCCTGCTCGGCCTCCTCCTCTCCCTCAGCACAAACTGTGGGGCCCACGCTGCCCTTTGGTGCCTTCACTCTTCTGCTCCGGCTCCAGGGATTTGCAGATGGTTTGTTTGGTTTTTTGGGGCTTTTTTTGCCCCTCAATATTCTCCAAGGCTGACGATGCCCAAGCTCCTGCAGGGTGGGATCAAGGTTTTCTCCCCGTGCACAGCTCGGGAGCTGCCATCAGCTGAGGCTAAAAACAACCCCAGCTTTAGCAAATTCTCTTCTGCTTAACCTTTGGCACTGTGTTTAGCCAAGATGCCTTTCCTTGCTTTATCTGCTCCTTGAGGAAACGCAGTTCCAGCCCTGGTCACTTATGGGATGCAGCCTATCAGCTCCCCACGAGGTGTAAATCCAACCTTATCAGGGAGAAAAAGCTTTTTCAGCCTCCCCTGCCTCTTGGAGACGAGTCCCAGGTCTGCTTTGGGGCTGGTTTCTTTCAGCTTATCCCAACAATGCCGGGCACTTCCCATCTTCCCATGGACAACGGGGAAAAGCTTTAAGCACCTGAGGGAGAGGAGGACACAAATGGCTCAGCTGAGGTGTCAGCGAGGGGTGGCCAAGGTCCTGTGGGTAGAAATAGCAGCTGGAAGGGTTTTCACACATTGAATTTCATGTTTTCTTGGCCGGGTTGAGTGTTCCCTGCTGGAGGGAATTCCAAAGGGACAGGTTTGGAGCTCCGGAGTGCCTTTGGAGACTTTGGAGACGGTGATGTCATTGATGGCCTGAGTAACCCCAGGACACCCCCAGGACCCCTGCCCAGCGCTGGGGGATGTCCTGGAGGTCCCACCATGGCCCAGTTCCCCCGTGGGTGCCATGGGCAGAGCTGCTCGGAAAAGGGAAATGCTCCACGAGGTGAAAAAACTTGGAATTTTTTATTTTCCCAATACTCTAAGCCTAGTTTTGGTGGTTACATTGCAAAAGAAAAAGCTGGAATAGTAATGGCGAGACTGGGTTTATATTAAAAAAAAAAAAAAAAAAAAAAAAGGAAGAAAAAAAAGAAAAAGGAAAGGGAAGGAAAGATGTTTCTCGTTTTAAAAGTGGAAAATTGAAACCCACTCTGCAGACGTCTCTGTGAATTTTGTAAAGGTTATTCACTGGAAACAATGACTAACGAGCTCCAGTGAATGCTCCTTGAAGGGTGACTGGGGTAGGTCTGAGAGGTGCCCAGATGTTCATGAGCTGCTGCAGGGAGGGAAGTGACAACCTGGGAATGCAGGAGGGAGCTCCAGGCAGCTCTGAGCTGCTCCTTCCCCCAATGCTGATGTGTCCAGACCTCCTGGCAACCTCCTTTCCCAGTGGATCTCTGCCCAAAATATGAACAGCATTCCCTTTTTTTGGGGGGGAGTCAGTGGGACATGTCCATGATCCGGCAACACCAAGGCAGATTTGGCCCACAATTTCAAAAATATCCTTTTCCACAGGGCTGTTTGCCAGTCTGGCCAGGCTCCCTTTGGAGCTTCTGGTTCCTATTACTGCCCAAATCATCCTCCCAGTTTTGCTCCTGCTTTTCCCCCTGATGCTTTAGCCATGTTTGTCTATTATTTAATAAGAAATTTTATTTTTTTTCCCCTCCCCTAATTAAATATCAGCTCCAAGCATCCAAGTAGTAAAGTCTTATGTAACTGTCTGCTGAATGAACTGGATTTTGGCACCGTGGCTGAGCGGCTTGGTGGCTCTTCAGGAAACTCCAGAGCAATTTCTGCTCTGACCTTCGGGCTGTGGCTGCGTCGGGCTTCAGGGAGCAGCTGCTCCATTAACCAGCCCTGCTGCCTAATGAGCTTCCTCTGCACCTGGGTTTTAGTAAAAAAAATATAAAATAAAGCCTCCCTTTGGCTCTTTTCTGGGTTTATCAGATGCATTTCTGATCTCTCGCTGTGTCTGTTGCTGGTGGAACGTCGAGGTGAGGCAAGATGTAAAAGAAGAAGGGGTGGGTGATGCGAGACCAGCTGGTGGGCTGGGAGAAGCAGGGAAGTTTTGAGGCCAAAAAGCAGCTTTTGGGACTGGACAGGGTGAGTCTGCAGCCCTGCACAGGGCCAGGTGGAAAAGAGGTGTTTTATTGCTGATTTGAGGGTGGTACAAAGCTCTTTTCTCTTCTTTTTCCTGCACTTGCCTTGCTGGGGGCTGTCAGTGCTGCTGTAGTGGGTGATGTGCCTTTTGGGGAGGTGGATTTGGGGCTGGGGATGAAGGTTCTCACCTCGTGGAGCAGCCCAAAAGAAGCAGCTGCTCTTTTTTCCCCTGCCTCATCTCAGGGGACGTGCCCATGGCAGGAAGGCGGCACTGCCACGCGTGTTTTACTTTTAATTTCTTTGTGTTTCTGGCTTGGATTGCAGCCTGGGGCTGGTGTCTCCACGAGCATCACCCCACCCCTGACCCTGTGTGCTCCTCTTCCTGCAGGGTGACATCCAGCAGCTCCTGATCGTGGCGGACCCGCGGGCAGCGCTGGAGTACTGTGAACACTACAGCCCTGACTGTGACACCGCCATCCCCGACGCCCCCCAGTCCCAGGACCCCAACCCCGATGAATACGTGAGTCTCTGGCCATGGTTTGGGGCGTCATCACCAATATTTGGGTTTGTGGCACCCTCACAAACACGTGGCTCCTTCCTCCCGCTCGGCTTCCCCACAACTCATCTCCAATGTCGAAAATAGAACTTGGTTTTTAGAATTTGCAGGTTCTGGGTTTGGCTCTTGGGAGTTTCCCGACTTTCTGAGCTCCTCCCATTTCCAAAGACTGAAAGGAACATCCTCTTGGAGCTCAGAGACACAGGACAGACAACGTGAGCCAAGTGTGGATTATTGACCTTCCCTGGCAGATCCTGTCCTGTCCAGACAAGCACCTGTTCCTAAATTCCAAGTTAAACTGTTGGAGTTGTAAAAGGATTAAACAGTTCTTCCTCAATATTCTGGGAAACAGGCGTTAAAGGAGGGAGAACCACTTTTCCCCTGGATTTGCTTTGAATTTCCTTTTGGCAGAAATGCTCCCAAGTCATCTATTGTGCCCAACACTTTTTGTATGACGGGTTCATCCCAGGCCTTTCCTTTTAAAAAAAAAGGGAAACACCATAAAAAAGGCTGGTGCAGGATGCATTTGCATGTTCGCTGCCCAATCAGCAATGTCTGGGTGTGGCTGAATTTTAACATGACCTGAATTTTGCCCTTTTTGAGGAGGTCTCAGCTCGCTGCAGTTGCTGTCTGGTGTCCTGAGCCACTCTCCGGGGCTGATCTGCTTTCAGCTGAGCCCAGACCTGCAGGGTCAGGGAATCCCCACGAACCAGTAATGCCATCAGCCCTCCCAGTTTATCTTTGGGATTAAATTAATCCAGCACCTAAGCCGGGCTTTGGGACGCTGACGGTGAGGGGAAAGCGCCGCCGCTGCTCCCGCCAGGCGCTTCTGCAGAAACAATAAATAAGACAAATAAAACAGCGCTTTGGTGGGAAATCTGTGGCGGCAAGGAAAATACAACTCCTCTTTTGGAGCCAGCAGCCCAACAAGAGCTGGCTTGTGTTGCTCCGTATAGGAATAACTCCTCCACTCCGGCTGCCAGGGAGAGCTGGGCCATGCAGGAGCAGGGCCGTGCCCAGCCTTTGTTTGGGTTTCTTGCTGAAGGTGACTGGCTGGCTCCTTGTGGAAAAAGGATCTGCCTGTCCAAGCCCTGCTGCCTGCAGGAGGGATGTCAGGATGCAGGTGGATGGGGAGTCACAGGGATGCTGTTGGTGCAGGAACGGCACCAGAGCACCTGCGGGGTTCAGGGGATTTCTGTGCCTCTCCCAGAGGGTCAGGTGGGGCAGGTCTGGGAGGTTTCAGGTTGAAAAAAATATCATAGAGCCACTAGTTTGGGTTGGAAGGATCTTAAAGGTTATCAACTTTATCAAATTCCAACCCTTTGCTGTGGCAGGGATGCCTTGCACCATCCCAGGTTGCTCCGTGTCCAACCTTGGCCTGGGACACCTCCAGGGATGGGGCAGCCACAGCTCCCATTCCAAGGCCTCCCCACCTTCCAAGGGAAGCATTTCTTCCAAAATCTCCTGTCCCAGCTATCAGAGCGAAGCCTGTGATGTCCAAAGGAGCTGGCAGGGACACGTTCTGGCTGCTCCCACCTCATTCCCTCCTTCTCCTCCTCTCCTGGCAGTACCCGGACGGGGAGGGAGAAGGGGACACTTACTACTACGAGTACCCCTACTACGAGGATGTGGATGAAGCCGTCAAACCAGAAGCCCCCACCACCAAACCCGGCCCTCCTGCAGTGGCTGCAGGAGAGAAACCCGAAACCGAGCAGGTACGGGGGCGGGTCCTGGCAGGGGTGGAGGTGTGAACCTTTATAAAAGTGGAGGGTGATGCAGAAATGGTTATTTTTTTTGTTTGTTTCTCTGATTGCGGTGTTTTCTTGCCCGCCACAGGAATTTCCAGCTCCCACAGCACCCCCTGAGAGAGGGAACCCCAGGAAGCAGCCCAAGGAGGACGGAGCAGTGGATGATCCCCTGGTGGATGAGTACAACTACGAGACCATCAACGAGGAGTATTTTACCCCCATGCCCTACGAAGATCTCAACTACAACGAGGAAATCGATCCCCAGGGCGGCCTCACTGAAAATGCAGTGGAGGCTGAACTCCCCACGAGCACTGTTGTCACCTACAACGAGACTGATGTAATTCCAATTCATTAATTTTCATTTTTTTTTAATTAATTCTGCTGTTTCATTGCCCTGGAAGCAAAGGAGACGGGAGCAGCCAGATGGGAAATCCATAAGTGGTTCAGGCAGCTGCAGGGAGAGGAAGTTTCTTGTAAAATGTTTTCACTCCAGATTTTTTTCAGGGTGGGGAATGCAGATATTTCGAATTTGGTTAAGGATTATTCCCCTGGAAAAAGCTGCTCATATTGACATCTGCATTTCCTCGGGTGAAGTGGTTGTCTGACAAAAAGAGAAATGAGGGTTTGCTGTTAAAATCTCAGTAAAAGCCTTTTATCCCAAAGACATTAATACAAATCCTTAAAATGTTGATTTGCTGGAGAACATCAATATTTTTCATTTTGTCATTTGCACTGAAAAGCATCTTCATGTTTTTCAATTTGTTTTCTTTAAAAAAAAAACCCAAAAAACCAACATTCCAACACTGGGACAAAGCCTTGATTCCAAAACTGCTGCGTCCACCTGGCGTGAGCCCCTTTATTCCGTGTGTGGATCTGCTCAGAGCTGGGATCAGCCCAGGCCCCACAGCTTTTCCTGTTGGAATATTGAACTTTTGCCTCCCCACACTTCAACATCCTTCAGCTGAAACGCTGCTCTCCACACTCTCCTGTGCTTAAAGCTTGCCCAGTTCTTGCTTTTCATGTTGATGCTGAAATAGGTGAAGGTTGGTGAGGCTGAGATGAATTTTTTGGGCAGCTGTGGAGATCACAGAGCAAGGAAATAAATGACATTAAACGGGCAAATCCTTCATTATCCAGGAGCAGCAGCAAGGGGATCCGTGGTGGGATAACATGGGATTGTTCTCTGCCCTAGTGGAAGATCTCCCTGCCCGTGGTGAGGGTTTGGAACTGGATGAGTTCCAAAATCCTTCCAAACACACACCATTCCCTGTAATGCTTCCAAATCCCATCCTAATTCCCAGAGAGAGCTCAGGGGCGGCTTCTCCAGTGGAGAATTACTTCTTGTGGGGCTGTCACAATTCAAGGCTGGCAAAAGAGACAGCAAAAAGTTCTCCAAGATCCCTGGAGTTGGGAATTTGAGGGAAGAGGTGTCAGGGAAAGTGTCCAAGCAAAGATCTGAGAAGCTGGAGCCGAGCAGGTGCAGATCCAGCTGCTCCAAGGGCAGGGAGTGGATCCAGACAGCCAAAATGTGGTGGAGGAGGTTGGAGAGCCCAAAATGATGCGCAGGGAGGAAGGAAAAGGCTCCAGGAATGGAGGGAGCCAACCTGAGGGAACCCACGGATGGGAAAGTTTTCCATTTCCTGACCAAGAGCCAGAAATCTTTGGCCAAACTTGGACTTTCTAAGAGAGAGAGGAATTAAAGATTGGATAGAGGGGCCTTAGATAAAAAAAGAGTGAAAGAGGAAGGAGGAGGCCTCAAGGGCCACTTCAGTTGTTAAAGGAAATAGAGGAGGAAAGTTCAGGCAAGGAACTGCCCACTTATTCCAAATATCATCTTTCCATGCAAATAGACCTGAGGACCTCAATTAAAATATCAAACCTGAAGCTTTTGATATTCATCTCATGCAATTTGCTGCTATCCCCAAACCCTTAGGAATAAGATTTTTTTTTTAAGATTAGGGTTTTAAGGTTTCAAAGTGCAAAACCAAGTGGAATATTTCAGCCAGGATAAGAAGGAGGGTGCGATGGCAACAGATCCATTTGAACCGGCCCAAAGGAAAAATAATCCTGACTAATTGGATAATTGCCAAACTGTCACTTCTGCCAAGGCCAGAGGTAAGAAGAGAAGGTGGGGTTAGTTCTAGGCTTAGTCTTAATTTAAAACCTCCTGGATTTGGACTCATCTTTCTGAGTTCTAAGCAGTTTGGGCACAGAAAGAAGCCTGGAAGTTGTGATGACACCGAAACGACTTTGAATTCGTAGTATGAGGAGCAATTTCTCCAGGAACCGCTGCAAACAACCCAACCTCTGGACTATTTTGGTTCATCACCTGGATAGGAAAGAAACCAAATAAATTCTGTTAGCACATGTTGTTCTTTGCAGGGCTGCTCAGGGCGAGGGGTGCCAAGGGGCTGTGCCTGCCAGGCTGCTGGGAGCACGGGGACATGGAGAGCAGCAAGGAAATTCTGAGCCTTGGCTGGATGTCCTTGCTGTGCTCCGTGGCAGCTGAAAGGATTCTGAGAGGATCCAGGGATTAAGGCGTCGCATTTGTAAGGAAATTCCTGCTCCTGGGATGAGCCCGGGCGCAGATTGGATCCCAGACTAAACAAACGGGAGGTTTTCACAGGACAGAACTCGGGTTTTTCCACATTTCCTGCTGTAATTGGACACCCACAGAGACACATCGTGGGTTTGGAGATCTGGGAACGGATGTGGGGCTCCTTGGGCTCGATAATCCAGAGCCTCCAACACCGAGGCCGTGAGAGATGAGGAGGATTTGGAGCTTGAGACTTCCATTACCTCTTTCTTCAGGCATTTGGAGTCTGCAGGATCCTCCTGACACAAGCTTTGTGCTGCATTTTGTTTTCCTCACTCCGACTTTTTTACTCACAGCGTTTTACTGGGGATCAGTGAAGGAATCCCAGGGAAAGCCAGGGTGTATATTTGACATGAAGCTTCTCTGTCTGTCTCTCTGCCGCTGGAGACTTCAAAATTCCAGAATTTAACTTTTCTCCAGGTTTCTTCCCCTTGCCACTGCTATCGTAAATCATCCTCATTTTGCAAAAAAAAATCAAGGATTTATTAAAATCCTTAATACCCTTAATAAATCAGGGATTTATTAAAAAAAAAAAACAAAAAACCCTTAACATAACAACACATTAAGATCCCAGCACGTCCAGCTAGGAGAGGTCCCCAGCCTGACCCATTGCTGCTCTTTCCTCTCCAGGCTGCTCAAGGAGGGGATGACCTGGATAAAGATTTCACTGAGGAAACCATCAAGGAGTACGATGGGAATTATTACGACAATTATTACGACAGGACAGCGTCTCCCGACATCGGCCCCGGCATGCCAGCCAACCAGGACACCATCTACGAAGGGGTGAGGGGGTTTCTGCTCCATCCAGGGGAAATCCCGCTTCAAAAAAAGTTGGTCCTTTTATAATTCAGAGCAGAATTAGTGCAAAAAAAAAAAATCCAAAAAACCCCACGAGGGTTCACCCATCTGCAGCTTGTGTTTAAACAAGGAGGAGCTGCACTGGAAACTCAGCAGGGTTGTGCCAGGATCTCCAGCTCCTGCTGGGATTGGTGGTGGTGATGATGATGGTGATGATGATGGTGATGATGATGGTGATGGTGATGATGATGGCAATGTCCTCTCTGACTGTCTGGTTTTTTGTTTCCTTGTGTCTCACAGATCGGTGGCCCCAGGGGTGAGAAGGGGCAAAAAGGGGAACCTGCCATTATTGAGCCGGTAAGGAGCACCTGGGTTTGGGGGTTTGTTGGTTTTTTTGGGTTTTTCCCCCATGGAAAAAGGTGCAGAGAATTTGTTCTCAGTGGGACAGCTGGGAAGGAAATTTTCCATGAAAGAATTCTCTGGTTCATTTAATATAACACACTGTAATTATATAATTATATTTTTTTAAAAAGCTTCAAGGAGTGACCTAAATCGTGAGGGAAGTGCAAGAATTCCCATGAAATCTCTCATTTATCAAAATAAAGCTTAGGACTGAAGTGATAGGAAGGGGGCAGGATCCCTGAGGAGTTTGGGAGTGCCCCTGGAGCACCCAGCTCCTATCCTACCCTGACCTCCAAAAAGCTTGGGGCTGCCTTTAATTGAGCCACCAATGGGTTCATCCCGGTGGGAATAAAGAAATATAAAATCACTCCCTGCACAGAGATGTGGAGAGGTTTGCTCCCTGCACCAGCTCCACAGTCCCACCAGCTTTTCCTTCACGTCCTCCCCGGGGTGGAAACCCCTTTCATATTTCTGCCCTGATTTTGAGGTTGGTTTTCCTCCTAAAGGACAAACTCCAAGCTCTTTGTGCCCTCTGCACTCTGCAAAAGCTGTGGGTGCCCAACCCAGCACCCCGAGGTGGGGCTGGCTGCGAGCAGAGCAAGATGCTCTTGGTTAATTCCCATTTTTTTTCCCCTTCTCTGTGTGCCGGGATGCCCAGGTATCCCCATCCCTGCTCCTGCCCGTCCTGGAATTGGGGGATCAGCTCCTTGTGCACCCACCTGCCCCCAGCCCGGTCCCAGGGCTGAGCTCCTGCTGGCTGTGCACCCACAGCTCAATTAACCTCATTTTCCTTGGCTTAGGGCCAGCCCAGCACCCTGAGCCCATTCTTTCCCTTTCAGTTTTTCCTCCTTTTCCTCTTTCACCTGAAATCCCTGCAGGTGGCAAGGAGGGGAGCCAGGCAAAACTCAGGGTGGCTGCAAAAACTCCAATTGAGTCCCTTACAAAAACATTTCCGAACTTTTCCTTCCTTCTCTTCCTTCCTGGCTCTCTCACTGTGCCAACAAAAGGAATTTCCTTATCAGAGGGGTGGGCAGGGAAGGGAAGGGGGCAGAAACCCAGCCTTGAAAAGCTCCAAAGCGAACCAAATAGTTAAGTTTAATCATCCAGAAAGAATTTGGCCGCCTTCGCTGTTTCAAAACACTGGAGCACGGATGGCTTTTGCCAGAAAGTAAACAAGACCAAATGCTGCCTTGTCCCTCTCCGTGCAGCTCCTCCTGAGCAGCGAAATTCGGATTTGCTTCGCTCTTTAGCTCTTATTTTATTTTATTTTTTTTTTTAAGTTTTTGATGGGAGCTGCAGGAGAAGGGAAATAAAACCTTAGCACAGAGTTGGATTCTGCTGGATTTTCCCTCCTTTCCCTTTCAATCCCAGCTGTCCTTCAATCCTTGCTCTGTGCTGACACTTGCTGGAGGCAGCGGGGCAGGGCAGGGGCAGGAGGGATGGAGAGGAGGGATGCAGGGATGCCCAAATGTCCCGGCTGGGAGCTCATCAGGCTGCTGGTGCCTCCTCAGAGCCCTCGGTGGTTTTGGGGGGACCTTGGTGCTCAGCTTCAGGGAGGGTTTGCTCAGCACCTCTGAATTCCAGCAGGATTTCGAGCTGGTTTTGGGACGTTGGCTTCACTCGTGGGTGGGGTCTGAAGCAGAAGCCTTGCCCTGCTTTCCCCTGGGACAATCCCAAATCCATGGTTGGCTTTCCCCCCTCAATGGGATCACCCCACTGGTGCTGCCCCTAAAACCTTCCCACGTTTCCATCGCTCCCATTGATGAGCATCCGTGGAAACAAGGAGACTCTTCCTTGCCAAGGAGAATCTCCAGATGTCCCCAAGGCCAGAGCCTGACATAAACCAGCAGATAAATATGGGAAGATGCCAAGGATGTTGTTTGCATCCCAAACGGGCCAATTATCCGTGACCTTTCCCCCTGAGGAGGCGTGTCCTGGGAGGCAGAGCCTTGGTGCTGTGTGTGCTCACAGCAGCACCCCAAAAACCTCCTGGGTGGGCTGGGACCCTCTGCACTCTGATTAATTCATGTTTTAGAAACTGTCACACCAGAATGTGCCATCACTGGTCCCAAAAAAGGATGGATTTTGGGGTGTCCATAAGCTGGGATCTCAAGGAGGGTGGATTTTGGGTTATTCATACTCTGGGAGCTCAATAAGGATGGATTTTGGGATGGCCCTATCCTGGGAAGGATTTTGGGGTGTCCATGTGCTGGAAGCTCAACAAGGGTGGATTTTGGGGTATCCCTATCCTGGGATGGATTTTGGGGTGTCCATGAGCTGGGACTTCCCTGCAGCTCAGAGGACAGGCGTGTGGAGCTCACCCCTAACTCCCACCCAGTGAAATATTTCCGTGGCTGAACCTGAAACGGGGCACGGGGTGAAGCCCGGGACCTGAATCCCTCCCTGCTGAGGCTCCTCCGTGGTGGCAGCAGCAAATGTCCCCTCCCACATCCAGCTGGGATGAATCCCAGACCTTCACTGGGATTTTAAACGCCGTGACAATGAGCCTGGACACCAGGGAAGGCAGGAAATAGAGCTGGCCACGCATTTTTTGGTGCAGAAATCCTGATGGAAGCAAGGCTGGCTCGTGGCAGCCTGGTTTAGGTTATTTTTTGGGTTTTTTTGCTGCTCTGGGCTTAGGGAGTGTGGTTTTTTCAGGGCAGGAATGCCTGGATTCTCCAGCAGACATTTCAGATTCGTTCAGCTCGGTTGCACTGGGGTCAGCTGAGGCTTTTTGGCAGCAGAGCCTGAGAACAGTTTAGGGTGACCCCAAAGCAGCCCCTGCACGGCTTCTCCCACAGGAGCCAACTGCTCCTCCACAGATTTTCACAGGATTTCATCCCTTAGGGAAAATGGCCACAGGTGAGCTGGGAATTGCTGACTCAGCCTGGGCTCTGCTTTATCTCTGATCCAGAGAGAAGAGGGACAGAACTCTTCCCAAAAACATTATCCTGATCCCTTCTGGAAAGCATCCTCCCAGGTGGATTGGGAGGTTTCTTTTCCTTCCTCTCCCATACTCACAAGTGGAAAAAAAAAAAAAAAAACAAAAAAACCCAAACCTTAATTTTCCTGAGTGCAGGATAGATCTGATCTAAAGGGATGACAAAATATTTCGAAAAGCACCTTGCAGTTTGAGTGCTAAATTCTTGTTAGATTTAGGAGAAGCTTTTTCCTCAAGCTCTAGCTTTAGGTTTAGGAGAAGCTTTTTCCTCAAGCATTAGCACCATCAAGGCCAGAAAAAGTCCAGGATTTGCTTTTTCCCTAGATCTGAGCAAAGGGAGAAGGTTGTGGTGGGGAAGGTGATGCTGTGCTGGGGCTGATGCTCTTCTCTGGGATTTAAATGCACAATATTTGGCTTTTCCAAGATCCTCTGCACCTCTGGGAGAAGTCACCCAGAGGGAGTGGAAGCCCTCCAGCTCTGGGATGTCTCCATGCAGCAGCCAAGAGCTGAAATATTTAACACATCAAGCTCTGGGCTTTTCCCAGTGGTCAGAATGACTTTGAGGATGTATTTAACCACTTTTTTTTCCCTTCCTCTTGCTCAGGGCATGCTGGTGGAAGGCCCCCCTGGTCCCGAAGGCCCAGCAGTAAGTGGCATTTTCCCCCTTGTTCCGGGTGTGGGATGCTCCCATCTGCCACACACGTGCACACAGGGAGCTTTGGGGTGGATTTTCTGGTGCAAAAAAATAAACAGAGAGCTCAAAATCTTTTCCCGCCGCTCATAGAAATCTGCTACAACTAATAACACGTTTTCGTGGCTTAGGGTTTTTTTTTCCCTTTTTTCTCTGCCAGGGTCTTCCAGGACCTCCAGGACCAACTGGACCCGTGGGCTTAATGGGTGACCCAGGGGAGAGGGTGAGTGGCCGTGGTTTTCTCCTCTTTCCTGGGTGGGTTTGTTTGGGCAGAGTGGGGTCTCCCCAGAGCCTTAAAAATCCTGTTAAAATCCCCGTTCATCCCGTGAGAGCAATTCCCAAAGGAATTCATGGTGGGAGATGGGGAAGAGCTTTGCATCCAGGGGAAAAAAAAAAAAAAAAGAGTTGGGAAATCCTCAATACTCAAATGCACGAAGCCATTTTCCAACTCAAAACCAATATTAAGGCTGCAAAACCTCCTGCTCTCTCCCTGTGCCTTTTGGCTGTTTGGGAAACAGGAGGAGCAAACACACCAAGAGTCCCCAGCACAGGGGATGGAGCTCAGCTGGGATTCTGCACCCTCATTCCAGCTGCTCTGTGAGTCCTGGCAGAGGGCTTGGCCTTGCTGTGCTCCAGGATGGTCCTGGGGACATGCCAGGCTCTTTCCCTGTGGCCTTTCCCTGTCCCAAGCTGCTCCCAGAGGGAAATTCTTGTGCCCAGGTGGGTTGTTGCTGCCCTGGTTTGCAGCGCTGCTGCATTTCCTGCTGGAGCAGTAATGACATTTCTGGTGGCCTGTGCTCCATCGATCTCTGCCAGCTGGGAAAGTCAATCCCAGCTCAGCCCGAGGGGGACATTGCTCCTCAGCCTGCCTTAACCCTTGTGGCACTGCGCCCCTGCCCTGGCACAGGAGCTCCGCACAATTCACACACGGTGCCTGAGCTGCGAGTGCTTTGCATCTCTCACCGCTCCAGGGCGAGCCTCAAAAATCCTCCTTTGGCTTCTGAGGGTCTCCAACCTTCTCAGGATTTCCATTTTCATCCCCTTTTTTTGCTTTGTCTCCATCCTGCTGCCCAGCTCTCCCTTCTCTTCCCGCATTCCCGGCAGGCTGGATGCTGACCCTGGGGACACGGCGCTGGCGCTCTCTCTCTCTGTCCCTGTCATTTGTCCAGGCAGATGCAGATATTTGCTGGCCCAGCTCCTCTGGAACAGCCCTGCAGAGCCAAGGAGAGGCAGCAGACACTCTGTCCCTGCTGCTGCTCCACGCCCTCCAGTGAAAAGGAATAATTTGGATTCTAGCACAGGCTGCACGTCCTGCTCCTGCCAGTGTCCAGCACTGTCACACAGCACAGTGTGCACAGAGAAGTGATGAACTCGCCAGAGCCACCAGCTGCAGCTATATTAAAACCTTCCTTTTCAATTAGAGCAGCTCCTCTTCTAATTTGTTTATTATTAACCCTGAGAGTGGAGCTCATGAATTTACATGACCCTTCCCCTCCCCGTGTACAGTGAGGAACGTTCCCTCTGCCTGCATCTGATAAAGAGATTTTTTTTTTATCTGCTCCCAGGCAGGTGCAATGAATTAATAGCCCAACAACAGTCAGCTCTGTTAATATTGGCCAACTCTCATTTAGCTCTGCTTTATTCATTTTTTTAAAGAAAAAAAAAAAAAAAGAGCTTTATTTATTTATTTAAAGCTTCTCCCTCCATCAGGGATTTGAGGAGGCACAGAGGAGTTGGTGTCAGCAGCAGAGCTGAGGAGCAGCCTGGCTGTGGGAGGTTCCAGGAGGGCTCAGGATGCTTTGGGATGACTTAGGCAGCTTTCCTGGAGCAGTGGGAAGAAGGAAATATGGCACAGAGCTGTTCCATGGGGGCTCCAGACTGCGAGGAAGGAAGTGGGAAAATGTGTTGTTTTGAAGGGGATGAGCTGCAGCATCAGAGCAAACTGCAGCCCCCTCACCCAGCCCGGCGTTTGTTTGGGAATTCGGGGCTCTGGGAGGTCATCACAAAATATCTTCACCTTCCCAAACCTTCCAGCCATTGGATCCCAAAGGAATCACTGCCCTGAGGATGGTTTTGCACTGCAGAAGTACAACAGGATCCCTAAAAATCCTTATTTGGCTTCTGGGTAAAAATCTGATTTGGCTTTCCAGGGTACTGCTTTTCCTGAGTGCTGCCTTCACCAGGAGACTCCCAAACCTGCCAGAAACATCTCCTAGGATGTAATTTCCTGACCAGGGCTGCAAAATAACCATCGAGGGAAAGATACTTGGTGAATTTTCAAGCTGAGCGCCGTGGGCTGCTGGTCCCACTCTCACTGTCACAGACACCCCCAGGTTCCAGTTTAACCATTCCATAGGAATCTCACCTGGGTTTTGCTCTCAGCCTGGTGTTTCAGAGCACTGAGGGAGCTGAAGTGCCCCTCCCTGGCTGCTGTATATCAGCAAATCCCCATTTCCATGACGAGAACCACGCAGATTTACACCCAGGCCCTGGCAGGCTGCATTTCTTCCAGGCGTTCATGAATTTAAAATTTCCAAAGTGCTTTATGGGTTTGATTTTCCTCCTTTTCCCCCCTCCACAGCCACCCCTTGCTGATCCATTCCACCAGGGAAAGACCTCCCACACCCAGCCTGAGACAAAAAGAGGCGTTTATGGATAAAAGCTCTGCATCAACATTTGTCAGCAGAGATAAATGAGCTCAGCTTTGCTCCATCACAGGCAGGGCTGGAGTTAAAAGGAGAAGAGAAAAAAGAAAATTTATCATATAAAACAAGCCTGAATTATCTGTGGTGTTTCTGCTCCAACAGATGGGGCTGGGATGGGATCTCGGTGGGGTCGAGGACTCTGGGTTGGGCTGAGCAAACGTGTCCAGCCTGGCTGGGAAAATGGATGTGCTGGGGCAAGGATAAGGCACCAAATCTTGTGGTTGTTGGGTCTGTTGGGTTGTTTTGTTAAAATATTCTGATTTTCAGGTGCTATATATGTCCTACATACATATAACATATAACATGTAATATACAACATACAATATATAATATACAATATATAATATATACCAGGTTTTATATTGTATATTACATATTACATATTACATACATACACATATATAAATTATATATATATATATTTAATATTATACCTATTTATCTTTCCCTCCTCCCTTGTAGGGTGACCTCATGACTTTCTGGCTTTTTGGTGCCCCCCGTGTGTGAGAGATTTGTGGCAGAATTTTGTATTTTCATGTTTTTTTCTGGGGGCTGAACAGGCTGCAGGCAGGTCGAGGAGAGCGAGAACGACAGAAACGTTCAGTCCTTGCCCTTCCAAGGGAGTCAGTTCTCCATAAATCCATTTATTATTGGTGTTTCCTAACTAAAGGAGTGGCCAAGTCCTCAGTCCTGAGCTGTTGGCCGCAAAACGAGGCTTTTCTTGGCCTGGCTGGATGTGGTAAAGTTGCCTTAAACTGCTGTGAAATTTGCAATTAGCCACGGATCAATGAGGTTGATGCCACCCTCATTTGAATATGGGGTCACTGGAATGAGGAGGAAATCTGGGTTAACCTCAGTTTTCCTTTCTCTCTCTCTTTTTTTTTTTTTTTTTTTTTTTTTTTTTTCCCTGTTTGTTTTTGTTGTTTTTGGTTTTGTTTTGGGGTTGTTTGTTTGCTTTTTGGTTTTTTGCCAGAAAGAAAATTGGCTGTATTTGATTTTTTATGGCTTTATCAATGGATCTTTTACCGCCCACCAGTTTCTTTAGTGCCAGTTAAAGATCCTGCACTGGTGTTAACCAGCACAGCTCTGGATATCCATGGATTTGGGCTGATTTCCAGCCCCTGACAGGATCACTCTGCTGGAGGTGGAAGGAGCCTCAAAGCTATAATAAAATAAAAATTAAAAAAAAATTAAAAATAAATATATTTTTTTTAAATTAAAAAGACAGAAGAGAGAAAAATGAAATGACCCAGCTCACTGAACCTGTGCAGGAATGAATTAATCTTCCTCCATTTCTCTCTCACTGACCCTAAATTAGGAATTTCATATTTTGGGGGGTTTTTAAATAGGTTTTAACCGATCCAACTAAACATTGATTCCATTCACTTGGAGCATTGCAGGGACTTCCATTTCTCACTCCAGTCCTGCACGAGGCAGACCCTGGAAACAGGATGGAAGAGGAGGGAATAAAGAAAATTTAAGGAAAATGGGGATCCCCACGAGCTCAATCCCTGTCGTGACGACAATATCGTGACAGAACCACAGCTCTTAATGCACAGACAGATCCAAAAGGATATTTTAGAAGTTTATTTGAATTTTTTCTTCTTTTTTCAGGGCCCACCTGGACGCCCAGGTCTCCCAGGAGCTGATGGATTGCCAGGACCACCAGGGACAATGCTGATGTTGCCTGTGAGTACAAACAGAACTGAAAAAGGATTAGAATGAATCAGATTATTTTTTTGTTTTGCTGCTGTTTAATGCCCCTTCTTGCATTGAAATCTCCCATCTCCTTTATCCCAAGGACACGTTTTCCTTGAGGTAAAAGATGGATCTGAATGGTTCTGGTTGTAAATTGACTTTTTACAAAGCACGGGAGCTCAGTCAAAATCCAAGGCAGGTTAAAGTTTCCAGAAGTGATGGATAATGATAAAAAACCATGGAATGTCCCGAGGTGGAAGGAACCCACAGGGATTATTGAGTGCAGCTCCTGGCACTGTGCAGGACAAGCCCAGAAATCCCACCCTGTGCCTGAGAGAAACACCCAAACATTTCTTGAATTCTGAATAAGCTGCAGTGTTTCTGACTGGACAGAGAGAGACAAAACCATGAAGGAACAACTGAAGATACCTCCAAAAGCCAAAATTCCAGGCAGAACCCTCTGTCCTACACTCAGGAACCTCTGACAGCTCCAGCAGCTCAGCTTTGTCCAGAGCTGCACAAATAACCTGAGGCAACCACACCATCTCCTCCTGGACAGCAGGGAATGTCAACTCTGGGAAAGAACTGCAGGGAATTCCAGCCCTGGGAGAAAAAGGAATTCCAGCCCTGGGAGAGCAGGGAATGCCAGCCCTGGGAGAAAAGGGAATTCCAGCCCTGGGAGAGCAGGGAATGCCAGCCCTGGGAGAGGAGAGCAGGGAATGCCAGTCCTGGGAGAAAAGGGAATGGCAGCCTGAGAGAACAGGGAATTCCAGCCCTGGGAGAACAGGGAATGCCAGTTCTGGTAGAGGAGAACAGGGAATTCCAGCCCTGGGAAAACAGGGAATTCCAGCCCTGGGAGAGGAGAGCAGGGAATGCCAGCCCTGGGAGAAAAGGGAATGCCAGCCCTGGGAGAAAAGGGAATGCCAGCCCTGGGAGAAAAGGGAATGCCAGCCCTGGGAGAGCAGGGAATGGCAGTCCTGGGAGAAAAGGGAATTCCAGCCCTGGGAGAGGAGAGCAGGGAATTCCAGCCCTGGGAGAGCCTGTGCTGGTGCTGAATGTGGTGTGTGAGGTCCCCAAGCTCACAATCCCCCTCATTGTGTGCCACCCCGAGCTGGCAGTGCCTGGGCAGCGCTCCCTTGGTGGCCCTGAGCTGGGTGACCCGAGGGCACTGGGGCTGACGGGGAGGGCTGGGAGCACTGGGATGGGTTTGGGGCAGTGGTGCTGAATGGAGCTGCTCAGGCCCAGCCTGCTGAGGGGGTGTTGAAGTAAGTCAGCCAAAACTCCATTGTGCTCATGCAGGAAAAGCCAATTCTTTATTCACATCACTAATTTTATGCAGTTTTCACAGACCTCGTGTGCAGCACCCATTGGCTGGTAGGTTTTTTACCACTTCACATATTGGTCAGGAGGTGATTTGTGTGTAAGTGCTAAGATTCAGGTCATTCACATTTTTCCTTTATGCGGGTCTCATGGAACAAATCTTATTGTTTATTCAGATATTTGTGCACTTTCCAACCCAAGAATAAGCTGTTGTGTTAACAAACCTTTCATACCGAGACTGTTTCCACACGGGAACTTGCAAATTGCTTTCAACTACACTTTGCAGAAATGACAGGCTGGCTATTAATTTAACAGATTTTATGAGTCCTTTCCTTTCTAATTCTTCTACCTGCCTGTGACAAGGGTGTGGGGACAGAAGCCCTGACCTGCCTTGTCCACCTTGCTCCCACCAGTTCCGTTTCAGCGGAGGAGGCGATGCCGGCTCCAAGGGACCCATGGTGTCGGCACAGGAGGCACAAGCCCAGGCCATCCTGCAGCAGGCCAGGGTGAGTGCTGCCAGCTGGGGTGCTGAAGGTCGTGGTCCTCACACAGGGCACTGTTAAATGTGTTTTTTTAATCTTTTCTGCCAGAGTTGGGATTAAATGCTCGAGAGATGGTCCTGTTCAGACTCAGATGTTTGTTAACTCTTATTGATGTTACAGCCTCACAAGTTGTGAGTTCTGCCACACTTTGAGCTAACAGACTAGAAGTGGCTTTTATTTCCCTCTCTACAAGGTCTTTTAAGGGTAAATTGTCCAATTGAGAAATGACACCTGAATTATTTTTTACTTTTAACCCAATAAGCAACCACCCGCAATGCGGATTTTGCTACCCAATTACAAAATCCCACCCAGACCTGTGAAGAAGAAGGTGAAAAAGAAGGACTCAGCCTCTGCCCTAAATCCTCCATCTTGCTTTATATCTATATTACTATATTCTAAACCCTTAAACTCGAAAGTTTTCCACCCTGTGATATCACACACTCCTATCCAAACCCCACACCCACATTCCCAGGGCTGTCACTCAATTTTGGGAGCCTTTTCCACGGCCTCAGGTCACTGCAGTGTTTGCTGGGGGGTTAGTGCCTGTCAGCACAGAAAGTCTGGAATTCTCAGTGCCCAGGATTCCAACAGGGTGACTCTCAGCAGGTGCCTGCAAAAGCAGAATAAAACCTCTCACCTCCCTGCATGCTCGTCCTAGGGCTGGTGGTGGGACTTCTCACCTGTGTGATTTGGGTTTTTATTGACAGCCAGAAGGCTCCAGCTGATGGAAAACTGGGTTTAATTTCCTGCAGACCCCTGGCAGTGGCCACACAGACCTGCTGGCTTCTGTGTATTTGTATTTTGAGGGTCCCTATGAACAGCTGGAGGCTCAAAGCATTTTGTCATTTTTGTATGGTTTTCCCCCCAGTAAACCCTAATAATGAAACCAATGTCACAGAGGGAAGCTGTGCCCAGCTCCCAGAATCTCAGCAGGCAGCTTTGTAATTTAATGTATTTATTTGGGAATACACGGTGACTATCCCTGGAACATTTCTTTCCTCGGATGACCTTATTGATTGATGTCCAAATCATCCCTGGCTCGCTGGTGGAACAAGACTGGCACATTCCCAGTGCAGCTCCTGTTCCCTGCCTGGATGGACACCTCAGTGGAAAAGGCTTTGCACTCATCTGTTCAAAATAGAACTTCATTTTCAGCCAGTGGAGCTCTGAAATTGTTCGTCCCTGGGTGCTCGTGGGAGCTTTCCTGAGCACGGACATTAAAATCCAGAGCTGCAGGAGGAGCTGGGGGAGCCCCACAATTCCCAAACTGCTCTGTTTGAGCCCATCTCACCCCAAAGAGACAAATTCTCTGCAAACACACCCTTACCATGAAGGAGAAAATGTTTTTAGGGTGGCAATTCCCAAAGGGTCACAGCTTTGGGGCTGTTTTATTTGGGGACAGGTCCAGAGCCCACGCCTGGCTGCAGCTGGGGTGTGTGGGTGGAGCTGCTTGGTCACTTGCAGGCTTTAACACTGGATTTTTTGGGGGCTAAAATAACCTAAATTTTTTTCCCAATATAATGCAGATTATTATATTTATTGTCATCTTTATAACCAATATTATTTTATTTTACAACTCTATTAATTTCACCCTTAGATGGGGTAAAATCCGTTGGGATCCCCCCCCATTGGTGGCACCTGCCCCTGTTGGGTTTTTCACGAGCTGTTTGCCTTAGCTGGGAATTTTCTGCTTTCCATCCAGCTCCCCTTTTCCAAAAGGAAAAAAAAAATATCCTATTTTACAGATTCAGGCAGAGTCCTGATGCCCCCAGCCACTGCATTTTCCTGTCCATTAACCTTGTGCTGCCAATAATGTCCTGGATTATGTTCCTGGTGTTACCTTGTCAGTCTTAATTTCCAGCCTGCCCAGCGTTTTTCCATCAGCATTTTATTTCCCTGGGAAATAGGGAGTTTGACCTGATAAACGCTTCATGAGAAGCATCTGCTGGCTCCAACTCTTTGCTTTTGTTCTTTTTTTTTTTTACCTTCTGCCTACTGAAAATTGGGATTTACCAAAAAGATAAAGAACCTCCTCTCTTCATTCAAAGCCCCTTTTTAATTTAAATTATCAAGTTTGGGGGGGAAAAAAATTAAAACCCAAATAAATCCTGGGTAACTTTAGGACTGCAGATAAAAAGCGTAACATTTCTAGAAAGGACAAAAAAAAAAAATCAATTCTTTTGTGAACTTCACCATTTTGGCTGAAAACCATGACGCGGAGAGGGAAATAAATGTCTTTTTTGTGAGGAGCTACAGGACATGACAGGACTGGAGAACAGTGTCCTGCAGCAAGAATAACCTTTTTCCTTTTGTGGGTCTGTTTCTCTTGTTATCACTGCTGCTAATTGCATTATTAGGTTGATTTATCCCCTTAAAATTTGGCTTTCATTAGGCACCGAGCGTTGTCGCAGCCAGCAGTGGTTCAGAGCATCTCCCTTTTAATGGGGTGTTGTAAAAAGATGCCACAGAACCCAGCATTTGTGCAATATTTCTGCCATTCCAAGCGCAATCACTGGGTAGATTTTTAATTACCGGAGTACACAGATAATTACAGCGCTTTGGAAGTGTTGGATTGTCACGAGGGAACAAATTGTCTGAGGGGTGTTTTTAAAGCATGGCCCGGCTCCATTTCCCACCATGGAAATTACTGGGTTGATGCACAGTTAACACGACTCCTTAATTATGGAGCTAAAAGCCCCCTGTGTTCGGGTTGAATTGGAGCTCAGTTTGGAGGATGTTAAGTAGTAACCAAAAAGAAATAACAAAAAAAACCTACAACAACAAAAAACAAAACAGAGAAAATTCCACTAAAATTGAACCACCAGGACAATAAAGAAAGACAAAAAAAAATTTTCTCCTGAACAGAAGTGGGGTCATAAATAATTTTGTCCTCTCAGCAGATTCATGGGCAGTCCAGGGGCTTTTATAGAATAACAGAATGGTTTGCGTTGGGAGGGGGCTGAAGGCCCAGCTCATTCCAGCACTTCCATGGGCAGGGACACCTTCCATGATCCCAGGCTGCTCCAAGCCCTGTCCAGCTAGGCCTTGGACACTTCCAGGAAGGGCTCCAGGGGCAGCCACAGCAAATCCGGGCAAGGAGAAATGGTTTTCCCATCGGAAACCCGATGAAGAAATTGTTTTCCAATGGGAAACCCAATGAAGAAGTTGTTTTCCCATTGGAAACCCATTGAAGAAGTTGTTTTCCCATGGGAAACCCAATGAAGAAGTTGTTTTCCCATGGGAAATCCACTGAAAGAGTTGTTTTCCCAATGGAACCCAACAGCTGTGGGCCAGCGCCTGGAATTCCTTGGGGATTTGGACATTGCTCCAAGGGTTTGTGGGCTGGGGGTGTGGAGGGGGCCGTGGCTGGTGGCACAGTGGTGGCCCCCAGTGACCCCAGTGTTTGTCCTTTGCTGCAGCTGGCACTGAGGGGACCTGCGGGGCCCATGGGCCTGACGGGGCGGCCGGGCCCCATGGTGAGTGCTGGGACTGGGACTGGGGAGGGATGGAAGTGATGGGATGGAACTGGAGGGGATGGAATTGGGGAGATGGAATTGAGGAGATGGAACGAGGGAGTGATGGAACTGGGGATGGAATTGGAGAGGATGGAATTGGCGGGGATGGAACTGGGGGGGGATGGAACTGGTGCTAATGGAATTAGGTGTATGGAATTGGAGGAGATGGAACTGTAGGGGTGGAATTGGGGGGAGTGTATTTGGTGGGATGGAATTCGGGGCATGGAATTAGTGGGATGGAACTGGGGATTGATGGAACTGGGGATTGATGGAATTGGGGAGATGGAATTTGAACAGTGGAATTGGAGAGGATGGAATTGGAGAGGATGGAATTGCAGGGATGGAATTGGAGAGATAGAACTGGGGACATGGAATTGGAGGGGAAGGAACTGGAGGGATGGAATCGGTGGGATGGAACTGGGGAGTGATGGAATTGGAGGGGATGGAGCTAGGGAATGATGGAGTTGTGGGGATGGAATTGGTGGGGATGGAGCTGGGGGGAATGGAGATGGGGAATGATGGAACTGGGAATGATGGAATTGGTGAGGATGGAGCCAACCCAGCTCCCTGTGGGCTCTGGATCCATGAATGGCTTTTCCTTAACGTGGTATCAAGCTTCCCTCTGGCTGTCTTGAGGAGAAATACAATAAATCCTCTTCTCTGTCCAAAGGGACCCCCGGGCAGTGGAGGACTGAAGGGAGAAGCTGGAGAAATGGGACCCCAGGTGAGTGTGGAACTGGGGGAAGGAAGGCTGGAGCAGCCTGAGAGGCTGTTGGGAATCAGGGATTCAGTCACCCTGGGCCAGCTGGAAGCAGGGAGCTGTGGGAACACGTTTGCCATGGAAATGTCCCTCAGGTGTCCGAATGCAGGCTCTGGAATGGCTTTAAACCAGCAAAACTCTGCAGGTCCCTTCCTGGAAAAACACCCCTGGAGGAGTCCTGGGCATAAAAAATAATCTGAAGTGTGGAAGATTCACTAATGCTCAGGATATTGTTCTTCCAGGCCTTAAATCCTGCATTAAGGGAAAGTTCCCATTTTTTGATGGCAAGGGAAGTGATTTATGGGACGCATCTCCACCACGTGCTTGCAAAATCTTCCTCATGGATAAATGGCCACAATTCCTGTCTGGAGATGCTCAGTCCTGACCCTCCCCCGTGTGTTTGGAACCACAGGATCTGCTCCAGGGATTCATTTTGGAGCCCTGGGAGCCCCAGCAGTGCCTGATGTGGGCACTGGTCACTTGTGGGTCTGCTCGTGGTCCTTTGAGGTGACATTTCTTCCTCTCTCCTCGATTCCTCGCAGGGTCCACGAGGCATCCAAGGCCCTCCCGGTCCAGCAGGAAAGCCAGGCCGCAGGGTGAGTGTCCTGGCAGCTGTGCTGACCAGGCAGGAGCTGCAATTCCTGCTGGAAGCTGCTCCCGCTGCCAAACAATTCCTCAGCACCGAGGGCGTTGCGCAAGAGCCGGCCCTTGGCCAGGCTGGGCTCAGCCAGGCTGCATCCAGCTGGGAGTGCACAAACCAGGGTGGGAGCTAAACCTGGGAGGGCACGGGGATGGGAGTGAAAATCTGGGAGGACAGAGGGATGGGAGTTAAAATCTTGTAGGACAGGAGAATGGGAGTTAAAATCCCAGAAGACAGGAGGATGGGAGTTAAAATTTGGGAGGACACAAGGATGAGAGTTAAATCTTGGAGGACAGAAGAATGTGAGTTAAAATCCCAGAAGACAGGAGGGTGGGAGTTAAACCTAGGAGGACACAAGGATGGGAGTGAAAATCTCAGAGAACAGGAGAATGGGAGTTAAAATCCCAGAAGACAGGAGGGTGGGAATTAAAATTTGTGAGGACACAAGGATGGGAATGAAAATCTGGGAAGGCAGAAGGATGGCAGTTAAAATTCAGGAGAATGCAAATGAGGAGAGCTAAAATTTGGGAGGATACAAACCAGGATGGGAGTGAAAATTTGGGAGGACACAAATCAGGATGGGAGTTAAATCTGGGTGGGCACAAGAGTGGGAGTTAAAACCTTGGAGGACACAAGGATGGGAATTAAAATTTGGGAGGACCAAAATGAGGATGGGAGTTGAAAACTGAGAGGAGGCAAAAAAGGATGGGAGTCAAAATTTGGGAGGATGCAGGGACGAGAATTAAAATTTGGGACACAAATGAGGATAGGAGTTTAAAACTGTGAGGGCAGAAATGAGGAGGAGAGTTAAAATCTGGGAGGGCAGAACCCAGACCCACTTCTGCCTTCCCTGAAACAGAAACTCCCATTTCCATCATCGTTAGCATCCCTTAAAACCTGCTGGGAGATCATTTTTCCACACAAAACCCATCGGCAGTGGCCCATGGAGTGGAGTGGCTTCGCTGCCATTTGTCTCCCACCTCTCTAAACACAGAGCTGGGATTTTTCCCTCCCCTGCCTGACTTGAAACCTTTAATTTAATCTAAATTTAACCCCTCCCTCTGGTTTAAGTGACCCCTCTCCCAGCCCTGGCTGTCCCTGTGTCACCTGTGGGTGTGACTTTGGTGTGTTCTCTGCTGCAGGGACGAGCTGGCAGTGACGGCGCCAGGGGAATGCCAGGCCAGACAGGACCAAAGGTAACGCCGGGTTTTTATGGATTTGGGAGATCTGCACCTTCTTTTCCAGCAGGAATGAGCTGAGGGACTCATGAAGAAGGAGCCCAGCTTGGAGCAGGTTGTGACATGCTGAAGAGGCTCCTGTGAACTCCTGGAAGTTAAAAGAGACAAGTTAAACACCCTCTTGGAAGGCAGAATAGAATTTTTTCTTTTCTTTTCTTTTCCTGTCTCTTTGGGTGTTTTTTTTTTTTTTTTTTTTTAATGCCACGTTTTTTAATCGCTGGGTGAAATACGCTGCAGCTGTAGAACAAACACTTCAGAATCCCAATTATAAAAAGCAAACACCAAGGAGTGGCTGGAAAGCCTCTAGAGTAGAACCACCAAAAAAAAACCACCTCTGAACCGGGTGAGGAAACGGAGATGTGGGGAGGAATTTTAATCCCCAGTAAATTTTATTTATTTTTTATTATTTTTTTAATTATTGGAGACAAAATCCCTTCATTCCTCTGCGATCTGCTGGAATGACCAAGCGGGAGAGAATTCCTGCTCCTGCTGGAAAGGGAAGGCAGGGAAAGTTTGCCCAAGGAATGGTGCCTTAGATGGTTTTTAGCACTTTGTTATGGAGATAATTAAGGCTGGGAGAGATGAGGGAGGTTGGAGATGGAGCAGGGAAAACACAAATCATTTACCTGGGAAGTGCTTTAATCAACGAGGCTGTGCCCTCCCAGGGGGGGCTGCCAGGGAGGAAGGGGATGGAAAAACGAGGGAATTCCCTGTGAGCTCAGGCAGGGAGATGCTCCAGGAGAGGGCTGGAGGTCAAACCCCACTGCTCAATCCGCTGAGAGGTGAAGGAGCTGGGAGAGGGAGGAGCTGTTTTAGAGAATCACCTGCCATAAATATATAAACTACACGCGGTTTGCTCCTTTACAAGGAAAAAAAAAAAAGGGATTTTTCCTCTCTCCTCGGTGTTGCTTCATTGGGTGTCACCCAGGATTTGCACCTCTCTGTGTCCTCTCTGCTCCAAGGGGCTGAGGCATTCAGGAAAGAACTCCTCCCTGTCCAGAATTTATTATTTAGCTCTATTTCTGCCCTTGGAGGGATGTGTGGGATGGTGGGAAAGCTCAGGGGACCCGCTGGCAGGTGTGGGGTCAGCACAGTTCTCTCCTCGTGGTCCTTTAATTCCACGGAATTAAAACGAAATAAATCATCACATTAAGGAGAATCTGCCTAAAAGAGACGTGGAAAAGTCACCCAGAGAAACTCTGAAATCCACATTGGAAAACATTTCAAACTGGGGGAAGAGGGAAGGGTTCAACTCCGAACAACTTGGAGATTTTAGTTCCTTTTTTCCTTGTTTTAACCCATAACTTTGAGATCATCTGAATGAAAGGGAAACGTCTGAGGGAGAAAAATCTCTCCCTCCTTGACACAGCAAGGAAACAAACGGGAAGGGTGTTCAAATACAGCTGGAAATACGGGTTTTTAATCCATTTTTGCTTTCAGGGTGACCGAGGCTTTGATGGCTTGGCTGGTTTGCCTGGTGAGAAGGGAAACAGGGTGAGTTTTCCTCCACTCTGGGCTGGGATAAAACCTTGGGAGGAGGAGGAGGAGGAGGAAGAGGCTGGGATGAGGCACAGGAGAGGATCAATGTCCCCAGCAGCATTCCCATCTCAAAATCTGCAAAAAAAAAATCCCCCCAGGAATGCTCCAAATGGGAACGGGGAGGAAAAAAATCACCTTAAAAGTACAGCCTAAAAAAAAAAAAAAAAAAAAAAAAAAAAAAAGCAAGAGGCAAAACCCGCTGGCGGGTGGGTGGAAATTGCTTGAAATGATGATGTGTTCAAACTCTTGGGTTTATAATTTAAAAAATTGAGGGAAAAAGCAAACGGGGAGAGGCGGTTATTTTGGAGGGCTGGGAGCAGAGGGAGAGGCAGCTCTGAGGGCACGGGGACCTCCAGCACAGAGAGAAAAATCAAATCACCAAATGGCTCATCACCATTCCCCACTGGTTTCCATATTGCCACAGGGTTTGGAATTTCTCCTGAAGTGTTTTCTGCCTTTTTGTTTTTTGTTTTCGTAGGGTGAGCCGGGCCCCCACGGCCCCCCAGGGGCTCCTGGAGAGGATGGAGAGAGGGTGAGTCTGCCTGGGGATCCAGAATTCCTAAAAAAAACCTGGAAATGAGGAGCAGATGCAGCATCAGGCTGGAGCTCCTGGTTCTTGAGCCTTCCCTGGGAGGGGAACAGGGCAGGGAGATGGGAGATGGAGTGAGGAAAAGGATTTGGCTTGAAAGATTTGGTCAGGAAACTCAGGTTTTGTTAAAAAAAAAAAAAAAAAAAAAACCCAAACAAAAAACCCCACCAAAAAACCCAAAAAACCCCCACCAAAAAACGAAATAAAAAAAAACCAAACCAAACCAAAAAAACCTCCAAAAACAACTCAAAAAAAAAAAGACCCCAAACCCAAAACAAAAAAAAAAAAAAACAAAAGCCAAACCAAAACACACCAAAAAACCAAACCAAAAAAGCCCCCAAAACCAAACCAAACAAACCAAAAGAACCCCCAAGAAACCCCCAAAATAACAAAAACAAAACCAAAAAAAACCCCAAACCCCCCAAAAAACCCCAAAATAAACCACTCAGTGCCCCCTACCCCCAAAAAGAACCCCCCCCCCAAAAAAAAAAAAAAAAAAAAAAAAAAAAAAACCACCACGAGAAAAACATGAAGAAATGATCTCTCTGGATTTTCTAAAACCCAGAGGATGGCAGCACCCAAACCCAGAGATTTGGGGAGCAGGAATTCCAGCCAGAGGCGGGGATCAAAGATTAAACTGTTCCCTTCTCCTTCACTCAGTGACGGAAATCCTTTAGCAAAGCCCAGCCGAAGGGATCACAGCTCTGGTTTTAGGGCAGAGCTTGAAAATGCTGAGATTTTCTTGTGATTCAACCTGAGGAACCAGCTCTGATCCCTCCCCACGATGGTTTCTTCCCACTTTGGGGCTGTGTGTTTTCCTTGGAAGTCTCAGGGCTGGGGTGGGTTAATTAATTATGGTGTAAATGAAGTTCTTTGGGATTGAGCTGGACGGGGAAGGAGGAGAGGCAGAACTGGAATCCCAAAAGGGAAAAGAAATTATTCCAGATGTGCAGGAGTAGGGAGGAGAGCAGGGATTGATCAGCACGAGGAGGGATAAATCCTCAATTTCCAAGGGTTGAGGGAGCCTCACGTTTGGGGTGATTTCAAAGCAGCTCAGGGGAAAGCACCACCGGAGAATTTTGGGGTGTCCAGCAGGAGATGGGAGAGGAGGGATGAAGGATCCCATTTTTCCTGGTTTATCTGAGCTCCAGTTTTGCCAAATCCCATCCCCACCCTGCTTTGCCATCCAGTTCAGTGTGAGATCTCGTGGTGGTTGTCTCACCTGCCCTGAGCTGTGTCTGGTGGCAAAATCCACCTTCCTAAACACCAGCAGGAATTCTGACCTGTCCTCAGGCCTTTCTAGTCCCTGGTGAACTCAATTTTAATCCTCAGCCTTCCAAGGTCAGTCCAAACCCTCCCAGTCCTCCAGGGGAGCTGCTTTTCTGGGTGAATATTATTTAAAAAAAGGACAAAAAGCTCTGTGAGGTGACTGAATTAAAACCAATTTTTTTTTCTGTCTCTTGCTGCTTTCTCTGCTGCTGCCCAGGGAGATGATGGAGAAGTTGGACCCCGAGGTCTTCCTGGAGAACCTGTGAGTATCCCCTTCCTTTGGCTTCTGCTTGGGGCAGGGATTCGGGGTGGAAAAGGCATTTTTAGGGTGAAAAAGTCGTTTTTTAGGGCTCTCATGGGGCAGCTTCACCCTGAGATCCTGCAGGGATTGAAGTCAGCTTGAACAGCTGGAGAGTGGCTGTGCTGGAATAACTCTGCTTTGCTAATTTTCATTAATGATTTTCATTTATTTTCGCTCCCACAAAGGTGGGAGTTCTTTTGTTTGTTCGTTTGACTGGGGGGATCTTTGGTTTTCTTGGATGAAAAAGAAAAAAAAATCTCATTGATTTTGTTTGCTCAGAAAAAAATCCTAACTGTAGATGTAAAACTTAGATTAGTGTCACATTTTTCCTGCCTGTATCCTTCTGCCTGGTTTGGGATTGAGGTAACCAGGGTGGAGGAGAAATTACGTGTGATAAATAGATACAAAATACAGTTTTTGTGAGGAAATTCCAGTGAGAAAAGGGTTTTGTCTCAGAGCAGTGGCATCCTCAGAGCTCCCACACACTTTGCCCTGGGCTGTGGCACAAACCTCAGGATGAAATCCTGGCAGGATTGAGCTCCAGGAGACTTTTATATCTGACTTCAGTGGGGTCAACACCCTGCACAAAACCTCCTCAATCTGCATTTTGCCAGCTTTTGGACCCCACATGCTGCAGAGCAGCTGGAGGAGGAGCTGGGGACTCCTGGTGTCAGTGGGGACTGAGGAGATCTCAGTGGCCTTGGACAAATTCTTTGGACCAAAAGGCAAAGAAATGCTTTCAAGGAGAACCCCACTAAAAAAATAAAACCACCCCCAACAAACAGACAGTTGGGCTACCAATTAAACACTCTGAAGAAGCATTTTTCCCCCCTAATATTGAATATTTTTGGCAATGCAAACTCTGCTGGTGATCTCAGTGGCATTGGACAAATTCTTTGGACCAAAAGGCAAAGAAATGCTTTCAAGGAGAACCCCACTAAAAAAAAACAACAACAAAAAAAACCAAAAAACAAAACAAACAAAAAAACCCGACAAAAAACAACAACAACAACAAACCAGTTGAGCTATCAATTAAACACTCTGAAGAAGCATTTTTCCCCCCAATATTGAATATTTTTGGCAATGCAAGCTCTGCTGGTGGCTGGCTGTGGTGCAGTTGTTGGCTGCTGGTTTCCTCCTGGCTGCAGTTCCCTTTTGTTGTGGAAAGAAGAACGTGATCCATCATTTCTCTCCAAATCTCTGCTTTTCCCCTGCTCAGGCCCAGCGTGGTGGCCTGAGATTAATTGATGGGAATTGCTGGACACAGTTCACAGGAGAGAGGGAAGGGTTGGCATTTACAGACTGGCTGGAACTAAATTATAGACAAGACGTCTGATTAACTTCTGGGAAAGATTAATCAACTCAGCTATCTCCTTAGCACATGTCCAAGCAATAAATTATGGCTTATTAACTTCTTAAAGGCCTTTATGTGCTCAGGTAACACAGCAACAAAAGAGGAGCTTAAATGAGGGTAACACACGCAGGGAAATTTATATTTTTTGTCTCAGCAGCACGAGTAAAAACCTCTGGGATGGCCAGGATTTTCTTTACAGGGAATTTTGCTGTGAATACAAACACCCTAAAGCTGGAGGTTTGTCTTCTCTGCCCTCAGCCAAGAGAAGGTCATTCCAAGTGTGGCTGAAACCAGTGGTGGGAGCTTCCAAATGGGTTTTCCTTCATCCTGCTCCATTTCCTTCCAGCTGCCTTCACCAGTGGAGTTTCTGCTCTGGATTCATGCAGGGCTTTAGCCCAGGAGGTCTCCAGTGGCTGGGATGGACCTTTGGATTCATCCAGTTCTTGCTGGAAGCTGCAATTTAATTTTATTTCTTTTTGCACGATCTGAATCCCCACGACCTCCAAGACAAGACATTTCATTAACATCTCCTCCTCCGCCCTGTAACATTTCATTTCAATTCCTCAGCCCTCTCTGCATCACAAAAAAGGAGGCTGTGGGATATTTGGGCAGACAGATAAAACTGCCCATCAATCAAGAAGGATTTTCTCTCTCCTCCATGGCAGGGATGGAGCTCCATCCATCCCAAATTCCCGGTGGGGAATTGGGGCAGTGCTTTAAAGCTGAGCTCTCAGTGAGTGCTCATCCCTTTCCTTTCACTCCAAACCTCCCCGAGGGCTGGGATTTCCAAAGATTCCCTTTGCAGGAATACAAATTCTCCTGCCATGTTTCCCTGTTCCATGTGATGCTCCAACCCCACCAATTCCCCCGAAGACAAATCTGGTGAGAAAGGCAGGGATGGAAGGAAAACACCAGGAGAGCAGAAATCCTGAGCTGTTAATGCTAGAAATGTACATTTAAAAATGTACATTTATGGGATTTTGTCTTCGCTGAGGTGTGTGGATTGTCCGTGACAAAATCTCACTCTGGAGGGAATTTTTTTGGGATGATCCATTGGTGTTATCAGGTTCATATTTCCCAACTTCCCAGCTGGAATGACTTGGCAGCAAAGAGTGTGGGTTACAGGGTTAAACTAATGAATTAGGATTAAATAATTTTAAAAAGAAAAAAAAAAAAAAGTTGGCTCAAAGGGAACTCATTCAAGGAAAAAATGTCTGTATTATTTAGGTTTATAATTGAAAAGGGTCTCTGCCCACAGGATTCTCTCCCAGTCCTTTCAAACCCTGCAGTGTCCCCTGCTCACAGAGGAATTCTAACCCTGGTTTTTCTCCCCCACAGGGACCCCGAGGACTTTTGGGCCCCAAGGGACCCCCAGGACCCCCAGGACCCCCGGTGAGTTCCTTGCTGCCCTCCCCAGAGCCTTCCAGCCCCCAAAAAAACCCCTGTCATCCATCCCAGCAGCTCCTCCAGCCGCATCCTTCGCCACATCTGGGCAACAAAAAGCAGCAGGATCCACCAAAAAAAAAAAAAAAATAAAAAAAGAAACTAAGAGTCTTCCTTGTCCCCCATTTCCAGTGGTGTCACGTCCAGGCTCAGCAGATTTGCCCCACCTGAGTAAATATTAATGCCTTGCTCAGGCTGGAGGGGAGGAATGAGAGTTATTAACACAGTGCCTTTGCCATTAACTGCTGCCTCAGGGCTCTGAAGCTGCTCCTTCGGATTCCAGGCCAGAGCTGAGGCTGCAGCCTGTGGGATTTTATCCAGGGAACTCATCCCTGGAAGTGCTGATGCAGGGGCTGTCCCTAAATCTCTGCTGCTCATTGGAATCCCAGACCTTACAACCCCAACCCCAAAGCTGGAGGGGTCAGTGTTTAATGGGGGGACGTTTTGTGGCCTCTCACCCCTCCTGGGATGTGGGGACAACTTTTTTCTGTGAGCTCCTGGCGCTGCTGGAATTTAATGAAGAGGAATTCAGGATCTGCTGCCAATCTCATCCCCCACGGATGGGATGTTCCACCCCACAGCAAGAGATTTTTTTTGTTGTTCCTGGAGAAAAGGAGGCTCAGGGGAGTCTTCTTCTCTCCAAATCCCTGGCAGGAGGTTGTGGTGAGGGGGATCAGTCTCTTTTCCCAAGCCACAGGATGAGAGGAAAAGGCCTCAAGCTGCTCCAGGGGAGGTTTAGGGTGGAAAAAAAAATTTAGGAAAGAAAAAAATTTCAGGAAAGAAACAATTTCAGGAAAGAAAAAATTTCTTCCTGGGAAGAGCTGTCAAGCAGTGCCCAGGGAATGTGGAGTCACCATCCCAGGGACGTGGTTTGGTGGTGAGCATGGTGCTGGGTTAATGCTGGATTTGATGATTTTTGGGGGGTCTTTTCCAAGCTGAACAATTCCATGGTCCTGAAATGGTGGCAGGGGCACATCTCCGTGTTCCCCTGTCAGTGAAGTGCTCAGGGAGTGTTTGACCCCGGCTGGTTTTTGGTTTGGCACCAGCAGCACAGCTCTGACACCTTCAGCAGGCAGGAATATTCCATTTTCCTTCCCCACTCCCTGTGGGATGAGATCCAGCCAGGATTCCCTATGCCTGCTGCTGGTTGTGCCTCCCAAACAGGTTAAACCAAAGGGGAAAACCACTCAAATTGCTTCTAAAAATTCACCTGGATTCATGGAATTGGCTGCTTTACCAAAGACCTTTAGGAAATTATTCCCTTTCAGCATGGTCCAAAGGCTTCTTGATTTTTTTATTATAATTTTTATGGCGATTTCCCTGCTTTTTTGGTGTGATATTTTTCTTACTGCTGTGGTTTTTAAATCCTTTCAAAGGGTGTGGCTGGCATGGATGGACAAACAGGCCCCAAAGGGAACGTGGTAAGTTCTCCCTGCAAACTTTTACAGGCAGCTCAGATTTTCTATAGGGCAAAAAATGCAAAATTCTGTTAGATGACGTTCATTAATCGCTTTTTAGCCTGGTCTAGATTCCTACCAGAGCCCGTGAAAAGCACCAGGAACCTCTTCCTGCAGCAAATAGATGTTAATTTATTGTAATTTCTGAGGGAATTACACATTATTTCTCCACGAAAGATGAAACATTTTCCTCGAGATGCTAATGAATATCAAAATAGAGGCATTTAACTCAGAGGGGAAAAAAAAACCTTTCTGTGCCTGGGATGGGATGGGTTGGGGTGGAATGGGATGGGATGGGACGGGACGGGACGGGACGGGACGGGATGGGATGGGATGGGATGGGATGGGATGGGATGGGATGGAGTATGATGGATTCCCTGGACAATAAATGCAGAGCTGGCTGGTGTTAGAGCCTTGCTCAGCTCCTTTGGGCTGCAAATCCTCAGAGAGGGGTCATTGTGCCTTCAAGTCCCTTCTCCCCTTCCTTTTCCCAGTGGGAAAAGCAGTTTCCAGGAGCTCCTGGTTACTGGGAGAAGGTCAGAGAGGGTTCAGGGAGCTGTGGGAGGTGTGGATCCAGCTCAGGAGTATCCAGGCAGTTGGAACACAGGGATACAGCTGGGGGAATCCAGGAATTGTGGTTCCAGCTCCTTCCTCACCCTAACCCCTGCCCTTGTCTCCTCACAGGGCCCTCAGGGCGAGCCAGGGCCCCCAGGACAGCAGGGGAACCCCGGGGCTCAGGTAAGGACAAACCTCCTTCTGCACAGCTGGCAACAGCTGGGGAGGGTTCAGCACCACAACTGGCTCCAGGAACCATTTCCAGCCCAAAAATCTTCCTGCAGACACTCCCAGGGTGGGATCCCCCAGTTCTCCAGGAGGTTCTCTTTGGCCAAGCCACATCCTGTGTGTTGATGTTTGACACCTCACTGCCCAGTTCCTCCAGAGCCCGGTGGACAATTGGGATATCCAGGCTTTTTCCCATGGGAATCCTGCTCCTCGGAGCATCCTTGTGTCCCTCCTGGGCTGAGCCTGGCTGCCCACAGCCCATGCAGCTCTCTGGACATTTTACTGCCCCTCACAAGACATTTGGGGGATGATTTGAGCTGAGGAAACCCCCAGCCCTCACAGGCACTAAAATAATGCACATTTGGAAGGAATAATTTGCTCCTTAATGAGCTTAATTTTATTTCTTTCTCTCTTTTGGTTTTTTTTTTCGGTTTTTCACAGGGTCTTCCAGGTCCACAAGGCGCCATCGGTCCCCCAGGAGAGAAAGTGAGTTGAAATTCAGCTCTGGCCTCCCTCAGCCCTGGATTTGCATTTTGCTCCTTCAGCTGCTCCTTTGCCCCATGTGCAACATCTGTTTGCAGCCGTGGCCATGAAAGTCTAATGCCTCTCATTCCAGACAGAGGGGAGATCAAGGCAGCTCGGGTTACCTCTAATTCATCCTATCTGCATTCATTTCCCCTCTGAGGAGAAACATTCTGAAGGCAGCCTATGGTAAAACACGAGGAGAGGATTGAAAATCGTCTTTTTTTTTTTTTTTTTTTTTTTTTTTTTTTTTTTTTTTTTCTGTGGGTTTGGGGAGTCTGAGTGGGATGATAACGGGAAGAGCCCATGGATCCTTCCCTCTGCCTCTGATTTTCTGGCTGTCCACGTGTGGTTGGTGCTGGCCTGAGACCAGCAGGATTTAAAGGAGGAGAAGTTTCCCCCAAGATCTGGGAGCCAGCAGGATTTAAAGAGAGAGAAATTTTCTCCAAGATCTCAGGGATCAGTAAGATTTAAAGGAAGAGAAAATTCCCCCAAAAGCTCAGGAACCAGCAGGATTTAAAGGATAAGAAATTTCCCCCAAGATCTCAGGGACCAGCAGGATTTAAAGGAGGAGAAGTTTTTCCTCCAGAGGGGTCCTTCAGGCTTCTCTCAGCTCCCAGAGCAGGGACACAGTGTGTGTGTCCCTGTGTGTCCCCTCCTGCTCGTTTGGGGCGGAATTATCAATAACCCCACCAGGAAGGAGCACACTGACAGCTCTGTCACACCATGGCATGTGAGAAATCAGCAATTGCTAATTAAAAGGTGCTCACTGAGCAGTGTTAGATCACCCAGTCCACTCAGGTGAGGCAGCTCCTCTTTTTTTGCCATTTTTCACCCCAAAACGGGCATTTCTTGGTCCCGTGAGCCCACAGTTTGATGTCCTCACCTTGTCCTCACCAGCTGTGTCACCAGAGGACACAAAAGAACCGCACTCACCTGTCAGGATGTGAGATAAAAAGGAAGAATGGTTTATTTGGGGATCTCGACTTATATAATTTTTAGAATTTGATCAAGGATTGGGAGATGAGGTTACTCCCCCTTTGACCCCAGTGGTCAACCTAGAACTCCATCAATTTGTCTTTCCTCTTGGAAAGAATGTGTTATTTACGAAATATCAGTTATGTGTTATTCACGAAGTATCAGTGTCTTTGTTGTTACAAGTGTGAAAACTCCAAGTCTAAGAATGTAAAAACATCAGAAGGCTAAAAAATAAAAACTCGGGGTGCAGCACCCCAGGATTGGTACCTGGAGCTCCTGTGAGGCTCTCCCTGCTCCATCCCGCTGAGTGTGAGGTGCCAGCACATCCCAACGTGCTGAAACGCCGGAAAAAACCCAGATTCCCTACAACCTGTGGCAGCTTTTTCCCATCTCTGCAGCCTCTCAGAGCTGGGAAAAGCAGGAGGTGCGGCTGGGAATCCTGATGGATTTTTCTGTTTGGTTTTTCAGGGCCCGTTGGGCAAACCTGGTCTCCCTGGCATGCCTGGCGCTGATGGGCCTCCGGTGAGTGCTCCTTTCCATTTCTGCTGGGAATGGGAGCCCGGGCTGGGATCTGAGCCCCTCGCAGCCCAAAAAAAGGGAATGGGAAGGTAAAAGCAAGAGAATCCGTGGATTGGAATAAAGGCGGTTTAATGTGGAAATAAAGAGAGTTTAGAGTGGAAGTCAAGAGAGTTTGATATGAAAAAAAGAGAGTTTGATGTGGAAGAAAAGACAGTTTAATGGGGAGGAAAAAATGTTTAATATGGAATAAAAGGCTGCATATCCTCCATACATGTATATATGTATTTATACTGTATATATATATGTATATGGACTTATAGAGGATATGCGTATATGGGATAAAGGTGGTTTAATATGGAAATAAAGAGAGTTTAGAGTGGAAGAAAAGAGAGTTTGATATGAAAAAAAGAGAGTTTGATGTGGAGGAAAAAAAAAAGGTTTAATATGGAAGAAAAGGCTGCATATCCTCTATACATATATATAAGTATTTATACTGTATATATATATATGTATATAGACTGTATAGAGGATATGCATATATGGGATAAAGGTGGTCTAAGATGGAAATAAAGAGAGTTTAGGGTGGAAGTCAAGAGAGTTTGATATGGAAGAGAGTTAGATATGGAAGAAAAGAGTTTAATATGGAAGAAAAGACAGTTTAATGCGGAGAAAAATGGTTTAATATGGAAGAAAAGGCCGCTTAATAAAAAAAGATGTTTAATATGGTAAAAACCATCATCCTGCAAGGTCAGCTCGCCCTTTTCGGGAGCTGGGATCAGTTTGGGAAGCTCCATCACGGCTTTGCTCACTCTGGGTGTTTCTCACCACCTTTCTTTCCTCTCTCTTTTTGCTCCTCCTGTGCTGTGGATGCAGCTCCCGAGGCAGGGATGGATCCAGTGTGTGTTTTTTTCCCATCCCAGCTCTGCCCTGGGCGCTGTGATGGGGCAGGTGGGGATTACCTGTCAATGTTCCAAATGTTCCGTTCTCAGCAGCTTCCCCCTCTCTAAAACCGCTTTAAACGTCATTTTCTCCTCGCTGTAGAAATCAGTCTCAAAAAACCCCCAAAAAATCACTGGCCTCTCAACCCAATCTCGTAGTTCCCCATCTCAGGGAGACATTCATTTAAGGATGAAAAAACAAACCAAACCAAACCAACCAAAATAAAAGTAATAATAATAATAATAATAATAATAATAATAATAATAATAATAATAAAACAGACAAAAAAATTTAAAAAATTTAAAAAAAGAAAAAAAAGAAGAAGAAAAATTACGTTTCCCACCCTGGGATCACCATTCCTACGGGGGGCACTTGGAACATCCAAACAATTGTTAGCTGAGTCGACAGAGCAGCTCTGGCAAAGCCCAGGACATCCCTAAATCTGTAGGTTTTGATGTGAAATTCCTGCAGCAGCCTCCGGGGAGGTTCTGCTGGAGAAACTCTTTGTTTTTAAGCAGCCTGGAGGCTGTGGAGGAGCTGCAGAGTGGCTGTGCATGGACAGGGACCTTTCCACAGGTGGGCAGCCTTTGGGTTGCTCTTTCCGTGGACAAAAGAAAATGTGTTTAATTTATAGAAATCTTGTCTTTGGAAAAATGCCTGAAAAAATCCCTGAGAGCTGCTCATCAGTTTGTGATGTGGGCAGCAGCCAGGGAGACGGGCACAGTGCAAATGGGCAAATTAAAATATGATTTAGTGAAGGGTGGAGCAAAAGGTTTTGAAATCCTGCCGCAGGTTCATCCTGGAGCTGAAGGCAGGAGAGGTTTTATTGCTCTTTGTGTGCTCTTGGTGCCATTAAAATCACAGGAAAAAGTGAGATTTGAGTTTTCTCCCCTATTTTTTGGGCCAAAGCTTTTGAAATCCTGCCGCGGGTTCATCCTGCACCTGAAGGCAGGAGTGGTTTTATTGCTCTTTGTGTGCCCTTGGTGCTATTAAAATCGACAAATTTGAGTTTTCTGCCCCGTTTTTTCTGCTGGCGGAGGAATGACAGCTGTCGTTTTGTTCCTGTATTAAAGCAGAGCCTGGTTGAGGGAGCCTGCCTTGTCTGACATTCCCTTCTGAAACTGATGATGGAGAGCACTCCTAATTTCCTTTGTTACATTTTTAACACACAGAAATTTATGTATTTGAAGGAGAGAGATCAGTGAGGACCCCAGTGAGTGCAGAGTGGCTTTAGAGCAGCTGGGTGTGTTTCCTTCATCCTCAGAAGATGAGGATCCCTGGGGGTGCAGACCCTTTAGGGGTCACTGATGTTGCAGATATTGCCAAACCCAAAGTGATTTTTCCATCCCAGCTCCATTTTGGATCCAGCTGCACCCAAAACCCACTTCCCTGCATTCCCCATGTCTCCCTGACCCTCCCAACTCCACCTGAGGCAATTCACACTCAGATTTTTACTGATTTCCACCTCAGCAACAGAAGCTCTGAAGGCTGGTGAGGAGAACCTGCTGGAAACTGGGGGATGCTGAATTATTCAGCAGCAAATCCCATGAGGAATGCTCCAGGCAGCCTGTGGCTAGCAGGGATGCAGGTTAGCTGAGCACTTGTGGTGGGATCTGGAGCTGGACTCCAGGAATTAGACATTTAATGAGGGGCTCTGAGCATCTTGTGACCTTCAGGAGTTTCCTGCCGCTGGGATTTGATCTGTTTCCCTGCCTGCAAACTCCCCCCAGGTGTTCTGCTGCGCAGGGAATGTTCCAGAACGCTTCCTGCTGCTCTGCTGGGAGAGGCTGAAGGGGAAAATTAGAAATAAGCCAGTGGAAAAGCACCAAAGATCCAAATGCTGCTCTCTTCCCTTTGGGAAAAGCGAGGTGGCTTCTGGAGGGGTCACCTGTGTCAGGAGGAGCTTCCTGGGGAGCAGCTGCCAAATAAATCACAGCTATAACGTGCTCTAAACCCCCCAAATCCTCATTTCTTCATCTCTTTTATCCACAGGGGCATCCTGGCAAGGAAGGTCCGCCTGGAGAGAAGGGGAGTCAGGTGGGTGTGCACAAACCCCTCAGCTGTGCCAGGAGGGAGGTCACAGCAGCTGGGTGGAGATGGATCTGCACAGGGGTGGCCCAGGGGCCAGGGGAGGTGCTGAGAAGCAAAGCTCAGCAGAAATTTGAAGAGCTGAGCCCAGATTTGATCTCTGGGTGTCCCTTTGGTCTGAGCTGCTCTGGTGGCCAGCAGTGCAGCACACGCCAAGGCTGACCCTGGGAATGGAGCTTGCTCTTGACAGACACAAATAAATATCCTCTCTGGACCAGGGAATGTAGAAAATAATTTTTTTTTTCTTACCCTCCTCATCCAAGTCTCTCTTTAACAATATATTTGAGATTACTGCCAGAGGCCAAAGGCCTTGAATTATGCACTGGTGTGTCTGTCCAGGAGATTTGGCAGCAGCATTCCTGCTGCAGCCCAGGCCCTCAGCAAACACTTGTCAAAAGCCTCTGCTCAGAGTCCAGCCCAGCTGGGTGCACACCCAGGAGTGCTGCTGGACACAACCCACAGGCAGGTTTTTGTCCCCCTGCTGTCACAGGAGGCTGAGAATTCCAACCTTTCCTCTGGAGAAATCAGAAATTATTTGGGGGTGATCCCTCCTCTCTGTGACCTTCACCAGGATGGTTTGGGAGCAGGGAGGCAGCAGAAATTGTTCCTCCTCCCTGGTTTTCTTCACCCCAAACCATAAATCATATTGGGTGTAGAAATCCCCTTTCCTAACAGGGTTTTTTTCCATCCTGACCCTTCTCATCCTCCCTTTCCTGTCTGATGGATCTTTGCCACCAGCTCAGCCCATCACACCTGCTGGAGGTGATGCCCCTGCAGCTCCCTGGACTGTTTGGGGCTAATTTGGGTTGTTTCGAGCTGTTTTGGGCATAATTTGGGTTATTTTGGGCTGTTTTGGGTTATTTTGGGCTATTTGGGGCTATTTTCAGGGGGCTGCTGCCATACCTATCCCATGTGGGAAACAGGAAATTTGTTTTCCGCACCCTCTCCTCCTCACTGCACTTTTGAGTTGGTTTTTGACACGTTTCTCTCGTTTGTGTTTCATCCCCTCAGGGTCCCCCGGGTCCTCAGGGCCCCATTGGTTATCCAGGACCTCGTGGAGTCAAGGTGAGGCGATGCAGGAGCAGTGTCCACGTCACTGGACACTGCTGGGGGACACAGATGTCCACTCGGGGCCACCTCAGTGACCACCAGCATTTATTGCTCCAGCCTTTTATCCATGGGGATCACGAATTCCCTGCTCCTCATGAACCCAAATAATCCTTTTTGGGGGGATTTCTCTCACCATTCTCCCAATCCCATTCTTCCCAGTTTACAGCCAGAGTCAATCTCAACCACAATTTAACAGGGTTAATAAACCAGAGCAGCCTCTTCCCAACACAAAGTTGGCTTTTCCCTGATCCCAAACCCTTCTGGGCAGAGCCTGAGGGTCTCAGCCATGTGCTTTTCCATGGATTGAATTCCAGCTCCTGCCTGAATTCCAGCTCCTGCCTCATTCCTGCTGCTGCTGAGGCACTGGGGGATTATTTTGTTTTCCTTCCCCCTCATTCTCCTCTGGTTTTATACCCACCAGGATGTGTTAATTCAGGTGCATCCTGCATCCCCAAAATTCCCATGAATCCACAGAGATCTGCACTGGCAAAAACAGGGTTTGTGGAGTGAGGCAGGTGAGGTTAAAGCCTCTCAAACCCATCTGCTGTTCCACCTGAAAACTCTGGGTGGGATGTGTTTGACCAATCCCAGCTCGTTCCTTGCAAGGCTGCAGAAGAGGACAGAATTCCATTAGGGAATGTTGGATTTCTCATTAAAAGTGGGAAAATCTTGCTTTAATTGTGAAAGAAATCGTGGCTTTAATTGGGAAAGAAATCGTGGCTTGCAGCAAACCCCACAGTCCAGGTTTGGTTTCCTACAAACAGCGTTCCATGAACTGCACGAGCTTCCAGCTTGGGAAAGAAAAAGTGTCTGATTGGGTTTGTAGCCATAAATAACTTTTAGATCTTTCCTCCCTTCCCAGAGCCCTGTTCTGCTGCACAAATCTTGATGGATTTTTAATTATATTTTTCCTTGACGTGCTAAAAGGAAGAAAAAAAATTAAAATACCCAAGCAATGTATTATTCCTTTTTAAAAAAGAAAACAAAAGTGGTTTTGTGCTGGTGTGGACACTAATTTTTTTTTTGTTTCCAGTTTGTATGGAAAATATAGACAGAGAAAAAAGAATTCATAGTGAATTTTATCCCTGGAAACAAAACTTATGGATAGAAACCACCAACCCCAGCTACCAAATCAAGACAGCAGAGGTTTGGGACTATAAGATGCTCCCTGATGAGCCAAAAGCCAGAGGGCAGCAGCTGATATTTGATTAATATCAACTCAATCACAGTTTAATTAATAAACTGTAGTTTTAGGAGCACCGCAGTTTGCAGAGATACAATTAAACATCAAAGAAAGCAGAAATCACCACAACTATTGGTGATTTTTAATTTCTTCACTCCAAACCTTTTCCCTGTGCCCTGGTAACACCTTGGTTTTCTCTCTCCAGGGAGCAGATGGAGTTCGTGGGTTGAAAGGCACCAAGGGGGAAAAGGTGAGTTCACTTTGGGGTGGTGTTCCTGCAGTTCCATTTTTGGGGGTGGATCCCACAGGATATTCCCTTGGAAGTTTTCTCCTTCACAGGAGGTTTTTTTGGGGGGGAGGAAGAAAAAGGGGGACTGAGCCCCTTTCCGTCATTCCTGCCCCTCCCCAGCACTTTTAGCTTGGGATCTCCCAAACTTTAAAACTTTCTGGGCAGTGTCTCCAGTGCCTCTGGGGATTAGCTGTAGGATGAGATGCATTATTGATTAATATGCAATTAAACCTCCTTGGCTGCAGGAAAACATTGCAGTGTCCTGGAGGCAGGTGTGAAACCTCCTCGGAGAAAATCAAACCAGTCCTGCTTCAGAAATAATTGATTCCCCAGGCTGCCGAGGCCTGGCTGCTGATGCTGGGCCTGTTTGTGATGCTGGCTTGCAGCCAGGATGGGGTGCAGGGCACATTTGGGGACGTTGTAGGGGTTTTTGGGGGGTTTGGGGTGGGTTTCCATCCCAAAGACTTGCAGAAGGCAATATGTGGATCTCAGCTTGTCCTCCCTGGACAAATGAGGCTTGAGAAACTTTAAATCTTTTTTTTTTTTCTCCTCATCTCTACACCTGGGGTGATTTTTCCCTTCTCTGTTTTTAGGGTGAAGATGGTTTCCCTGGCTTCAAAGGTGACATGGGCATCAAAGGAGATCGGGTGAGAGTCTGGGACCTGTGGGATCAATCCAGCAGCTCAGAGGAGGCTGTTGCCAGCCCCATCTCACCACCTCCTGCTCCCCTGGGTGACAAAGTGACACTGCTGTCCCCTCCCTGTGCTGGCAGTGCCACAGTCCGTGTCAACACCTCGGATTTCCCAATGATCCCCAATCCTCAAACACTTCCCAGGGCTGGCTCTGCGCATCCAGCACAGTTTGGGAAGCAGGAGGAGGCCAAGAGGGCTCCAATCCCAGCTGACCAGGGCTGGTTCTGTGGAGATATTCCCAGTGTGGATGGGATAACAGCTGCGTTTTGTGGGAATAAAACCCCGGTGCTTTGGTCACCCTCCACAAAGGAACCTCCCCTGGAATCGCCCAGCTTTCTCCCATGGAATATCTCTGGCAGCAAACGCCGGCCCTGCCCATCTAATTAACACTTCTCTTGTAATTCCCAGGGGGAGATTGGCCCCCCTGGCCCTCGGGGTGAGGACGGCCCCGAAGGTCCCAAAGGTCGCTCTGGCCCCAATGGAGATCCGGGTCCTCTTGGGCCTGCTGGAGAGAAGGTGAGCCAGGGATGGGGATTCCCATCCTTGTTTGAGTTTTGGGATCAGATTTACACTGAACCCCACTGGTTTTATCCCTCTCGGGACTGTGGGTAGCTTTAGGGAAGCCCGAGGGAGGTGGGTTTAGGGCAGCCGCATCCAGGTTTTGGTCTTTTTGGAAGTTATTTGGGTACAGAGAAAAAGATCAGAGGGGAATAAATGGAGAAATTGAAAGTTTAGTTTAAATAAATTGAAAGTTTAAATAAATTGAAATAAAGCCCCAACCATTCCTAACTGGTTCCCAGCACAGTTATGGTGCTCATTCTCCATCTCCCCATTGGGATTCCCTAAAGTTTAATTCCACCCAGGTCCCTTGCTCTGCTCCTCCCTGCACCTGGAATCTCCCATTCCTGCTGCCTCTGAAGGCCTGACTCCCTTTTCCTTTGTATTCCAGGGAAAACTCGGCGTGCCAGGATTGCCTGGGTATCCGGGCAGGCAGGGCCCCAAGGTAACGGGGAGTTTGGGCTGGGATGGGGAGGTTTGGGATTGGACAGGGAGGTTTGGGGTGGGATGAGAAGGTTGGGATGGGAATAGATGGGAAAAAAGGGAATGGAAGATGATGGAACGTGACAGAACGGAAAGGGATGGGATGGGGAAATTTGGATGAGATGAGGAGGTTCAGGAGGTGAGGGAATGGGATGGGGAGGATGGGATAGGACGGCATGGGAAGGTTCGGGATGGGATGAGGAGGTTTGGGATGGGATGAGGAGGTTTGGGATGGGATGGGAAGGTTTGGGATGGGATGGGAAGGTTTGGGATGGGATGGGGAGGTTTGGGATGGGATGGGGAGGTTTGGGACATGATGGGAAGCCCAGGGACACTGCCCAACTCAGCCCCCACTTGTGGGATGAGATCCCTCCTTCCCACTCATGCAGGACAAAAATAGGGATGGACAAAACCAGCAGCCAGCCCTGAGCTGGTGGAATCCAACCCAGGGGCTGGTTGTGCATGGCTTTGATCCCAGAGTGGTGGGAAGAGCTGGAGAAGCGCTGGGATGTGCAGGGATGGATCCCAGCAGGCTCCCTGAGAGCTTCCCTGCCGCTAAAAGGCACCACAGTCCTTCTCCTTGCATTAGGGGTTCTGTCTTCCAAGACAGCGTTGTCTCATTAATTAAGGAGGCTAGCTAATGACTCAGGGTCTCCCTGAAAGGATGAGGAAGCTGCCATTTGCATATTTGCAAACATCTTTTGTAGCTTCTCTCCACGCCCACCTCTGTCCAGGCCATTTCCAAGGCGTTTCTTTTTTTTTTTTTTAATTAAAACTGTGAATTCCACCCCACAGGCTTAAACTGCAGCCCAGTTTTCACATGCCCTGGAGGCTTTGGGAACTTCTGTTTTTGTTAAGATTTTTTTTTTTGTAAGAATCGTATTTTATTATTCATGTTGACTGCTTTAAAAAACCCCAAAAACACAAAACAACCCAGGCCTGTTTCATTCTGAGAATATAATTATCTGCAAGAGATTGTTTCCTGCTCGTGGTGGGGCTGGTTTATTTTCTAATTTGCATTTTAAATCTGGAGTAAGGTTGAGGGGGCGGGGTTTTTTTCAGAATTTTCTTGGACTAATCCATATTTTAAAAGCAGCAGCAGCAATTCTCCCGGCGCTGACATCAGAAAGGAACAAGCCAGGAGTTAAATTTTCATGTGCACCACAGTGACTTAGGAGCTAAAATCCTGAATCCTGCCTGGGCTCCCATCACAACCTTGGGCTTGGGTCTCTGCAGTGACTGCTAATGAGCCGTGGAGATTATTTTTGGTGTTGTTTTGGGGGAAAATTGAATTTTATGGAGTCACCCCAGGTTTGGAGTGGTTTTGCAGCTATTTGAGGAAGGCTGAGATGGAACAGAGACTGGACAGAGCTGGAGAAAAAAGTAGAGATTTATTGAAAGGTCTTTAGGACACACCTTGGGCAGGACAAGAGCCTGGCCAGGGCTACACCCAAGGTGGACCCAAAATGGGCACAAAATGGTGACAAAATGGTCACAAAATGGGCCTAAAATGGTCCAAAAATGGACCCAAAATGGACCAAAAATGGACCCAAAATGGACACAAAATGGATACCAAATGGACAAATGGTCACGAGGTCTCACACTTTTATAAGTTTGGGTCCATTTGCACTTTGGGGTTGAATTGTCCCATTCCAGCTCCAGGCTGTGAGGTCCCATCCTTGTCCCTCCCTCCAGCCCACCCTTGGTTGTGCTTTGGGCTGAAAGTTGTCCTTGGTGTGCAGCAGGAGAAGGATTTGTTTTGTGTCCGTGCTGTGTGCAGAGCTGAGTGACACTGACTGTGAGCTCAGAGCTGCTCCCCTGGGCACCACAGAACAGGAAAATACAAAAGATAAAACTCAAGGCATCATTTCAAGGTCCACGGGACAGGAGCTGGGAGCTCTGGGGTTGCTCCAGGTCGGTGGGTGCTGCTGGGGATGTCCAGAGCTGTCCCTGGAGTGTCCTGAGCCTCTCTCCCTCTGTTTGCTCTTCCCCCAAGGGCTCCATCGGCTTCCCAGGATTTCCAGGAGCCAACGGAGAGAAGGGCACACGGGTAAGAGCTGGTTTTCTCACAGATTTCTTTCTCTTCAAAGAGATTTGGGGATCACTCCTTTACTGGGCTGCTGCTCCAGAGGTTTTCTCACTTAGGAATTTGCCCAAAAAGGCTGATCCCAGGGCGAGGCTGCTGCTGCAGGACAGGAGGATGCTGCTGATGGCACAACCAGCAGCTTCCCAATGAAACCCTGGGAATTTTCCCCCTCAGGATATTTCAAGAGGCTCCTCTGAACCCAAATCCTTCCCTGCGCTGTCAGACTTTGCTCAGGGCACAAAGAGCTCTTTAACTAACAGTAATTATTAGAGATGGCTGAGTCTGTGCAGAGGCAGCCAGAGCCATCTCTCACCTAACTTGAAATTCTAAATGCATGGCTGGGAACGCTCTCAGTGCTTTTAATAAGCTGCTCAAAATTCAGAGACGCCCTGAAAATCAGGGGGTTTCATCCCCCAGCCTTGTCTCTGCCTCTCACCCCACCTCCACAGCCTTCTCTCAGAATGGGGATTGTCTAAATATACTGATTTATTTTTTATCTGCTGCAGAACATGCTCGAATTAAAGGATTCAGAGTACAAACAAAGTCATTTTCTGCACCAGCTCCGGTCACAGTGACAAGAAGGGGGAGTGAGGACAGCAAGTGGAATTAGTTTCCTTTTTACTCTCATTTAAATAGAAATGACTTCTAACAGACGGCTTTGAGAGGAGCCCAGCAAATATAAATCACTTTGCACTGCATGAATATCCTGCCACTGCAATTTGGGTTCTATCCACTCCCCCTTTTTATTTATTATTTCATTTCATTTGGGACTACAAATGCTCATCCTCATCCTTCCCTCTGCTCTGGCTGGGCAGGAGGGGAGAGGACAGGGAATTCAGCCTGGAATTCACTGGAATTCTCTGGAATTACCCTCCTCCTGCTCAAATATAAACTCCTGGGCCAGATTTTTGGGGGTGTAGAAGAGCAGGGGAGGGATGTGCTGCTTTGAATCCCTGCGTATCCATAAATGATTTTATTCTGGGATGGGATGGGAAACCTTCCAGGGAGTGGGGAAAGTCCCAGGAGCTGGGCATTTCTGAGGTTGGAACAAACCCTGAGGGGGTTTAGCCTGGAATTTTGGCATTATCCAGCCTGAAAGGGGTTGGGAAAGGAGCAGATCTGATGGGGAAGGGCCCAGCTTCAGAACAAGAAGGGAAGAAAAGACAAAAAAATAAGCACTTTCCTCACTTTTATTCCAAATGAGCTTTGTGCCTTTAATGGAGGTAGTGACGATATTTAGTTACCCCCTTGGTGTGCCACACATTTCTTCAGTTCAGGAGTTAAAAAAAGGGGGTTTTAACCTTTCAAGCATTGATTTATTTCTGGGTAATCCAAATTTTTTAATTTTTTCTTTTTTAATTTTCAACGGGCGATTCGACCTTTTCTGCCCATTTTATACCCAGTTCCTCACCCTGCATTCACTTTATCAGTGTAGAGAGATTTTTTAATGGACAAACATTTCCATTAGCAAGAGGAGCTCAGCTTGGAAATTTCAGAGTGGCAGAAATAGTGATTTTCAGGAACAGCTTTGCTATTCATCCATATATATATATATTATATTTTATTTTGCTGCCAAGTATGCCATCTGAAATAAGAGAAAAGCAATTATATACAGAATTATAGGCTGAGCTGGGGTCATTCTGCTCCAGTCCTCATTTTAATTTAAGCCTCCTTGAGTCAGACTTGATAAATCCCCCTCTGCCTCTCCTAAGTCCTCTCAATTTGCTGGGTTTATGAGTGTGTTCATGTGGAGTTGGGACAGAAAACTCCCAGGATTTTCCCCCTCCAGTTCATTGTGGAATAACTCAATTTGCAGCTGCAACGACCCCCAAATCATTTTTTTTGGGCTTCTCTTTATTACAATATCCCCATTTTGCTCTTCAGTTCCCTGGTTTGTGTGGCCAAATTCATGCAAATCCCACGTTTCTCTCCCGAAATGGAACTCAGCTTTTCAGCTCGTTGCCTCAGCAGCACAAAGAGTCTTCCCAAGTCCTTAAATAATTCAGAAAAAAAAAAAAAAAAAAAAGAAAAAAAAAAAGGTGAAAAGCAAAGGTGGAAGGGCAGGACCTGCACAGGCAGCTGAATTTTAGTGCTGAGGTGCTGAACATCCCCAAACAGCAAAGTTCAGCTCGTGGCCGTTCAGTTGTGCAAAAAAATAATCCCATAAAACCCACAAAAAAAAGGGCTGGAAAGGTAAAACTGGGGAGGGAGAAAACGGATGAAGGCGATTAGAGGATGAGTCTGGGAAAAGGCCAGGAGAATTGGGACGGCTGGAGAAAAAAAAGCTTTGGGCTGAGCTGGTTGTGGCCTTCCAGACCTCGAAGGGAAGCTGCAGGAAAAGATGGAATAAAACCATTTCAAGGAGCCTGGAGTGACTTGGAGCAGCTTGGGAAGGTGGAAGGTGTTTGGAATGAGCAGAGTTTTAAGGTCCCTCCCAACCCAAGGCAGCCTTTGGTTCTCTGTTCGGAGCTGTTGGAGAATTCTGACCCATTAAATCCCCCAGGAGCTGCTCATCCCCGAGCCCATCCTCAGCTCCAGCTGGGCCCAGCACCTTCTCGAGACCTGCTCATCAAATCAACAATTAAACACGAATAATAAATCTTATTTTAAGAGCTGTTTTCTGCCATTAGCAGAGAACAATCCATTTCCCTGCTTGCCCAGTCTGTGCAGAGCCTGGGAGGTGTGGAGGTCCCCAAAAATCCAACTATTTTCTTGAAAATAACCCAAATTTAGCTGCTTTCACATCAAAACCCTTTGTTTGCAAAATATAGGTCCGTGTACATTTGCAGGGAATATAAATTCGTTGCAACTGCACACAGGGCTGAATGCATGATTAACAACAGCAATGAGCAGGGGGGAGAAATTCGGCTTAAAAATAGAACTGTGGGAGAAGGAGAGGAGCGTGGGGGGCTACCTGAGGGGAGGCAGCACCCTCTCCTCCAAACCTGCTCCCAATTTAGCCTCCCAGAGCTCAAAGAAAAACCAGCTGGAGTACTTTAAAGTGAATTTTGTCATTAATTAAAAAAAAAAAAAAGAAAAAAAAAGAAGAAAAAACGCCGGCGGGTTTTAATAAACGGAGCTGCAGAACGAGGAAGATTCAGCAGGACTAATTTTAGCAGCTGGAAGAAAGTTGATGGCGAAGTTTTGCAGCTCCTGTTTTATGTTCTGCTGGTTAATGAGTGTCAGAGCCGAGCAGGCAGCGCAGGGAGGTGATGGATTTGGGGCAGAAAATGGCAAAGGGATATTTTAAGCACCCAGTGCTCCTTCCATGGAAATCGAGGCTTCTTCTGCTTTCCTTTCTCAGGGGATTGGTGCCATTAATGGGGAAAAGGGGTAAAATCAAACCTCTCAGTGGGTTTTTGGCCACTGACACCAGCCAAAACTGTGCTTTTAGGCCATTCTTTTGTTTTTTAGGCACAGCTTAGTGTGTAATTTTGTAATTTTGCAAGTAATTTTGGTTAAAAATTGCCAAATTTAATTTCTATTAAGCCTGATTGTTGCTAAATTTAAACAAAGCCAAATTTAAGTCTCCTTCACTTTAATTCATTTTATGTTCCATTCCAATTTTGTCAACATCAGTTTTTATTCAATATTAGTAATGCTGAATTGGACTTCTCTTGAGTTCTTGAATTTTGTTAGCATCAATTTTTATTCAATATTAGTAATGTTAAATTGGACTTCTCTTGAATTCTTGAATTTTGTTAACATCAATTTTTATTCAATATTAGTAATGTCAAATTCGACTTCTCTTGAATTCCGCTTAAGTAACGTTAGTTTTTACCAAGTTTAATTTTAATTTCCAGCTTAATTTTGTTAGGCCTCTCAGTGGCCCCATCCCTGGATCAGAAAAGGGGATAATCCACCTCACTGCCAGGTTTAGGTGCAGCAGCCTGTCCTTTTTCCAAGGCAGGATTAATCCCAGTCCCCAGAGTTGAGTGCAGCTCTCAGATCCCACGAGATGCTGCCAAAAAAACCCCTGGAATTCCTGTTTTAGCTCGGAGTTAGGGAAGATTTGTGAGTATCTAAGGCAGCTGAACTGGTCTGTGTGAGCAGGGAGGAGCTGCTCCCAGCAGGGATCTGCTCTCACACCTTCCCAACCCCACAGCAGCACGTGGGAGCAGCGGGATGAGCCCTGCCCCACGCCAGGAGCAGGGGTCAGAGGGGGAAAATGGGGTTACAGGTCTTGGGGTGGCAGAGCTGAAGAGTTTTTGGGGTACTAAATGAGTTTTGGGGTGGGTTTGGGTCTGAGGGTGTGGCTTCATCTTTTGAAAGCATTTTGGGGTTTTAAAGGACTTCGGCTGCTGCTGCTGAGGAGATCCATTCCCTCAGAGAGCAGATGTTGTCTGGGCACTGGGATCACAGCCCAGACCTGCCCAAGTGCTGTAATTCACATAAACACACGAATCAGGAGGTGGAAGTGAACCTGCTGCTGACTGTTTCATGGCAGATGAGAGGCAGAGTGGTGAGGCAGGCTGTGTGTGTGCCAGGCTCTGCTGTGCTGTTGGTTCCTAATTCCTTCTCCTTTTCCATTCCAGGGCACTCCTGGCAAGCCAGGTCCCAGGGGACAGCGTGGTCCCACGGTAAGGAGCCACTTCTTCATCCTTGTGCCTTCCCAAACCCCAAATCCTGGCCAAAAGGGAAACTGGGATGTGCTTTGTGTCCTCACCTGGGGGAGATCTGGCTTTCAGCAGCTGCAGCTGAGCCAGGGGGACACAGATTTGGGGCTGGGTCTCACCATTGAACAGGGTTTAAATCTTTCTGGTGGCTTTCTTGTCAGCCCTTGCTGCTGCTGGGATGATCTGTTGACCCCACGTAGCTCAGGTGCTTGGGGCAGCAGAAAGGCCTCAAATGTCACCTTTTTGTGTCTTCTCAAGGGTCCACGTGGGGAAAGAGGCCCCAGGGGAAGCACTGGAAAACCTGGACCAAAGGTAAGGCTTGGGGGAGCCTTTGGGGTCGTGTCCTAAGCAGTGTTGGTGTGGAGAGCATCTGGATCATCACCCTCCATCCCCTTATTTTCCTTTTCCATTGGATTTGGAGAGCTGAGCCCTCCTGGGATCCATTCCCACCTCAAGGGCTCGTAACCCAACGTGCCCAGGTTCTGTAAATGGAAATGTTGTAAATGGAAATGTTCTGTGGATGTGGTGGCCCAGGAGCCAGCAGGACTTTCCATCCCAACATCAGCGCAACCCTACAGCCCCTAACCCTCCCCTAAGCCCTTGTTTTTGGGATTTAGATCGAGTTTAAACCCTCTTTGAGCCCTCAGGCTGTGCTGTGGGAGAGGGCACGTGCTGCTGTTGGTCTCCAGAACTTGGCTGAGCCATTTTTTTTGCCTTCCCACTGCTGAGCCAGGATTGGCCACCAGGCCAAATTTGGGATTTTTCTCCCAGACAAATTTGGGATTGTTCTCCCGGCCAAATTTGGGATTTTTCGCCCGGCCAGCCCAGAGGAGGCACTGACTGATCACCTGAGCATCGATCACCAGGCTCAAAGGAAGCAAAGCTTTTGTCGTGAGACATTGTCACCACCATGCTGCCAGATCTAAAAACAAATCTCTGCTTGTGTTGGCACGGATTTGGGACAAATCCCTCCTCCTCAGGGTGGCATTTATCTCTCCGAGGGAGGCCACAGAGGGATGGAAATAGCCCAATCTCCCCTGGATTTTTGTGAAGGGATGTGGGGGGAACAGGCAGCTGCTCATTTGTCACTGGCTGCTGCTCCTGCCACGGAATTATTATTAGAGAGGCCTGGGGGAGTTGCTGGGGTGTGGTGTCACCGTGGGCTCGGTGCCATCTGAAGCCTTTGCACACAGTGATGCTGATTTGGGGGATTTTTTTTTTTTTTTTTTAATGTTCTCATGTTTTCCTTCTTCCTAAAAGGGCAACTCTGGTGGTGATGGCCCCCCTGGTCCTCCTGGAGAAAGGGTAAGATGAGCTGAGGGGTGGAGTTCAGCCCAGAGGACGTGGGGTGGCAGGGCTGTGAGGGTTTTTTTGGCAAGGAGGATCCTCCTGGGTGCCCTGTTAGCAGACAGGAGCCAGGATGCAGCTCAGCAAAAGGAGAGAAAAAAAAAAGGAAAACTCAGGTTAGAACTCCAAGGTGGAACGTGTTGGTGTGGTGAGAGGTCTCCCAAGGCACCTCCAGCCCTTAGGTCCTGTCTGAGCTCTCCAGGGCAGGCTCAGGTGGGGCTTTGGGTGTCCTGTGGAAGCATCACTCGTGGGAGAAGGCAGGAGTCACCCCTGGGTGGCTGCAGGCAGCCAGAGTTTCAGGCACTTTCTGCAGGATGAGGTTCTCTAGGACCTCCTGCTGCTTTCTCCAGACCACAGTCAGGTGGGAAATCCTGAAACAATGGGACTTCCATCATTCTACCCTCAATTTCTGATTTTATTTTTCCCCCACTAGATTTTGTGCTGTTTGTAATTTTTTTCTACACAATCACCCAGCACTTGGCATTCCAGATCTTTGTGCTCACCTGCTGCTCACACAGAGGGATAACATTTCACATCAAGCCTTCCAGGTTCCTTAACCAAATTCTCTACCTTGTCTTTCCTCTCAGGGACCACCAGGGCCACAAGGACCGACTGGATTTCCTGGACCAAAAGGCCCCCCTGTAAGTAACTCAACTCCTGGGACATGCACAGGAATAATCCAGTCCTTCCCACCCCTGACAAGTGGTGACATTCCCAATCAAAGGCATTTTACTGGCGCACACTGATAACAACCCCGCTGGTTTCTCAGATTTTTAAATAGCCAAGTAAATTGCAGCTGATTATGAATGTTCATTTCCTACTGACTCAGGATCTCTGGGATCTTTCGTGGTTGTTTTGTGCTTTATTTTCCCTCTGTGGACGTGGAGGACAGCACAGCACCACTGTCTCTGCAGTTGTTGTACACTGAGGGGGAGCTCAGAAATGGTTTGGGAGTGATTTCCTCAGTGTGATGAGCAGCTCCTGTGAGACAAATCCTCTGGGAGATGTGTGGGAAAGCTTTTAGGGCTCTGCACCTCCATTTCCCTGGGAGACAGCTGGGAGCTGGGGCCAGCAGGGCTGGTTCAATCTCTGTCACAGTTTGATTACTGAGCTCTTGGTGATGGTGTTTTTCCCGCTGCTTTTCTGCCACAGGGTCCTCCTGGGAAGGATGGATTGCCTGGGCACCCTGGACAGAGAGGAGAAACTGTAAGTAGCCAAAAAAAATCTCAGACTGGTCATCACTCCAGGGCCTCATTTTGCTTTCTCTAAACGCTCCTGTGCTGCTGAGGAGAGAGATGAAATCCACGTTGGGATTGTTTGGATTCCCTGAGGATCTGTGTCCCTGAAGCTGCTCAGGGTGGGCTGTGGGAAGGAGGAAGGAGCCCGTTTTCCCCTCCCTGCCTTCCCCAGCAAATGAGCATTAAACAGGGTTTGCACATCGTGCGTTTTTTCCCCTCAACTTATCACCCAATTTAATTAACTTCGCTGGCATTTGCTAAGCAAGGCAGTGCAAACACTGCTCAGCACCAGCTATTTATTTACACGCCCTAAGACTGATTTAAAAAAAAGGGCTTTGAGGTGGTTTTGAGCCGAGTGTTCAGGTTGGGATTAACTTAAAAGGTGAAGAGTTTTCACCTGCCAGAGCCTGACTGACGCTGAGCCTTCCTTGAGTTTTCCATGACATCCAAGGACACCTCCAGCCAAAGTGGAGGGAGGAATGAGAACTTTGACAGCATCTGCTGTCGTCAGCTGCAGAGACTGGAATCAAAAGCATCAACCTCCAAGTCTGCAGCAATGAATGGAGAATGTTCTTTTAATTATTTTTGGGGGGTCTGAAAGCTCTGCCTAATAGCTTTCCTTAATTTGCCTCTCCCAGGAAACAGAATCTCTGTCAGCCTTGCAGAGATCACTTTCCCCTGCAGACCCAGGCAGCTAAAGTCCCTTTTTTATCCCCTTTTCCCCCTCACAGTGCCAAAAAGCAAAGAGAGAAGCATAAAAATGAATTCAATGCTCTTTCTACATCAGTAGCCTGGTCAGTGCAGTGTATCTTGGTGCAAGATTGAAATCTCTGTGTCAAACTCTTCCCCTCATAAAGTTCCCATTCAGCAGCAAACAGGCACGCTGAGATGTTTGGCCATATTAGATTTGCAAAGGCTGGCTCTAAAAAAAAGCCATGACAGATTCTAAAACCTCTGTGCCCAAGGCTCAAAGAGTACAAAAGGAAACCCCTTTCTTCAGGTTAATAAGGAAAATCCTGCACAAAAATGGTCTAAACATTTGTCTGTGATAAGCATTTGAATTGTACCTTCATTTCCCAGGGATATTTTGCCATTTCCTCATCAGCGACAGGATATTTTCTGATCTGCAGGCAGCCAGAATAGCATGGAGGAGTTATTTAAGCATGACAGGCTGGCGTTGGCATGGGATTTATCTGATCCTCTTTTTGTGGCAACGGGAAAATAGCCCGTGTGCCCTAAATGCCATTCCTAAAGCTTGTCAGCAGGCTGGAGTAACAACCATAATTAATGTGCTTTTTAAGGAGTAGCCTGGGAGAGCCAAACAATTGCAGTGGTGAGAGTTCCTCGTTGTCACTCTTCAAAATGCCGTTTGGAAGGAGCTGGCACGGAGACTTCCCTGTTGATCTTCCTTTGGAGATAAACACGGCTGTGGTTCCTTTCAGCACGGGTTGATGGAGGAGATGAAGCTTCACTCAGCCCGCAGAGGTTGTGGAGCTCATGGGAGCTGAGCTGGGACAGAACCGAGCCCAAACCAGCACCAGAACGGGGAGCAGGAGAAGGGAAATGGCTTTTAAGGATTGCTCAGCATGAAGAAGTTCACACTAATTTTTAACAGCCATTTAAAAGCCATTAATGGCATTTTTAATTGCCATTTCCTCTATGGTTTTACGAGCGTAAGAGATTTTTATGTGTGTGTGTATATATGGCCAAACCACAACAGCTCCGTCCAAACAGCAGGGCTGAGCTTTGAGAATCCTTTCCTCTCCCTCTGTTTCACCCTTTATAAATGCACAAAGACATTTTCCCCACTTTCTGTTGGATTTTCTTATTTCCTTTTCCTTCTGGTGCCCACCCTGGCCGGGGGTTTCACTGGTGGCAGTGTGACCCTCACAGGAGTTCTCCTTGGCAGAAGTGTCACCTCTTTGTCTTTTCCCTTTCTCTGACAGGGTTTCCAAGGCAAGACTGGCCCTCCAGGCCCCCCAGGTGTCGTAGGTCCTCAGGTAAGAGGCAGATGCTCAATCCTGGCACTGGGCTTGGAGCTGCTGGGGCAGCAGGGACTACTTTCCCTTGTCGGGTGGCTTTGAAATTCCTAAGGCAGGTGTGAAATCCCCCCATGGCCCCAGGTCATCTTGCTGAGGGGTTGGGATGGGGTTTGGATAAAGGTAAAGGAGGTGGTTCCTGTGAGCTCAGCACAGCCACCCTGGTGTAAAACCGGTGTGGGGTGAGAAACCAGCTAAAAAAACCCCTACAAACCAGCTAAAAACCACAACCCGGCTGGAAAACACAACCCAGCTCAAAGGCCATGAGCAGACAGAGGTAGATGGGGTCTCCAGGGGCTGTGCAGCTGCTGGTGCTCAGGGCAGAGCAAAGAGTGCTGGAGCACTCTTCATGTCACTGTGAGCAAAATCTTCCCTCTTTCATCCGAGGGGCTGCCAGGTTCTGCTTGTCTTGGCAGTCATCATGAGCTGTTTATGCATCAGCAGGTTCATTCTTTTCTTGCAGCCATCATGAGCTGTTCATGCATAAGCAGGTTCATTCTTGCAGCCATCATGAGCTGTTCATGCGTGAGCAGGTTCACGCATTTCTTGCAGTCCCCGATGTGGGAACCAGCACAAGCACAGCTTTCAGTGAACCTACACCGAGCAGGACCGGCTTTGGGTCCAGCCTTCTTCCCTGAGCTGCTTTGGGAGCAGCTCTTTAATTAGAGAGTAATTAATTTGTCCTCTCTAATGACAGCATAGAGCCCCCGATTTGTGCATTCCCTGATTAGGGGCAATTCCCTGACGGTCGGTGTCTGTCTCCTCGAGCACAAATCAGGCTCGGTGGCAATTTCGGTGGGGCTCTGCTGGGTGTCGTTGCTGTGATCTGTGGCTGCTGAGCGAGCTCTGCGTGCTCTAAGTGCCCTCCCTGCAGCGGGACATGAGTTACAGCCCTGTCCCCAGAGCCACTGAGGGACAGGGACACGGTGGTTTTGTGCACGTGGCTTTTGTCCTCCTAAAAAAAAAATAATAAAATAAAAATAAACGGGTCTCTGGGGAGCCCTGTGTGCCACTTGTCACCCCGAGTGCCCTCGCAGGGCGCAGAGGCAGCCGCTAATTGCCGCGGAGTACGAGCCTGATGCATTATTTATGTCCCATCCGAGCAGGAATCAGCAGGGCTGGAGAGTGCTTAGGAAGTTTTCAATTAAGAAGGAAAAGCTGAGGATGGCAGTTGTAGTGTTATCATCTCGTTCGGGTGAAATCCGCTCTGGCTCCAGAGGTTTCTGTCTGCCCAGGGTGATGTTGGCCACTTCCAGAACAAGGTGCCTGGAGATGCCACAGGGGGAATATTTTCAGGGATCACTGGTGGCACTGAAAGGCGCCTCTTCCATCCCATTACAGCCCAAAGGACCGTCGTGTTTTAATCTTCTTTTTGCCAGGGTCAGGATTAAATGCTCCAGAGGGGATTTCTTGTTGGGACTCAGATGTTTATTAATTGTTATCTATGTTACAGTCTCACAAGCTGTGAGTTCTACAGCACGTCGAGCTGACAAAGTAAAAATGGCCCTTATATTTCTCTCTACAAAGCCTTTTAAGGATAAACTGTCCAGTTAAGAAATGACACCTCGATTATTTTTACTTTTAACCCAATAACCAACCACCTGTGGCCTGCAATGGGGATTTTCTACCCAATTACAAAATCCCACCCCAACCCATGGAGAAGAAGAAGGTGAAAAAGGACTGAACCTCCATCTTGCTTTATACACATTATTATATTCTGAAACCTTAAACTCTTAAGTTTTCCACCCCGTGATATCACAGACTTCTATTCAAACTCCACACCCATAATTCCAACGCTATCATTCAATTTTGGAAGGCTTTTCCATGGCCTCGGGCCAAATACAGTTTTTTCTTGGGGGTCGGTGGCTGTCGAAAAGTCCAAGAAAATCCAAAATTCTCAGTGCCCAGGGTCCCATCAAGGATCAAACAGACACCCTGCACTTTTTCCTCTTTTGGCTGTCCTGCCAATACTCACCCCATTTTTTCTGACTATTTTTTTTTTTTTCTCTCCAGGGTCCAACTGGTGAGACTGGGCCCATGGGTGAACGAGGCCACCCAGGTCCTCCAGGACCCCCAGGGGAACAAGGTCTCCCTGGGCTCACTGGAAAAGAAGGCACCAAGGTAGGCAGGGACAGGAATTCACCCTCCTGGCTGCCTGTCCCTCCCTGCAGATGGAGAGGACAGAAATCCCTCCCTTCCTGGAGGTTCAGGAAAGAAATGAAGCTCGTTTCAGCTGGAGGAGATGAGCTGGGCATCCCTGAGCTGTGTCTTTATCCCTGTCCTGGCAGGGGGATCCTGGTCCCGCTGGCCTCCCGGGGAAGGATGGTCCCCCTGGATTGAGAGGATTCCCTGGAGAACGAGGTCTCCCTGGCCCCATTGTGAGTGAAGACCCCTCCAGCTGGAGAATCCCCAATGCTCCACTTGTCCACCTCCCCAAATGACTCTGGTTTCCTCCCTGCAGGGCTCTCCAGGGCTGAAAGGCAACGAAGGTCCCCCAGGTCCTCCAGGCCCAGCCGTGAGTATCCCTGTCCTGCAGGCACCACCTTTTCCAGCCTTGGCAGAGGGTTAGTCACAGCTCCAGGCTTTATCCCCGTTTTCCTCAGCACTCCCTGGATGTTCCTTCACAAGGAACCACTCAGTCATGTCGTGGGGTCAGCTGTGGACATTACGTGACGGCCTGAGGGGGCTGCAGGGCATCAGCACATCCAGGGTTTTGCTTCTAATCCACCTGCTTTCCCTCTGGAAGTTGTCTCCAGCTGAGATCCCTGCTCAGGGCCACCCTCCTGGGAGGAAACCCTCATCATCCAACCCTCCCTGCTGGCTGTGAAGTGGCTCCTGCTCTTGTTCCAGGCTGTTCATGTGTCCCCAGGAACTGAGCTCTGTGCACCATCCAGAGAGGAGTCGAGCCCCTCCCAGGGATTTTAATTCAATAAAACAAACCTGCAGGGCCCCTTAGGCTGGTGGTACCCACTCAGTTATCCCACCAGATGTGCACAAAAGGATGAAGAGCTTGGATTTCTCTCTGTCTGGGTGTGGGTGATGCTGGATACTGGATTAATTCTCTTTTTTTCCTCCTCCTCCTCCCAACAGGGCTCTCCTGGGGAGCGTGGCCCTGCAGGATCAGCTGGCCCCATAGGATTGCCAGGGAGACCTGGCCCCCAGGGACCTCCAGGACCTGCAGGTGAAAAGGGAGCTCCAGTAAGTACCAGCAGGAGGATGGAGAGTTGTGGGACAGCTGGAGGTGTGTGCAGCAGGGAGCTGAGCCTGGAACCAGTCCCTGGGGAGATTTAAATCATAAAAAACAAGGAATTCAGTTAGGAAGGAGTTCAATTGGAAAGGAATTTTCTCATCTTGAGCACGTCAAAGCGCTGAATGTCATCTGTTGGTGACACCCCTGCTCTCAAGCAGGGCTGTGACCCCAGGGACAGAGGAGTCCTCGGGCAACGAGAAGGCCTGGGGGCTGAGAAGGTGACACAAGCCCGTGTCACCTCCTGGTGACAAACAGCCAAAGGCCAGGCCTGTGGGCAGGGAACTGAGCCAGCCCCATGGGCAAAATGAGAGGTGGCTTTGGTGATGTCAGGCTGCTCCGGTGGTGGCCGATTGATCCCAGAAGTGGTTTGTTAGAAATTCCAGCAGCTAATCCAGAGGCGAGAATTTCCTGGTGAATCAGTTTCAGGAACATCTGTCGTGCTGAGTACCTACACTGATGTGTCAGTCAGGGCAGGGATGAATAGGCAATTTATGTGGCATCTAATTTATTTAGAGGAGAGCGCCCAGGATTCGGATGCAATTCAATCACGGCGAGGAAAGTGGAAAATATTCACTGTTCAGTTCCTGTAAACAAACAAATTTGATTGAAGGCTCCTGCTCAAAGGAGTACAAGGAAATGTTGATGCAGAAATTGTTTTATTCACTTCAGGTGGGTTTATTTGTCCAGAATCTCAGGATGGGCCTCCTGAGAACCTTCCCTGAGCCAGGGAAGGAGCAGCAGTGACTGCTGGGGCAGCCAGGACCAGAATCAGCAAAAAGTGCCTCGTGGGAGTAAAAATTACTTGGGGTCTTTGTTTGTCATCCAGACAGCGATGGCAGAGGGTTCAGATTAAATCAGATTATGTTGCTGTAGCAGTGAAATTGCAGAAATTGCAGCTGCGATCTGGGTATTCACTGTTTACATTTGTTCGTTCTTTTCATTATCCCTCAAGACAGAAGTTTTGTTTCAGACAAGGAGCACAGATGAAATATCAGCTGGAACGGGGCTTTGCTGTTCCTGCCCATCCAGCCAGTAGTCATTAGCAGCTGAAAAAAAAAAAAACAAAAAAACCTTAATGAGCTGTAATGGCTGTGTTGGAGAGCTCTGGGTGTGACTCTCGTGTTTTTCTGCTTCCAGGGGGAGAAGGGTCCCCAAGGACCGGCTGGTCGGGATGGCATCCAGGGCCCCGTGGGACTTCCAGGGCCAGCAGGTCCCGTGGGACCTCCTGGAGAGGATGGAGACAAGGTGGGATCAGCTGCTGCTGCTGCCTGGGGTCACTGCGGCGATATTTCCACACTGCATCCCTCAGTTGGGTGGGATGTGCTGCTGGAGGGTTTTTATGGAACTCACAGTCCCGTGGGATGAGCAGCAGCACGTGGGGCTCCCTGTGCTCTTCCAGCCACGCAATTCCCTGGAACCCAGTTGGCCTCCCCCAAATCTGTGGCAGGTTCCTGCCCACGGATGCGGGATACTCCAAATTAATTCCCTTTGCCCCCTCTCTCATGTGGCCCCTCCGGAGTGCAGGATTCCCAGGAAATTCCCAGGAAACGTCAGCTGGGATGTTTCCAAATCCCTCAAAGGGTCTGCAAGATGCAGCTTCTTGCACGGCCTGAAATTGTAGGGTGGGAAAGGGTTTGGTTGTGCCTGGGGTGGCCAAATCTCTGCAATAATTCAGCCCAAACTTGCTGTGGGGGTTGAGATGAGGAGGCAGCCACACGGGGCTGTTTTTGCTGGAATGTTGAGATGTGGAAGTGATGGGGGATTAATTGGATTAATTAGAGTGGTTGTCCCTTTGCTCCTGGCAGGGTGAGATCGGGGAGCCTGGACAGAAGGGCAGCAAAGGTGACAAAGGGGAGCAGGTGAGTGCAGGGGACTCTGCTGGAGCTGCTTCTCTTGAGCCTGCTTCGTTGTGTGACTTGCTGGAAATAGAAAATTAAATTTATATCGTTTTCTAATGTTGATTCATCTTCTCTGCTTCATCAAATACCCACATGATGTAAAAAAAAATAAAGAGTGAGAGCCTCAAGTGGGAGCCTCCAGCTCCCAGGAACACTGAGATATTTCCACATCACCCACTTAGCGTGGAAATATCTGTGAAACATGAGCAATGTTGCCTTCAAAGTTGGGTCTTTGGCTGAAGTTCCCTGTCTGATTTAGTTGAAGATGTCTCTGCTCATGACAGAAGGGTGGACCAGGAGATTTTTTTTAAAGGTCCCTTCCAACCCAAACCTGTAATCCTGTGGTAATTCCAGTTCCACGCCCTGAATGAGCTGCCCAGAGCCTGAGGAACACGAGTTACCCAGGGTTTAGGGCTGAGTGCTGTCACTGCTTTGCTGCAGCAGAAAAGTGTTTGGGTGTGTCTGCTCTCCACTGGCACCAGAGCAATGCGGGGGTGTCCAGGAAGACCTGACCCTATTCTCCATCCTTTTTTTGGGAATTAATGCAGTTTTAATGGAGATTGTGTAGAAGGAATTCACCTTTTCCAGGTGAATTTGTCACTCTGCTCCTAACACATTTCTTTTTTTCTTCTTTTTTTGTGACAGGGTCCCCCAGGCCCCACTGGTCCCCAGGGTCCAATTGGTCAGCCTGGCCCAGCTGTGAGTACAACCCCCTATTAACAGAAATCCCTTTTTTCCCCAAAAAACCTCTCCTGAGAATCACTGGGACATTTCCTGCCTGGCACTGCTGCTGCCCAACACCAGCAGAAGGTGGTGGGATGGGGTTTGTGTACCCCCACACAGACTGGGGCTGTTCAGACCCTTTTCCTTTGTAGGGAGCTGATGGAGAGCCCGGGCCCCGAGGACAGCAAGGCCTCTTTGGGCAGAAAGGTGACGAAGGACCCCGAGGTTTCCCGGGTCCCCCCGGCCCCGTGGGCTTGCAGGTAAATTTGCTGCATCCAGGGAGGGTTTAGGCTGATGAGAGCTGAGATGTTCACAGCTCAGATTCATCCTCTGCAGCGTCAGATTCTATAAAATTCCTAAAATTCCACCTTGCACAGGGCCTGCCTGGACCACCAGGGGAGAAGGGAGAAACAGGTGACGTTGGGCAGATGGTAAGGGGCTTCCAGATTTCTCTTTTCTCCTTGCTGGCATTGCTCTGAGAAACCCACCTGAAACTTGTCCTCCTTTTCCCTCAGGGCCCACCAGGCCCACCAGGACCCAGAGGTCCATCTGGGCCACCAGGAGCAGACGGTCCACAGGGTCCTCCTGGAGGAATTGGGAATCCTGGTGCAGTTGGAGAGAAGGTAAAGCACCCTGACCACCGGCCTGAAGCAGGGTTTGCCGCAGCACTCGTGCTGTGGCTTTGCTGTGCCAGCAGAAAACTCATCTCCCTGCAGAAATGTGAATATTTCTATTTTATTTTTCTCTTCTGCAGGGTGAACCTGGGGAATCTGGTGAGCCTGGTCTCCCTGGAGAGGTTGGCCTGCCGGTAAGTGCCCCCTGGGAGAGGCCTGGAGGAGGTGAGGATGAGGATGGCAGAGCAGGGACTGATCCAGCCCTGGCCTGGGTTTGGGTATCGGTGACACATGGCCACGTTGCTGGGTATTTATAGGATCACGTTTAGTCACCAAATCTGGGCTGCCCACGGCTGAGCACCACGAGCACCACTCAGCCCTCGTGGGAAGGGACTGTTAAATCATCTCCTTGTTTTTGGAGACACAAATAGAGCTCCTTGCTCACAAGTGATTAAGGGATAATTAAAGATCAGTATGTTTTTGGGTTTTTTTTTTTTATATGGATAATAGAAATTTGGGTTGTTTTTTTTTTCCTTTACAGGGCCCTAAAGGTGAAAGAGGTGAAAAAGGCGAAGCAGGTCCCTCTGGTGCTGCTGGTCCACCTGGCCCCAAAGGGCCACCAGGTGATGATGGCCCCAAAGGCAGCCCTGTAAGTACCCCCTCAGTCCTGCCTTGCCTTGCCAGCAGAGAATTCTGCATGGAAAGATGTTCCCAGAGATATCCGTGGGGATTTAAAATAGTTTCCTATCCATATAACTTTGGTGATCCATGATCTCAGCCCCCTTCTTTAGGGTGCTGATGAGGGGAAGATCTCCCTGTGCCATATTTCCCAGAAATACTGGGATTATCAGTGCTTTGTGCAGGCTATCAGGAATCTCACCCCATGGAGAGCAGCTGCAGTAGGGTCACTTTGTGTTTCTGGCTTTCCAAAGTCTTCTGCACCAGAGCAGAGCTTCCGAAATAGGATCTGAGGAGATTTGTTGGATTTGGAAGCTGTACCTGCACACCCAGCTCCCTGCTGCTGCTGATTTCTGCAGCTCTGGTGCAGCCACTGCAGCTCTGCTGGTTTTACCAGGGGACACTGGCACAGGGTTTATCTCAGAGGCTCCTCTGATGCCTGAAATTCATGATGAGATCAGGCAAGATGGCACGAAGAAGCCGAGGAGGCAGGGGGGTTTAGTCATCCCTGCGAACAGATGGGATTTGGGATCTCTGTGACGGGTTGCAGGCTGCTCCTGGAATCATGTGAGGCACCCGACAGACATTGCACGGGGAGGAATGGTGAAGTGTTTCAGTCACTAAATGCTCTGAGAGGCTCCTCCTGGGCGAAATGTCACACGTTTGGAAAAGCAGAACCTTCCAGCCTGCACATCCCCAGAGCTGGGGGGACTCTGCTGTCACCCAGCTCGAAGGATTTCTGAAAAAGTGGGATGGAAGTCCCAGCGTTGCCTTTGGAGCTGTGGCAGTCAGGACACAGATCTGCACTGGAAACGCTGCAGGGATGGGTTGTGACTGTAGAAATTGGGGTTTTGCTCCATAGGCTGGCTCCTGTGGTACAACATCCCTGACTTGGGGGTGGTTTTCTCTCTCTGCAGGGTCCAGTTGGTTTCCCTGGTGACCCTGGTCCTCCTGGAGAGCCTGGCCCAGCTGTAAGTGTTGGTCTCACTGAGCTTCCTCCTCCTGGTGTGGTGAAACTCAATCGTGCTGCTCATTCCCAGCAGCTCCCCTGGCTCTGCTCAGCTCCCTTCACACCCTACAAACACCTCCTTGTTCCTTTTTCCCTCCGTTTTAGGGTCAAGATGGTCCCCCTGGTGACAAAGGTGACGATGGTGAACCTGGACAGACTGTGAGTACCTGGGGAGATGAGAGCTGTTCCCCACAGTGCCCACGGCTCTGGGTCAGCTCCAGGGACACGGAGCCTCTCATTCCCAACAGAATTTCCCACTGGGAATTGCCCACTGAGGATCTCATTCCCTCCTGTGTCATGGATTCATCCATCCATCCATCCATCCATCCATCCCTCCATCCATCCATCCATCCCTCTATCCATCCATCCATGGATCCCTCCTTCTCTCACCCCATCCTTCCCCTACCCACACTTAGCACTCCATCCTGAAAGCCCGAATTACCTGCTGGAAAAACAGCATCCAAGGCTCTGATTTCAGCTTTTCCCAGCCCTGTGGCATTCCGAGGTGGGAAGGGCTGAACCAGGATCCCACCTGCAGCCTGAGGAGGTGTTGGGAGCTCTCCTGGCACCACCTGAAGCTCCTGGCTCAGGTCTGGCTGCTCTTTCCCACAGCCCCTGGGACACTCACTGAGGCTTGTTCCCCTCCCTTCTCCCCCTGCAGGGTTCCCCTGGGCCCACGGGAGAGCCAGGCCCCTCCGGACCCCCTGGAAAAAGGGTGAGTTAGCTGTGAAGATTTTTTCCCAAATGCATTCCCATGAGCTGTTTGAAGCTCACGTTGTTACAGAGCCTACGATAAACGCTGTGTGTAAATGCCGCATAAAATACGTGGTAATTAAAAAAAATTAAAATGATGCACCATCCACCAGCCGTTGGAAATTGGTGGGAAGCTGCCAGGCAAATCCCATGGATTTTTTGTTGTTTTTTGAGGTTTTTTTAAAGATGTTAACAGCCCAAAGAAAACCCAGGGATTCATTTAGCAAGGAGCTAATTTAAAAAGCTTTTCAGGGATATTTGTCTCCATTTTGTCTCCTTCCCTGGGGCCGGAGCATCGTTTTGCTAATTCCAAGGGAGCACTGCAGATCAGCAGGATCTGACTGTGTTCTCCATCTATTCTGGGCTTTCTTTAGGGCCCTCCTGGTCCAGCTGGTCCCGAAGGAAGGCAAGGAGAGAAAGGAGCCAAGGTAAGAGCTGAATGGGATTTCACTTGTGCTACGTCCTTGACATTCCAAGAGGAATCTCGCTCTGCCAAGGCCGGGGGTTGATTTTGCTGCGTGTTACAACAAATTAGCCTGAATTTGGGGCCACTGGCCTCAAAGCTGAGCTTATGTTTCAGCCCTTAACAAGCTCTGTGGAGATAATTAGGGCTTGGTAAGGTCACGGGAATGTTTTCCTTCCTTTGAAAGGACCCAGTGCTATATTTGGCAATCGAACGTGTTGTAAATAATGGGGTGTGCACAGCCCCGTGTCCTTTCCCAGGGCAAACACGGCGTTAATGCGCTGGGGAAATGGAGCCGGGATTGGAAATTACAGATCCCAGTTGTGGCAGCACCAGGGAGGGAGGATGGGTGTCCCTGAACCCAGGAGAGCCAAAGGGTGGATCCTGCTGGAATTCAGGCAAGGCTTGGAAACTGAAGGAGTTTGGAGAGTTCCTGAGGTGGAGGGAGCAGCAGGAAAATCGAGGAGCAGAAAGTTTGGTGTGCTTTGCATCCACTCCCCATGACGTCCTGGCAGCATCTCACAAAACCAGCTGATGTGCCAACACAAGCTCAACACCCTCCTTCTTCATCCAGGGGGAAGCTGGGTTGGAAGGACCTCCTGGGAAGACTGGGCCCATTGGTCCCCAGGGTGCTCCAGGGAAGCCTGGCCCCGATGGCCTTCGTGGGATTCCTGGTCCAGTGGTGAGTATTCCCAGCTGAAGAAAGCTCAGGTTTGTTCCTGTGTCCCACCTGCTTGGAAGATGCCTTTTCCCAGTGTTCTCTCTGTGCTGGAATGCCTGACAGCAGATAAAGCATGATTCATGGGAATAATGGGAATATCATCCCACCACGTGTTTCATTTGAATCTTGGGTCTTCGGCCACTCCCCAGATGTGATTTTCCTTGACCCACCAATTCCCTTTTTCCAGCAGAGATTTGAGCATGGAAGGAACATAAATCCTTTTGCCACCTGTGAAAAGCCAGGACAAAGGTTCCCTGGCACAGGTGAAGAAGAAGAATATTCCCAGCTGGGAGCACTGCTGCCACTGGGAATGAGGGAATTGCACTTTTTTTACAGGGTGAACAAGGTCTCCCGGGATCTCCTGGCCCAGATGGTCCTCCAGGCCCAATGGTATGTCCAGAGCACCCAATTCCAGGAGTTTTGGAAGGAGATGAATGAGTGTGACACCAAATAATTCCCTCTTTTGTTTTCCCCGTGTCCCAAAGGGCCCTCCGGGTTTGCCTGGTCTGAAAGGAGACTCTGGTCCTAAAGGGGAGAAGGTGAGAATCCACCCAGGGTCCCTCTGCCTGCTCCCTGCTGGGCTGTGGGGGGACAAAAGGCACTGCAGAGGGGACAGGGACAAGGCTGGGGACTGTCACCAACCCCAGTGACAGCTTCAGGGGAGAGCTGGAGCACTCTGTGCCCCAAGGGGCTGAGCTGTGAGTGAGTGTGGAGGTGCCCATTTCAGGGGTGATTCTCCACCCCATTAACATTTCTGTCATCCATATCTATTTATATCACCCCAGGGAATGAGCAGCTGCTCCAGTGCAGAGGTTCTTTCCGTATTTTTAGCATTTTCTGCTGTAAAAATCTCCTGTTTTGCTCTGCCCTGACACTTCCACATGTCAGGGAAACATGCTACAAACTCCTCTCACCTCGCTCAGATATTTGGGGCGGGATTTAGAGAAATGTCTTTGCTCTCTCCAGCCAGAAATCCTAATTAACATCTGCTGGTTTTCCCCCAGGGTCACCCAGGTTTAATTGGACTAATTGGGCCGCCAGGAGAGCAGGGAGAAAAGGGTGACAGAGGTCTCCCAGGCCCCCAGGGCTCGGCAGGACCCAAAGGAGAGCAGGTAAATATTCCATAAAACCTTCCTGGAACGTGCTGTGGAGCACTGCACCCTCGAGGAGCTGCAGCACAGCAGAGATGAGCAACCCTGGCAGGAGATCCTTGGCAGTTTGGGAGGGATATTTGCTGCATTAATGTGGTTTATTCTACGTGTGACATATGGATCTGCTCCAAAACAACCCGTTTTAGGAGGAAGCAGATTCTCAAGGGTCATATAAAAGAGTTGAGTAGACTTGGAGGGATGGTGCCATTAAATATTCATCCAAAGGGCTGGGTTTTAAAAGCGTGAGCCTAAATGAGATTGGAGCATCCTTGCCCACATTGCTCTAAATACCAGGAAAAGCTCCAGATCCTCCAAAACTGGATGCTCACCTGAGAGCAGGGGTTGGATGTGTAATTTTGGGGCCAGAACTGCAAATCAGTGTTATTTTTCTGTTCTCCTTTAGGGTATCACAGGTCCCTCTGGACCCATCGGACCCCCAGGGCCCCCAGGATTACCGGTAGGTGACAGTCAGTGACCTTGGAATTCCCTGGGAGCTGCTCAGGAGCCACTTTGGTGCTCCCAGCACAGCCCTGGCTGTGGGAGGATGTTCGTCATGATGGTTTTGGGTTCTTAAAAAACACTTGGATGATTTTAAGGAGTGCTGGAAGTGATGTTGGGAAGTGGGCACAGGGAAATTGTCCCTCCCTGTTGCCCTCCCCTTCTTTTGGAATATCCACAATCCATGGGGGTTTCTTGCCCTTTTTGATAATATTTTGGTCACTTTTTTGGAGCCTCCTGCTGCACCCAGATGAGTGTCCTGAGCACGGGGCTGGGATCAGCCCCACAGCTCAGGAATCACCCAGCAGTTTTCCCAGTCCCCACTGGGGCAGGAGTGTGGAGCTCTGCCACAAAAGCTTTTTGTCTGTCGGCAAATAAAAGCAGCACCCAGCTCAAGTGGATGGGGGAAATGGAAATTGAGTGAGAGTAAATTTTTTAAAATTCCCTTCCTGAGTTCTCTGCTTGGAAATGAGCTGAAAATTGAGAAAAAAAAAATCCTTGAGTTCTTTGCTTGGAAATGAGCTGACTCTTTTCTGTATTTGTCTCTCCACAGGGTCCACCTGGTCCCAAAGGTGCTAAAGGCTCATCAGTGAGTATGGACACAGCTCAAGGAAGGGGCTGAGGGGTTTTTCTGGAGTGCTGGCATTCCCCTCATCAGTCAAATTAATGCAATTAGCAGAGAGGATTTAGCGAGCTCTGCCTTTCCGGGCTGCCCAAACCCAGGAATGATAACTGGGAATAGTTTCTGTGCCACCACTGCACTTCCCTGAAGAGCAGAGCAGCAGAGATCACAAGGAGCAATCCAGTGCTTGGTCCTGAGGAGAAAAGCTGCTGCTGGAGAGTAGCAGGGGATTAAAAATAGCCCCTGAAAAGCGGGAGGTGGGAAGCTGGAAAGTGAAGAACTCAGTGAGAAATGAGACTCTGCAACTCGGTGGTGCAGACCTGCTGTGCAGGCAGCTTAAAAAAAAAAAAAAATATTCGGGCAACTTCTTAGGTGTCTTTTTGCCATCCAGAATTCGATGTTTTATTAATTTGAAGATTTTATTTGACTTGCAAAACGGTTGGATTGGTTGGGAGAGTTAAAGATTTTATGCGCTTCATGCATTCTGTTGGAAGCATAAAAAAAATCTGACTGCAGCTCCAGGTGTTTGATCTTTTCTTTTACCTAAACACCAAAAATAACCAAACCCACCAAATTTCTTAGGATGTGGGTACAGGGAGAGACTCCTCTTGTGTGCCTGAAGGGACCAAAATGAAGTTTCAGGCACAGTTTAAAATGATGTTTGGGATGTGATCAAAGTACCAGGTGAATTCTCCTGAGTGACTCCTGATTTTCCCTTGTTTTTCCACCCAGGGTCCCACAGGTCCAAAGGGTGAATCAGGTCTTCCCGGACCCCCAGGACCTCCTGTAAGTAAAAACCCATGAGGTGAAGCACGAAACGAGGTTCAGATTTCTTGGGTGCTGGGATTTGGGGAGCAGAAAAAAAACCTCTGGGCAAAGATTCCTTGCCAATCTTTGCAAAGGGCTGGAATCTCCTGGAGATACTGGGGGAGAAAACAGGGTGGGAAGAGAGGAGTGATTAATGGGGAAGAAGACAAGGGAAGGTGGAAAATGTTAAACCCAGAGGTTTTATCAGCACCAGTTTTCTATCGTGTATTTTGGGATGTTGCTGCTTTGTCCATCTCTCTCCTTTTCCCAATGGAATGAGAAGTTCTGCCTTTTCTTTTTGCTTTTTTCTTTTTCACCCAAAATAATCAGGGTCCTCCTGGAGAAGTCATCCAGCCCCTGCCCATCCAGGCTGCCAAAAGGACCAGGAGGAACATTGATGCCAGCCAGCTGCTGGACGACGGCAACGCCGACAACTACATGGATTATGCCGACGGCATGGAGGAGATTTTCGGCTCCCTCAACTCCCTGAAACTGGAAATCGAGCAGATGAAGCATCCCCTGGGCACTCAGCACAACCCAGCACGCACCTGCAAGGACCTGCAGCTGTGCCACCCTGACTTCCCAGATGGTGTGTGCAGGAATAGAGGGAATTTAGGGGATTCCAGAGGTTTTCCAGCTTCCAGCCCAGTACCCACTTTTTTGTCATTTTTCCCCATTTTTTAGCCATTTTTTCTCCATTTTTTCCCCCATTTTTAACCCAATTTTTGAGTATTTTTCCCCATTTTTGGCCATTTTTTCCTTTTTTTTCTCTCTTTTTTCCCCATTTTCCCCCATTTTTTCCCGTTTTTTGGCATTTTTTTGGATTTTTTTCCCATTTTTTCAACTCAGTGAGGGTTGGAAGAGGAGGAATTTGGGGAGTGGAGAAGGAATGTGTAGAGCTGGGCTGGATGTCACTGGACAGCCCTTCCAGCCTGTTCTAAAGATGAGGATATGGGATGAAAAATCTCCTCCAGCTGGCACCAGAACATGGCCAGTTTTAAAAAAAACTACATATAAATAATAACCCATATAAATAATAACCACCCACGCCCCAGGTGAGGAAGTTCCCTCTGACCTGATCCTTTCTTCCCTTCTCTCCCCTCATCCAGGTGAATACTGGGTTGACCCCAACCAAGGGTGCTCCAGGGACTCTTTCAAAGTTTACTGTAATTTCACAGCTGGTGGAGAGACCTGCATCTTCCCTGATAAGAAATCTGAAGGAGTAAGTCCACACCACCTTTGCTTGCCCCTCCATTCCTGATATGAGTATTCATAGACAGCCGATTTCAGGAGGTTTGAACAGCACCAAGGAAGGATCAAAGATCCGGAATGTTCCTTCGTTACACAACATTACCTTCTAAAATAACACGGGATATGTTGGCAAAGAAAAAAAAAAAAAAATCAGATTTAAGCTGTGATTTGGGACAAACCTCTGATGATTTCCCAGGCACGACAAATGCTAAAACCTTAATTTGATGAACTTTGCTGTCCAAGGCAGGGGGGTGTGTGTTGGTGCAGGAATTGGGAGCTCTGTTTAGCTCCTTCCCTCCCACAGCCCTGCTCCACTGCCTGCATGCCCAAGCACCACTGATCCCCCTCCCTTCGCTGTGTCTCCAGGCAGAGCAGATAAATGTTTACCTCCTGTCATTTTTCCTGCTGTTCCTTGTGGGTAAAATGATCCTAAATGATTGCAGGCAGGCTCAGAGCTCTCCCTGCACGAGGCTGATGAAGTTATTTGTGTAATGATGCTCTCAGCTCAGCCATACCCATCATTTCTGTCCTGTATCCCTGCACTCTGTTTTCCAGAGCTGCTCTTCCCTCTGCCTGGGGACCAGCTGTGGCACTGGCCAAGCAGAAACACAAGGATTCAGCCCGAGGGGGAGCTGTGCCAGTGTCACAGTTGTGCTCCAGCTGTGACAAAGCCGAGCCCTTCTCCCGCTGCATTTCACCCACCAGAAACGCGTGTGTCAGCACAGGACAAATCACACGCCACATAAATCCTCCCTGCGTTTTTCTTGGGGGCTGTTTCGAGAGGAGATGGATTTCCTCTTCCTTTCCATCAGTGTGCTGTGTTTTTCCTCGCAATCTGACAGCTCCATAAGCAGGATTTTCACCGTGGTCTGGGCAGGGGTTTGAGCTCCTGCTGTGCTGCTTCAGTGAGCGGCTCTGCGGAGCTGCAGAACCCCTCCAGTACAGATTCCATGCTGGGATCCATAAGGAAAAGCTGCTCCCAGGCACAGGGAGCCCTGGGTGGTGGCTGAGTGTGGATTTGTGAGGAGCCACAGCAGAGTTTCAGCCCTGGCTCCTCTCAGCTCATCCCTGCCCCAGCACAAACACCGGGGTTTGCTCTGCAGGGAAGGATTTGTCCTGCAAAGGGAAGGACCATCCCCTGCAGTCACCTGCAGCTGGGCTCTTGTTTTTGGAGACATTTCCAGCACAAACGAGGCGGGTGTGGGAGGCTGAGGGTGCAGCCAAGCTCCTTCCCTGTGCTCTGACTAAAAAGCTGCTTCAGCTGCTGAGCTGGGGCTGCCTAAAGGATGCTCTGGTGGCTGATTCCTGGTCCAGGTCACCCCTGTGTCACTCTGGAGCTCCATCCTGTGTGTCCAGCACCTCAAACACAGCAGGCTGCCAGAGGCTCTTCCCTATTCACCTCCTTTCCCAGCCCCACAGCACCTGGATTTGGCATTAGGGAGGCACCAGGCTTCTCCAGCAGCAGCACTGCCCTCCACATGGGGATCAATGCAGCTTTTCCCCACCCGTGCTTCCTTTTTCCCTCTCTTGTCTTTCCTTTTAATTTTCCTGCCACTGCTGGATTTGCATCCCAAATTCCCGGGAAGGAGAGGCCTTAGCAAAGGAGGCTGGTGCCAGAGCAGCACCACTGCATCTCCTCAGCTTCACAGCCACCTTCTGCTCTCATTATTGATCTATAAAAATTTTAAAATATATATATATAAAATTTAAAGCAAGTTGGACAGTTTCAATAAGACATGCAGACTCTGGAATGAAAGTCACCTTTTTAATTTTGATTTTTTTTTTTCTTTCTCTCTTTCCCTCCTTGCCTCCCACAAACTAGGCTAGAATTACTTCCTGGCCCAAGGAAAACCCAGGCTCGTGGTTCAGTGAATTCAAGCGCGGTAAACTGGTAAGAGGCATCCTGGTGCTGGCAGTTTCCTTTAACCCCCTGTCATATTTTACAGAGTAAAATGGCTCGTTGGCCCAAAGAACAGCCTTCCACATGGTATAGTCAATACAAGCGGGGGTCCTTGGTAAGTGGCTAACCCTGGCCCTGAATCAGAGCTTGTCACCTGCTTTGGTATGGCCACGCTGCTGCCCTCTGCATGCCCGACTAACCCTCCCTCCCAGGCCCCTGGAATTGTTTAAGGTGGAATAGTGAGACAGGCCCCAGAGCCACCGGAGGGGCTGTGTTCCAGCCTGGGAATGTGGGAGCTGGGCTTTGCCCGGGGTCAGGAGGGGACACGGGGCTGTCCTGGGGGACCCCGAGGCAGGTTTGTCTTCACACAGCCCTGCAGGGGTTCTGCATCCCACAGGGAATTCTGTATCCCACGGGGAATTCTGCATCCCACGGGGAATTCTGCATCCCACGGGGAGTTCTGCATCCCACGGGGAGTGCTGCATCCCACAGGGAATTCTGTATCCCACAGGGGATGCTGCATCCCACAGGGAGAGCTCCATCCCACAGGGAATTCTGCATCCCACAGGGAATTCTGCACCTACAGGGAGTGCTCCATCCCACAGGGAGACCTGTTACCGTCTCCTCATCTGTCCCCATTTTGGGTGTCGTCCCCATTTTGGGTGTCCCCAGCAGTGCAGCCCTCCCCCAGGAGCTGAGACATCCCTGCAGTGATGCTCCCTCCCAGGGCTGGGCTCCCTGCTGTCCCCCAGGGGATGGAGCTGCACAGCTCCGGCCTCTCCAGGACAGGTTTGCCCCAGAGGATGGATTTTGTTCCCCGTGTGGAGATGAACCACACTGGGGACTCCCAGTGCTGACCCCAGAGCTTGGCACAACCAAAGTCATTTATTTAAAGGACAATTCCCAGCCCAGCCTAGCGGAAAGGAATTTGACTGAGTCACAATTAAGGATTTTTTTTTTTTTTTTCCACTGGGGAAGCGCTGATTTAAGGTCAAACAACATTTGATGTCAGCAAGGCATAAACCAGGAAAAGCTCTGGATTCTTGTCCTGTAACAAGTCATCCACTTTGTGGGGAGATCATTCCCACAGAGGATGGGCAGGGATGTCAGATTTGTGTCTTAAGCAACAGAAAAATCCCCCTGGTGCATCAATTCCTGCAGAATCTGCAACGAGCTCAGTCAAACCAGGAGAATTTGGGAGCAGGCAAATATCCCATGGATAAAACCAAGCTGCCCAGGGGCAGGAGATGCTCTGCTGTGTCCCACAGAGTTGTCCCCTCCCCAGGGCAGGGGTTTTTTTTCCCTGCAGTGCCCCAACTTCCACCTTAAAGGGCAAACAACCCGAGCCCCTGCGTTGTTTCCCCACATTCGCTGCATTCCATCGCCACTAAAACACATTTTGCTCTGGTTCTGCCCTCGAGGAGGACACGGCCTCTGGGGCTGCTCTGCATCATTAAATCAGGCTGCAAAGCCAGGGCTCCAGCCTCGTGCCTCCTTGGAGGGCAGCTACTCATAGCTTAATTACAGAGCACTTCATCAGTTAATGTTCCAAGTACCGCCACTTCTCCATCTCCCCTGCTTCTCTGTTAGAGGCTCAGTTCCCAGCCTAGAGCTTAGGGCTTTTTCTTTGTAGATTTAAAAAAAAACCACATTTCTGGTGCTTCTTGGAGCTCTTTGTTCCATCTTTTTGTGTTGTCATTTTCTTGCTCTTTTTATTTTAATTTTTTCTTTTTCCTGTCCTGCTTTTTCTGTTTGGAAAAATTAAGGAAAAAAAAAAGCCACCAGCATGTGGAAGACCTACCTAAGCAAACAAAACAGTCAAACACGCAGGCCCTGGGAGTTTTATTTCTTTATTTGGAGATTAGTTCAGATTTTTGCCTCGGTCAGTACTTGGAACTGTAGAGATTGGTAAATTGAGGAGACATTGGCCTTGTGGATCCAAAATCAGCTGAAATTTGTGCGTGGATGGGCAGAATCAAAAGGAGTTTGAGTTTTCCCCTCTGGCTGCAGCTCTGCTCCTGGTACTCCATGGAAAAGGTCCTGGAGTCTTGAGGGGCTGGGGGAAGCCCAAAGCTGAAAGGAAGATTTCCAGTGCTGCCAGGGGCTCCACAGAAATCCTGGGATTGCACAGCTGGCCAGATGCTGCCTCTCTGCTGGACACACCTGAAGTCAGAGGGCTGCAGTAAATACGAAATGCAACCAAACCAGCTGGTTTGGTGCTCCCACACCATCATTAAATTAATTAATGGATTTGGAGCCAGTTCCTCACCTCTCCTCAGGATGCAGCTGAGCTGTGTGTAGAGGGATAAGAGGCCTGGAGATGTTTTCCTCTGCCTCTCTCCTGTGTGTGTTCCACACAGTTCCCAGCAGCTCTGAGGAGGCCTGGCACCCATCCCATCCCATTATCCCATCCCAATATCCCATCCCAATATCCCATCCCAGCCATATGGCACCCACCAGCCCAGAGAAAAGAGGAAAAAATTAAATTTCCCCAAAACTGGGCCAACTTTGTGCACAAAACCAGCTCCCAGTGGCCCCAGTTGCAGAGTGGGATGAGGCTTCACAAAACCTGCACAGGAAAGAAAAAAAAACCCAACAAATACCAATGACCACTTCAACCATACATCACAAACAACTCAAAATGCTATAATTCCCATCCACCAAATAATTTATAAAAAAACTCCCAAAAATTTATGAAAAATTAAAAAATAATCTACAAAAAAACACAACAAAAGACCCTTTAAAAGGCAGCTAGACTGCCATCAAGCACTGGTTTGAAATAAAACCAAGTAAGGGAAGGTCCTGCAGATCAGCAGTGCCACACTGGGGCTGTTTGACAAGTCCTTGGCATTTTTATTTTCTTGTCCCCTCCCTTCCACGTGCTGGTGGCTTTCTGGCCGCTCCTCCTGGCATGCGTGGCTCTCTCGTGGTCAGTCACATTTAACTCTCAGGAGGACACTGCAGCAGCATCCTGACAAACCGGTTGGTATCTTCTTTTATTTGGATTGTCTCTTGGAATTCAAGTGGTTTTTATCGTGGTTACGAATCTCTTCTACTGTTTGCAGCCTGCGCCACAACAACTCGAGGGTTGGTGGTACCTGGAGGAAATCCACGCTGGTTTGGGTGCCTGTGTTTTTTCTCCTGGTTGTTTCTAAAGAAACCCTCTAAGGAAGCTCTCAGTCCACCCAGGGCGGTAGTTTGGAGATGCCACCTCAAGCACAGTCAGTTCTTACCTGCAAAAACTCATTTTGTGGGTCAGGAAAGTCCCACAAAGGGCTGAATCACTCAAGTGCCGGGTTTGGGGTTCAGTAATTTATTTATATTTTTTTTTGGCAGGAATGTATTCTCCTGCATGGGAGAAAAAGGAGCTTGGTGGGCAGAATGGAGCAAATCCCAGTGTGCCAAACTGGGATTCGCAATCTGTGTTCACAACAGGGCAGCAAATCCATTTTCCCTTTATCTGAGCAGAGCTTTTCCAAAAAGGGAAAATGGATTTTCCCAGTCTTCATCAGCAGGGCCAGGATTGCTGCAGATGCAGCTCAAAAGTTGCTTCAACCCCCAGGGTTTGGGGCCAGGAAAAACAAAGGGGAAAACCCCAGAGTGTGCAGGACAGAACACCCCCAGCAGTCAGAAATTCTCTGCAGACAGGACAGGAAAATAGAGCCCTGAGCCCTCACAGAAATTCACCTTCTCTCCTCTTCTAAAGCTGGAGAAATACACTCAATATTGGCTTAAACTTGAGATGTATCCCCAAATTTCTACACTCTTGCAACCAGGGCCGAAATCCCTTTGGCCTTTTTTTTTTCTTTTTCTTCTGCCCTCCTTAGATTTAATATTTTTGTTCACAACCTCACCCCATCCAGCAGGAGAACAAAAACTTCCTGGGGGAGCAGAGCACGGTCTGGTGACACTGGTGGCCCCAGGAGAAGTGACACTGGTGACACTGGAGCCCCTCAGAGCCCCCAGGAGCAGTGACACTGGTGACACTGGTGTCCCTCAGAGCCCCTAGCTGTGTTTCCCTGTCCCCCTCACTGCCCAGTGTTGTCCCTTCCCCAGCTCTCCTACGTGGACTCTGACGGGAACCCCATCGGGGTGGTGCAGATGACCTTCCTGCGTCTCCTGAGCGCCTCAGCCCGCCAGAACATCACCTACAACTGCTACCAGTCGGTGGCCTGGCACGATGCCACCACCAACAGCTACGACAAGGCCATCCGCTTCCTGGGCTCCAACGACGAGGAGATGTCCTACGACAACAACCCCTACATCCGAGCTGCCCTCGACGGCTGCGCGGTACGTGGGCGCTCCTGGCCTTGGGGACACCTCGGGGACACCTTAGGGACACCTTAGGGACACCTCCATCCCCTCCCCTGCTTGGCCAGCACTGTCTGCCCCAGAGCAGATCACCCCCAAATTTCCATGTTGTCCTTAATGTCAACTTGCTCTTCCCGAAGTTGGAGTAAATGATTCTGTGGGACCCTGCTCAGAGTCAGGGGGAGCTGCAGCACCTCCAGGAGTCAAATTAATTAATCTGATTAATCCAATTTATCTGCCTAAAAATTGCTTTTAAAAGCCTCCCCCTGCTTTTGCCCTCACCCAGTTCCTCACACGGGGCAAGGTGAGCCATGGTGCCCAGTGGGGCAGGAAATTTGCAGGGTTTGGTAAGAATTTTTGGGACTGCTTTCAGGGATTCTTGGAGGCCAAGCAGGAAGGGTTTGGTTGGATTTTTTTTGTTCTTGCAGCCCCGGGAAGGCTCTGAGCTGTCCATGGTGTGTGCATGATTTCCGAAGGTGCCTCACATCCTCCCTTTTCTTCTAACTCCTCTTGGAGGCTTGGTTTGGGTTGAAACTCAGAAATTTCTGCCCTCGGGAGATAAAAATTTGGCAAAGCAGGTGCTGCCTGCATTTATTTGAGCCCCAGCGTGCTGGTGTAAAAACACGCATAATTCCCCACCCTCTGGAACTGCAGCACTTGGAGCCCACGGGACAGAAAGATTGAGATGTTTGACAGAAAAAGCCCCTCATGTTATTTGAGATTGAAATCTGTTCTGGCACAAACGGATTTTTTTTTCTTTTTTTTAACTGATGGAGAAATAGGAAAATCAGATTAGAGCCTTTAACGCATTGCTGCAGAGGGAAAGGGCATCCAGCCCTTTCTGGAAACTTCAGAAGTTTATCCTCAAGTTTTTCGTGTCTCCTGCTGACAGAACATCCTTGGGGAAAAGGAGCTTCTCCTCCCTTCCCTTCTGAATCTCAGGGCTGCTGGAGGACCACGTGCTGCACCTTTTAAAGGGGGTTAACCTCCTCTAAACCTCTGCCTTTTGGGCTGATAAATTGGATTAATCAGACTGTGCTGCCCAGAGCGCAGGCAGGATATTTGAGATTTATCTATTTACCTGAAGGAGTTTGGGGTTTACAGTAGATTCTCTACATTAAAGATGATTTTGATCTGACTCTCAAACCCATGAAAAAGGCTGTTAGGGATTTAGAGAACTCCACCAGGAGTTTAGAGCTGCTTCTACTTCTTGTTTGGGAGCGAGTGTTACAACCCATCCAATTTCTGTTGGGCTTGGTTAATGGTTGGACTTGATGATCCTAAAGGTCTTTTCCACCCTAAATAATTCCAGGATTGAGCCCTACCCTGTGGAGATGCCCCACAGAGGTGCTGCTGATGCCAGAGGAGCTCCAGGGCTGATGTTCTTCCCATAATTTGAATATGTTTTTTTCCTGAACTTCCAGCCCTTTCTCGCAGCTGTGCTCCAGCCTGTTCTTCCCAACCACAAAAAAATCACAGGGAAAGGCAGAGCCCAAAGCTGCTCCATAAATTCTCTTGTTTGTGCAGCTTTGTATGCCTTGGGGGGCACTTCTGCTTCTCTAATAATTATTATATTTTGGAAAGAGCTCCGTGGCCACCAGGCATGATAAAAAAGACAGCAGCACCTTGTGAATTCCATCAAACTTAAATGTGATTTTCACTAATATATCCGAATTAAATCGCTCCCGTTTGCTCAACAAGCCAGGAGTGTCCTGTGGGAGGAAAAACAACCCTTCCCACAAGCCACAATTTTTCCAGGCTCTCATTCCAGCTTGGAAGTGTGCTGGAGCAGAGTTAGAGTGTCATGATCTGCTTCTGCTCCAAGGTCTGGGCATCTCCGAGGAGTTTTTCAGTGGTCACCAGAGGGCACAGGTGTTAAACACACAAATAAATTTGTTTGGGTGGTAGCAACTCTGATTTGGGTCCAAAAATTCCCAGGCACATGTGTTAAACATGCAAATAAATTTGTTTTGGTGGTGACTCTGGTTTAAGTCCAAAATTCCCAGGCACGTGTGTTAAACATGCAAATAAATTGTTTGGGTGGTGGTGAATCCGATTTGGGTCCAAAAATTCCCAGGCATATGTGTTAAACATGCAAATAAATTTGTTGGGTGGTGACTCTGGTTTGGGTCCAAAAACTCCCAGGAAAAACCAACACCATACTCCCAGCAGAGTGATGATCAGAATCAGAATCAGAATCAGAATCAGAATCGTTGTGTAGGAAGAGACCTCCAGGATCACTAAATCCAACCCTAACCTCAACTAAACCACCAAGTGCCACATCCAGAGATGGTGAATCCACCACCTCCTTGGGCTGACCTTCCAATACTTTATCACCCTTCCTGTAAAAACCATTTTCCTGATATCCAGCCTGTATTTCCCTGGCTGATGATCCATTTGTGTGATGTTGGCTTGGAGGCACCCTCAGACTCCTCTTTCCCTCAATTCCAGGCAAGGAAGGGCTACCAGAAAACCATCCTGGAAATCAACACGCCCAAAGTGGAGCAGGTCCCCATAGTGACATCATGTTCAATGACTTCGGAGAAGCGGCACAGAAATTTGGATTCGAGGTGGGACCAGCTTGCTTCCTGGGCTGAAAAAAAAATAAAAAAATAAAAAAAAAGAGCCACCTGAACCTAGTCTCCAAATGAGCAACCTCGTAACCTCATTGCGCCGTTTAATTAAAAACAAAAAAAGAGAAAAAAGAGAAAAAAAGGAGAAAAAAAAGAATTCCTCGTCACGTGCACGGTCTGAAACTGGACAGCGATGGGTTATTATTTTTTTTTTTTTCCCCCTCCAACTCCTCACCTATTTTGTTGTGTCCCTGGTTTGGCCCCGGCCCCTCTGTGCCCCCTCTCAGCCATTCCCAGGATGGATTTGGAATCTCATGACCGACAGCCACACACGGAGACCTGGCCCTGGCCCTGCTGCCACCGCTGCTGCCACCGAGCTGAGTCCACCTCCAGCAAACTCCTTCCTCCTCCTCTTCCTCTCTTCTCCTCACCAGGAAGCTTTTGTTTGTTCCTAAGGAAAAAAAAAATGGAAAAAACTTGAAATTCCTCGTGTTGAAGTCCCAGCAGTCCTGGATCTGAAGCTCCTCAAAGAGGTTTTGTTGCCTTCCACGAGGTTTGGATCAGCTCCACGGCCAATTCCAGAATTTTCCATGTTTCCTCCGCTGAGTTGGCCTCATTCCACGTTTTCCAAAGTGCTGGCTCCGAGGCCACACTCTCTTTTTTTTTACTATTGTCTTAAAGGTGCTTCTATTTTTGTGTGTCTGTGAGTAAATATTTGTGTCGTGTTTTATGGAAACGTTTTCCGCCTTCCAACCACGCCTGACCTTGTCTGTGTTAAAGCCACAGCCCAGCTTCCAGCTGGGAATGAAGACTCCTGTCCTCACCTCTGCCTCTTCCCAGCCCCAAACTGGGATCTTGGAATTACCCCAGGATGAGGCACAGATGCCTTTTGGAAACGATTCCTTTCCAAATGAGACAAATCAAAGCCTCTTTTTTAAATGAATTTCCTACAAATCCCCTGATCTAAAAGCAGGATCTGCGTTCACCCTCTGCCTTTTCATCCACTTGCTTAACACTTATTGTTTTAAATTAATTCTTCTTTTTCTCTTTCAGCATTCCTTTAAAATGATAAGAATTAAACCTGAATTCATTCCAGTGGCAGATTCAGTGGCAGGGGAAATCCATTTGTCCTCTCTGAATATCAAGAATTTAAATAAAATAGAAAAAAATGAAGAAAAAAAAAAAAGGTGCTTTTATAGTTATTTTTACATATCTCTGTGGTGCTATCTGATGACTTTGACACAACACTGGGGATACCCTGCCACTGGCCAATCTCCCACTTGGTTTTTTAGGCACTTTCAGGCAGATTTTGGCTGCTGATAAATGCATGGCACCTTCTTATCTCTCCTGTCCAAATCCTGCTCTCCTTCCTCGGATGAGCCCGTTTAGGAAAAAAAAAATAAATGCCCTAACCATTTTTTATATTTTTTTATTCTAATTTTATTTTGGTTTTCCCCCAAGGATCTCCATGCCTTTTCCCTGTGGGAAGCAGAGCAGGTTGTCCTCAGTGGCTGAATATTTCTGGTGCTAATTTATGTCGATGTTGGGTGTCCTGAAGCCCGTGGGGGTGCTGCCCACCCAGCAATCCCGGGAATTTGCAATTTTCCTGCTCTTCCCACTTTTTTTTTGGCTCACAAAGTGCTGACAACCTTCTTTCTTTCACCATTTCTTTCCTCTCCTTGCCCGTTTTCCTTCTTCAGGCCTCTCAGCTGGAAAATAATTGCTGCAAGGTGGGTGTTGTTTTATTTTTAATTATTATATATTATTATTAATATTCTTAATTCAGCTCAAGGGGAATTTTCCACCACGAAGGGAAAGACATCCCGTTTACTGTGAAAAAAAGCCTAATTCTGGTGTCTTTTCCCCCTTTCCTGCCCAAATTGAGAGCAGCAGCCCTGGGAGGGAAGGAGCAGCAATGCCAGCGGTGCTTTTGGAGGCCTGGAGGAGCTCTGTCCACTCTGCCTTCTCCTCCTGTGCTCTCTCCTCACTTAAGGGAATTAAAAACCCCCCAAAAACCCCAAAAAGGTGCTACTCAAAACTGCAGACTCCGGCAGCAGAGCAGTGAAAAGGAATTTGGGATAATAAAGAAGGAATTCAGCTTCTCGTTCAGTCGCCTCGGCACCAGCGGGAGGGCAGGAAAGGTTGCACATCCCAGCAAAGCCATATCCTGATTTTTTTCTGTGTGTGTGTCTGCCCAGGTCATGGGATTCTGGTCTCGATTTTTACTCATCATCATCAAGGGGAGTTTTTTTTTTTTTTTTTTTTTTTTTTTGTCCTTCCCTTTGATTTCTCTGCTTGAAGAAGAATAAAAAAAAAAAAAAAAAGAAAAAGAATTAAAAAGTTTCCTCTGTTGAATTCCGCAGTGTTGTAATTGTACTGAGCTCCAAACTGTTCCAATCCCCCCCAGACCACTTTAGCTACGGTATATTGCAATAAAATTACTACTTGTATTTGCAGACCTTCTTTTGTGTAATTTTATTCCCTCCTCCCCTTAATATATATTGACTTGAACAAATGTTGATAAGAAAAAATAAAACCTATGGAAAACAAACAAACAAAAAAAAAAAAACCCAACAAACAGCTTTTAGTACATAAAGGCCCTTTTTAAAATATAGTGTCAAATGCCATATTGTACATTTCTTCAAAGTCCAATAAACATGTCATAAAATTTAAGTGTAATGCCCATAAGAGCTATTTTAAATATTTTAAACCTGTGTAATAAAGGAATAAATGTAATAGATTTTTTTTTCAATAAATCAAGTTTACTGTTTCCACCTAAACACCCGTGATGTGAATCTCTTCTTGGAGTTGATTGCAGCAGGAATTCCCCAGGACCCCTCTGCCCTGTGGAGCCTGGAAAGTTCATCAGAGGAGCACTGGAAATGTTTAAAGGTAAAGAAAAAACTGTAAAATACAACCCAAACCCATCACAGGGAGAAATTCCAGGCCTGGAATCTTTGTGTTTTGGTTGTGTTTTGTTTTTTTTTTTTTTTTTTTCTTTCTTCTCAGTGAGAAATCCCAGTACAAAAATCCGACCTGGTTTTGGTGGCTGGGATGTGGAGGAGAACATTGTGTGGCCACCAGCTCTTCACCTTCTCCACAGCAGCAGAAACATCACCAGAGGAGCTTTAATCTTGCTGATCTTCTCATCCTGAGACAAATTCAGGAAAACAAAAGAAACAACAATTTTTTTCCAGCTTCCTGGTGAGTTCCTCAACCCCCAAATCCCCGTTCTTGACCCCAGGAAAGAAACCCCTTGGACAAAAAACATGAGGGGGACACTTTGCTCATTCTCTCCTCTCCTGCAGGTTTCCCTCCAGGATCCTCGGGATTCCCTGTGGGAAGCTGCACCAGTGATGCCACCAGATCCGTGTCTCTGGACCTCAGGTGACGTTTGGAGCACTGCAGGTGGGTCAGGTGCCACAAACCCAGCCCTGCACGAGGCTCTGCGGCGACCAAGCCAAGCTCTGAGTCCCAAAAATCTCTGCCCTTCACTCTTTGGCTGCAGGAGGCCTTTGGTGATGTTCATTCTTGGCCAAAAGGTGTCCAGGGAAGGGGCTGAAGGCACAAATGGGTTGGGTTGGAAAGGGAATTACAGATCAGGCAGTTCCATGGGCAGGGACATCCCATAGCCCAGGGTGCTCCGAACCCCGCCCAAACCTGCCCCAAAACCCTTTACTCTTTACTCTGTCATTCACTTCTAGAGTAGTTTTGGGAAATCTTGGGGAATTATGGCCAAATCTTCATCCAGATGGACCCCAGAAACACAGAGGTACCAGAGCTGCAGGGAGAAATGAGGGCTAAAAATACTTGATTTACTTAAACCCGGCTGGAAATCCTTCCCTTGGACCTTGGGCACGCCTCGAGGTGAGCCCAGCCCCGCCTCAGCAGTTGTGATCTGCACTGAGCCACTGCTGCTGGCAGCAAACACCTCTGTGCTGAGGGGAGCTTTGATCTGCTCTTAGGGAAAAACCGAGATCTGAGCAGGGATCCGACTGTTCCTGGCACTGCCAGACGCAGGCAGATCTGTGCCCCTGGCAGATCTCTCGCCTCTTTTCGTAGAACAAAGCCCCTGGTTTAGTGCTCCAGCTCCAAAGCAGGTGAAATGCTGAGGGGAGTTTTAGAAAGAGAGAAAGAGCAGCAGACTAGAGAGCAGAGTGAGCCCCCAAAAACTGCTGGGTTATGGGGTGAGGATGGGAATGCTCAGCCCAAACTCCAGCAGCAGCTGCCTCTCCACCTCAGGGATCCTGCAAGGGCAGGACCAGGAGCCCAAAATTTGGGATGCAGCAAAGAGGGGATGAAAATCACCCAAACTCAGCACTCGGGGGGGTTTCCAGAGCTTTTAAATGAGGAAAAGGGATGCTGCAGGGCTTGGGGCTGCTGCTCTGCCTTGCCCTGCCTGTGGGGTTTTATTCGAAATGCCCTGGGCTGGGATTTGTGCCCTGGGCTGGGATTTGTGCCCTGCAAGTTTTCCCCATGCCTGAGCTGACCCAGGCACGAGGATGTGTCCATCCCTCTGCTTCCAGGGGTGAACCAGGAGCTGCTGTGGGCTGGCTGCCTGTGAGATGGGAATTGTTCTTTGGTTTGTTTTCAGTCCTGCTCCAGAGGAAGAGGCCCAGCCCCTAGGCTGCTCTGTGACTAGTGACCCCTGGTTTTTATTTGGATTCCCTAGCTTGTTTCCTGGACTCGATCATTTTAAGGCCTTTTTCAACCTGATTTTGTGACCTAAGTGGTGGAGCACTAGCTGTCCCTAAAAAAGCTCATCTTACGTGATTTGTGAGAGTGGGACAGAGAACCAAGAGGCTCTCACCAAAGCCCTGCTTTGACCTGGGGCTGCACATCCCAGTTCCTCCTGGGAGCTGGGAGAGGGGACCAGGACCACAGCCCTGCCATGTCCCACTCCAGGGTCACTCTGGGATCACTCTTGCTCTCCACAAGATGTCACAGCTCTGGCTGGGATGCTCTGCTGGCTCTCCAAGAGATATTCCTCCCCTATCTCCTTAAATCCTGTGTTACAACAGATTGGTAAAAATAAAAACGGCCTGAAAAGGAGTGTTGGCACTGATTAAATTTAGAGACCAGATCCTGGGCATCCCCTCCCTGTCTAGGTGAGTTCTGGCAAACAAGAGGAGAAGCTGTGAATGAATGTTTTATACAAAGGATTGAGCCCCCTTCGTGTCTCCTGCAGAGACACACAGACCAGTGGGACTGAGAAGGCGAGGAGGGGAGAGGGTTGTGCATGAATTAGCATGGAGAAAATATGCAAATTGTTGGGTAGAGTGAGGCTCTCATGGCATTCAAAGGAGCTGGAGCTATTCTCGTCCTTCAGCTGCTTTTTGTCCTGCATTCTCCCAGCCAGGCTGGATTTGACTTGGGTTTATTTTTTTAATGTCAAGCTAAGAGTAGAATTGATCTGACCCACAGCTCTGGGAAAAGGGGAAAAAAACAAAAACCCACAAAAACCTTCTCATCTCATCCTGTGAGAAAAAACAAGTGAGCTGGAGGCGCCTCTGGCACCTGTAAATTAATCTTCAGTGTGCCCAGAAAAGCTGGAGCAGTACAAGTCAAATGTGTCTCTTCTCTTACACCTTGCCCAGGAGCTGTGCCTCTGCAAATTCCCTGCTCTGCCTTTCCAGCCAGACAATTCCCAGGTTTTTTTTAAATCTATTTTTTTTGCTCAGTGCTGCGTGTGTCACTTGGCACACCGGGTTCAGCCGTGAGCGGGCGGGAAGCAATCATTGATGGATAATTATGATAAATATCCATCAATTATTGTATCCCTGCCTATAATCTGGATTTTTCCTTATTTTATTTTTCTTCCCACGTTTTCAGGCTGGAGCAACCTTTGAGGCCCAGCTGGGCTGATGTTCCCAACATCTGCCAGGGCCTGTTCAGACAGGGGCTGTACTCCTGCCATTGTGCAGCCACCCAAAACCAGCCTTGGAAAGATCTGAATTCATCCTTCCCTCAGCCCTTCCAGCTCTGGGGAACCCACTCCCTTTTCACATGAAGGGGATGTTCTCTGGGAGATTTGGGCTGGATTTGGGGCTCTTGCTCTGAAAACCCATTTTGCTTTTTGATCTGGGAGCAGGAGGAATTTAGTGCAGCTATTGCCACTTGGCTTATTCCCTGTCACTTCATTTATTCCCTGTAACTTCTCTGCTCTCAGATTGTTCCCATCCCGGGGCATCACCGTGGCAAGCAAAAGTGCTTTTTCTCCAGAGGCACAAAACCCTCCACAAAACCTCTGCCTGCTCCTACCTCGGCGGCAAAACAAAACCTCCCCATTCCCCGCTGGCATTTATTCATCCACAACTTCCCTTCAAACAAAAACAACAACAACAAAAAAACCCCAAAGCGACCAAAAGGCACCAAAACCCCGCAGAAGCAGCTGTTCCCCTCATTCAGAGAGGAGCCAACGCTCTTGTTCCTTCAGAGGTGCGGAACGAGGGGAGCTGTGGAGCGCTGGAATTACATCTTGTAAATCCTGCGGCTCGTCACGGCTCAGAGGCGGCCCTGGAAGCGCTGCACAGCTCAACGTGTCAGCCCTGGGACTCTGTGTTCTCCTCCTGCCTAATTATTAATATAATTTGACGGCGGGATGTTGTTCTTGGCGGAAAATTTTCCTGCGCCGCGCTTGGGTTGGTTTTTTGGGTTGGGGTTTTTTTCTGGATGTTTCTCAGCTCGCAGGGTTTTTTGTTTGCTTGGGTAGAGAAGAGCCTGAGGGATGTTTTTGGCACATCCCTGGAAGTGCCCAAGGCCAGGCTGGATGGGGTTGGGAGTGAGCTGGGATAGTCAAAGTGTCCCTGCCCGTGGCACTGGATGAGCTCTGACCCCAACCCAACCATTCCAGATTCTCCGATTCCCTGATCATTCCAGGTGCCAGGGAGTCCCAAGTCAGGAGAGCATCGGGCTGGTGCTGATTATTGGGACCATCCCACCACCAAGCCCTCCTGAAGTGGTGATGCTGCCCCAGGGAGGAGCAGTGCCATGGATGTGCATTGTCAGAGGATCCAGAGGGGAAAAAAATCCCCTGATTGTGGGCCTTTTTAAGTTTGAAACTTCACTGTTCAGCTGACACGGACCAGGAGCTGCTGGGGGTGTGCCAAAGGTGGTCTCACACATCCCAGGTGTGGTGAAGAGTCATCTCTTCAGGTTTTGTGGCCCAAATTCACATCCAAAGGTCTTCTGGAAGCTCCCAGAGGAAAACTGGGCTGGGAAAGTGCCTCCCTTCAGCCCCCATCTCCCCCAGAGCTGGAGGCTGCACCCACCTCCCTCACTGCCACCAGCACGATGCTGAATTTCAGCAGCCACTAAAAAAACCCCAATTTGTCCCTTTTTAGGTTTTCCCTTCAAGCAGGGTTGATCCGATACCCTGTTGAAACCACAAAATCAAAACCTGCAGACCGAAACTTAAATTACTTAAATACACAACAGAGAGAGAGGAAAGGAAGGAGGGGAGAATCCATTCAGGATTATCTGCTCCACGAGGCTTCCACACACATCCACATTTTTGGGATAGGCAGGGAAAAGCAAGAAATTAAATCCAACCCCACAGGAAGTTTGTCCACCACCATGGATTTAATTTCCCTCTTGCACCAGGCAAAGATTAACCTTGCTGAAGGGCACCAGTAGAGCGGGGATGCACAAATAATCCTGCTATGAGTTTCTTCAGGAGGAAACACTGAGCAGGATTAATATTTATTGTGTATAAATACCTTCTTTGCCCACCTCCCCCATTTCCTCTCCTGATCTGCATTTTCAGGCTCCTTCCAGAAAAGCCAGTTTGCCCAGCAAGAAGTGCAAGGGTTTGTTTTCCCTCCTGGATGAGGAGGAAAGTTTGAGAATAATTCATTTGCCACCTTGATTTTTCCCTTCCCTCCCCTCCCAAGATTGATACCGCGGCACTTTAAAGGGAGAAAATCAAGTTGTGCTGATCTATGACCAGCCACTATTTATTCTCATCTGCAATTTTCCTCAGCAGCCTCAGAATTAAAATCCCTTTACAATCTCTCCAGCTGGCTGAAAATGTGCCACTTCCCTGCCTCCCCTCCTCAGATGTCTTCTCCCTCTGATCGGGGCACGGCGTTATCGACGATGTGATTCTGCTTTACATTCAGACGCTCCTCGGTTTTTTGGGCCATAAATAATGTTCATGTGCAGCTCAGGCAGAATCATTCTCAGGGTTTATATATATATATTTTTTTTTTTCCTTTCTTATTCCTTTTCCTCTCCTTTCCCTTTCTATCTTTCTTTCCCCAGCTCTTGCAAGGGGTGATAAATCCATCGTTTCTTCCCCCGTAGCAACCGCCGACGTGCAATATGGAGCCCGTCCCTTCACACCTGTTTGCAGACCTTGCAAACAGCAAAGAAAAAACCCCTTTTTCTGTGGATTCTGGGCTTCCTGGGAGGAACAAACCAGCCTGGAACAGAGGGCTCAGCACTTTAATCCTAGAAAGCAGCAGAAGGGCCCAGTGTCCCCTCTGTTGTCCCCAGCTGGGGACAGCCTGGTCCATGTGGGAGCGTTGCTGGAGTAGATAAAAGTGAAAGTTGATTGGTTTTTTTAGAGATTAAGGTGTTTTCCATGGATATTCCGCTTGGATGGGATGGTGGGATTGGGCTGGCGTGGATGTGCCCTCTGGATCCTGCCCAGCTCTTGGAGCTGAGAAGACCTGACAGCAAGGCTGGCTCGTTGCAAAATATTTATTTTTAGGAGTTTTGGTGTTGTTTTTTGGGTATTTTTGGAGTATTTTGGGGGTTTTGTTTGTTTAGGGTTTTGTTTGGTTTTTTGAGGGTTTTTTGGGGTTTTTTTTTGTTTGTTTGTTTGTTGGTTGGTTTTGGTTTTTTTGCCTGATTAGAAATAGAAAACATCGGAAAGTAGCTGGAGATGAACACCCCCACGAGGTCCTTGCACCTCTTGATTCCATTTTTCATGACCTGGAGAACCTCTTGCTGTTATCCAGGCTGCTGGAGCAGGAACATCTCCAGGTCTCCAGTTCCACCTCGGTTTGCTGAGATAAACTAGGCTCAGGGAGAAAAAACAGCCTTGAGCCGTGCCAGGAGTGGGTCAGACTGGAAATCAGGAGAGGTTTCTTCACTGGAAGGGCCGATCAGGGCTGGAAAAAGCTGCCCAGGGTGCTGAAGGGTTTAAAGGCCACAGGTGACACTTGGGGACAAGGTGAGCGGTGGCCTTGGCAGTGTTGGGTTCAAGGCTGGATGTGACAATTCCTGAGGGTTTTGCTGTGTCCTTTCGATCATCTTATTTGGTATTTATTTATGGGTGCCTTTGCTCTGTCTGGTAATCATGGGTCTTTTAAATTTTTTCTTGTGTTTTTTTGGTTGTTTTTATTTTCATTAAAAACCCAGAAATTCAGCAGCCTTCCTGCAGGGCCACAAGGTGACGACTCTTCCCCGTAATTCTTGGCCTGGTCAGTTTTAGATGTCACAAAGAAAAAAAAAACCCAGTCTTTTCACTATTCACACCATGTCCCAACCAGAAAATACATTCATCACCTTTCTAAAATCTATTAACAAAACATGACACAGTATAATTATTCCAATATTGCCAAAAACCAACTTTATTATACGCATTTGTAACACCTACCTTTAATTTCCAGTACAACAAACCCTTGAATTTCCAGTACGAGCAGCCCCTTTGTGACTCCAAAGAAAACCCACCCGAAAATGCCCGTGCCACTGAACCATTCCCCTGGAAAATGCTTTTATTTTATTTCCTGTTTATTTATTTTATTTTATTTTAACAGCCCGAGGTTTGGCGTTGTTTTGCCTCTCGTTTCGCAGAGTTAATGGCATTGGCAGGCGCAGGAAGGAGCTGTCAGGGGAAGCAGCTGCCGAGCAGCACAAAGCCGGGTGTAATCCCAGCTTTACCCACAGCCTTATTAAGATCGAGATGTCTCATTACCGGCCTATTTCCAGCTGGATTTCACAGCAGCTTTTGATTTCTTCCCTTTCACCGCCCCTCTCTACTCTTCACGACGTTAATTTTATTTTTTTTTTTTCTCCTCCTCATATAGTTCGCAGCTTTTCGCTTGGGGAAAAAAAAAAAAAGAGTTTGGTTGAACACGTGTTGCACTGAGCGACATCCTCAATTTAAATGGAAATTCTATCAATAACAAATGTTCTCTCTCTCTCTTTCTCTCTCCTCACCCGGGAAGGGCTTGGAAATATCATTCAGAGAGAAAAAAAAATAAAATAAACCTCACCAGAGCTCAGAGCCAGCACAAGAACGACCCCAGTCCTCTGGCAGGGCCAATTGCAGATAATAAAGTGCCCATTTGTTGCAGCTGAGATGGTGTAAATGAGCTGGAGGAAAGAGGAGTTCAGGAATCGAGGCTGAAAAAATCAAATAAAAGGCGAGGGGAAGTGGGAATCTTGTTAGGGAGTGACTGTGATCATTTATTGCAGCGCTTTGGGCTGGAAATAGGGGCAGGGAAAGGGAGCCACGAGCTCCAGGAGCAGGAAGGAGCTGGGAAAAGCTCCTGGAAGGAATTTTGAGTGATCCAATCAAGGGCATGAGGAGTTTAGGGATGACTGGGTCCAAACCTGTCGCCCTCTCCAAGTCCTGTTCTCTTTTCCCAAAATTAATTTGTTATTTCAAGCCTGGCTTGTTGGGGCAGAGATTTTTCTGTGTCGGGAATGTCCTGTAACATCCCTCCATGGGAAAAAAAACCCTAAACATAATTAACACTGACAAACTAATGGGGTTAAAATCCATTTGTCCCTTTGCTCCAGGCAGAAAACCTGAGAAAAAAAAAATAATTCGATTTTTCCACTATCACCCAAAACTCCAAAAATCTTCAGAAATTACTCTTTTCTGACCGAGAAAATTTTCCAAAGGAGAAGCTTCGCCAGGTGTCCATATTATTAAAAAGCCATTTACTGCTAAAAAGAGATGCTTTGAGGGGAATTTTTCAGCTGGCTGTAAAAAATCAATCACTGAGCCTTTGACTGGTGAGATTTATAGGGGCTGGGCAGGTGATTTATAGGGGATTGGAGGGAGATGGTTTTTGACTGCAAGCCATGAAGCAAGTCCTGGACTGTCTGGAGCTGCAGGCACAGCACGGGGTGAGGGTCACAGCCATGGATTTCCTTCTAGGATGCAGAATTTCCTTTGGATCAGGCTCTTCTGGGGATGTTGGGAGCCAGGCTCCCCCAATCCCACATTTCCTGCTCTGATGGGGCTCTCCCTGCTCCGCTTGGTCTTCCAGAGGCAGAATTCCAGGAGCAGAGGTTAAATCCTGTCCCACGTGTGTGTTAGTGGATCAGGATGCTCAGGGTGGCTGAGGTGGGAGGGATAAACACCTTTCCCTGTTTATATTTGGGTTTATTTGTTTTTAAACTCTGCTGTCCCTGTGCTCCCAGCCCAAAACCACACGAGCTCCTGCTGCAGGAGGTGATGCTTTCATCCCTGAGGTGATGCTCAGAGGCTCCAGCTCCTCCAAAAACAGGGTGAAAAAATAAAAAATTTAAAATTCCCAGTCCCTGCCAGCTTTGGGGTGTAGCTGCTTTTCTAAATCCGTCGTGCTTCATTTGTCACGGTGACGGATCCTCTGCCCATATGTTTAAATACCACGGAAACGCAGCCTGGCAAATATCTGCTCACCCAGGAGGAATCATTCTGCCTGACAGGCAATCAAGGCAAGATCAGTATTTATTTTATTTTTTTTCCCTCATCATCACCAGCTCTGAGAGACCTTGGAGAAGTTTCCACATCCTTCTCCACGTGTGAGGCCTCACCATTTGCTGCTGCCGCCGGGGTCAGGGCGGTTTTCTTTTCACAAAACCCATCAACTTCCTCTAAAATAACCAGAGAGGGGCCTTCCCCTTCTCTCTGTGCCATAAATCACGGCAGGAAAAATGAAATGTAGGAGCTTTCCAGCCCCAGCAAGGCAGGGATGATGCTGGATCCATCAATCCCGTGGCGGGGCTGGAGTTTAAGCGTTGCCCTTTACGAGCAAAGTCGCATTTCAGGGGAGATTTCTGAGCCTGTGGCGACGAGAAGGAGAGAGAAAAATGAAACATAATCACCCTCAGTGTCTGCCCAGCCCGGGTTTCTGCAGGAAAAGCTGGAAGAGCCACCTGTGTGAAATAAAAGGCTTCAAGGAGCCAAGGAATCAATTTTAGCCAGAGCGATTTTTCTTGGAGGCTGAGGGACGGATCTTCTCTGCCCCAGTGCACAGCCTTGGTTAATAACTGGAGTCTTCAGCGTGAAATACTGGGGCACAAAACTGCATTTTCATCCCTGGAGTTGGGAGAGAGGGAAGGAGCAGCACTTCCCAAGGAGCACGAGAGTTGTGAAAGCTCTTCAACACCTTTAGTTCCTGCCGAGAATCTGCTGATATTTTATTTTTGGCACCTATCAATCTATTATCCCTGCTGAGATTTTACCCTGGCTGTTTGTGTATGGGGGGAAAAAAAATAAATAAAATCCAGCAAATAATGAAAAAATGCTGGTAGTAAAAGAAATAAAAATGCAGATTCTTCTGGGCCTGGAGCTGCAAATTGGAACTCCGGGGATTTAGGGGAATTTCAGCCACCAAAAGAGTCAGTTTTTTTTAATGTCTGGATCAACTGGGAGAGCCTCATCCCCTCAGGGCAGCCACTGATCCAGAGGGTGCTGTGATTTTTCCATGGTTGAAGGAACAAGGAAAGGTTAAGGCGTCATTAAAAACTTCATTATGTTTTTAATCATCGAGAAACTTCTGCTAAAACTCATTTCCAACCCATCACCCTGTGTGCACCCACCCCGGCTGGGGGCTGAATGACTTTTTATAGGATCAGGGCACAGACATCACATCCTGAGGGGTTTGTTTGCTGTCTCCTCAGAGAGGTGGGACCAAAACCATCAGAGCTGCTGAACTGAGGGGCTCCAGTTTAAGAGCACGCCTGTCACTCAGTTTTGGAAGATTTCTCCACGGCCTCAGGTCAATGCAGTGTTTGCTGGGGGTCAGTGCCCGGAATTCTCAGTGCCCAGAGCTCCAATGTGTCCCCATCCTGAGCTTCCAGCACTCAGTCCGCTCCAGGAGAACCATCAGGAATGTTCCTTTGGAGAGGGAACAGCAGAATGGGCTGATATTTCAGAGTTTAACCGTGGCACTGAGTTCTCACCCTCTTTTGCTTGGAGGAGTTCTCTCATTGCTGAGCTCGGCTGCTGCTGACTCACTGATTCCGTGGCTTTTAGGCTGGCTAAATATATTCCAGCACTAAGGAGTGGTGCTCTGGGTTTTGGGGATGAGGGGGAAAAGGGAAAAGAAGCCAGAGGAGAGAGCTCTGCAGTGCTCAGCTTCACGCCCAGCCTGAGGTTTGCTGGATGGGTGCAAATGAAATGATGCCCAGGGAAGATCAGTGATTTAAAGGTTTCTCACAGGCTGGAATTTGTCATGGTTCCAGCTCCAGGGAAGAGTGAATTTCCAGGGAATGGAGATTGTGGCCATCAGCACAGAGGAGAAAAGAAATCTGGGGCTTTTGCCATCCTTTCCTGCATATCCCTCCCTGTCTCCTCCACAGTCACGGCTCTGAGTGTATCCGCCTTCAAAGAGCCCCAGAATGGTTTGGGTTGGGACCCTAAAGCTCATCCCATCCCTGCCATGAGCAGGGACACATCCCACTGTCCCAGGCTGCTCCAAGCCCTGTCCAGCCTGGCCTTGGGTGCTTGCAGGGATCCAGGGAAAGCCGGCTTCCCTGTGCCAGGGCCTCACCTCCCTCCCAGGGAACAATCCCCCTAAGCCCGATGTGAATCTCCCATCTTTCAGTTTGAAGCCATTCCCTTTGTCCTGCCATTCCAATACCAAAAGTCCCTCTCCACCTTTCTTTGAGCCTCTTCTCTCCCTCCCTGCTCGTCTCCATCCACTCCTCTTTGCTTCCAACCCTTCACTGGAAGCATTTCCCAGCTCCCGTGCCTTGCACACTGAATTATTCCTTCTCTTTGCTATCATTTCCAGGGTGACACTCCCAGACGGGGACTCCTGTGCTGAAAGGCTGTGGAAATATTGTGGGATCGATTAAAAAAGGGAATAAATCCTTTCTGGCACAGACATCACATCCTGGGGGTTGTTTGCTGTCTCCTCAGAGAGGTGGGACCAAAAGCCATCAGAAGCTGCTGAACTGAGGGGCTCCAGTTTAAGGGCACACATGAAACTGGTGGTTTTTCCTTCAAATAAATGAAAAGAGAAAATTTTAATCCTTTAGTTCAATTTTAGCCTGGAGTTTTAAAAGGAATTTAGGCACCTGTGGCATCTTCTTCCTGGTGTCATGCACCAGTTCCCCATCTCGGAACTGGGATCAGAATCTGCATCCACAGAGGATTCACCTGGGGAGCCAAAATAGCCAAAATAAAGATTTGGCTTGGGTGGTTTTCATGCCATGAAATCCCCCCAAATCCAGGATTGGGAATCTGAGCTCCAGACCCACCCCTGTGGCCGTGGCCCTGGTGCCCTTGCTCAGCGTTGATAAAATCACAGTAATTTTTTTTTAAAGGGAAATTAAAGGGGAAATAAATGTAAAATAAAAGGGAAATAAATGGGAAATAAAGGGAAACTGAAGGGAAATTAAAGGGAAACAATGGGAAATTAAAAGGAAATTGAAGTAAATAAATGGGATATACAGGGAAATAATGGGAAATAAAAGGGAAATAACACCATCAAAGTGCCTGCTCTGGGTCTGAGCCCGGGGCTGGGCACTGACACAGTTACTGACCCAAGAATTTGCTGCTGGAAGGATTCTGCAAATGCCAAGTGGTGTTCATAAATCAGCCAGTGGCACACATTTCTCTCCTGCAGTCAGCAGAGCTGCGGCTCTGTAAATCACTGTGTACGAGCCTTTATGAGGGCGGTAAATCTCAAAGCTCTCACCTCTTATTTTTTTTTTTTTTTCCCCCTTTCTTTTCTCTTTAATTATTAAAGGCCACGCCGTGGAGGAAACGGCTCAAACCCTTTGTAAAATCCGCGGGTTTGGGAGAGTTTGGAGGGTTTGGAGAGTGGGAGACAGATGGGAGAGGTGGCTCAGACCTCCTCTGTGTGAGTGAATTCTGTCCTCTTTGAAGCTGAACTTTTTGATTTACAAAAATAGCCCGTCTCGATTTCCAGTCGGGAAGATTCCACACAAACGTGGGGGAACCGCTGCTGTTGTTATTCATCTTCTCCCTCAAAAATGCCATTTTCAGTTCCTAATCAGGAGTAAAAGAAATCGAGGATTGATTGGGAGGAGACCCTAAAATTTTGCTGTTGGGAAATTCACATTACATGCTGCATAAAACAAGGACTCAGGGGTGGTTTTTTTCTTCTTTCATGGGGCCTCTGTTCAAATTGGAATGAATGAGATGATGATAAGGAGATAAGAGAGGATATTGAAAGAACAGTGGAAATTGTTTTAGAATAGATCTCAGGGGGGAAGGCAGTTAGAGAAATTAAGCATTAAGCTGGATATGGGCTGGTTTTCCCTTTGCTGAAGAAGCTCTCGGAGGTGATAATGAAGGCCAGGACAGATGTAGGATTTGCATTCCTGGCTGCGGAGCCTGGGGTTTTAATTAGTCCCCAGGAACTTTCAGCAAGGCACATTGACAGCCAAGGTGGCTGACCTTTCCTTTCCTTTCCTTTCCTTTCCTTTTCCTTTTTTCCTTTCCTTTTCCTTTCCTTTTCCTTTCCTTTCCTTTTCCTTTCCTTTCCTTTTCCTTCCTTTCCTTTCCTTTCCTTTTCCTTTTTTTCCTTTTTTTTTTTCCTTTCCTTTTTTTTCCTTTTTCCTTTTTTTTCCTTTCCTTTTTCCTTTCCTTTCCTTTTTCCCTTTTCCTTTCCTTTCCCTTTCCTTTCCTTTTTTCCTTTCCCTTTCCTTTCCCTTTCCCTTTTTCCCTTTCCCTTTCCCCTTTCCCTTTCCTTTCCCTTTCCCTTCCCTTTCCCTTTCCCTTTTTCCCTTTCCCTTTCCCTTTCCCTTTCCCTTTCCCTTTCCCCTTTTTCCCTTTCCCTTTTCCCTTTCCCTTTCCCTTTCCTTTCCCTTTCCTTTCCCTTTCCTTTCCCTTTCCCGTTCCCGTTCCCATTCCCGTTCCCCTTTCCCT